>NC_081256.1:14593143-15193143 GCF_030490865.1 Poecile atricapillus | reverse complement strand
GCGACTAAAGAAGATCCAGTTCCTCATGTACCTCATAATTATGAGACACTCAAAGAGGCAGTTCCTGAGGGATAGGTCTCAGAACAAACTCTAGGTGAAATACAGGGTACCTTGTTAAAAGATGGAAGGAGCTGCCACCAGTGGCCTCTCCCAGAACGTGACCTGTGGCACCCACTAAGTCTGTAGTGATAAGTGTAGGGAGGAGAAAATCCAGCCAGGCACACAAGGAAAGACAATGAGCTATACTGGAAGCGAAGGAAAGAAATAGCTTGGGATTTCTACCCAACACACTGGACCCAAGGATTTGGTACCACATGACAAAGCTTTAGGGAGTGTAGAATAACACTCCTGGAACTGAGCAAATGCAGTTCAAGAGGTGGGCTGAAGTTATGGAAGGTGAAGTGTGCATTGTAAAACAAGGTTTGGGATTTGAAGATCACTAGACAACAGATCTGTTGGGACACCTGCTGTACAGTAAACCACCCATCTGTCATAACAAAGCATTCAACTTACACTTGCAAAGTGAAAGAAACTTGGTTTAAGACAATGCATAACAGCCTGAACAATTAGTGCCAAGAAGTAGGTACTTCTATTTTATTACTGAAGTACAGGTAACAAGATAAATAGGGAAGTCTGTTTAAAAGAAACATGCCAAATCACCCTGCAGATTTGCTAATGAAAGTTAAATGATTGAAGTGTAGGAAGATGCTAACTCAAACCTGCACAGGAAAAAGAGTGGGGTGAGGTTTGAATTACTAGGAGAAAGACCAGTCTGCAGGTAATTATATTGCTTAGGTAACACTTAGTAGAAATTCACAAGTTTTCAGGTTGATGTAACAACCAACAAGGCCCAGAAGTGGAACTTTATGAACACGTATTTAAACCAGAGGAGAACCATTTGTCCTCAAATGTGCTGATACATGGATTGGCACACTGTACAGACTTTCTACTGGAGCCCTTACACATCCAGGACAGAGACAACACCAGATTCTATAAAAGTTACAAGATCACTTGCAGAAAAAAGGAATTTTCAAGCAGATGGCAAATTTATTTCTTTCAGTAATCTTTATCACTGGACCGAAATTTGAAGTTGAATAGGAAAAAATATCCCTGTCTAGGAGGTTTTTTTTAAATTTATCGTAAGACCAAAAAAACCATGATTCTGAAGCTTCAGAATAGCTGCTTTGTTTCAGTGGTAAAGACAGCAATATACATAAAATATGACTTTTCACAAATAAAAGGAAGCAAAAAAACCCTATTAGGCATTCACTAATACAAAAAAATTAAATAATTCCAGGGCATAAAATCATCACAAGAAGAGTTAGAGTACATACAGGACAACATAAGAAAGGCACAGGAGCTTTAATAGTGGATAAACTTGCTAACAACAATACTAGAGGCCAAGAAAATTGGAACTGACATGTTTTGGAAAAGACAAGTTGTCACCTGCCATGTTAAAACACAAAAACATGTTCCAATAGGCAGCAACATAAGAGCATATTTTGCAAATTCTATTTGGAACAGCATTTTAAACACAAAACCTTGGTAATTTTGATTCAAGCGTCTGAAAAAAACCTTTGAAGTAATTTTTACCAGGTCACAAATGAAGGAAAAAACCATGTCAATTGGACAGAATATTAATGCTGTAGTACTCTTTGAAGGCCAAAATTATATGATCCAAGCAAGTATTATGCTGGCTACATTGACAGCAATCCCTCACATTGTAAAGGAAATACTGATTAGTAGCTGTAGAAAATGTTAAACAGTAAAAACAGATAATTGTAGCGTGGAAGTACTAGATAATGTTGGAAGGCTTTTTCATCTTGCAGGAAAAAAGTGACTCATGACTGCAACCCAAACCCAAACATATTCAGATTGGAAATGACACATCAGTTAACAGGGAGAAGAACTAAGCACAGGAATAAATAACTGACTGTGATTCTAGACTTCTGGAAGATCTTTCTATCCAACTTTGATTCTTGGAAACAAAAACAAGGCACCCGGATGAAAGGTAAGGCATGTTTCTGCACACATTAACTCTGGAATTACAGCAGAGGTCAACATCTAGAGTGATTGTCTTCAGACAAGCTCAGTGATGGAAAAAGCAGATTTGCATGAACACCTCTACTTCTGAACTTTGATCATATCAGACAATCAAGTTAGACACACTTGCATTGTTGTGAACAATAAGCTATGGGTATGACCCAAGGAAGGGGGCCTCCCCTAAGGATTAGATAATTCTCTAGTATGTTGTTATTCTGAAGTAACACAGAAAATATAAATGGAGTATTTTAATATGAAATAGTTGAATTATTAAGTCTTTCAACTTCCTCCCCACCCCCATTTTTTAATAAAAAAGATTTTAAAATTACACTTTAGACACAAAGTCTTGACACCTTAAATCTAGCTTACAAGGACATTTGTAGAAATACACATTTCTTAACAAGAAAATAGCAGCCACTCATACTGGCATGCTGTGAAGAGTGACCTTCTAAATAAAAGGTAAACACACACTGTGAAAAAAGAAACACCTAAAAGAGAAGCATTTTTTCCATGTGGATTTCTTACCTCTGTCAGCACAGATACAACTGCATTTAGAATAACGATGATGACAATTCTTAGGCGCCACTGGGGTGGCACACACACGAGCTGTGGAAAAAAGTTGCCAGAGGTTAGAAACACACTTGAAGTAAACACACATTCCAAACAGACTCAGCATTATAAATTCTCCCTTCCCCACCCAGTGATGTGAAGCTAAAGCTCTGCAGGGGTCATGCTTGCCCCATAGGCAGCCCATCAGTTCCCTGAGGAAGCTGACACACCCACAGATCTGCTGACTCTCACCTCAAGAAATGCATCAATAGGTTCAACAGGATGCAACATGATGAAAAATATGAAGACATAAAGAACTATAACAGATAAAACAAACGGAACTGTAAAAAAAAATAAATAATATTTTAATTAGACTCACAGTCAATAGTTTTAGACAGTTTTAACATGCATCATGAGTTCATCACTGCCTGGAAACAACCTCTCTTCTCCATCTAAACCCCTTCAAGGCAAATTTGGGCAACACTAGTTGTGCTGACAGCCATAAAGAGAGAATGTCTGATTCCTTCTCACTGGCTCACTTGTAGAGTTGAAATATATATACACATATACTTTTACAACTATTAACACAAATTTCTCCATACAGTTTAGTATTTCCTTATTTCTACCTGTGATTATGAGAGGACAACTGCACTATGATCTAGCAACACTATTACTTCTGAACTGTCACAACACAATTGTCAACAAGTGCAGTCACTTGGGAGTTTTATTTGGAACTGTATATACTAAGAAAGGACTTACAATTTTTGTAGCATGGTTGTCTAAAGGGTTTTCCTTTAGAAAAGACAATTGCCACTATGAGGTACTGGAAGCTGGATATAAAAAACAAAGTTGTGTTTTCATAATTTTTAATGTAATGCTCATCATGAATAGTCTCATTCCCATGTTGTGCAGAGCTGGTGTTCTTGGTGTCCAGCACATTACATGCACTACAACACAAAAAACATTTAACACTGAGTTATGGAGAAGAGGTAAATAGGGCCCACTTATTTACAAAAGTAATGACAGAACAAATTGCTACAGTAGTAAAAAAGCTTAAACTTGAGAACATATTACAGGTAGTAAGAAATAACTCAAAACTGTGGCAGAGAGGTAGCAATTTTTGTGAATTCAGAGATTAGAGTTCTTCTATGCTGCCAGTTTGTAAATTTTCTACATAAACTGTTTAAAGACTATCACTGCAGACAGACTTCAGAGATAGGTAAGGATAGTGCAATCTAAAAAATAAAATTAAAATACCTCTTCCTATTCAAAAACATGAATTTGATTTACTGTAACTCTTAACAGGAAAGCAAAGTTTTATAATATGAAAGACATAAAATAGATATTAACCATAAATTTCAAATTTCTACCTCAACTGTCCCAAAGTTGAAGAGTCATTAGACCAAGCCATCTGACTCTGACCCAATATTACTTTTCAACCACTGGGTAGCTCCCATACATTAGTATGCTTTTCACAAAAATCAACAGACAACAAGCTGCCATACAGAACTTTATTTTCAAAGTCCCCAAAGGAGGGGGTCAAGAAAGAAGAGAGCAATTATTGCCTATAGCTTCTAATTACTACTGTATCCTGCACAGAGACATTGAAACACTTACTCAGAGTCTGCTGTCCAAGGCTCATACCAGGACTGCTGTTTGACCCAAAAGAACCCCAAGGTTTGGAAAGCAAGGCAGATGATGATCTGAGACAATACGGAACACAGAAGTGGACCTGAGATAAGACCTGATGGAGGCCTTCGTGCAACAAGCTCTGTCCAAGCCGGGTTGAGACTCACTGCAAAGAGAACAAAAAACAAATTATACATTGCATCATTATGGTTTTCAAGAGTTATCCTGTTCACATTCTGTGGGATTAGAATGGCTTGCTCATGACATCACCTTAAAATTTAGTCCAGAACTGCAAATGTGAAACCACCTTGGAAAGACCAGAGCCCGAGAACAATGCCACAGTGCCTTCTACAGGCTGGTTCCCCAGCAGCAGAGCATTGCAGGGGACAGCAGCAGCCATGAGACTTAAGGAATTAGTAGTGTCTGGCCAAATTCCCTTTGGCACAAGGACATACAGCCTGCCTGCTCTCTTTTGGACTGTCATTACTTCAATTAACGCATTTTTATTAAATTTGAAAATTGAATTCTACTGATAGCCAGTGAATTGAATGCTAGGCTCCTATGTGGAATTGAACATTTCACTAGGCAATCCTTGGAGTGTAACTTTTTGTGGACTTCTGTTCAAAGTAAGAATGTGAAGAATCAAAACATTTGAGCAAGAGGATATTGCAATAACTCCTGTTTTGATTCCAAAACCAGCTTCCAGAGCTGTGAAGACTTAGTTCCCCAAGACTGTGCCCACAACATGCTTCTTGTATGAGGACATTTCACAAACTTCAGGTGAATCCAATTCAGTACACAGTGGTCGTTTGGGTTTCTTATGCACAGATGTAATAGTTATAACATCTTCACTGTATGTCACAGTGTTTTCTCAAAACCACATGTAATTAGATATTAAAGAAAATCTGACCATGTGAAACGTGGTTCACAGAAGCCACATTGGTGTAATTCAGTACAGTACTTACTAGTGAAGACAACCACCAAAATGATTGCCAAATCAATGAAGAGAAACTGGAAATCTCCCAAATTGCTCAGGATCTGGAGCAAAACCACAAATGAAACATTGGTAATTTCTTCACACCACAAAAAATTTATACTGACACTCTTACATCATTAATTCTTTGAATTTCACTCTATAAGCAACAGTGTCCTGTCAAACTGGCCTCCTTTACCTGCAGGAGTACTGAATACTCTGTAATTCACAGAACAATTCCTGAAATATCACAGTATGAAATCATTTCCTTTCCAAAATGGACAAGCTATTTGTAATTGGAATTTGTTTGTAATCAAAATTATATTATTGAATCTTACATACCAATGCAGTAACATCATAGGCCTGCAGTTCTTTAAACACCATAGCCTTACTATGCACTCATACAGCTATTGAAATTTCCACCTCAAAGGTCCTCTAATACTCTGCACCTTCAACTTGCTCAGAATACAAATTAAAATACAGGTTTTCTATCACATGCCACTATTGTGAAACCAATCATATAAACAGGAAATATTCCACTTTGCTTCCCACCCCCCCCCCAAAACAATACTTCCAGTTTCTTTCAATTCTAACATAAAAAGAATTAATTCCCCTTTAAAAGAAGTTAGGCTATTTCAAAATGCTGAACGTTTTTAAGTAATTGAAACCTGTATTTTTGCTTCATTTGCTATTTATGGTTATTTAGTCTTCCCGGTGTAGAGACCTTCTTTTCACAGCCATTGGTTATTGCCTTTTCTAAACAGATACTACCATATATTTTATATATTTAATGTGAAAAAACCACCCCAAAATTCTAATAATACTTTTAGTCTAAATGTATTTTGAATGCATGTGTTGTACCCAAAGGGACTTGCAATAATTTGTATTAAATATCTATCAACTTTCAAATCTCTGAATTATGCTGACACTGCATAGGTATTTACAGAATACTTACAGAATACAGCAAGGTAACAGTGATGTACTGGATGATGCTGTATAATGCCATGAATTTAAACACACAGAAGGAAGTTATTAAAGCAGCACGGCCTTCCCTGTCAAAACAGATGCAATCATGTAACTACAAAGCTTTCTGTGCAAGCAGTTAAGTTCTGCCTACCAAAATGTTAGCTGCAATTAAACACACAAGCAAATTCTTTGAGGGACATTAAGCTAGAGACATGGAGAGAAACAGGAGTCAGAATGGTACACTTCCCCCAACATCAAAGTTGTGGGCATGTCTTGAACTCAGCCACCACCTAACTTCACTCCTCTTTGGACTTCATGTGGTTTTCCAATAGAGGCTTTAAAATGCAAGATTTTTACACAAGCATCTGTGGAACATTAGTTTACTGCATGGATTGAACAAACACACAGTCAGCCACAGAGCTGCTGATTTCAGAAATGTTTCTGATAATGCTTTACTTCATTAGCTCCCCACAGACCCCTAGGTTCTTCTTTGCCTGACCTTTATCCAAAATCATTACTTAAATTCCAATTCTAGAGTCAAAAAATTGATCAAACCCTATTTAGAAAAGTTGTCTTCTACTTTGTGTGATGCTGAGCAATTATCTGAAGATTTTTATTGCTTGCAGTTACACACGGCCTTTATGGAAACTAGCAAATTCACTAAGACAATATAAAAGACTTGTGCAGAAATTTGGTCATGCTTTGAAAAATTAACTTTACATGGACAAAGGATTTTACAACAAAATAATAAATCATTGCTATGGCAAGGTTTTGCTCAGAGTACATTCAGTAAAGAAACAGAACCACAAAAATGTACATTGTTCTGTAATTCACACTGGTTTCCTACAGCATCAAATATATACTAAAATAGAGCATGCAAAATGAGTTACACAGACACATTTAAGTCCACAGTCAGTGGCATTACCTGATCAGTTTTGGCACGCAGGAAATACTGGGTGTCCTGGAAGTGAATGGTGATGCCACAGAAGCCTCAAGTTCAGACAGAGATATACCACCATGTGCCCTCTTTAGTGCCTGCCAGGTAACATTGAAACAGAGACCATTTTAGAACTTCCCTTCAGCTGTACAATTTAACTGAATGGTTCTGTATGGAAAATAAAAATATACTTACCCCACAGTCATTTGCTCCATCTCCACACATGCCCACATAGTAACTACAAAAGCCAAACAGACATTAGCATTCTGGACCATTTTCCATCCATGGTCCATTTAGCTTATTTCATTAATTACTTCTATATTACTTAGAGTTATTCAGGGTTTGCATAACAATAGGTGATCATCAATGCTGAAATCGATTACAGTTGCTGATATACATATGAGGAAGTAGACAGAAAAGTAACATGACAATAACAGGTCAATTAAACCAATAATGGCTTATTAGTTCTCTGTCATCTCAAGGTAGTATAAAGAATCTTTGCTCTAGGCAATGACACTTTTGTCCTATTTTGTAGAGCTGCAAGACCTGGCCCAAACAGTCACATATTGACCAATGTGAACAGAAGTCATCCTGATAATACTTCTGGAATACACAGAAGACATTTGATGGGTCTGTTTCATAAAGCAAACAACTGCATTTATAAAATATGTTAGTCAGTTTATGCATATATTCCTCATTTAAAACTTCATGAAAAGTCTGAAACTTTCCCAACTAGCCAGCAGATGGTACTACTCTCATTCCATTAGATCAGCTAACAGGCTGATCTATCAGCACATGGAGTTCTATCAGCCCAGCATTTTTCTTTAGGCAAAACAGCTAGCAGCATGCATAATTTTTGTCTCCTACCACACCAAACACATTCAACCCTCTTGCTTTCCATGCTTAAGTAAATACTTACTCTACATTTTGTAAAGCTTCCACCAACTGAGTTTTCTGATCGGGTGCCATGCGAGCAAACACAGTGCCGTGTAGCACGAGCTGCAAGACAGAAAGAAGAGTTCTTAATGCTCATAAGGCAAAGTCTGTTCAGCATTGAAAGTGCCCATGCTCAAGTAAAATGCTCACCTTGGGTACCAGGTCCTGAAAATGCTCCAAAATCACTGCAAATGACTTCCCATTCATTGCAAAATGGTATTTTGTCATCTGGAGATCCTCAAGGCTTTCATGGACCAATTTAACTGGAATATCCTATCAAAAGTAGTTTAATACTCTAGCTGTAATGCATTTACACAGATACCTTGTAATTTCAAGCTAATACTCAGAGGGGTATTCCCAGAGATCCCACACGAAACTAGGTTTACAAGAATGTCACTTGAAAAGAAAAACCTCATACAATAAAAATACTTACATATTACTAAGAAAATGTAGTCTAAGGTCTCAGCTACAAGCAGCTAGAGAACTTTTAACAGACTGAAATGTTTGGAAAAAAACCCTGTCAAGTGAAATGTCAAATGTCATATCACAGTTGAAAAACTACCTCCCCCAGCTGCTTTACTAGTCTTTGGTATTTGAAGATCTGAAAGATAACCAGTACATCAATTCTGAACTGACACTTAATGACAGATTTACTATTTAATGGAATAACATAAAAAGAACAGTAGAACTAACTGCTTACACTCTAAGGGCATAATACAGTTGTATTACCTCTGAGTTTATGGCTGGTGATGAACTAGTGCATTTTGCAAGGGTATCTGCATAATGCCAGTTGATTCTGGCAGCCTGCCCATCCTTTGGAGGTAGTGCTTCAGCAATAATGACCTTATCCTGAGGTAGAATCATTCCACAGTCTCTGGCCACAGAGATAGCAGTTAACATGTTATCCCCTGTTAAACAATTGCATTTAAAAGGGTTTCAGTCAGAAAAGAATCAAGATTGTACACTGATATTCTCTGTAAGAGAAAAGCTAACAAAACCTGTATAGAGGACTGCCCCACATACCAGTGCCAACATCAGAGCAAACCAAGCTGACAAACAACATTCAAAGCCTACTGGTAAAGCCCCTCCCCTGGAAATTGTTGCTTGGAGCTAGAAAGATCTCTTATTGACCAAATCTTAGTGTATATGGAAAATCAGGCAGAAAACAGGCAGCCATTTAAAATACTCCTTTTTACACAGTCACAGAACATGCAAACATAGAGCTGTACTGTTAGGCTAGCAGAACATTCCAAAATCACCACACCTGTTGTTTAAAAAGCAAATACATATTGTATGAAAAAACATTGAGCACAGACACCTAGCATGCTTACAAGGACCTAAGTCATTCTCCCAGAAAAAATCCAATACAAAGTGACTTTGCATAGTATAAATCAAAATGGTAGGGACCCACAGGACATCCAGTCCAACCTCCTGCTCAAAGCAAGTTCAGTCATAAAATTAGACTAGGACTTCCACTTGGCCCGTTTTGTAAGACTTCTACGGCTTTTCATCCTCCAATTCAGTATCAAGTACCTTATACTTGGAGGTAGGGAGAAGAAACTACAAAGGGGAATCAAAGCCTTTTCTGGTTTCTTGACTTACTAAAGCAACTTGCACCCAAAAAGAAAAAAATTGGTGTCTGAATACTTTCATAAGTTTCCAAACTTCCCCGTTGCTATAAACACAGTGTAAACCCACTGACACTAAAATTTGACTTCATACACATAATCAAAACAAGACCAAAAAGAGATGGACCTTTGAGTATGAATGTTTACATGCTAACCTGTGACCATGACAGTGCGAATGTTGGCTTTATGCAAATCTTCAAGTACAGCAGGGGTTTCTTGCTTTAACTTGTTTTGCATTATAATTAACCCCATAAAGTCCATGTTGCTTTCAATAGCATCTCTGATGAAAAAGAGACAAGAAAGATTACAAGAATTACAATTATTAGATGTAGCTTTAAAAAGCCTGATTTTCTGTTTATCAAAGATGAATGCGTATTTTTAACCACAAAGTAATCTGCTTTATAAAAAGTGATGTGAAAGATATCATCACAATAATTTACATTTATTTCCCTTGTTTTAATTGAAAACCAGTGTGAGAAAATGTTGTTTTCTCTCAAGTACAATTTTCAGTTTCTTCCATGAGAATGCTTTCTAAAGGAAATCACAGTCTCAAATAGGTTATAGCTAGAAAACGTGCTCTGAAACAAACTGCATTTGCAGGCCAAATATTAAGATATGTTTAGAGTGCACATTTCTATTTTCCAAATTAGCTGAATGTTAACATAAAAGCTAGCACATTGTTACAAAGCCATGTAAAATTAATAGGCACTAGCTAATTAGGCAGAGAAATGAATTCACTTTGGTTTACATAAAAAAGTCAGTGTATTTACAGGTCTTGGGTATTCTACTGCTATTGTAGATTTTCATGCCTGAAACCAGAAAACTCACTTCTCTGCTTTGCCAAATGTTCACCTTGTACACAGGTCTGATACAAAAGAACACAGTCAAAGCTGGCATTTTCATAGCTGTGCTACACATTCAAGCACTGTGGAAAAGATGACATTATCCACAAAACTAGGCTCAGCTGGAAAACAATTCCCAAGAGGTACTACTCTTTGAGGCAAGAAACCTTTTCAACTTCCAAACCAGTGCAATGAGAAAATGGACATGCTGCCTTTAGGAGACAAAGAAACAGCATCAAACATGCATAAGAGGATTTCCACTACTTGCCATTATCCTTAATAAACACAGATGATGTAAGTAATGTGTAAGTAGGGAAATCAAATGAGGTTTTCTGCCACAATAGTGTAAATTAGACATCATGAAAATAATATTCCAGTTCATTTCCAGCTTAAAGCTCATCCTCTGAATTCACTTCATTGCAGAAAAAAACTTCCTTATCTTGTATGTCTAGAGCACAACTAAAGGATGCACAGGACTATGTATGTAAAGACAGAAAAAAGCTAAAGAAGAGTAGTAATTGATTTAAACAAAAATACACATTACATATTAATTCAAAGCATGCAGCTTTTAAAGTCTGTTACTTATTAAAAACGTGAAGTCACTCTTACCTGCTAATAGTCTGGACTTTGTGCCATGTAAGCTTAGACTCCAGTTTTCTGTGAGCAAGAGCAATAACTCGGAAGCCCTGCTTGGTGTATTCTTCCAGGACACGCTCAAAGTCAACAGGAACTTTAAAAAGATCAAGTTTTGAGTTATTTAAATATTCATATTTCAGCTGAGCTATAGAAGAAATAAAAATAATTTGCTCCTTTACCTGTTTCCTGCTTACACAAGCTGGCAATCACTTCTGGGGCACCTTTCATGTAAGCATCCATTCTCTTTTCCCCTAGAACCCTGGCTATTACACACATGCGCTGCAACACTGAGGAAAATGGAAACTGGCGCACAATTCCAATTTCATACCCAGTCTGTGTCACACAGGAAGGAAGGAAGAAAAGGGTTACATCCACATACAGCTTAAGAAAAATGGGTATGTGCCGAATGAAAAAGCGTACTTACCGACAGCTCAAACAATTCCTGAAAACAAAAAAAAAATACAGTCACTCTGAATATCAATTTTAAGTGTTTCTTCAGCTGCAAACTATTTCAACACAAATAAGTAAATGAATCTGCACAGCATTCTTGGTATCATATTGTATTTTCAATGGATTTCATGAAAGTTGAATATAAATATACCACATCTGTTTAGTATCTTTTACACAGTAGAATTGTAGAGCTTGATTTCTTGATTACAATTTCCAAGACCTTTCACAGTCCAAACTGTCTGTTTAGCCTTTGTAAACGACTAAAGTACTATGGTGTTTCAGAATGAGGCCACAATTATTAAGTATATCCCCCAAAAAATAATTTAGTAATTTTCAAGAATGTTTAGATGCCAACTACTGCACAGTAACAACTGCTGTGCACATACACTGAGCTCTGAACAAAAGAAAGGTATTTCTATCTACTACAAAATACAACTCATTGTAATACTCTCCCACTACCCCACCCTGTAATAATCTGGATACACAATCATGTGCTTAAAATTTCCTTTTGTGAAATATTTAAAAATACTTCAAAATACAGCTAAAAGAAACTTTTAAATCTGCTAAATACATTTTGTTTTCTAACTCAGCACTTAATATTATCTCTAAGGTACAAGAGTAGCAAGAACTCCACACGACACAGTGACATTAACAAATGATTGTTTTAACTGAAACTGCAAGGTGAGCACACCTAAGCACTTAATTAAAACAGTAAGAATTTGGTAACAATACCAATATTAAAAGGCATAAGCTCAAAAAGCTTTACTGTACTTTATAAGCAGTTTGTAAAGGTAACAATGCTGACTCTCAGTTTGCTCACCTTGAAAGTAACATATACTAAACCACTACATTCAACAATGATTTAAACATATTTGTTGTGTTTACCATCAAAACCCTCACAGTTCTGATCCCATTTCAATTTTATCAGCCAGAACTTCAGCATACAGTAAAATGTGTTTCTTTAGCTCAAATCAATTGTTTTGAGTATTTATACCATTTCTTGATCTGCTGACTGCTTGGATTCTGGGGAAAGTTGTTTTGAAGGTCGAACCACTGTTGGCATGATTCGATTATGAAGGGCTGTTTCCTCTTCAGTTGCTTCTTCTAAAATCTGTATTTAAAAAAAAATCAACTAATTTATACATTAACTTTGACTTGCTCATAATGCAGTATTCAGGGAAAAAAACGACACTTACCCATCCTATTGCTTCAAACATCTTCAAATCAAGTGGATCCCCAGAAAGCACCCCTTCAATTTTTGTAAGGGAATGACAAGTTGCCATGCAAGCAACAAACTCTGACTTCAGCAAGCTCTCACTGCAAGCCCTCTCTTCCGGCAAAAGGAAACTGAAACAATGAAGTAATAATATACTTAGCACTATAATTATTTATTATGAGCCACTTCAAAAGGTTTGTTTAGATTAACAGAAGAAAATTGACTGCACAAGTCCCTTCACTTGTATTTTCACACGTCACAGAAAACAAATTAAGACTCTGGGCTGGAATTTTCAGAAACTATCACAACTTTTCCTCCTTCAAACACTCAGTAGTCATTCCTTCCCTGTCTAGTTTGATCTCTCATGCAAAGTCTTCTTATCACTTAGTACTTAACTAATTAAGCTAATTCATTTTTGCAGCCCAAAAAGTCATTGCTTAGGGGGACAGGATTAAAGAAACATGCAACAATATCTGCAACAGTTTTGCAGTATGACCCTGATGAGGTCTCAGACTCTAATAAAAAAAATTCTACCTCATCTTCACTGTGGAGTTTTAACTTCCACTACACCTAAGCCACAGTTTAAGTGGCATTCCTACAGTGCATTACAGCAATAATAAACATATATGAGCTCACACTGAATTTTCTGTTCTGTTCTATTCTGCTGAAGCTGTTACAGTACAACTGAGTGTCACATTTGCTATCAGCTCTGAGCTCATCCTTACCGAGCATTTTCCACCCGCTGAATTCCCCAAAGATCCAAGCCATCCTCAGTAAGTGTGCCAGTCTGCAAAAGACACCAAGGGTCATGGCATGAAGAGAAAGTCTTCAAAAACAAATTATCTTCTAGCAAAGCAAAAATAAACTATTTAAGCAAATCACACTTGAATGACATATTTTCTTTTGTTTTCACATACAAATCAAGACTTTAGGACAGAAAATACAGTATCTCCCTTGCTTCTTGCTACTAATTAAGTTCCAAATCTATTAAATAACTTTCAAAAACACTCAAAGCAGTCATGCTGCTCTCTGGAGACAGAACAAATGAAACAGACCCTTAAAATCCAAAGATGATAGCACATCGTCTGAATATTCAGGGACAGGGGACAATGTCTGTGCTAAATAAAGTGCTAAAGTTCTTAGTAACCCTCAACTCTCACATTTCTGAGGTGCCAGTAGTAAGCTGGGACTTGAGAGTCTTGAGATAAGAAAGCAGCTAATTACAACAACGTTTTAGAGAAGATTAAATCAAGAGAGTTAACAGATGATAAATACTGAATACCTGGAAGATAACGGATTACAAATTATCTAACTTATATGAAAGATAATGAGTTTTCCCTTTTCATCTATACAAACTCCCTTTTCTAAGACAAGGCCCCTCAAGCACAGTTTCAAAATTCACCTAACCTTATCAAAACAAACAAGATTCAGCTGGCCACAAATATTTATCCTTTGTGGGCTGATGCAGAAGATGCCAATTTTTTTCAACCTTCTTTGTGCATAAACGATGCCAGCAGTCATAGCAGCAGGGAGTGCTGGAGGCACTGTGATAGTGATAATGTCAAGAGACTCAATGATGATGGTACGAGCTGGAACCTGCAACAGAGGTCAGAGTTAATGAACAAGAACTCACTGCTCACAGATTCACTATCCCACTGATCTGTTACCAAGAGCAAAACCCACACACTGTGTTACCATGAGCAAAACCTCAGTACAGTATGTTCTGGATTGCCCAGAAATTTAGCACAATCTTCACCCACCATCAGCAACCACAATAATCCAGTCCTAAATTATCCACAACCCATAACTTCAAATTGCCACTTTTCCCCGTGGAAATATATTACTTTAAAACATTAGCTGAATAATGCAAATTTTTTTGAGAGAAAGAAGAAAACAAACCAAAAAGCTTAACAGTTATCAGGTTATTCCTTGATAAGGATATTTTTGCCTGCAGCATGGTTTAGATGTGCTGTATCATATTTCTTCCAACTGTAAGTCACATAGTAATCTTGTAAGTAATTGGGATAAGAGAAACCAAGGTAAACTCAAATTTCTCTGTAAGATATTCAAATTCTGCTTCTGTGCTGAAACTTATTCTCAATAACCATTTCATTGATATAAAATGGAGCAAAAAAATATTCACTTTAAATCAAACTGTTTCCCATCATGTGAAGTGTGACGGAAGTCATGGTCACCCTTTTCTAAAATAAGGCAGTTCTGGACCAGAAATTAAAACATACCTCATTTAAGATGCTATTGACAATTGTATAAAGAAACCCAATGCCTGCCACCACCACCAGAGACAGAAGAAACAAATAGGCATCTCTGTAGAGCTTAAAATCAGTTGGCTTTGGATACAGTATGGAACGAACAAGCTGTCCTTTAGCAGTACTAAAGCCTAGAAATAAAAAAGGAGTAAGTTATTAAAAATACAAACAAAAGCAAAGCTATTCAAATATATTAAAAACCTCAATAAAACCCTTAAGCTACTAATTTCATTACAACTGTTTCTCAATATCCATAGCAGATGTTTTGAAATACTGTAATTAAAGTGCTTTAAAAATATATGTGCACATCATACTAAAGGTTTCTCTCCTATGGCAAGGACATGCTGCTGATGCAAACAAACCCCTCCTCTGCAGCAGCAGCAAAACCTCACATGGTTTGGCCTGGCAGAGTTTCTTGTACTGCATTTTGTTCCTCACAGTGCTAGAGGCTATATTTATTGTCTAATTAAGCCAGTCCTTGGAAAAAAGAAAATTAAGATATTCAGAGTCCAACATCAAATACTTAAATGGCGAGTCTCCATAAGGTCCCTTGAGAACCAGAATGAAAGATTCAGAAAAAACTGCAGTGCAGGGAGTCATCTTCTGGAGAAAGGTACCTCCTGATAGCATTTTGACAACTAAACTAGGAGACTACCCTTCTAAAGGTCTTACAGCTTAACAACCAACAGATATCCCAAGGTCCTCCTTGAACTTTTGCCTTGACGTTTAAAGAGGCCAACATTAATGCCCAACTTTGTGTGCCCAGAACATTTTAGATCTCCTTAGACTTCAAAGTCTATTACTACAACCTCAACATCAATGACAGGTCTTCTGGTATTAGTGACAGCTCCCTGACAGCTTCTTAGTCTGCAAGGCACCACAGCAAAGGCTGATCCCTCCACCCTGACATTTGGCATATAAAATTCTACCAAAACAGAGATGGCATCACTCTTAAAGTGGATGAGATCATCACAAGATGAAAAGCCATGAAGCCTCCAGGCTTTGCATTTGCTACTGCAGAATATGAACCATGGGCCTGTTCAGAGAAGTTCATCATGTCTGTATGTACTTGAGTATTTAGCAATGAATGCTTTGTAATTCAACATAGTGGTCAACAAAAAAATCAGAACTACTTTCTATTTTTTTTCAATGGTTTTGCAGAAGGTTCTGTGCTCTCTGGATAGAGCACATCAGGATAAAATAATAAATGAAAACCTCATGGGGTGTCTTTAGATCACACTGGATATAAAGGTAACTTAAGTGGACAATTCTGTTCTCTAAAGCAAAATACCCAGTTTTGAATTATTTTCAATTACAAATAGGAGCCACAACGATATCCATCAACTGAGTTTTAGAAGGAAATAAATTAGAACATTTTACATGTATTTCGGCTGTAACATCAAACATGTTAAAGGCTTAATTTGAAAAGTACTGTGAGTATAGTCTCAGCAGATCAGTCTTACATCCTGGCTTATGACAAGGTTAGGACTACATGCCTTTGCACACAACCATAGTGAATTCTGTTGTCCTAAATCTTTTTTTAGATCTTAGGAGCAAGAAGCTGCAAGTGCTGAGATATCTATCCTGTTCTGTGGAGAGGGAAATTGCCTCTTGCCTAAAAACTGTTCCTGTGAACCAGAGAGAAGAACAAAGAATTCTGCATCACTTTCCTTCTCTTTATACATAGCCACAGCAGGAAAATGTTTGTTCCTACATAAAACCTGAATAAAGCCCAAAGAGCTGAATTCATCCTGTTTAAAACAGGAGCTAACTCACACCTGCCATGGGCAAAGAACATTTTTACAAACACAATTTCCAGTGTCAAGGCAGTAAGACTCAGTGTGTTGGGAGCAATTGCAAAGCTCCTTGTAAGAGTTACAGACCACAGTATCAGACTTCAAAACAAAAAGTATTATCCCTCTCGCAGAGCAGAAAGCAACATGCCTTCAGCAGTTCATTTATGTTGCTGTTTGGGCTCACCTTGCTGTACATACACATTGGTTGGGCACATGAAATTTATTTGAGAAACAAAAAAAGTTGAGATGGATATTGTTAAAGGGCAGATATGTTATAGGGCAGGAAAATATCTCTGAAAGAAAAGACTAACAAAAGCCTCAAGAAAGAGAATAAAACAGAAAATCAGAACTTTTGCTGCTAAAACAGACTAACAGAAGGTTTAAAGAATACACAGAGTAAGAAGCAGCTAAGTAGGATGAAGTTATTTGTTGGAAAATTTGCTTTAAGTAGCAGTCTAGTCAAAGCAGTCCAATTTCTTCTATCTAATTTTATTGTACCTTGGATTATAGCTTACATTCATTTATTTTGTGGTAATTTTCTTAAGATAATCTTTGTAAAGCAGAATTCCACAATTGCATTAGCTTGTGCAATTGGTTTTCACAGAATATCTGTATTATTCAACCCAGTTCTCTAACATATGAACTAGCATTTCTGTAGATAGATCAAACTCATTTTTTAAGTAAACGTTGCATACTTTAGAATAACTATAGGTAAAGAAAAATATTTGGCATTGTGAATGACTCTGCTAAAATCAGCTGTTCCCCACTACCCACCCAAATCTTTTCCAAGAGGCACATGCAGTTCAACCAAGACACTACAAAAAAACCTCTGAAGGACATGAAAACGTATTCGAGTAAGTTTTAAATTGATGCTGAAGAATGATTCACTTCCTTGCTTGCCAGCTGTTAATCTTCAGACCACCATCTGGCTTTATTATTGTTTTAAGACTTTTATCAAGCTATTTGGGGTATATTTCTTTACCCAAGCTTAGCAGTATCAGATAGTTGACATACACCTACAAAAAGAAGTAGTACATTAACAAGGGATAAACTTAACAATCAATACCTGTTCTCACTACCAGAGCTTTGACCAACTCTCCAGTGTAGAACCGGGTCTGAATGACATTGGTTCCACAGAACAGTGTGTGCCGCTTGTGCACTTCAGGACTGTAGATCTCATCTCCCACTGCTTTTGGATACTCCGAAGGGTTTGGCAGATTAATCTTTGTGACAGGAACACTTTCACCTTAAAGGAAAGAAAGTCTCTAAGCAAGATCAGAGAAGAACAGACATTTTTTTTTCATTCACAACTACAAGCAGAATAATATAATCTCACTTCACCAGCATATAGGCAGACTTACAGAAGTAATTTCCTTTCAGCATGTTATTAGGTAGTCTCTCACCTATTAGCCTCAGCTCAGAAGATTCCTTCACCAAATGCTATTTAACTCTATTCCTTATAGAGCTTTTGTGCCCCTTACTTCAAGTCACACAGATGTAAAATACAGTTCATTAAAAAAAATAGGACAAGTTTCCTTTTCTTGCTGAAAAGCATCATCCCCATCTTTACTCAGAAAAACTAGAAGCTGAAACTATTCTCGTCTTCTCATCTTTGGTGACCGAGTGCACTCAAGCTAGAGCTACAATCAGTTTTTATCAGTTGCTAGCAGCCGCAAGAGGATCAAGTATATTCAGAAAAACTGAACATGATAGAACATACAATCTCTGAACTACAATTTACTAAAGGCTGTCAATTTGGACAGATTATCCTAGGACTAACAAAAAGCCCATCCTAGTCACTGAACCTATCTTTTAAATACATCAGATCCCTGGTTTCAGCATATGCAGTCACAAGTTGAGATAATAATTTGTGGTTTTAAATACAGTACAGAACAAAACACTCTACTACCTTCATTTTTGGAAAAAGCTAAAAAGTTTGGGCAAAAAATTTCTGAAGAAGCAGGCTTCAGAACTCCATCTGCACTGAGAACACCAAGTCAAGAGGGAGGAAGACAAACTATCAAGAAGAAATCTTTAACAAGAAACCATCACTCATTTTTGGAGTTTCCAGTTTCCAAGCAGTATCACATAGCTATCGCAGGTAAGCAGGACACAAGCATATAAGTACTTCAGAATATGTCTAACTGTAAGAACATACACACTTCAAACAAAATAAACATATCCACTGCTGTTAAAATATATTGCAAGTAAGCATGTACACAGGTACAAACTAGTACTTTCAGCCATGCAGCACTGTGTATCAAATTTACTTTACCTGTTAGCATACTTTCATTTACAATGCAAGTACCACTGAGCAGTACTGCATCACAGGGCATAATTGTCCCATTGGATGGAATCAACATGGTATCTCCAGGCACGAGGTCGGTGGAAAGGATTTCTTCTATTTCTGAATATTAGAAAACAAACAATAAACATTTCATTCCATTACACTATCTAAATTCCAATTTGAACTTCTTTTCCCATGCAATTTTACTAAGAAATGCAAGCAGTTCAAGCTGATAAAAAAAAACCAAACAGATGCAGATCTACTTCACACTCACACTTCATGAGCAATTTAAATTCAACCTTCCAGGCCACCCATGAAATTTACCTTGGTTTCCTCTGCAGACAGAAACCCTTACAATGCTGTGAGCTGCTACCATGTCATGTAACATAACATATTGCTGCAAAGGGGAGAAAAGTTCATTATTCAAAAGCACAGCTTTTCTTCTAAATGCACATTCTATAGAAGAAGCAACAAGATTCTCTACTAACTCACACTACTCAAAACATTCTCTTGAACATAGTTTAGGAAACCCATTAGCAAATAAAGTCTGAGTGCATCAACTTGTACAGGCTCCTATTTTTAAAAGCATTCTGGAAGCAAATGAACACTGTCATGCAAAAATCTTATAAAATCATTCAGTCATTAACATACAAAAGTAAAAGCTGCAGTAGTTGCATGAACTTGAATTAAGGTAGAAGTTGTTTGAGGGTTTCTTTTGTCTCTGGTTTGAATTCAGAGATTGCAATTTAAGGATAATTACTACTTTGATTTCCATCAGCTAAGTCTACAGTGAAAACTGAACCACCAGTTTAACAATCCATATGCTTCACTGGTGCTCAGTTCTGTAGGGCTTTTTCAAACAAGGAAACAATGCAAGATGGAATCACTACTGTCAATAAAACTTGGTACATAAACTTGTGTCCGGGTTTTATTTAAGCAAGGTGGTGTTTCTGTTATATGAGGCCAACCTATTGATTCATCAGCATGGAAAGTCTGCAAAAATCTCAAAGAAAACTAAAAATCCAAATTCTTTCAGCTCAAAGAGGGAAAATGCATAACAATATTCTACCTGTACAACTCTGAAAAATTCTTAAATATTTGTAAGCAATTTCACAACAAATTAAGGCAATGAGTAAAAAGCCAAAAGGATGCATCCATTTTCTTGGAACTTACCTTTCTAATGGTGTAGAGTGAGCTAACAATGGATATTACAGACATAATCACAATTGCTAATGCATAGTAGTGATACTCATCAGTGATCCACAATATCACACTGAACAACTGGAAAATGTAAAAAGGGTTGAGAACCTAGAAGAGTGACAGAACATTCAAGTTACACCAAAAGGTCACATGGGTTCTCCATCAGAACAAAGCTGCAATTATCCTCCTCCATGGAGAAGACAGTTTCAGTTTTTTGTACATAATTTTTGTTCAGTTTGCCAAAATTATCCTTTTTTTCACTACCTCCTCAGCCCCCCCAAGGCACAGTACTCACTCAAATAATACACAAATACAGACTTTGAAGACTGCAAGCATTTTTCCTTACACCTCAAAACAAGGTAATGGGAATAGCTGATGCACCTTAAGTGATAATTCTTAAACCAATTGGGATGTTAGTTTCTATTTATTCTTAATAAATGCTCTGATACCTCAGGTTCTTACTCCATTAGATTAGGTTGGAAAGTTTCTTTGTCCAAAAGCTCTACTGTGCATTATTATAGCACAAGATAACAAACCAGTTATTCAAATCCACCTGATACAAGGAAAATGGAACAAATCTAACAGAAAGATGTACAATACCACATTTCATTTGCTGCATATGTTGTAATACATAATCTCTAGCCTCTTCATGGAGAGCACAAGTAATTTTATGTTTTAAACTAAATACAAAAAATAAATAAGATGCTGACCCTTCCAAAGAATTCTGACATGTTTTCTAATGTCCTTACTAAGACACCAGGCTGTGAACTATGAAGAGCTTATAGCTGAGGCCTCTTTGATCTTTAGCTCTAAGGAGAGCTGGAGAGCTCAAAAAAATTGTCCATATGATTTTGTTTTACAATGTTGGGCAGTAGGGGAAGGTTTGCAACAATAGTCACTGCACTTGAAACAATTTTCAATGATATATCTTTTAACTTGTTGAAGAAAAGATTTTACCTCCTTAACCAGAAGCTTAAAAATGGAAGGCACTTTCACAGCAATTTCATTTACTCCATAGAATGCTTTTCTGCATTAAAAAAGAAAAATACAAAAAAGGTAAAGATTTTTATTAGAAATCTTATTGATGTCAAAGTAATTCCACTAATCTGATAAAGTATAACATGTCCCTAAATCTGTAACTCTCTTCTTATTTATCATAGTTTCAAAAAGTGCTTTTCAGATAATTTACCTAGTGAGATGTTCCAGTACAAAGATAATTATTTTACACTTCAATTTGAACTGTACCTTTTTTTTAAGATTCATTCATAACAACATTTTGCTGTAAACTGTGTATGGGTCCAATGTTATTAAATAAGTCATTCTGAAAGCCAATATGTAATTCTCATTAACTTAAGCTTAAATAAGTATTAACTCTTACCCTGCAGTACCAACAGTTTTCAAGGTCCTGTATCTTAGCTTTATTCTTAGAACAAAGAAAGGCAAATCATGAAAGAGGGAGCAAGAGACCAAGCTCTGATGGGATCAGAGCTGGTTAAATGACAGTGACATGAAAAAGCCCTTAAAATGATCTGAGGGAAAAGGCTTTAATTTTAGAAAAAGACACAAATTGCCAGAAGATGGATTGATAAGCAAGCAGATATTTTAACCTGTATGAAGGTCTCATTTTCAAAAAATTCAGACACTGCGCATTCAGTTGTCTTCCAGCCTTTTTAAGACTCTGTGCACAGGTAATGAAACCAGCAATTCTTCCCTCAAATACTACTGCAATATTACCTGTAATCATGCATTCCCTTTGTCAGTCCTGTGCTGTGTTCATTATGAATTGCAGAGCAGAAGGTAGATTCATCTAGACCTCTAAATAAAGGAAAAGTCAATGAGTTATTTAAGAACTCTAATATTTAAAATTAAGTCTTCAGTGACTCAAAAGAGCTTGGTCTTTGGCAAGAGGTATACGCCATTTTATAAAACAACAAAATCTATGGACTAATGTGTTCTTCGCTGGTTTTGTCACAACTGCAGATACCAACAACACATTAAAAGCAATCTTCTTGTTGATATATCTTACTCTCTAGGATAGTCATACCTATTTCAATCAAAATGGAGACACTTAAAAAATGAGGTAGAATACTAGCATAACTAGTATTCAAAGGCCTCTAAAAAGTGAGCAAGTTTTATATGAAATCAATGTGGATTAACATTTCTTCAAATTATCTTCTTTTGACTCTAAGTAGTAATGGAAGTATTTTAGAAATAATTATTAGTCCATTTATTAAATAAATCTATACCACAGCTATTTTGCAGCATCTTACAATCACAATGTTATCCATGACTAGGAAAAATACATTCTACATTTTCAGTTCTTTCTTATCACCAGAAGACTCATTTTCACAGGACTTACCCACCTGCCGTGAAAATCAATGCTGTGCTTTAGGAAATCTGCAGATATGCAGAAACACCTAAAACATCATGATGTTTACAGCTATGGGACTATGTTAGCTATCAAACTCAGTAAATCAGATGTATGCTGCCCAATAGCCAGGCATTTTCTTGTGGGCATGCTTTGGATGCACAGGAAAATATCATCACCTTCCAAAAGGCTTTCACAGATGCCATGACAAATCCAGCATTATTCCACACAAACGTTTTTAATATTGGCTATCTATTAAGCTATCTATCAAAAAGGATTCAGAGTTGTCCCAGTGGAAAAAAAAGAAAAAAATCCGACTCTTTATTGTGCATATTTAGTAACAATTACTTCCATTCTCTAGAACACAGGGAAAGCTTTAAATATTCTCACTACTGTAAAGCCTAGGATCAGGTTCCTACCAACTGCCTGTACAAAAACACAAGATGAAAATTGTGTGTTAACTTGGCCCTAAGTTTACAAGGTTTTTCTAAACATTTTTAAGTTCAAGGATTTAAAAAATACTATTTTAGATTTAAAAATACACAATACTCTGTAAATAGCTGTGTCTTTCCTCCTGCTCTATCATGAATAATTTTTCTTTTCCTGTAGGGTCCCTAAATTTAAGTGCTCTATATGCAAACATGCATACCTATGTGTGCAATGTCCATACAATGACAGAGCTTATAGCACAACATTCTCTGCTTTTTACACTACCACAACAGACTGAATTCCCAGGGCATTAAAAAAAAAAATAAAAAATCCCTGTGTGCGGTGTTTATTATATGAAGCACTCATTAACCCACTCAGAAATTCAGTTGACAGTAGCTAAAACAAAACAGACATCCAAGGTCAGAGTTGCATCCTCTCTGGCTATGTGACCAAGTCTGACTTAGTCCAAGAACAATTAGACTTGCATTTCCTGTGTTTAAAACAGTGATCTTAATATTATGGTAATATAAAAAGAACAATGATATGAAACTCAAGCTCTCATAACTAAATTAGTTGCCCAAGAAATCTTGATTTGCCTCCTTCTGTGTTGTGCTAAGCCTTTCATTATGTGATCCAACTGTTCTGTCTCTGAGTACTCGCATAACTGGCTGCCTAAAGTAAATGCTCTTCATGATGCAGTGTTGTGCTTAGATCACAGCTACAAGCATGCTTTAAGGGTTTTACTATAAGGAGCTGTCTCACAGACTGTCTCTTTATAACTATTAACTTGATTCTCTACTATGTTATTAGATAATATCAATTTTTGGTTTATACATATAAACTGAAGAGAAGACTAAGAAAATCTTGTAGAAGGACAAATTTTTCAAGACTACTTTTCAGAATATTTATCATTCACAAGCTCAGAAATTATTTTGCACATGATATCCAGTACTTCACTACCTGACCATACACTTTAGAGAAAAGTTGAAACAATCTGACCTTGTGGAAAAGTGACTTAGTGGTCTAACAGTATCCAGAATGTCTCAGATCCAGCTCTTTCTCCTCTTTATTATTCAATAGCTAAATAATCACGTCCAGCTCAGCTACTGTACCTGACTAAACAAGTGGTCAGGCTCAGTTATGGCTAATACATCAAACAAATGGAAGTTTGGCTTATCAGCAAGAATGTGATTGAATAAATGCTCACATAACTTCACAGGCATATCTGAGATTTTTCCAGGGCTTATAAATTGGCTGAGTTATCACAAGAACATCAAAAGGCACAGTCAAATAGCCACAAATGCCAAGTTTCAAGTCACTGCTTTAATGCTAAGGAACAACGTTTTTTCCAAACACATAGAGTCATACGATTTTTTTCCAATACCTGTTGTTAACATACAAGTACAGTTTCTTAATCTCATCTGTGGGAACTATTCTTTGAACTGTTTAAATTAGGAGCATGAAAATTAAAACGTTTTAAATGGTTTAAATTAGGCATGAAAACAGGAGCCTGCAATGCAAAACGATGAGTGTCACTACCTGCACAACTGTATTTCATGGGAGGCTTAACACAAAAATACATACAAAGCTTTAATTACTTACCCCTGAACTGAGACATTTCCACCCTCCCAGATGAGGACTGCTCAGTTTTGTAATTGTTTGTGTTGTAATAATTTCTCAAAATTGTTTTCATTGCTGAAAACTTCCCATATTTGCACACACTTTTTTTTGGAAAAAAACATCTCCACATGATGGTTCAATGCAGTGAACACTGATTTAAGTTTAAAAGAGATTATATTTCTGATCTGAATTTATTATTTTAATAGGCAGTTGCCAAAAATGGAGAAGCCTGTGCTCATTTAACTTGTGGCACTATGAGAAGGCCATATCACAGAAAGAAAAACTTTCTTCTTCAACCCTAACATCATGCAACAGCACTGGTGAATAAGAGAAAATACACTGCATCACAAGCTAGTGCTGCCCACTAAAAGACATTTTTTATCAGTGCCATAGACCTGGTTTTGTTACTAAAGAGTACCAAGAGTCAAAAAAACTGGATCAGATCCAGCTTAACTGCACTAAAACATAGAAACGGACCTACACGAAGATAAGCAAATAAGGTATTTGGTGAATTCCCCTTCTTCCTAGGTACTCCTTTCGGGTCTAGCTCAGCAACACAAAAAACCTAAGTTACTCCATCATAAGCAAAGTTTTTTGAGTGTTTACAGAATACTACTATCATGAACAGGTGCTCTGATTCTCAAGTAACACTCCAAGAACAGGAAGAAAAGCCTGCAGAGGCATGCAGCCCATCACCCTACACAAATCACACTTGATAACGGCAGATTAAACAAACACCTTCCTTCCAAATTCGCACTGAGTTAAAAATCTCCCTGCCCTCACTATGGTTCAAACAAAGACTCAATGAGCTATAACAGCTGGTCAGAAAATAACACCAATTTTCATCGTGTTCTTAGGCATGTTATTTTATTTTTTTTAATTGCAGTTTGAAGCACAACGGATAAGAAAAAAGTATTCTTACCGTACAACATCAAAACTTTGAGCTGAATCATTCCAAAAATACTTCACACTGTGATGCGTGAAATAACGAATCTGTAAGGGCAACAAAAAACAGATGCTAAAACTGGTACCACTTAACACCTCTCTTCTGACTGGCTTTATTCTGAGAGGTGACAGAAAGTGAATTTAGAAAGGCTACATTGAAAAATTAATACTTTTCTTCTAACATAATCTTTCAAGCTTTCCACAATTTCCAATAACAGGTTATTGAGGAGATGTACTGTACTCTGTGTGTTTATTCTCAGCAGAACTTGATAATTAGCCAGTATAAAACTGCCAGTTTACTTACAGGCAAATAATTTTTTGAATCGTTTTTATTCTCTTCTGCAGCAGATTCAGAGAAGTGAACAGCATGGCCATTTGAAACTTTGTGCACGATAGTGTTAGGATTCTGTAAAGGGTTGGCTCCCAAGGAAGGCATAACGCGAACCTTTGCACAAAACCATATCTTGAATTCATCCTTAAAAAGAGGGGAAAAAATGAATTAGCTGAAAGAGAATTTAAACATTTTACTACAACAGCTGTAGCAAAATCACAGATCATAGATTAGCAGAGCCCATACAGAATTAAAGAACATATCTCCAAGTTAATATCAGCTACCTTAAGAATAATTTTTTTTCCACAATTCTAAAAGCATATTTTTGCACTTGGGT
Source organism: Poecile atricapillus (assembly GCF_030490865.1). Classification (NCBI taxonomy): domain Eukaryota; kingdom Metazoa; phylum Chordata; class Aves; order Passeriformes; family Paridae; genus Poecile; species Poecile atricapillus. The sequence continues at coordinate 15,166,758 of NC_081256.1, read as the reverse complement.
CAGCAGTTACACCTTTCTTCAACAAATGTATCTTTGCTGAACAAGGGAGGGGAAAGCATACAAGGTATTTGTTCTGTAACTGTTGATGACAACAGCATTCATGTATTTGATTTTCGAACTGAAAGATAGACTATTCTCTATTCCCACTGCAAACATCTGTCAGTCTTCCCACAGAGGCAGCAGAGCTACACACAGTCCCCAGGAGCACCTGCTGTAAAACACAATCGTGTCTGCACAGCAAGGCAAGGACTGGTGTACTGCAGCAAGCACAACAACTGCAAACAGAGAGAAGCACATGGCCCTGTACACTTACAGTTGTTCTCAGCAGAACCACCTCACAGTCTTTAAGTGCAGTCCTTTTGCACGTTGCTTTCACACGCCACTGGGGCATCCAGTAGAGGAGGAGGAGAAGAAAGCCACCAGAACAGATCACTCCCATGGTAACTAGCACCAACTTCCAGCGACACAGATCATAGCCATAGATCTCCTGCATGCAAGCAGAAATAAGTAATGATGACTCTCTTAATTACTGTGGCTCGGGATACCAACATTAAGTTTTCATAATGTACAATATTTTAAGCAAACAAAATTTCAAAGCCATTTCCTCTTTTTCCTTTGCTAGGGGAAGGAAAGATTTGAAACACTCAATATATGATGGAGTGGAAGTAAAAAAGGCACACTGCTTCGCTTAGTCAGAAGTATAAACATCAATAAAAGCCTGACAGAGGTAGATCATCCACACTGTGTAAAAAATTTCATTGCAAGACTGTCTCCTCTCTGCACTGCTTCCTAAGGACTGAGGTTGCAACACAACCTGCCTTAACTCTCACTGAACAACAATAATTCTGATCATGACACAGCACAAGCCAGCTGAACATTTAAGAGCAAAAATGTGTGGTTTTGTGAAATGCTGATTTTATGACATAGCATGTGATTATCTAGTATTCAGTTTCGAATTACTACTGCAAGTTGAATTTCATACATTCTAAAAAAGCCCCTAAATACATCAAACACCCCTTTTCAGTAGAGAATTTGGCTTATTTTGCCTGCCATCTAACAAGAAATGCTATTTTACAAACTCCAAGCCACACTCAAAGGTTCTGTAACTTGCACCAGTTTGAAAAAATCTTTCTCCCATGAAAAATGTCCCAAGTATTCAGTGTGCAAGCACCAACTTAACTTGATGACAGCCAGGAACAGAAAATAATTTAGTGTTTTAGTGGACACTGTGTTACATTCCTGAGTTTCACATTACATCATTAGATTATATTTCCTGCTGTAAAAGGGCAATGAAGTTTCCCATTGACTCCGACCCATTGTTCATATTGACATGAACTTCTTGGATGTTTTTTTACGTTTCATTAAACAGTGTTAGAAATTATTTAAACCCCTTTCCTAAGAAAAGGCTTTTCAAAAGTTTGTTTTGCCACCTTCTCTGATGACAAAAAGCAGAAATAAAGCCCATTCTCTTACCCCCAAAGCACTCTTCAGCAATAAAAATAGGAGAGTGAAAGACAGTGAGAGAAGTTAATGCCTCTTTTTAGGACAAAATAAAATTATTTCCTAAAAAAAATATAATTTTAATGATCAGGCCATAAGCATCTCTTGTTCTAAGATGCATTTGTTTACTTTCTGTATTAGATCTGTCTAGTGAAGAACTACTGTTCCTAGCAGTGTGCACAAGGACAGAACAATTCACAGAAACCTATCATTTTTTTGAAACAAAATCCCTGTATATACCAAATGGGCTAGAAAAATCCCTATGAATCCCAAGTGGGCTAGAAATTGAAATCTTAGCTGCTCATACTTTCCTGTCACAACTTACTACTTTGAATTACATTATGAAGCATTAACCTGTTTTAAAATATGACAAAAAATCTGAAGGATTTGGAGGGAAGAAACCCCAACTAACAAAGGAACAAAATAATAGTAATAATAAAAACACCAAAACATAACCCACTTTGTTTCCATTTTCATGTGTAAAAGTAGAAATGTTAAGCACCCAAATGTGTTACCTATTGGACTACTGCCCTTAACAAAAACCTTTCCTATCCCAAGACTAATTTCTTAATACTAAAAAATATTGTCAAGGATAATCTTATAAAATTGCTAAATTAATTTAAACTGAGACAATCCATTTCCCGTTGTAATATGACCCCTTTAAACAGGAAAACCTGAAAATATTGTTTTTTCATTGTATGAAAATAGATCAACAACATCCATTACCATCTCATCTTCCTCTGCTTTATTGACATATTTCTTTTCTTCTTTCTCCATGTTTAGTATGATATGAAACTTCTCAACTTGAGATATGGAAGACCTTCAACAAGACAAGAATTAAAAATTGAAGCAATGTTACTGATTTTACACCTAAGTTTTAGGTCATTTCTTGTCACTTTCGGTAAGTGCACACATAAAACACAATACTGATAAAATACTAGTATTTATCTTAAATTTGTACTGTCACTAGTTTCTAGAAGTAACTATCCAAAGAGGTCTATAAAGCCTTATGATTGAACATCAGATAAATACAAGTGAAATACTACAGAAACATCAGAATTTAAAAGAGGAGAAAGAAGCTTGCACCAATTTAACCTGGCTACATTCTACATGCAGCAAGCAGTTTTTGGTACATTCTACAAGTTTCATGACGGAAATGTAAATTAATCCTGGAAAAAAAAAAAAAAAGTTTAAAAGCAGATCAATATTACACATTTTTATCACTATATGTAACAGCTCCAATCAGATGCTTTCAGAAGTCAGGCTATCCTTCAAGAGGAAAGGCACAGTACCCTTGAGATCTAAACTTCTCATCTGAGCAGAAGTATAAATACACGCTTAAAAATGTTTAGTCCCCAGTTTATTATGTCTAAATCAAGACATGCTTTTTGGTCAGTCTTATCCCTTCCTTGCCATTCCTCTATTATTCATTTTGCATCAAAATCTCTCACAGTTGCTAATCTTGAGAGGTGCTTTGAGGACAGATTATGATCACAATTTTCATGAATAAGAAAAGGCATGGAAAAAACATGGCACTATGAGATGAATGTAGTGCCCACAGATCCCTACTGCTACAGGGGAGAACTACAAACAAAGGCTACAACATACTGTGAGGCTTATCAGAATTTTTCTCATCACACACGCAAGTAAAATCAGAAGTACTATGTCAAAAAGACAAATTTTTGATATTTAAACTGCATCTAACCTTCATTTGGGCATCCCTGTACATGTTAATTGTATACAATTTTATAAGTAATGCAAAGGAACAAACAACTACCACAATTAAAATCACTAAATAGCCACTGCTCACCTGCCAAGACCTAGATTAACTACAATTCTCTGCACTGACATGGTACAGCCTTCAATTTTATTTACTGTACATACATAAATCTCTCAGAAGACAGCACTTACTGCCACAGCTAATAACCAATCCTCAAGTATTAAGTCACAGCACAAGCAGCTACCCTAATTGTCCTTTTTCAGACTGTTATTAGTATTAGGCAGCACAATAAATACAATCACTACCAACTTCTCTGTCTTAACTCCCCAACATTTTCACAAACCCAATCGCCAGACTCCAAGTCAGATCCTCTCAAAGCCAGCCCCTGGATCCATGCACTTTTATTCACCAGCAATGCCAGCTTCAAAGGGTCCCTCCTCCCATCTCCTGCAGCTTATCAACAGCATCACATCCGCATGTGTTTTCTGCAACCTATCATCTCCCTCCCAGTTAACCCAATAAATGAAGCAGGAACCCAATAGGAAAGGTTTCGTTTGCTACCCAAAACTATTGGGTCAGAAATCTATTCCCACTGCTGAATAAGGTCCTAGTAGAAGAAACACACACTCAAACTACATCACAGCACAGAGCTAAGTTTCAGGTGAGAAGAAGCTGACTGCTTCACAAATTGAGTGCTTGATACAGCTGGCATTTTGTTCTGAATGGAACAATGGAATGGAAGCTAACTTGGCAAAAACTGCCTCCTTTGATTGGAACATCAGCTCACACATCCCTTGCCTTGTTAAGATGAAGATTTTCTATTCTTATATTATCATTTTACTGCAGATTTGTTTGGAAATTAAGCCACACAAGTCAAAGCTCTAAACCATACTTTTGTTTAAATTGCCACTTTTCTTAACTAAGGAGCCTTCTAGCCTGGGAAAGATATAAATAATACATAAAACCAGTTAGAATCTGTCCTAAATCTACACAGGACTGCTAAGAGCTCCTGAGGACTATCTTTGAATTAATCACATCAAATAACTTTATGTACATCATACAAATTGCATTTTCAATCAAGAAGTCATGTAGGTAGAAAAAGTTCTGTGTATTTACAGAATTGTACTTTACTAATAGAGTTCACAGCTCCAGGAAAGAATTATTAGGTTAATCATACTATAATTAGTCTGCTCTTAAACACACACTTCCCCACTATAATGCACAGCAACATCAAAAAGGGTGCCTGCAAGCAGCTCTCCAACCTTGATGGACATATCAAGCAGGAACTTGATACAGGAAAGCACCAGGCAGAAAAATAAATGCAAATAGCTTCCAGATCAATGAATCTCAACCAAGATTTCCATATGGCCAATATGTGAGCACAGGGACCTTATGGGACATCATGGCAATATGAGAGAGAAGTGCAATTGCCTTCATTTTGGGCTGTTCCACTGTTGGGAAGGAACATCAAGTTGTGGGTCTGAAGAAGTATGAAAGGCAATCTCAGCACTAGCAATAATTTCTATGATTCAGTCAGCTCTTTGAACAGCTGGGTAGAATCAGACAGGGAATACATGAGGAGAATTAGGAGGCTATTTCTGACTCACATCATTAGCTCCATCTGCATTATTTTATACAGACTCATTTACTGAACAACCTTCAACTAACATACATTCTCAACATAGCACATACTGCTGGTCATTTTCCATATTAAACTCCAATTCAAATTTCTAAATGAAAAAAGCATCACAGAGATATTCTCTTTGTTGATGGGTCATGAAAATTGGATTCCTATTCCAAAACACTGCACTCTTCCTCCTATCATATCCCTTCTGGCACACTATCAGCCCAAGCATGACATCAAGAGTTCAAATGGGTAAAATCTTTGGGTTTCTCCCACTGCCCTGCTGAAAGCTGGGGTTGAACACCACCACATGAGCTCCCCAGGGCTGCCTCCTTGGGTGACCTCAGGTCCTGGGTCAGACTGAAAAAACCCTACCAATTCAGAAGAGACTTTAGCAATCTGCATTTGAATTTTATTTCCTTCTTTCTAGAATATGATGGGGGATTAATAAAACATTCCACTATTTAAACCTTTATTAAAGATTTAAATATAAACCTTGGAGTTTTCAGACCATGAGAGAGTATGACATTTTACTAGTACTCCAAGTGAGGTGGAAATCCACTTGCAATAAGCAATATGAGAATGGGGATATCAAATATAATGTGCCTCTGGCACACATTACAGGCTGCCACTCAGCCTCTCTCTGGCCCTGGAATGAATAGCCAGAGAAATCCTCTCCCCATTTTAAAAAACTGAAAATAGCAACTTTTTAAAGAAAGAAGACTTATAACCAATGGAAACTGTGAAAGTTATTATCATTCAACTTATAATTTTTACTTATTACTTTACTTAGCTGTACATGATATTGTACAGCTAAGCATATTCTAGAGTCACAGTAGTAGGAAATATTGGAAAGGTCTGTAAAAAAAATGCCGTTTGCCGCTGAGATTATGGGAATGAAATCACTTGCAACATTTTGTAACAATGTAGATATAAAAGTAACAAATGGTCTAGCGATCATCTGAACGGTGTCTGAACTCTAAGTACTTCTAAAAACATACATTTGAGTCACAAGCTTAAATCTGCAACTTTGCAAAACACAGTATATCAAAATTAAGTTGAACAGCATTTCCAATTTGTTACTGTCCTGAAGAGTGTGCAGCTGTAAGCAGGACAGCACCTGCAGCTTCAGATTTAAGTTGATACTATTTTGGAGTTAAAATAAATCATAAATTGGATCACTGGATAAATTACAGCAGTGTACAGAGCTTAAAACTATATGCATCCCTTACAATGAAGAAAATTATGCACTTTTTCTGAATTACTACACCACTACATATATGTTCATCTATCCCGACTAAACAACCAGGATACCGAGCAATTGTATCAAAATATTTGTAAGTAACAAACATTTGTAGCAACAGTATAAAAGGTGCAAGTGAAGTCATGGCATACTTATTGAGGAAATTGTTTTAAAAGCACCAGTTCAAGTCTGCATCAGTACACCTGAAGAGTTCTGCAAGACACACCTTCGAAGGACTACTGGCTTACCTCAAGTCAGTTTTCTAACAGCTGGTATAATTAGTAAATTATATGTAAATTTTACCCTTAGAGTTTGATTTTTGGGGTGGGAAGCAAAGACAATCTTCCCTCTGTTGCCCTCAACATTTGTCCCAATTCCACAGTCCTTAAAAACTAAATAATACACACATTGCTGTCATCTGCTTATTCTTCCAGTTTTTCAATATAAGTGAAAGTTTCATAACTTCCATTAAAAAATTTTGGAGTCTGGACAAATTACAACTCCAAAAGAACAAAATTTTGCTATCTCTTGCAACTACTGGGTAACTTAAAGCCCAGTTTTCTCAGATTAAAATGTAATTTTTAAAGCTGAAGTCTTTAACAAAATCCATGTATGGATACACATAAAAAATCATCAAGTTATTACTTTTGCTTATGCTCTTACCATCTGTGTTTAAAACATGTGAGTAAACTTACACATTTGTATCTTAAGCACTCCCTACTTTATTCTTTTCAGATTTTTGTAAAAAGTCCTGTGATAACCAACAGTTTCTCTTACCAACAAGCAGTCCAGCAGCTGTCCTCTGCACTTGCTTTTGTTACCATGAGTTAGCCAGGCAGTTCTTAATAACGCAGACCCTATCTACAAGGGAAGTCCTGACAAATGAACTATTTTGTCTAAAATCTAAAAAAAGTCTCCAAGGGCTTTTCAAACTGTTATCAAAAGATTAACATATCAAAGAAAATTTGGCACTGCTTGGAATGCTTTTTTTTTTCCTCTTCCCTCCAGTGTGGCCAAACAATTGCAAGACTGTGGCCGGGCTGGCGCGGAGGCTGCGCTTCCAGGCATCAGCCGCCCGGTCCAGCTCCTTCTATTCAAACAACAAATGCCTCCCCAGGAGCCTGCAGACACTTGCAGGGCTATGCACAAGCCCTGATACTATCTGCCCAGCTAAAAGCATCTATGCTTCTGACCAAACCCTTCCTTGTATTTACAGTGGTTCTGAGTGAAGACAACAACATTCATTTTGAGGAGGTAAAGGCAGCAGGTCAGAAATGCACACATTTCTCACTCTCAGTATTTCGCAGTTTATCGCAGAGCATAATGAAACAATCACACACACCAGATCAGATGCCCTTTAGAGACTGAGTGCTACAAAACTAAGAAAGTGAACTTTGTCACTACCTGAACATCACAGAAACAAGGTACTTTTCTGTACATGGCTCAACCAGCTCTGCTTTGGTAAGAACACAAAAGGCAAACCAAGAGATGTAGCAAGGCAGACAAAAAAAAAGCAAAAGACACATGAGAGAGGCGAAACTTCATATCCACTTCTGTGCAAAGATTAATACAAGTAAATCTTCCTCAGCACCCTATGTAATCACTCACAATAAATAAATCAAACAAAGTAAACTAATACAGGAAGAAAATTAAGAACAAAAAAATCCTGACTGACCTGTCTAGAAAACAATCAAACACGACTCCTATTCCTGACATCTGAGCTATTGTCCTAGCAAGTGACTTGCCTGGCTCTCCTGGGTACAAACAGGCTACTCCTACCAAAACTCCTCTTTAAGAACTTATTTACAAATACATCCTCCACTAAGAGCCACCTTACACCTCTATTGTTAAAAATTAAGTTTCTAAATAGGTCGATGTCATGAAAAGCCTTTCATATTTCTGACCTTGAAAGTCATCATCTTCGACTGTATCCCAACTTGCTGCCAAAACACAGGAAAAAAACAGGGGTTTTTGCAACTTGAAAGCCAAACTTCATTTAGTCACTCAGAAATTCAAATTTTCTGCACTTTAGAGCCATACTTTCAACAATGTACCCCAGGAAGAAATCAACCCTACAAGAGAACAGGCCTTACAAAGGCAATGTTTACCACTAGGGCTTGTTCTTGTTACAGTACCACGAGATCCCCACACACAGATCAGTTACCAGTCAGTCCATTTTTTTCAAACATTATAATAAAAGTTTTTAGCATTCCTGCAATGGGCATAAAATGAAGGTAAAAGAATTGCTACACATACACAAAACACCAGCTAAGGCTCAATCTCTGCCATACCAGCAGTAATGAATTTAAAACAGAAGAAATACTCAAACTGGAAGAGCTGTAACAGGCCAGGAAGAGGAATGAATGTATTGTCTATGAAAATATTCCATCTGAAAATACATCCAGCTTCTTAGGAAAGATGAAAACTCAGCCTAGGCGATAGCAGAAAAGGATGGCAGCTCATTTTCCTTGACACAAGGGAATAAATATTTTCCTTGACACAAGGCTGAGAAAATGTAAGGATCAGAGGAAAAATAAGATTATAAAATACTTACAAGCACATTCTTCTCAAAACGTATTTCACAATATCCTGCACATGCTAAAAATCAATCACCAAAAAAGCAAATTTGGACACAACATTTCCAGCTTGGATGGAATCAGAATTTTTACCCACAGTGTCATGGATGTAAGTCCTGTATTTACTTTCCAATCCTTCTCTTTTATCTAAGATATCCTATTTTAGCATCTATAAAAATACTGTATTATTTCCTAGAATTTCTCCACTGGCAGTTTTTGAAACAGATGGACACAATCTGCAGCCACTGAGAATGAAAAAAGGACCATTTTAATACACTTGCAATTAAAATCTTGAAATCTATTTAAACAGCTATAAGAAAGTCCTGTTAAAATGCACCTTATGACATCTTGTCACCAAACAGACTGTATTGGATTCATCATTAGTCTCTGTACCTCCTTAAGGAAAGAGTTTCTAAGTTGCTCTTTTTGGATTCTCAGTCTCCAAGGAACTTCCGTACACAGGTATGCCTGCACTGGACATTTTTGTTTCTCAGATTCTGCTTCACTGTTGTAGGTACCACAGCCTTGGGGTGTGTCAGATGGATTTTGCTACACCCTGGACTGGGAAGGATCCACATGTCTGAGCTGCAGCACCATGCCAGAGATGTCTCACACCACCTGGCAAGCCTGACCACGAGAGCCTATTTGCCTGTCCCCAAAACATTAAACCCCTGTCAAAGACCACCCTGAAACTCAAACAGATCCCTTTACAGGTGATACATGACTTAGCCAAAGGCCTGGGGTTATCACACTTTTGTGACCATAAAAACCAAAAGGTTACGACTTTTACTCCAATATGCATTACCATGAGCTTACACATGTAATGCACTTGTAAAGCTTTCAGTATTATTTGAACATATCTGTATTTTTACAAGCACGTGGTTTACAAACACAAGAGATACTCTACTTGAGAGGCAGCCTCACCCTAAGAAATGCACCATACAAAAATGGGAGCTGATGCAGTTTACAACCCTCCAGTAAGTTGCAGCTGAACCCTTAAATACTAAGTTATCCACCTAATGTACAACAGATGCTCAGGTAAGACATACAAACTAAAATAACTACAGAAGATCAAAAATCCTTCAACTGCATTTTGAAAGGAGCTAAGGTTATAATTTGTACTACAAACAAAGCTTAACACTTTAGTCAACTAACCAAGCTCTAACAATAAGAATGACATAATAGTTTAATGAATACATGGAAATTTTACAAGTACACGAGCTAAATTTTAACAAAGCCCTCCACTCAATACCTATTTTATCACTTCCCATCTTAGGCTTTCTGTTATAATACAAGCTTTTGTTTCTGTGTTTAGGCTTAAGGAAGACCATTGTATCCAACAATCACCAAACCAAAATTGTATTTACATTTGTAGAGTGTATTCTTTGTAAAGTATACTTTCTGCAGGCTGTAATAGCAATCGCAATGTTTATAGTAGAGTACAGGCTACATTAAGGAAAGATAATTCTACATCTAACAATAAACTCACTATGTCAATTCATCATGATAACTAAGTACTATAGCCAATACTACGCTCAAAACTTACTTTCTAACTGGTCTTCAGTTCATTATATCAGACCACTTAGAAATTAGTTATTATTATAGCAGCAATGAAGAAGTTGAAGATATGTTGGAAGAGAATTTAGGAAAGCTGTTGGTCATCTCAAGGACAATTAGTCATACATTTTACCACCTAACCTTCTTCCCAGCATATTATTTATCTTACTTCGAGCAGAAGCTATTCACATTTACGAAAATTTTAAACTGTAAAACCAAGCACCAAAAATCACAATCACCCAAAGTTTGTTCCCACTCTCAGGCTCACAAAAACAGTCTTTACCCATTTCCTTTCAGATTTCTGGATCTCTTACCTAACTGCCATGAGGTAAAGAAGACCTGCCCTACAGTCAGGGAATCCAACAAAGCATACATTTATTTTGAACGGTTATTAGTTCTTTTGTCTCTTGGAAGAGTATACCAGGCATTTGGGTTAGAATTCACAGACTATGTTTTGTTTGTTTTTGGAAGAGAAAGTTCATCTGCTCCAAATACCTTGGGTAAGGCATGGTGCCATTACACCCAGCATGAGTTCTCAATAGCTGAGCATTGAGGCAGTTTCCAAAGAAACACTCCTTACTCACATGAGGCCTGAACTTTACTCAGCCCTTCTATGTGATTAAATAACCAAGACTATTATGGTTAGGTAATGGGGATGGCAAAGATGCCCCATCCGAGCACCATGAGATCTGAAGCCATTCTAGTGCAGAACTGGGAGTCTGAAGACCCAAACCCAGCAACAATGGGTCCTTTCAAGGAAGCATTTCCCCTTAGGGGCTGTGCCAAGAGCCCAACCTTTCCTGTGTGGCTGCCGCCTTATTGTGCAACGTAGAGTATCTGCTTCCTGGGATATATTTGCTTTTGTAGTATGGATGCTCAATAAAAAGAGGCAATGACTTTTTTTTCCTCTTCCTCTTAAATTCTTGGAAAATATTTTTGAAGTTAACATAAGAACATTTGAAGCAAATTTTTCTTCATCTGCAAGGAGATCATCAAGCACAACTAGACTTACCACAAGAGATAAATTTTCCTCTAAAGTTTACACATCTAACTTTCGTTTCCACAGAGGCACATGTAGAGGCATACAGCTATGACTAGAGCAGTCACACTCATTGTAAGCAAGCAACTGGCTTTCACATCTTCCTTTCCCATCCTAATAATGACTTAGTACCTTCCACTGCTTTCAGCCAAGCATTCTCAGACAAAGCAGCAGTATTTCTTCAGTTTCCTGAAGTCAAAGTGAAAACTTAGATATTCTAAAGTTCAACTATGTAACTACTAAAAGAACAGAACACGATAGCATACTCCAGAATAACAGATAGACCACCAAATTGCACAAACTTCTAAAAATGTATTCTGTAAGAAAATCTATACATTAAACCAGGGGTTTCTAATGTTTATTGAAAATATGATTTTTTAAAATAGTCATAATAAATTGACACCAAGTCTGAAGTGTATGGCATGCTCTCTTAACTTAGATCAGAAACACTTCAAGGAAAAAGCTCTTGTGTGCAAACAACTTGTCACTCAATAGAAATACCGTGCATAACAGAAACATTTAGAACTATAAATATCATAGAGCAACACTAAATATTAACGTTAAAAGACTGTAAAAAAGAATTAAATTCAATTTAAGATGTCACATATGACAATTTATAGGTTTTGATCTCAAACTACAGTAACTGAAATAATTAACAGAAAAATCTTCAAACAAGTTCCATTCCAAGACTGAACTGCTGTACAGGACAATTTTTTATGCACAGGAATTTATAGGACCTGACAGCTTAGCTCCTGAAAATGATTAATTTACCCTCCGAACTACCATATGAGGCAAGATGAAAAAATCAAGGGGGAAAAGTTGCACTCTGTTTCCATGAAAAGAAGTTTGACAAAGACAAGAAGAGAGCAGATGTATAGGACTGTAACGTTTAACTCCATGCCTGTAATGTAAACTTTGGCCCACATCCATCTAGCTACTATGTCCCAGTCATTCAGAACAGTCCTACAAACCCAGAAGAGCTTCAGAGATTTAGTAAACAGTTGTATTTCAAAGAAGGACTTCTATAATCCATTAAATAAAATTAACTCCCCACATCCTACTACAACGCATTTCATTGTTGCTTTAAATCACTCCATTTAAATGACACTGTTCAGTGCATCTGTGCCCCTTGGATTGACTTCCACAGCATCAGCAATGGGGTACATCTCCTGTATCATGGAAACACACTGCAAAAATCTGACAAGGGATATCCTTTCAACTGCTGCAATCTTCTCAGTCCTAATGACCATCAGAAAAGGTCTTGAGTCCCCATAAGCCTGGTCTCCCATAAGTAATAGCTCTTGCTTATCAGTCAATTTATAGTTAACTTTTATCCTGCATACTTACCTGAGGTGAAATTCTGCCTTAACACACCTTGTCCAGAGCAACATTTTTATCTCTTGATTAAAATACCTTCTTTAGAACTTTTCTTTCCTTACTAGCCTATAAAAAATTTTGTAACAGTATTAACAGGTGTAATTGTATCCATCTTCTCTGCTGAGAGGAAAAGTTTCCTTAAAAGCAAGACTGAAATGTTTCAAGTATGTGAAGTGTATCAAGGAGTGCTTTTTCCTCATGCACTGACCTCACTAACTGAAATACCACCACTGTCTACCCAAATATTCAGAAGTAGCCTCTTCCCAGATAGCTCTAATCCAGGTGCTTGACCCAGCTTTCCCCCTTCAGCCTTGCCTTTTCATAAATGTTAGGTGAAAACAGAGGTCAGCTCCCTAAAGCATCACTGAGAACTGCCACAATTTCACTTACATTAGATGCCCAAGTAGCTTTAAATCCATACCCTTTGCATCAGTGTCACTGAAGAACACCAAGCAGGACTAAAGGCTAATGGAACAACAAAACAATGGGCCAGAAAGGTCAGATCAAACGTGCATTTGCCCTGCAGACAAGGAGACAGCACAGAGCGAGTCATATAATGATGCTCCCCAGTGTAAAATCTCCAGTCCCAGGGACTTAGAGTTTAAGAGTTTCATGAGCCAAATACCTTATCATGTTATTTATTACTAACTGGATTTTTCCTGGGATTTTTAAAATTATTTTGTGGCACATTTTAACCTTGTCAACAAGCTTAAAATAAGCTTTGTCCCACAAAGAACTCCAGAATTCACAGAGAAGGATTCATTTTGCCCTTATTTTGACCCTCAATCTATTAGCTTTATGAACTTGCACTTCGATTTCTCCTTGGCTACAGCATTCAGAAAAGGAAATTGCCAAAACATTACTTAATCTGAATATAAGCAAAATAACCAAAAACGTTTTGAAAAAGACTGAAGCTCTGAACATTATCTTATTTCTGTGGGATATTAAGGAAGGAATCCAGTTACTATGTTTTTACTATCTTTCAGGCTGATGTTATACGTACCAAGCTCTTTTTCACAGCTGTATATACTACCACACTTTCAAAATAAAAACTGCTAACCTATCTAAAATCAAAATTAGTATCCAAAGAATGAGCGTGTTCTCTGGTAGAGGGACACAGATATAAAACACACCCTTCATGAATCCAGCAAAGGTAAGATGGGAGGCTAGAGCAAAACACCACACAGATGATTCACCATAAAATACTGCTCCACAAACTTAGCAAACTCAGCTGTCTGGGTATAGCTCAATGTCTGCACTAACAAAAATTACAGTCTCAAAAAAAGTGAGCTTTACTAAAGGTGAACTACTTCCATCAAACTAGGCCAACAAAAAATATTTCCTAAGAGTGCACACCAAAATATTCTCAACCCAATACATTCTTCTGTTGACAGTACCTCATCAACCAGCACTACTGCCTTGACTATAAGGCTGCATGAGTTCTGCTACCACACCCATCTGTTACATACAAGTGTTATCAGACTTCTGCTACACAGACAATTCTGGCATTTAAGATACTATTTCTTCACAGACATTTATACCAGCAGAGGATGACAGCAAGCAGGAAATTGAGCCTATACATTTGGTCCAAATGCAAGGTGCAGAGTACACTAATTCTAAATACTTTGCTCTGAAACCAGAGCCAAAAACTTCTATGACCTGTTCCAGCAATGGACTTACGTAGAACAGCACACCCAGAAGAGACAGCTGCTATTTAACACACCAGAAAGTCACTACTGAAATGACCATGGGCTAAGAACTGGGGTTACAAATGCTACCAGCAAACCAGTACCAGCTAAAGGCATAAAAATCCTCCATAATACATGCTCAGAATGCAATTATGGCAACAATCTCCCTACTGAAAAAAACCTGTCTCACTCTGGGGAAGGGATTTTGCTGGATAATGGAAAGGGCGGCAGAAGGAAGAGTGCTATGAGGACAACTCCATCTGCACACTACTGTGTAAGGACTCTGTCAGGCTGACAAGACCATAAGTTATTTTTCATTGTGCTCTTGCCCTACAAAAGGCATGTAATTTCTGTGGTGAAATTTGTATGTTCCTACATTTTTGCCTGCTCATTACTAACGTTATTTCTGCTGGAGAAGACAAGTTCATAAAAAATGCAAATTATATCGCTAACAAAAATCAAAATTTGTAGATGAACGAAGGAAAATTAAGAAGTTAGGAGTACAAGTAGACTTTCAACCAACTTAGACTGCCCAACAATCATTTTCCAAGCGCTTCAGTTCACTCAGACCTATTACATCTGCCTCAGCTCCAGACACATGCTCTTCACCACAGGTTAATCTCACCAAGCAGTAGAAAGCCATCACAGCAGTACAAAATTTCACCCATACACTGTTGCATTTAAAGCCTGGCTGTCTGAACTGGACTCAACAGCATTAGTCCTTACCACAAGTCTTCAATATTGCCGGTATTAAGGCTCAGTAGGCTGCCTCTAGCAATAAAGCATGGCTATGATGCAGGAAAGTAATATCAGGACCCTCTCTCAAAGCACTACTTAAGGTTTTCACCAAATGGACCAACTGAAGATAGGGTTCATCTAAAGAATGCACTTTGCAAGACTGCACATTTGACAGCCCTTTTATGCTTCCATTTGAATGACCAGTTGGTCTGAAAAGAACTTTTTGCAGGCTTGTCAGATCTGGAGTGCTGCTGTAGTGGCAGAAGCACCACTTTCAGACAGTAGCACCCTCAGCCAAAGACCATTCAAGCCAGTGGAACAATCCTTTGAATTCACTGGGCTTTGGATCAAGCCTTCACAACTTAGTGACAACAGTAGATATGTTAAGAACCCTGCATGCCTCTAAGATAAAAATAGATCCCCTATTTGAGAAACAGAGATAAGAAAAATTATCCCTCTCTCATAGAAAAAAATCTCTAGCCAATAGTAATAGGACTTTTCAGGAAATGAACCTGTACCCTAAACTTAGACAGTTCAATAAATAGTATTACAGGGCAAAGGTAAAGTCAGACAGGTAATGCAACTTAACTGTACAATCTCCGCATTGGAGGCCAACCATTGGTCCCTGTCATTGACCTTTCAGCTCCTGCTAACTACTGCTGCACTAAATGTAGCCTCCAGAAAATAAGCTCTTGCTACTGTTGATGTAAAACACCATAGCAGATCTTAAGGGTAAAGTTCATAAGGGTAACTGTACTTTTCTTCAATGATGTGGAGACATGATATGGCAGCAAAATGCATAGGCTTAATTGAAGTGTTTTCACACATTTCAGTTACATTACAAATCAATTGCTGAAATAGAAAGATTAGCTGGATCCTTTGTTTTGCCATGCAGTCTACAGCAGACAATCAAAAGTGATTTTAACAATGCATAAAAATAATGATATATAAAATAGCATGGCTTTACTCGCAGTTGGACTTTCTATTTTGCAATGGGTCCACCCTCACATAGGCTCCCTGTAGTGGGGAATATACCACAGCATGGGAACTGCAAAGAGGTCCTCAAAGCCAAAGGTGGACCTTTGTAACTATGGATGAGAAACATAGGATTATCACCTGAATCTAAAGCAGTAATTTGAAAGCTACCAAGACTACTAAAATGAATGGAAATTCAGCAGTGCTCTGCTAGGCTTAACTCACACAGACATCGCTAACATGTAGTACCTCCACCACAGCAGTTTAGAACATCCTGACAGCACAAGAAAACTCATTCCATTTGCAGGAGGCAGCATCCAAGAGAAGAAAGTAATCCTGAACACCATATGTTTCCAAACCAATACAAGCACCAGAGTTCTAACCATTCGAACTTGTACAAGATCTAAATTCGCATGATACAACCAAGAGATTGACAAAAAGAATCCTGTATATTTCTCCCTCACTGGCTCAAACTTGACATCAACTGAAACTAGAATCTTATAAAGTAAGATGAAAGGGGCATTAATAGTGAGTTTAGTCTATTCTCCAACCTAAACCATATACCATTCTAAACACACAAACTTGTTAGTCACAGCCACAAGACTTCTTAAAGTACTACTTTAACTGGGAGAAATGTTAAAAACTTAATTAGTGTTTTCTGTGATGAAACTTAATCCCACTTCAACCTGCCCATCATGGCCACTGAAAAGAGCGTTTCCTTATTACTAATCTTTTAAATACTTGAAATCTCTTACATTCCCCCTAAACTCCTCATCTCTTGCCAAAATAACTTGGATTTTCTTCCACATTTATGAAGTTGTTTCCTCGAACTCTGATCACTCGCATTTCTCTACTCTGAACTCCTTCCAAGTGGTCCAAATTATTTTTGAATCTTGGCACCCAAAACAGATGCTGTCTGCACAGACTGTACATCAACAGCAAATAAAGCCAAGGGATTTAAACTTTATGTCTCTCAGACAATACCCCTGTTTAAACATCCCAGTAAGATATTTGCCTTTTCTGCAAAACAGCATGACACTGACTCATGTTCAACTTGTGATCCAGTACACCCCCAGGTCCTCTTTCTAGTAGCTAACCAGTTATTCCTCACCCTGCATTTCCACAGCTGGCAATTCCTGCCTAAGTGCAGTACTCTGCATTTTTCCCTATTGAATGTCATGTTATTTTTCAGGTTATTTTCAACTCTCATCATGCCCTCCAACACACAGTCCCTGAGAATTTAATAAGCACATTTAATCAGCCAGTTGACTAATATCTTCATTAAAGGCAACCATACCCAGGACAGAATCCTTTAACATAAGTTCTCATTTTTAACACCAAATTGTTAATTATAGTTCTCCATATAGGATCATCTACCCCCAGATCATGCCTCCATTTACTCATGAGGCCATTAAAATGAGGAAAATCTTTTTAAATCCATCAATTAATTCAGGAGAGTAAACCTCCACTGCTTCTGCTATAGCCACTGAGCCTTCTGCTCTGCAGTAAAAAGGTATCAAGACTTCAGACACAATTACTTTTCTCACAAATCAGTTCATGCTGCTGTATCTTCCAAGCACTTGAAAATAGAATGTTTGCTTATTAATCTCAACTGACTGAAAAAAACTGAGACAAATTGAACTGTCAGACTGTAATTCATCTTTCTTGGCTCTTTTGCTTAGTAACTGTCTGAAGACTCATCCTTTGCCAATTTTCTAGTACTTCTGAGTAGTTCTAGATAATATTTTTGAGCTGTTTTGAGAATTTTACAGTGAAACTGTCAGGGCCAGTAGACACAGAAACATCTAGTGGAAGTACACTGTAGTGTAAAATACTACCTTGTCACAAATATTCATAAGATTAAGCACCTGCATGCCACTACATGAAAGAAGACAAGCAAAATAGGCACTAAGCCCTTCAGATGTTCTGCACCTTCTGTAGACATGTGCTGCCCACCAAATCAAGTGAGGCATTTCCCAATCTTCCTCTTACTACTAACATGCTTCTACAGGTGACTTTTATGTCTCTTGCTACTTGCCATTCCATTTGCACTGTAGCCTTTGTGATATCTGCCCCTACTAGTCTTTCACATATGTTCTTCACAATGTGACTCAATTTCACACTTTACATATATTTCCTTCTTGCATTCCAAGTCAGTTAAGCTACTCTTACTCCTGTTTCTCAAAAGCCTTCTCATTACACTCTTTTCCTATCCTTAAAAGGAACCAGCTGTGATTTCACAGCCATTGCCATTTATCACCTTTCATTCTGACATCTTCTAGCTAGAATAAAATCTGAATGAGCTGCCATTTTTGTTACTGCATGTACCCTCTAAACTTAAAATATCACTGCCATATAACTTTGCTAAAGGTCAAAAAAGAAAGAGTTGGGTATTTTGATTTTGAAGGACAATCTTTTAGTCTTAAATACCACATGAAAAAATCTCAATCTAACCAAAATGGACCTTCTACCAGTTCTACCATTAAATCCTCTTCCAAAGAGCGTTTTAAGATGAACAATGCAATGTCACAATTCTAATAAAGCAGAACCATAAAAAAGGGCTAAATTCTTCCAAATGAAAAACACCTAATGAAAAAAAATGAAAATACAGAAAGAATACAAATGCAGACAATTCTGTTAAGTTTGACAGGATTATGAATGTGATTGACACTTCACCACTTCAGAGCAATCAGCAAGATCCCATGGTCAGGGAGACCCCCTTCCCAATCCCAACCTGTGCACAGCATTCCATGAGAATGGTGCAGAAATTGCACTTTTTAGAAAAGGAGCAGCAAACACAGAACTTCAGTTTTTTGTGCAGATCACATCCATAACTCCTGAACAGAAACTGTCAATCACCCATCCTTTTTTTATTTAAGCCTGCTTTTCAGCTACCAAAAATTAAAGTTTACAGTCTTATTTCAATCAGGAATAAAGGTGTCAGACTTGGAGCTATAATACAACTATGGTTTACTACAAAATGAACTTTTGTTCTCTGCTATGCAGATTATTTAACAAAGGAAGCAGTTTTTTTATGAATGAAAACTATTTTTAGCTCATTGTGTAACAGTGAAAGGGAAACATTTTAGCATTACTGTTATTTGAAACTTTTTTTTCAATGTTTTATCGTGAAATTAGGATTTCTGAACTAGGATTTGTCTTGTATGAACTTTCTCATGCTAATCATAACCAGATCCAAGCACAAGTCAGAATGTTGGGAGTTTTTTTTGCCACTGAAAGTCCACAAAGCCTATTTATCTGCACAACAACATGATCCCAGACCCAAAGCAGGTTTGAACATAGTAGATGCCATGCTGTGGAGACCAGTAATTCCTGCCCAAAAAAAACCCTGCACTTAAATATTTAAGCTCTTTTCTCCAAGGCATTTTTTGCAGACTTTCAAAAGATGAACCTGAACACAAATGGCAGAACCGCTTATTTTCACGTTATATTGATAAGGTTTGGGCACTGACTAAATGAAATCTAAGGAAACCTTTTTTTCTGATTTCCAAAACTTAAGAATTTTAGCAGATTTAACTAAAGGACTTTTCTTCACAAGGCAATAAAGGAATGAAACATCTTCTCTCCGTGCCAGCTACCATCAGGCTCTGTACTGGGATGACTTTATGATGCTGGTATCCCCACTGTCTGTCTACCACACAGACATTAAATAAGGAAGGTGTTACAACCATGTTCCCTGGTCTGCAGTTAAAGATGCTTGAGCACAGCACTCAACAGAGACATTTATCACAACAGAAGTAATAATTTCTACAACAGACCTCAGACAAGTTAAGTCAAAGTAATCTCTTGCTGCAGATTTCTGCTGTTTACAGAAATAAAGCAAACACTCTCTGAAGGTTTCCAGAAAAAGGAACAAGGGTGCAATGGTCAAAATGTTTGATGAAAACCTGACCTTTCCTTGTCAGTTCCCTGTTCTACTACTGATTTCCTCTAACCTGGATACTCCGCTTGGACCTGGCTTTAACTATATAAAGGTATTTTACTTCCACAGAAAAAATGGAATTTGTCTTCATCCCACAGAAAATCAATGTCTTATTGGCTGTTTTATACTTCACACAGTAAACAGTAGGATAGTACGTGCTCAAGGCAAATGAGAAAATGAGAGTTCCATGTCAACACAGAAATTTAGTTTGCTTTTAAAACTAATTTACTAAGAACACAGCAAAATGGTCTAATGCACCATGCCTGTCTCATGGCACAGTAGCAGAACAGGACTGAATCACAAAGTTTCTCAATCACTCAGACATCATGATGCAACTTCCCTTCCTACTAGGCAGCCCCCACGCCCCCTTGCAGGCATTGCGAGCTTCCTGACCAGGCAGCTGGGACCTTTCACCCCTCTCTCTCCAGGTTAGGGATGAATTAGTGCCTACCAATACCATGAGGTCCTCCACAGACTAGAAATAAATAAAAAAGAAATACAGGAACAGATTCCTGATCCTAGAAGACAATTAACAAAATACTTAAGGGGAGCAAGTAAAATGAGCTCGAAGTCTAGACAGCACTACAGGAAGACATCAAGCAGAGCTTGGAACAGCCCCACTGTATTTGTAGGTATTTGGGAAGGCAACAGCTGCTGTCCAGCAGCTCTGCTGGAGCCTGCAGAACTGCTCAGACCTCTTTCACTGCCTATATCTTCTTGTGTCACAGACGATCAGCCCTGGCCAAAACCAAAGTTAACAAAAAGATCTCTCTTACTCGTTTTCTGAAGCACTTTAAAAACTAATAACCTTGGAGCACATCAGTTTTTCATAGCTGACCTAGGTGATCACACTGGAACACTCAAAGTAGCCAGAAGCCAGTGTTCCTTCCCACAGGTGACTACACCAACAACAGAGAATATTTTTGTCTCACTAAGTCATTTTAACGATATGCTTCTTAGAAGTCAGGAGGGTTAGATCAGTACCAATAAATTTCTAAGTCAATTGTACAGTTCAAAGTTTACACAGCATATTTTCTTTAAACTTTACTTGTGAAACTGTACTTGTAATTAGCCAATAAGAAAAAGCAGCTAACAAAAGCAGCAGTACGTAGCCATCAACGTCATGCCAAATACCAAGACAAACATTTCCTCAGTATATGTGTAATAAAGATACACTGCTGTCACTCATGACACTGATGCAGGGACATTAAATTTATGAGGACCACACTTACACCCTAGAGTAAATTTAAATAATGCCAAAAAAGCTGTTTCTCACAACATCAAGAAAATCAATATTCTACAGGATATAACAGTTGTTCAAAATTTTAAGAAAAGGTAAAAGTACCAATTCTTTCAAACATGATGGAACTGATGGCTGAAAAATATTGCTAACCTGTCTGAAGAGCCAGTGTGTGGACAAATCTCATACATACAACAGCTGAGACACCTACAACAACAACAAAAAAAAAAAAGTCAGAGTAATGAACAGGCTAAATGAAACGTAATCTTGATTGCCCTTGTGAAGAAAACACCATACAATGCCAGTGAGTGCATACTGCAAAGAAAACACATTAACAAACTCTAACTCAGCAACCTCACAAGAGGAAGCACTCAGACGGTGTGGCCAGACAACTATCAGCACTCATGTTAGAACAGTTTAGAGTTAACCATCTACCACTGCTGGAGGCTATGCTATCTCAGCTTCTTTAAGGGCTCCAAAAGTCTCTTCCAACTACAACACCTGCAGGGATACACTGAAGCCAGCAGGCAAGCCAGAACACTGATGCAAGCTTTCAGAGCCAATACAGTAGACACCCCAGTTTTTCTTCACCTTAAGTATCAATTCTGTTAAGGTTGTCAGTGTTTAATTCACCTAGCACTTGTTTACCCCTGTACAGGCATAAACAGGCCTCCTCTTAGGGATGACGCAGTGCTTGTCAGAGGTGCTCGCAGTCCGAGATCTCAGTCTCCATAGCTCAGCTGATAGAAAAGTGCTCTATAACCTTTGTCAGCAGCAGGAGAATGCACTGACTCATGTGCTGAAAAAAGGATGAGACGCATTGAGTCCTCATCTTGGGCTGCGAAAGTTTCTCTTTGGTACACGATCACCGGCATTCCCCACCGACCCCGCCACTGCAGAACACGCTGACGTGTGCCCAGGCAGCGGAACGCGCGGCGTTCGGTAACCGGGATCGCCGGCAGAACTGGGGGCCGGGCTGAGAGGACGGAGGAAGAGGCACGGGAGAAGCCGCCCGAGCTGCCGAGGGGGCCCCGACGGCCCGGGGTGGCCCGTGGGCAGCGCGGGGGGCGGCCTGGCCGCTGGGCCATCGCCGCACGTGTCGGGACACCGGCGGCCGCGACACGCCGGGCGCCCGCGCTCCCGGCCACGCGCGCCCCTTCCCCGGGCGGCGGGGCTGCCCCGGCCGCGGGTTTCGCTCCGCGGCACCGGGCCCGCCGCAACCCCCGCGCCCGCGCCGGGCCGCCCCGCGGGGGCTGCCGCGGGCGGAGGAGCGGCCGGCGCGGCTGAAGGGCGCTGCGGGCGGCCGCGCCGCGCCCGGCGCGGCGGAGATTGCAGGCGCCGCTGGAGGCCCGCGGACCCTCCCTCACCTGCCGGGCCGTGCCGAGCCCGCGGCCCCACGGCCCCACTCACCGGCGGCCTCAGCGCAGCCCCATCGCCGGCGGGGTGGCGCGGGACCGGCGCGGGACCGGCGCTCCCCCCCCACCCCGCCCGCCGCGCGCGCGGCTGCGGCTGCCTCGCGAGGCGCGAGCGGATCCGCCGCCAACCGGCTGCACGCGCCGGCCGCGCTGGGCGGGGCGGGGCGGGGCGGGCGCGGAAGTGACGGCGGCGAGGCACGCGCCCGTCCCCCCGGGCCGGAAGAGCGGGGTGTCGCGAGGGGGCGGGGCCGAGCCGGGGGCGGGGCCATGGGCGGGGCTGGGCCCGGGGCTTCGGCGGGAGGGGCGGGGCGGGGGAGCACGTGGGGACACGGGGGGGGACACGGCTATGGGGACACGGCTATGGGGACACGGGGGGGGACAGGGCTATGGGGACACGGCTATGGGGACACGGGGGGGACACGGCTATGGGGACATGGAGATGGGGACACGGATATGGGGACACGGGGGGGGACACGGCTATGGGGACACGGCTATGGGGACACGGGGGGGACACGGCTATGGGGACATGGATACGGGGACATGGATATGGGGACACGGCTATGGGGACACGGCTATGGGGACACGGATATGGGGACATGGATATGGGGACATGGATATGGGGACACGGCTATGGGGACACGGCAGGGGGGACATGGCTATGCAGGCTCTGTGGGGCAAGACAAGGCGCAGGACATTCGGGACAGGGATGGCAGTGGGTGTTGGGCTGCAGGACCCCACCTCAGGGTGGGAGCGGAGGATCCCGGGATCGCCCAGGCCATGTGTGCTGGCCGTGGGGTGTCCTGCAGGCACTGGAGGCCGGGGGTTCCCCCTGAAAGCTACAGAGCAGACATCTCCGTGGGGTCAGGTCCAGCTCTGCCAGTTACCCTCCAGTCCTCCACTGTCATGGGATGGGGAACAACACCAGGCCGAGACCTCTACAGCTGCTGTTGGGGGATTTGGCTCCATCCAGCACGGGCAAACACCATGGCAGGATTGACAGGCAACTGAGGTGCCAGAGGAGCAGCTCTGCACATCTCCCTCAGTGTGACCATTAGGTATGTTACCTAGTGGTGAGAGAGGGTGGGGAGCACCTCAGGGAAATCCCTGTAAGGCATGCCCCAGGGCTCCATAGCAGACCCCAGCTCAGGTGTTGGACACAGCCCCATCCCCACAGTGGGTCACAGCTCTTCCCCTCAGCCTGACAGAAATGACAAAGGATTTTTCCTATTGTCCTATCTACACCTGCTTTTAATTACCCATCCCTGCTTCTGTCAACCATCTGCTCAATTTTGAAGAGTGCTGCGAAACATTTAGAGGATTTTTAAGCCACAATAGGATCTACATTTATTTTCACATAGCATTTTTTTCCAGTAGTTCTTCTCCATTGCAGATGAAGGGAGCCATTGACTGGTACATCTCATTGCATGCAACCCCAGCAGTGACTGAACAGGGGTTACATCCATCTGGGAACATCACATCACCCCAGCACCACTCTGGGCTTCCTGCAACAGCTCCAGTGACCCCACAGCTCTGGGGTGAGTCAGCCCAGCATGGGAATCCAGCAGGAAATTCTGACAGCGATAGAAAGAAAAGATACAGTTTTCTGTTGGCCTGGTGAGGTGATTCACTCATGTGACCACTGTTTAAGGGAATGAGAGGAAAATGAGAAACAAAACTGCCCCTTTTGGCAGCCACCCACACAGCAGGCATAATGCTGAGTTGCTCTGACTCAAATCAGATGGACGCCTTCCTGTACTTGAAAAAACCCTAAAAACATCTATTTTCTGTTAATGTGCTAACTCTACTGTCACAGTTCGATTCTCTGTTGACTGCACACTTCATTGACCACCTCACTGCTTTTGCCAAAAGCTGGTGTCAGCCTGGCCAAGCTTCTGTTCCTGCTTACCTGGGAGACACTAGTTACTGGGTTTTATGTTATGACTCAACAGTTACTTCCCCTGATTCTCTGGAAATTCAGTGATACAGTATTTACTGAGAAATCAGTACTAAGAGTTTGGTGATCTTCTCAGGAAATTCTTAAAATACTTTTGAATGAAAGTTTTAAAGATGGGTATTAACCAGTGGTTTTCATTCACTCTGGTTACATGTGAAAGAGCATGTGAAATACCTCCAATTAAATATGGTAATCCTATTCTGTCAGTTTTCTAAACAAAGAACAGAAAAATTACTTAATCATTTCAGGTTTGTTATTTTTTCCATTGAATTACAACGGTTGTTGTCCAACATCCAACCTAAATCACTGCTAGGATTTTCTTTGTGCCTCAAAGAAATGCCACTGGTGATCATTGGTACTGGTCAATATATTTTCATTGACTTTCCCTATCTAGTTACTCCTTTTGCTATCAGCTTGCAAAATTCCCATCTATATATGTCTTTATTGTTGCCTATTCTTCCCTTTTGAGCAAGATATTTTGTTTTAAAACCAGAAAAGCCTCCTTTGATTTGAGTCACTTAACAACACATTGATGAAGGACTCCCCCAGTTTCCATCTGGATCACACTGAAGTATTTCCTCATGCTCACTTTTGCTTATAACCTCTTTTAGCTTTGCAAATTTGCTAGCAGTGTCCCCAGTAGAGTCATAGGAATGCGGGGAGATTTAAACGGGTACCCTTCTGCCTGGGTGTTGGAAAAACAGAGGTAAAACACATTAGTAGAAATAGCTTTCTAGGTCATACAGACCCAGAAATTACTATGATGAGGAGAAGCCAAGTTGATTTTTTTTTTTTGGATGAAGTACTGACTGGTAAAAAGAGCCTATCATATGACTCAGAGGAAAAATATTATGAAATTATTAGTGCTATTAAACAGAAGCTCTTATTCTGTCATTCCCTATTAGTAAAAGGAGTTAAAAGGTTTGCTTTGATATATACATTTCTATGTTCTTCATCAAAATTCCTTTAGTAATTTTCAATTAAAGATTAATTTCTCATCACGTTTTTCAACCCATTGTATATTCTAATGTATTATCTTTATCCCCATTAGAAGGTTTCCCTTAACACCTAATTGCTTTTCTTTTTCAGTCACTGGCAAATTTAAACTCATTTATTGCTTCAAAACCTCAAACCATGCAGGCTTTTATTAACTCAGAGATTAATTTTGTGGTTGGCACACTCCCTGCTTTCCAGCTCTCTTGGCGTCACTCTGGTTTGTACTGCTGGAAGTGCCTGGCAACCTCAGCTCTCCTGAGGCATTCCTGGCTGCAGCTTCCCTAGGGAAGGAACGGCTCACAGGGCATCACAAGTTATTTCTAGGTATACACCGAGAAATCATAGCATTCAGTGCTTTTAAAACATCAGGTGTTTAATCTGGTAGAAAAAAAATAAAGTAAATGACAAAAGAAATTACAAGAAAAACAACAATTTTTCTCCATTCTGTTCACCTTGGAGAGATTGGTTAGCAGGCGGAAATGAGCCAGAGAACACAATCCAGCATTGTCAGTGCTTCTGGAAATGTTATGGCCATTCACAGCCAGTGTAATTCCTCCAGACTTTGCTCAGTGGGAGTAGGTAAGCAGCCTGGGGCTTGAGGACAGGAGGAGTGGTAAGTCCTGCAGCCTTTCTTAACAGGCTTCCCATGACAATTTTGATTGCATAGTTATATATATTCCACATGACACCTGAACTGAGTACAAGTCCCACTTAGTAATAAAACTTACAAGTCCTTTCCAACTTTCTGTGACCAGAACATTTTTTACACATGACATTTCTCAACTGTCCCCTCCCACCACCTTTACCCCAGTGTCGAGGGCGTTCGCTGTTTTCCATGTCTAGCTTTGCCCCACCGAACCCCGCACTCTCTCCCAGGTGAGGCACAAATGAGCTGAACAATGCTTATTAAGTGCACAGCATTTAGTGAGTCTCAGACTGACTAATCACATTTTATGTGCTTTCTCAGACTGACTGTACCCACTGTTATCTCTCATCTGTAACTGTAAATCCTCCAGGGCAGAGACCAGTGTTGTTACCTGTTGTATATTACCTAGCTGAAGGGGGCCAAGGATTTTATGTGCTTTGGCAATAAACAGCATAAATATCATTATACTTTAAGAACTTTTGTGAAGTTTTTCTTATTTGCACGTGGTTACTAAATCAGGCAGGACAAGAACCTATCTGGGGATCACATTTGTATATGAAATCTATCTTGTGCCAAAACTAAGATATCCAAGTAGCAGAGAAAATAAATCAGAACCTACTGTTTATTTATTCAGTCTCTTTAATGTGTATATATTAGCATGTTCCACCCTGCCTTTTCTGGTAGGGCTGTATAAATATGTGCCTTAGCTCAGAGGAGGTTATGGGACCCACCTCTGCAGTGCACCAGCAGCCAGCTGGCCACATCTGGTCCCAGATGCTGCAGGGACATGTCTGCTAGCCCTGTACCAACAAACCCTCCCTGAGGACAGCTGTGGGGCCTCCTGTGGGACACCTCTGGCCCTGTTTGTTTGACTTTTCTGGCAAGGGTGGTACATAGGGGATAAAGTCCCCAAAGCCCACTCTCTCTAATCCCACTAGATCCTTAGGCAAACAAAAAGAGCCTCATAAGAAAAGGGGCTGAGAAAGGACACAGCTCCATGCCTTGCCTGTGTGTGTGGATATGACATTCCTCCTACTACCTTAATGTGTTTTCTTTGACCTCAGTTGCATGCAGGCTCTGCCAGCTCAGATTTTCAAGTTCAGTAGGTTGGCAACAGCAGTGGCATCCCTCTGGGCTCTTGGACATGGGCGTGGGATCTGCATGGGAACATGACTCTTGAACTGAGTGCCAGAGACCATGAATACACAGACAGGTATATGGTGACCCATTAAATGGAGATTAGCAATCATAGTTTCACTCTTCAAGATGATTCACGTGCAGTTGAAAGCCACAAGTCTTTAAAAGTTTCCTTTGAAAGCTCCTTAAAGTACTTTGGCAAGCCTGAGTTGTTGAACAATTTATCACTTCTCTGCGAGATGAGCTTGTGAAACTGCTTTAAGAGGAAATTGTACAAAGTGCCCAAGATTGTCGCAGATGAAATTTCTTTTCTCTTGTGCCACCCAATCCTTTTTCCCCCATTTCCCAGACATCCAGTTCTTCATGGTTTAAAATAGCCTGGCTAGTTATTTCCATTACAACAGCAGCATATCTAATAAGTCACAAGTCTTCAACAGCAGTCAGAGGCAAAGGAGAATTCATTGCTTCATTTACTTGAACAAGATCTTAAAAAGTCACTTTTTATGGTAGATTAAATAAATAATACTGTGTTTTCCTATTCCTCTCACTAGCCCCACAACTGCTATGGGAAGCAGTAAAGGAGGTCACTCTTGTTTCCAGATTACTTCTCGGATCCTTTGAAGACTATTCCCTCCACAGGAATTACCTTCCACTCTCCTCTCCTGGCTCCCTGCTACCACAAAGCTGTAATGGAATCACTGTGGTGTACTTGGTGCATCTTTTTTGTTGGTACATGTCCCTTTCCCTCTCCCTCCTATTTTTAAAATAAGTAAGTAGGACTGCCAGCCTTTGCCCAGCTCATGTCATACCTAAGGAAAAGTGGGATCTGAGTGCTTTTATCTGCTTTCACACCTCCACTGTATTATTTCATAAAGCTGTTGTGCAGCTCACACACAGAAGCTCACTGAGGGATTGTCTCCACTGAGGACACCAGTTTCCTGAAGGCTTGCACAGGGTTTGTCACGTCCAGCCTGTGGACTGGGCTGAAATCCTCAGACACCTCATCAGCACTGGTGACTGTAACAGCAGAGCAAAGGCTGCCACAATGTGACAGAGGGTTGAGCGTGGTAGCAGTTGTCCCAGCCAAAGGAAAAAGCTGCCAAGAGGACCAGTAGGTCCTTCAACTCTGCTGACTTCACTGGGAAGTATTCCAGTAAACGAGGGGAGTTTCACCCTCACCAATGGACAGTACAAACCCCATACTAGGTAACCTATTTACAGCTAAATTACCTTAGGACTACTAAGAAAAATAAAGCAACTAGCTTAACAGAGCTAAAAAAGCCCCACATACAAACACTGAATGTGAGACTCTTGAGAAACCATCACTTCTACCCATCAAAATACAATGGGCAAAGGACAAGTGCCTGTGCTTTTATTATTTACCTGCAAGTATTTTACTGTGAATTGAATCTGCTGATCACTGCCCACCCAGCACAGAGGATAGATTCAAGCTTTCTGGCAACTCTCCTAGCTGAAGAAGGTGATATCCTGTCCTGCTGAAGAATGCACGGACACTGCTAATGGATCTCACCATCTAGCAGCTCGATGTTTTGATTTCATATTAGAATTGCTTTAAAATAGGACCTTTAATATCTCTATTGTTGTACATTTCTCTCTCAAAGTATGTTTAAAGGACTTAATCAGACTCATTTCCTTAATTTCGAGCATATCTCTGAAAACTTATTATCCCAGGCTGATGGCATCAAAGAGTGAATTAGGACTAAAGCCAAGTGAATAAAACCAAAGATATTTCCTTTCAGTTGCTGTGCAGCTTTCACAGGCTGCAGAGCATTAGAGCTGCTGAAATACCACTGTCACATTCTTCAAGATCTGCGAATTGGTGCCCTGCTCTTATACCCTTGGCAGGAAGTGAGGACACGATCCCTGTTAACTGCACCCAACAAAGCTGTGCTGTGATGAGCAGCTTTAGATGTGTGGCACTGGAAAAATGTCTTTGAACTATTGGTGTTTGGGTTCCCAGTTTCTGAGACATATTTATTACAGCAAAGTTACCCTACTGAAAAAAAAACCCAAACCCTGGACTTGATTTTTATAGCACATGAAACCCTTGATTTCACTTTCTGTCCTTCAACATCATTTTCAGAGAAGCAGCAGATCTTGCAGCTGTTCTGGTCCAGGCTGGAGGTTCACACAGGCCACTGTCCCAGCCATCTCTGATAGCAGTAAGTAGCTGAAGTGCTCTGAAATCCAGGGTGAGGAGACAGCTTGCACACCCTCCCACCAGGTAGCCAAACACAGATTTCTCCATCACAGCCATGCCACCAGGGACAGCAACATGGGCAGAACAGGGGCATTTCACTTCTCCAGGACTTCATCACAGATCCCAAACAAAGATGCCCCTGTCCTGCCAGGTTAAGGAACAACTCATAACCCTTGCTGTATCTGGAAACTGGACAATTTTAGCATGGTCCAGGGCAGATCAAGCAGTTATTGCTAAAGTGATTTCTGCAACCTTGTTCTCACAGCACCTCCTGGGAAAGCGCCTGGCAGACTGGCAGCCAGTACTGTTACAACAAAGCAGAGGGCTGGGAAGCCTTTCTTCTGCTTTGTGCTCTCCAATGGCTCTGCTTTCAGAGAGGACAGGAACCAAAGCCTGTGTGAAGCTCTTCTCCCTGGCATGGCGCCTCAGAGAATGAAGCGGGTTACGCTGTCTGGTCATTTGACCCTCCATCAGTCATCCTCAATAACTTTTTCATCTCTGTTATTTCAACTAAATGGGCAAAGTCCATGAGTTTATTATGATCTGAGACACAGTGCTTCTGCAATGCCCTCTGATGCTCCGGTGGCTCCTCATCCGCCCTGCAGACTGGCACTGCTGCCGTCGGGACTGGTGTTCCCTGCCCACATGGCCCGGCACCAGCTGGAACAGAGCAGGAGCTAAATGTGCTGATGGACAAAGAACATCTTATGCAAGGACTGGAGAAGGTCGCCTCACCTTCAAGAGACTGAAAAGCAAGGCAGGGGAGCATTCACAGTGTGGGAGCCCAGTTCTCCTGCACTGGGGAGGCTGGGTTTGCTGGTGGGCAGCAGCACCCCACAGTGCCAGGCAGGGTGGGCAGCAGGCAGAGCTGCACAGACAGGGAGCTCCCCAGGCTACAGCCAGCCCCGTGCACAAAACAGATTTACAAAGTACAAGGTGAGACCACGTTAGAACATCATTTTGCTTTTCTGAAACTACTGACTTCAGAAGTTACCTGTGTTTCCTTTGCCCTCTGCTTTCCAAGCCATACTGCCCAGGCTCCCTCCATCTCTCCAGTCTTTCCCCAACAAGAGCCAGGCCTGGAGCAGCGCTGTGAAGAAGCCAGGAGGGTCAGATAGTTGCTGACAGGAGCCAGGGTTTGGGAGCGCAGCTGTGGCAGTGCCCTGACAGACCTTGCAGTGCTGCAGCCTGACAGCAATGGGCAGTTCTGGGCTTTCTCCTTGCCCTGCTCTTGCCAGAAGATGTTTTCCCAATGCGCTCTCTTGAGCTCTGTGGTGTAGCTAATGCTGAAAGAGAAGCTGCTGGATCCCTTCCACCATTCCTTGCCCTCTGGGGTACTTTCTTCTCTATCCATGAGGTTTTAGAATAAGAAAGGTCTAATTAGTTTTGCAGCTCGTAATTACTTTTGCAGCTCCACCCTAACAAGCAAACTCGTCTGCTTCCCCAGGACAGATCATGCCATGGCAAACACCTGGCTGCTTAATTGCTCTGAACAGTTCTTGGGGCTCTGCAGACATCCCGGGCTGAGCAGGTGGTGGGTGCTCTTGGGGGCTGGGAAACCCAAAGGGAGGACGGTGCAAGGAAGAGGAGTGCACGTCCCCCTTTCACACAGCCGTGCCTAGGAGGTTACCCTGTGCACTGCAGCCTCTTGCAGCCTTCCCTAGAGGCAGCATAGCAGGTGCTGGCTGGAGACCTCCAAGTGTGCTGCGTCACTGGAAGAGGTTCTTGGGACCCTTGATGGCTTCATCTAAGACTGCCTGACTCCCAGGAATCTGGCTGGATCCTCTCCATGGCTACAAAACTGGCAGAGATGATCAAAGCCAGAGGTGTCTCCCCACAGTCCAAAGCAGCTGAACTCCAGTCACTCCACAGAGCAGAGGATACCCAGCAAACACTGAAATCACAAGATCTGCCCAAACGTGACCTGGTGCCAGCCCTGTCCCTAGCCAGGCTGGTGACCTTGGCTGAGCACATCACCCCCCCACACCACCACTCGGAGGGGCAGGGGCTGAGCAGGCAGATGCATCCGCAGCCCCTCAAGAAAAGCCTCCTCTAAAGCTGCACCCGCTCAGAGTATTCCCACCCTGGCCATTGTTTTGGGAATGACTGGAAAATGTCAGCAGGGCACTGGGTGCGGGTGGGGGGGGTCAGGAAAAAGGAAAAAGAGATGATTAGATTTTTTTTAAAATCAGCCAATAAATTATATTAACTTTTCCATTGACCTTTTGTGGGGTCACATTATCAGACTAGTGAATGTGGTTCATGAAGATAGGATTATGCTCAGATTTCAAACTGTGCAGAAAGTGCATCCCAAGCAACATGCCAAAATGGAAACGTCAGTTCTGCCAGATGGGTGTGCTTCTCATTATCCTCCCAAGGAAAGCCAGATCCACCACCTACAAATATTGTATATGTTATTAAAAGGGTCTGGTCCCCAGGGAGGCTGGGAATTGCATAACGTCTGCCTTTATCAATGGTGCCTTTTACTCCCTTCCCTTCGAGACTGTGGTGGCACAGGAGTGGCCTGTGGAGGGACTGGCTTGCCACAGGCAGCCAAGATGACTTTATCCCCCCTGCTCGGCCAGCTTGCCATGGAGCAGACAGCTGGGAGTGGGCAGCTTTCCTTGGCCAGGGCAAGAACACTGGCTTGGCATCCTGGTGCCGCCTTTGCATGGGGCGGCAGGGAAGAGGATGTGAGGGTGCAGCTACATGTGCTGGGTGCCTGAAAGGGAAACACTGCTGCCCACAGCTACCCCAGTCTCTGACAGGGCTTAGTAGGTGTTGGCAGAGCTGCAGCACTGGGCCACATCATATCAGCTCCCTATCATGAAGCCAGCAGCAACCGTGCCTTCTGCAGCATTAGCATCTTCAGGAGTGCTCCAGAGAGCAGGCAATGTGCCAGCACACAGGGACAGTGACCCTGCTGCCCACAGGGCTGTCCTAGTCCTCAGGGCTTAGAGAGTTGCCCTGTCCCACAGACTGCAGCCCCAGCACAGACAGAAGCCTCCTCTCGGCCCCTGACAGCCCAGCACGGCCAAAATTAGCTTCCCCTCTGTGTGTGTGCTGGGTAGAAGAGCCACGAATGTATCTCAGAAAAGCATTATTGTATTCCTTGAGCCCTATCTTATCAGGGAAGGGAAAATAGGACTTTGACAAATTGCCTCTGCAGCGGCCGGGGTGAGCACATGATTTTCGGCAATCGCCCACCCTGTGGTCGCCAGTGGCCACTATTGTTCCCAGAACTGGCTGTGCCCTGTGGACTCTGGGCAGCCATGACCCTCCTGAAGGGAAAAGAGCACAGGGCCCTGGCCACCCTCACCTTGGCTGCACCCAGCACATTGTGTTTGCAGGTGGGGGTGCAGCTGAAGTTAGACTTGATCCCTTTATCAGGAGCCTTCAAGTGCTGATAAGGTGACATCGCCTGCCTGGAGCAGGGACTTGAACTCTTTTGCAAGGGGAGATGGTTATCAGCAGTCTCTGGCAGGGCTGTGCTGGCTCTGCAGCCTCCCAGCTGGAAGCAGAGCTGAGCTCTGAGCCTGGGACAGATAGGAAGGGTTTGTTTTGCTTTGCACAATGGCTGCTCAGATCCTGTCCAACAGTGGAGCAGAGAGCACGGCAGGGCACTTCAAAGACACTCAGCCTAGTGCTGTCACCACACAGGGGACCCAGCGTGGCCAGTGGCTGTCCTGCCCCTGGGACGCTCAGCCTGACCCAGGGACAGCTTGGTCCCTGAAATACCCATTGCAACAGGAGACACAGTGTTCCCAGTCCCAGGGCAAAGAGGATCATCATCTGAAGAGCTTATGTCATCTCACCAGGAAGTCTAAGAGGCACCCACAAACCCATCTCTGCCTGCAAAGCATCCATGCAGGGAGGAGAGCAGGGAACTCCTGTGATCTCTCCACTCCTTGCTGCTGCAAGGCCACCTGGGGACCATGCCCAGCAGGGTCGTAAGGACCAAAAACCTGTTCAATGGATCCACAAACCACATTCTCTGGCAAAGCAGGGAGGTGCTTGGCTCACATCTGCTGCAAGCTACAGGGCAGGAGAAGACCATGGGGTGACTGATGGCCAGTCATGATCCTGCAATGGGGATGTTCCTGATGTTCCACAGGGGACCCCTGCCCGGCCCGCTCAGTTCACCTGGGAGGGGGAACAGCACTGGGACCATGATGGATGCCTGCAGTCAACCTCACTGCATGTGCAATGCATTGGGAAGCGCTTCATCTCCCTAAGCACAACTGTGGTTGCTGGTGGGGTGATCTCCACCAGAGGTGCTGGTGCCAGTGGTAGCTCTCCAAATACCCCAGCAGAAGCAGCCAGTGAGGGCTACTGGGAGCAGGCAGAAGTTACAGCAAATCACGTTGCACAGCTGTGCAACACCTACCTGGTGTTTTGGTGCTGCGTGACCTTTTTTGCTCTGCTGCTGGCTCCTGCTTCCCAGGGCTGGATGAAGGAAGAGATTGACAGGTGCTGCAAGTGTCAGCCATGCTGACATCAGCAAAGCTGCTGCTGACTCCGGCATGTCTCCCTATGCCTACAGCTCAGCCCTCTGGTTTCTAGAGCTGGGTTGTCCGAGTGAAACCAAATAGGAAAACCCTAGGCAGACTGAATACAAGAACTGAAAGGGCTGAGGCCACTGATGTCCCCTTGCTGCACCTCAGGGCAGAGGACAAGTGCAGCTACTGGAAAATTGCAAACCACAGGAGTGTGTGATGTGCCCCAGACCCTCCTGCACAGCTCTTCCCTTTGCCAGATTCCTGAAATGTCCCTTCCCTCAGCCTGACCAAACACCAGTCTGCACCTTTATGGCTCCTACCCTGGGACCCTCACGAGAAGGGACCAGGCATTGCTTGAGAGGCACAGCACCCACCCCACTGCCTTCTGAAGTGAGCTGTCAATGATGGCAGCCCTTGGGACACACCTCTGGGGCCACCCCAGAGCAGGTCAGCATGGGGTAACCTCCTGCAGCCCACCCTGCCGCTCCCAGCACCTCAGCCTGGGGGCTTCCTGAGCCAAAGAGCCAGCCCTGGCCTGCCTCCCTGAACTCCTCTCATCATTCATCCCAGTCTTGCTGCCCAAAAATAGCCTACAATGATTTCCGCAGTTAATCTGGGCCTGCTCTGAGCCTGCAGGCTCTAATCTGAATTTAGCTCTTGCCAGCTTCATTTCAGATCTTAATGTCCCCTTACTCTGAGACACAGCAGAGGCACTCCTCCTTTCCTTTCCTCTGCTGTGCTAATGGTACCTGCCCCATCACATCCCCTCTTTGGGACAGGACAGTGCTGCACAGGCCCACCCCTATCCTTACTGAGATGCCATATGTGCCCCTTGTGCCTCTTCTCATGGCCTGTTTGCTCTGGGCACTGGGGGCTGCCCAGTGCTGTATACACATCAGATTCTCTCCCTGCCCTTTCCCAACCAGCTCTCACTGTATTACTCCCATGGCCAGCCTCGTCTTTGGCAGTACCTAATCCTGCTCCCAGCCCTGCCCACATGGACACTACTCTGTCCCTGTGGGGAGAGGAAAGAGGAGAGAGGAGAGAGGGGAGACGGGAGATGGGAGACGGCTCGGGGCAGACCTTAGACTTGCCTTCCAGTACTTGAAAGGGATGTACCAGAAAGATGAAGACAAACATTTTAGCAAGGCCTGTTGTGGTATGACAAGGGTTAATGGATTTAAAGCGAAGGAAGATTAATTTAGATTAGGTATAAGGTAGAAATTCTTTACAATGAGGGGAAAGAAAGGAACAGGTTGCCCAGAGAGGTGGGCATCCCAAGAAACATTCAAGGAAGGGTTAGATGGAGCTCTGAACAACCTGATCTAGCTGAAGATGTCCCTGCTCATTGCAGGGGTGTTGGACTAGACAGTCGTTGAAGATCCCCTCCAACCCAAACTATGCTGATTTCTCTTGCAAGAGTGTAAATGAAGGACACAGATGGTCCCATGGGATGGGGCAGGAGCAGGCCAAGGTTCCTGTTGGTCCAAGGCTGATTGTGAGGCACTGAGAACACCCCTGTGACAGCCAGACCTGCCGGCTCGGGAGATCCCGGCTCACACGGACATCCTCCTGAGCTTTAGACAGCGGCCGAGGTGCCCACCCCAGCGACTGCAGCAGAGACTTTTGTTTCACTTGAGGTTATCTTATCGCCATAGGAAAGGCAATACAGCAGAAGAATTTCCTTTCCTTTATGTTTCCAGCCTTTCCATTGTCTGGCGTCTGGAATTCTGAGCCTTGCCACTCACCAATGTGCTCAGGCTTTTGGAAATATGAATGCAGGACCTTCTTATCAGCAGGAGCTCTGCAAAGGCTCTTTCTGCTGCTGCAGGCAAACCAGGCAGGGTCTGGTGGCCCCAGGCCCCATCCTCACCCCATTCATGAGCTGTGCATTTTCCACTGCCCAAGGCAGGTGCCAGCTCGGTTCATTCAAAAGGAGCTGCCTTTTGAACTGCCCAAGGCAGTGCCAGGCAGCAGAGCTTGATGAGAATTGATCAAGGCATTGAAACACCACAGTCTTCCATTTCTTTCTTCCTTACATGGCAGACCATGAGTGCTGGGTCAGCCCCCGACACAGAGCACTGAAGACACACAACCTGCTGGACAGGTTTCCATCTCACTGGTCCATGGCTTGTGGTGCTAAAGTTAGCAGCCAAGGATCACCAGGAAGCATGATGGCCACCAGCAGCGAGCCACAGTGAGGACTGATACTTTCTACTGCCTTGCTGGGTGGATCAGATGGCTTCAATTCCACTGGGCACGGCTTGTAAGCCTAAATGCAGGGGGAAAACAGCAGCACAAATGGAGACTGATGAGTTTGAATCCAGCTGTAAGGCTGCACCTCTCTCAAAGCCCCAGCTCTAGAGAAGGAAGCCATCAGTGGTGAGAAAGGGGGATGCCCATGCCATATCTCAGCAGGACAAGCATGAAAGGTGCTAGGAACTGTCCCTGCTCCACCAGGCAGCGCTTTAGGCACAACATAGCATGGCAGCCTGTGGTGGCACCCCAGAGCTTCTCACCTTCCCCCAAAGAAGCACCTTCTGCAGCTTATTGCTTGTTTGGCTGAGGTATGGTTTGGTTTGGATATCCTGGAGGGGCTGCAGCTTGTCTGAAGGTGCCTGGGCACAGCACAGAGCAAAGCTGAGCAGCAGGGCTGGACTGGCTCCACTGCACCATCACATCCTCAAAGTCCCACTGTGAAGAGAAAGGAGCAGGCAGTGCTCCAGACAGGTGTCAGGGAGCCCCAGGCAGCTCCCTGGGCAGCATGGGAAGCAGCCTCCTTTCAGAAAGGGGAACTGGCTGCATTTGGAACTAGAAAGCTTTTGGTTCTCCCTTTCTCCGTGGCAAAGTGCAAAGCAGAATAGTGCTGGTTTCCATTTTTCTCATACTGCCCTCGCTGCCCAGACAATGTGAGGAGAGGGCTCAGGAGCACACAGAATGGCCAAGCAAGATATGGAGCGTGACAAGAGTGGGAGAATCCCTTTTCCCTGCGACCCACACAGCAGTGGTTCCTGAGCATTCCCCTGCACTGCCCTGAGCACAGCCAGTTCTGAGACACTGCAAGCAGACATTTGCTGAAAACCCTGTAAAATCCCAGATGAGCCTGCACTGGTCTACCACTGCTGACCAAAACAAAGGGGCACTGTAGAGGCTTCCAGCTTCCCTTTGCTCTGGGCAGGCAGCAAAAGCCTGGCTGGACTGCAGGACCTTCCCTCACGGATTATGTTTTCAGCGCTTAGCCTGAACTCCCAAGTGACAAAGGGCTGGTGACATTTCCAGAAGGGCAAACCCAAGTCTGCTCCACCCAGCACGTGCAGTCCTCCTGCCCTGATACCACCCATGGGACAGACCCTTTTCCCACAGCCACAGCAAGAAAGAACACTGGGGCAGAGTTCCTCTGACTCAGTAGAAGTTTCTTTTCCTCTTGTCCTCACCATGACCTCTCTTCATATTCCAAGATGTCTTGGGCACCTCAGGCATTTAGTTTGAAAGATTATTTTCTGAGGTATACTGGAGAGCTACTCCCTGCCTCTCTCCCAGCTACTCCAGGATATTTTTCCCCAATAGTTTTTTTCCCTTCTGCAGCAAAAAAAAGAAAAAACTCGGTAAAAAAGATAGAGTAGAGCCACCACACAGGGAAGGGCGACAGCACAATACTGCTCCTCACAGACAAATGGGGTAAAGGAACCTGCAGGGGCCAGGCAACGGCGTGAAGCTCCTCACAGGAGGGAAGGAGCTGTGACCAGAGAGGAAAAAAGAAAGATTGCTCCTTACTTTAAAGCAACGTGTCTCAGGACAATTAGAAAAGAGTCTCTCAACTTTTATAGAAACAGTTTGAAAGGCCCTGGCCTCAGCTGCTGCCTTGCCATGGCTGGAGCCACACTCCCCACTGTGGCTCCTCTGGACCACCTCCTTGCCCGGGTGGCTGGGAGGGAAGAGCAGCTGCTGAGCCACTCTGCAGGGGTGTGGTAGGGAGCCCCGGGGACCCACACCCCTGCTGGCATCCTGAACTGAAGCTGGACCCAACACTGCTGCTGGGGGCAACAGGCTGCTCCTCTGCCTGGGCAAGGCCGGCCCCTAATGGCAGGAGAGGGGGAGTTCATCCTCCTCAGAGATATAACGGAGTAGTTTAGGCAGGCAGTGACTGCAGAAAATCAGCGAGATCACACATGGCAGTCCCTTGCTGCAGACTCCGTTTGATCCTTGACCTGAGACCTTGGGAAGAGATCAGACACCTGACCCTGACAGCCCCACAGCCTGCAGTGGGGTGATGGACAGAGGACTTGTTTGTGTAGTGCTGGCTTTGCCAAGCTGAGGGCAGCAAGGCTCTTACCTCACCTGCCACCAACTGCACCCACACCATTTGCATCCTAGCATCCCCTACCCCTCAACTGCTCACCCATGATGCTTCAGGTTTCAGGAACAGAGTAAAAAGTACTGCTCTTCCTCAAGACTGCAAAACTACATTTTTGTAGTAGATAGACAGCCTATATTGCAGCTCAGACATGCAATGGCAAGTCCTGTGTGTGAAGCAGAGCCCCAGTTCTCTGGATGTCCAGGGCACAGGTGGTGAATCCACCACAGGCTGCCAGTGCTGCCCCGCAGGCGTGACACCCAGTGCCATGCACAGCACAGACTCACCTGTGTGTCTCCTGGGATACCAGGTGCTGTGAGAGACTGCAGGCTGGTGTGAGACTCCCTGAACTGGGTAGGAGAGACCTGCAGGGAGAACTGTAGTTCTCGATGCAAGTGCAAGATACCATAAAATGCCAGTTCAGGTCCAAATCATATTCCCAAACCAGTTCTGCATTTCTGCTGCAGGTGTCAGTGCAGGAGGTAACATCAGCAAGGAAAATAATTCGCTTATATTATAAAGCAAAGCTGCCTGAAAGGGGAGACAGAGCACTGGGGGCTGGAAGTGCTGTGGATCCCAGGGACTGGAGCCAGTTGCAGCCTGCACACTCCCTCTACACGCACAAGGCACTTAAAGAAAACAGCACTCCAAAATGGAAACTGGCCTTCTCCAGAAAGCAGTGGAGCAGCAGAGGCTGATTCACAGGTGGCCAGGGCAGAGCACAGTGTCTCTTTTGTATTGGCTCTGACAAGTGAGCAGTGCCCACATGGCCCCACGCCTGCCAGCTGCTACCATGTGCTGTACTGAGCTGTCAGCAAGGCCCAGCTGGCACTGCCCAGGGAGGGATGTGGTTCAGCAACACATCAAACCACCACAGGAAAACATTAATTTTCCTCTTAACTGTTTTGCCCACTTCTCAGTAACAGCATGAAGTACTAACAGGTCTTCACATCCTTCTTCTGTTGAGGCAAGAGTCCTTCAACACAGCAAGGAGCAGTTTGCATTTAACACCTGAGCACACAGTACTTGCTTGGTCATGTTTACACTATCCTCCATTCACTCAGGCAAACACTGCAAGTTGCTTGGCAGGTCTCACGGCCAAAGGTTTCTGCAAGCAACAGCAGTCCTCCCTAGTCTCAGGCCCTGGGGATTTCTGTCACTCACTGGATTTGGAAGGGTCAACACCAGCCAGTCCAGTAAAGTGGCTCATGGTGACCCAGCTAAAAGGAAAGGGCAGACAATGCAAAAGAGAACTTGGGTACATGCAACATCGGCTAACAATTCAAATGCTTCAAAAGGAGAAAAACAAAATAGAAAAAATGTTTTACATCTTCAATAAAAGATATTCCGACTTCAGTTTGACAGGTAATAGCCTCACACAGAACAGGACAAAAAGGAGTGTTTCTGAGCAATCAAGTCCCTAAAGCATTGTAAGGGACAAATGCAGACACCTTTCTAGCAAGGAAAGGTGGAAAAGTCAGATCAGAGTGATTTGGCTAAGACACAACCTTTTCAGGAAACAAAGGCAAAGATCACCTTCTCCAGGAGAACTAGATTAAACAGTCTCTCCTGAGAATCTACTTTCCGCTATGGTACACTGATTTAAAATACCACTGACCATATTAACTCAGTGTAATTATACTTTAACTTTACAAATGGCAGGGAACTATCTTCCCTCCAGTGATCTAATTAGGAACTCGAGTGCAGGCACTCCAGGGGAAGCAGGAGCTGAGGTGAGAGCTCTGCTGTTCAGGGACCCTCTGCATACACTGTGCAAACTGGGTGTACAGGACACACACAAAGGGTCACAATGCCAAAACCAGCTTGGTTGCACACCCCACATTCACTGTGGCTTTGTTCAGCAGTTCCTTTCATCTCTCCATCCACATTTAAGGCCTGGAAAGTACAGAATTACAAGACAGCAATCCCTTTTTATAGTATCAAGAGACCAGCATCATGTGTTATTCCACCACCTAAAAACAAAGCATGACTCGTCTTTGTGAGCTTTTCCAGTCCTATCATTACTCCTCATGCTGAACAAGGAACAAAGAGCTCTGACCAAGTGCACAAACATTTTCTCAGTAGGGCAGCTGAAAAGTAAATCTCACTTTAATCTGACCCCTCGTAAATGGTCTTTTTAGCATCAAATACTCATGTACTCAAAATCTGCTGACAGACAGTTAGTTCTCTGACATAGGGCAATGAGACAGAACATGACACACATATAGGAAGTAAAATCCCAAATATATTTAAGGACAAATTAGCACCATATTTTTAGGCAGTCATAGGGAGCCAACGTTTTAAAATACCAGTGGGAAGTCACACAAAAACAACTGATACCAGCTCAGTGTAATAGATATAAAAGCAGCATTTTCCTTGCACGGTGTGCTGTGCTCTGCTCAAGCTGGGAAACAGGGAGTGGTTACTCATTCTACAGAACAGGGCTGAGAATAGCAGAGAAGGAAGAGGGCAATAAAGATCATTTTACCTCATTTGTCAACACACTAAAAAGCATTTTGTCAGATCAACAAACAAGCCTTAAAGGCCAACAAAAAAGAAAAAAAAAAAAAAAGATGAGCAATAGTGTCTCCAAATGTAACAAACATCACTCATTGAAATTTAACTGTTTAAAGATTTTAGTTTTACAGGGCTTGCTTGGATTGCAACAGCTATAAAATACATCCTTTATGGAAGGAAAAAACATTCCTGCACAGCTCCATCTGCTCCCATTGAAAGGATGTTTCAACAGCAGTGAAACTGACTGGGCTGGCTTCCAGATAACAGGAACAGCCAGGTCTCTTTTGTTCTCAGAAGGGATGAACTCCAGCCACCAGTGCCCACGCTCATCCCCTGCCAGGCCAATCCACTGCAGAGAGCTCCCAGGTGAGCTAGTGATGCCCACTTATCTGTTTTTTCCCCCCTCATTTAAGGCCTGTGAGACAGTGCAGTCCCTGCCCTGAAAAGGCGAGATACTGGTGCCACAGCTAAGCCTCCAGGTGCTTTGTGATCCTGCGGATTTTCTCCTTCTTGTTCCTGTTTCCGTGTTTTTTCCAGGGCTTTCCTACCACATTGCCAGGATTGGATGCAGCTGCAGGCACGAGGCCACTGCCAGGCCGGTAGCCCATGGCAGCCCGGACCCCTTTCATCAGGGCACGAACGTTCTCCTGGAAAAGGAGACACAACCACCAGTGACTGAGGAGAAGATGTTCAACCACTGCAGTATGTCAGTAAAACCTGACACAGGCAAGTTCAAACCCAGCAGGGCCTGCTCAGCCCCTGTTCCAGAGCTGCAGGAAGGTCACGGCAGGCAGCCAAAGCCTGACAGCAGCTCCAGTTCTGCCAAGCTGTGCCAGGTCCCCAGCGTCTGCCACTGATGTGACACTGCACCCCAGCCAGTACCAGCTCCAGCACCAAGATG
Organism: Poecile atricapillus; assembly: GCF_030490865.1. Classification (NCBI taxonomy): domain Eukaryota; kingdom Metazoa; phylum Chordata; class Aves; order Passeriformes; family Paridae; genus Poecile; species Poecile atricapillus. The sequence goes on along the minus strand of NC_081256.1, from coordinate 15,124,898 downwards.
GATCCTCACAGTCTCTGCTCTGTGCACATTTGTGTCTTCACAAATGAATCTGGCGCCCAGGAAAGCCACAGACCAAAATAAGTTACTCAAGTCTGGAGCGTGGGCAGCACTGACGGGGCTCACAGCTTGTGCCAGCACTTTGGGCAGACAGAGCAACAGTCTGGTAATCCCAAAAATTCTTTTCAGGTCACAGTTTTCTGAAATAGCTCGCTCTTTTTTTTTGAAAAGAGCCTGAGTTCTTGTTTTCAAAAGGCATGATTATCTTAGCTGTGCTAAACAAATGGTGTTCACAACCAGCTAACCAAACAGAATGGAACATGCTATCTATGACCCATCCTCTTCATGGCAAAAACCTGTTCTAACCTTTGTCAGGTATGCAGATCTGGTCAGTTATGGATTTCATATTTCAGTACGAGTCATTAATACACTTTTTCACTAGTGTAGGGGCAAAACTGATCCCTGTGGAATCTAACAAGAATCATACAAGTTAAGAAAAAATCCCATTTTCCACTTAATTCTGAGATTTCTTGGATGGACTTTAAATCAGTTTGCATTCATGTGATTTCAGGTTCTGAGTGAAAGCCTCCAGGTAGTACTAAATCAATTGTCTTGGAAAAGCTTATCACAATCTCTAAACACATTATCTCAGGAAAAGAATGTCAGCTTAAAGGACCTGTTAGTCCAAAACCATGTTCTGGGTCAGCTGCCACGTCATTCCTTCTTGTCTTTCTTCCCTCCTGTTTGTTCCAGATTGATGTCTGATTTCTAATGACAAGGATCACCCTCCTGACCTCTGAAAAATCATCTGTGCACACCTCATTAGCAATCTTTCTGTCACCTAGGACATTCCCAGTGATTTAGGAGATAATAAAAAGAACAGAGAGCTCTTGGGTGGAAATTACATGCAGATCCCACAGCATCAAACAGCATTAACTCAACCCAGCACTTCCATCTTCAAAGGTGGTTTTCCCCCAGTAACTACAGATGAGTGCTGCAGCAAAAATCCCTAGAACAAATCTCTTTCAGAATATACCTGATGGAAAAATGTTTTGTCCACCACATTTTCAATCTGTTTTGCTTTGGTATTTTTCTCAGGCTTCACTTGTCCAGTAGCCTGCAGAGTTGCACTGTCAGGGCATCTCCGGTGTTGGTGCTGAAAATCATTTGGTTCGATACCAGGAGGTGGGTGGCAATATAACAGCTTCCCCTGTGAAAACAATGGATCCCAGTTATTACAAAAGAAACTCAGAGAGGAAAGAAAACAACTCCAAACCTAAGAGCCTGAAATTTAGGGGCTCACATTGGCAGACTATCTTTATTTCTTTATTATCTTCTTTATCACTTTATTTCTTCTCCCAGGCAACAACAGGCTTGACTCCTAAGTTTAAGTATTGTTCCACCTCTATGTCAAAGCACCATTTGTAGCTGCAGTGTCCAGCTACAAAAAACACAGAGCAAAACTCTGAGGAGCACCAGGGGATCCTATTAAGAAATTATCAACAATAAGTTGCTGAGAAGTGCTGCAAAAACACTCAGGGCAACAGTCCTTAGTGCCAAATATTGGTCCAGCTGTACATCATGGGCTCATTTCCTGAGTATCTGATAGCTATTTTGGGGATATGATTATTTATTTAGCTGGACCATATTTTTAAGCAATCACCTAAGATTAGGCAGCTTGAGAAATTAAATTTATTCTTTTAAAACACAAAAGCAGCCAAATTTAAAAAGTATTTTGATACATGGTGATTTTATCCAGAGAAATAGAATTTACTTTATTGTACTCCAGTGCAACCTTTAATTCACCTCTGAGAAGGGAAGAAAACCCAGATGTAGGAAGCACTTACACTGACATAATCTTTTAACACATATCGAGCTGATCTAGGCTGGTCTGGCTGTCCATGAGCTGTCATAAAGCCCCTCATATCTGGAAGAGAAATCCAAAGTATATTCTCTGTAAGTACAAGAGAATGTTAGCATGTTCTCCTCTTCTGCCTAACCACCCATTTGTATTCTTTCTCAAAAACACTCCCTTAGAAAAAGGCTTCTCTTGGGGAAAGCAGGGGGAAAAAAAGGCAAGAACTTTGGTGACTGTAAAGGTACTGCAGAAGCATCCTGACCTGAAAGAAATTAAAAGAGGTGACAACTCCCTGCTAGCAGAGAACTGCTGGGGTTTTATTTTTATTTTAAAGGCAGATAATGAGAATTCACTGCATTCTTCAAAGTCTAATTCAGACACAGATGGTGGGAGGTATCTGAAAGGGTAAGAGCACCACACTATAGACTGGAAGGGCATTTCACCAGTATCTGTTCACCATCAGTACATCTGTCAGATGAGACTGGCAAAGCACTACTCCAACACACACAGGAGATGAGCCGTTAACAAAGACTATTCCTGAGAGGAGGGCAAGTCCTACCAAAGAGGTCCAATGCACAAACCCAAGCTGGGCCTAACTTTACAATGTTCTCCTAAGGCCATGTTCAGGACTGTGCACACAGCGGAGGTGACAGGTTTTAAAAGGATCATCACTCACATCCATATGCTGTTAGAAGCTCTTCAGCTGTTGGCTTTCTGTCTGGGTCCTCATCTTCCCTTGGCCTTATGATATTTATTCCATAGGTTGCTTCCAAAATGTTTCGTGGGATATGCTGGCAAACATAAGCTAGTGAAGGAAACCACCTCATGATTTACAGCTACACAAGTAATCTTGCCCTTGTCACTCCAAGAGCACACACAAAGAATGACTTACGGATTTTGTTGCAAACCAGAAAAATAACACAAGTTTGACAACACGACTAAGTTGAGATGAGATAGGAAAAGACCAACACAGCAGGACTGTTTTATCCAGTGTGTCCCACCTCCCTCAAAGCGTGAGCATGTGTGCTGCTAGCAGGGCTGGAACATGCTACTTGGCATACTCCAGATCCAACCCTTCCGTGCACTCTCACAAACCTCATGCAAAGGATATTAGAGAAATAGGTGGAACATGGTCCCTCATCTGATCTATAGGCAAAATTCCAGAACAAATCATTTCTGCCTTGGTAGAGACGAAAGATGGCATCACCAGACCGGGGCAATCACAAAGGCACAGGCCAGGCTCCACATAGAGGGTCTACATGATAAATAACCCATTAGTTCACTATGGCAAGTCAGTGTTCATGGAGGAAAAAGGAACAACAAAAAAAATAAAAATAATCAAATGCATAGACGGAACATGGATGCAAATGACAATAAACAGAAATTCTATTAACACAGACACCTGCCCTGCTGGTCCCAGCCAATGAATTAAGGAGATCAGATGTAGAAGACAGCAACACTTTTAAAGTTCCTAAGTAAGGTGTCCAGATGGTGGCAGCAAGATCTTCAGCTCTCCAGTCTGATGGGAAAGGAGCAGTCCAGAAACCTTTCAGTGTGTTGGACTTTCTGACACAGCTAGGAGTTTGAAAAATACAAATCCCACAATGGTCCTACACTATAGCACTGGAGTTGCCACCTCAAAATCAAAGCTTGATCAATATGAAAACATCAGGAAAACTACAATTATTCACAGCAATGATGTAGACAGGGATACTTTGAAACCTGGATCTTAAGCTGTTTGGAGGAAGACTCACTTTAATAAGCTTCTCTCCTCATGACTGATGTTGGGGAAAAAAACAGGGACAAGGTAACTAAATAAAATCAGGAGATGGAAAACATGCCCCACTGCACAGCAGCTCTCATGAGTAACTCAAAATCGAGCATGAGTTTAGAAACAAGAATTAGTGTTCCGAAATTACACACATCAAGACAACCCCTCTCCAACCCACTCTGCTGGCCACAGTTCAGACTGGCAGAGTTCTTAGTGAGTGCATGTGGTTCCAACTAGGTCATAATGAAGCTCTTTTCCCCTGGGGAAAAAGAAATGATAAAAAGACTGATGTTATTTGTTAGCAATACCTGGAAGTGTTTTGTACGGCCTGGTGTAGCAGACACTGACACCTTCTTATTTCCAAGGATTGTGTTGATGGTTGAACTTTTGCCAACATTAGGGTAACCCACCTATGATGACAAAGAAGTGAAATTTTAAAAGGCAAGGGCGATGCCAAAAGACTGACAGCTCTGACACAAAAGTTCTTTAATAAAATGTACTAAAAAAAACAGGGCAAGCAGGGGGCCACATTGAGCTCTAAGAACTTCAGTATTAATCTTTGCACAAAACCCACTGTGGTTTGTGCTTGCTAGTCTTTATACCCTTACAGGAAGCCAGGCTACTGGATGAATTTTTCCCATGGCGGGCACATGGAATCAAAATTTAGATTAAGTAAATTCCAGTCAAGCACAAATTCCAACTCACCAGCCCAACATTTACTTCCCCATCCTTCACCCTCGGTCCATCGTGCATAGTTTTGAATATCTCCAGCAGCTCATCTCTCTGTACCAGATGGCTGAAGTTCCTGACATTCCTGTTCCACTCCTGCACTCCACGCTGCACTGCAGCACCATCAGTCCTGCTTCCCATCCTCTCTGGAGCAACAGCATTTATGTTGTCACCAGCTTCATCTTCAGAACAGGTTTGCCAGTCCTCCTCTTCATCATCTTCACAGTCTTCGTATTCATCACTGCTGTTATCATCACTCACCAGAACCTGGTTTACACTTTGCCAGGTGCTGCATGTGGACGCTCTTTCTGTGCTACTTTGTCCTGTGCTGTCGTCCTCTTGACTGGAGCCTTCATCCTCAGAACTGCTCTGGTGCTCCGCTCCCCCCTCAGCACCCAGTTCCTGTGGGAACGGCAGTTCAGAGGCCAAATGCAAAGACAACACCAAGCCTTGCTGCTGGCTGCAGCTGCTGCAGTGCAGGCAGCTGTCATCAGCCACAATCCAAGAGCTGACAACTCAGTGTTTATATCACACTGGGGTTTTTTAGAAGTCTTAAGTAGGATGTAAGAAAAACCAGCCTGTTTCAGGAAAATGACAAAAGTATTCCAAGAGGGACTGTTCACAGCTTCTCTGTGAAGTCATTAAAAAGTTCCTCTCCAGAACGAGTGTTCTCCCACCCACACTATTTTTTAAAAAATTATTAAAGGATTAATATTAAGGATTAATTATTAAGGATAGCTGCAAAGCAAGTTACCAGCTGCAGCCAGCATAGACCTAGTTTGAACTGGTCACCTACAGTACCTTTGATTCTCCACAAAGCCGTTGACACTCTGCCAAAGCTGACCAGAACACCACTTTGACACCCTCTTTCTCAAAGAACTGTGCCCAAGCAGCACGTTGCTCCTCACTCAGCAAATCTGCTTTGTTGATCAGGATCATGTTCTCTTTGTCATTACTGACTTCCTTAACGTAACTTTCCTGAAGAAAACAAGAGAAGGATCAGTTTGTACTCAAAATGGTTTTGACTCCTTCCATCCCAAGGCAATACAAAAGCAGCAAGACAAATTACTTTGTGCAGCTCCACATGAGAGTAGCCATAGCTTACCATCCCTGGGTTGGTGGAAATGCTGTTCAGCAGACAGTTACAAGAACAAATTGGAGCATGCAACTACCACAATACAGCTTGTTGCTGGCCACATGTGCAAAAACCTTGTCTGCTTAGAGCTGTGACAAGATATTAATCAGCACCCTGCAGCAGGAGCTCCTAAGATAATTATTTGAATAATTTCATGTCCCCCTGATGCAGTGTTCTATAGCCTATCATTACAAACTTGTCACTTCAATAACTTTTGATCCTTTGTAATCCTCACCCACTTTTATTCCACTATGCTTTTATATAAGACAATTCCCTTATGTGACACTTCTAGTGGATAATGAGGAATAATATAATATCTGCAATGTAACATCTGCAGAACTGCCTCTGAATCCATAACATTCTACGTGAAACACCAAAAGACAAAGAAAAATAATTTCATGCCAGAATACTTGCATCAATTAATAAGATACCCACTTAGGCTTAGCAGCAAAACAGCTTCAAGGTAGCTGAATGCATTAAACAAATATATATATATAAACATTAGGACATAAAACACAGACAATATTCAAGAAAGTGGTTTACTTACCAGATCTTGACATCTAAACAGAAGGGGGTTTCTGGCATCTACTATCTGGACTACAATATCACTGCAAAAGTAAAGGAAAGCTCCATAAAATACTCCTTCTTACCTTGCCTCAAAGGAAGCATTAAGACACAGCAATTATTCACTTTCAGGTTTTGCTTGGAATTTTAATAGTTTTAACTATATTATCCTACTAAATACCTTTACTGAACAACAGTGCATCTCAGCAGCCCACCTGTCCAACAGAGCCATGCTTGTGCTACAAATACTGCCATACAGTGTTTCCTCCTCACCTGGCTCATTCTCCTGTACAACTGTACAGCCAGCAAGGAGGAAGAAAACATGCCAGTTTTGCCAACCCATCTACCATTCAGAAATGCTCAGCAGGCAAGAACCACAGTAGTTGCACTCTATCTTTTAGAATGAGAGTGTTGTGAGAAAGTTGTGTGATAACACAACTTTATTTCTGTCTATTCTCATCCTCAACTGTGGCAGTGTGGTTATGAAAAGGAAGAAGACATGGTTTTCCTACACAGCGAGGTATTTTGGAACACTGTTGTCCTCCTTGCACAGAACAAGATGTACAAAGCCTCCCACAAATGACCTGCAGATTCTAAGTGTTTGATATCGGGTATTTTCAAAAGTTCCTCTGTGCTCTTTTTGTCACAAAAAGCATAAAACAATGAAAAAATAGCCTTAGACTTCAGCAAAATATCTTGCTTCCCCAGGCAAGCAGGGTCTTGCAACATGCTTTTAGGAAACACCTTCCAAACCCAGAGACAGGTTGCCACCACATAGCAGGACTCATTAGTTCCACACAGTAATTAAATGCAATGGCTTCAGATCCCAAAGGCATCCATGCTTCTTTTGTCAAAAGCAGAGGAAAATTTAACTACAGCCTCTTCCACTAGAACTTCTCCAAGCAAGTAATTTAAAACACTGCCATCACATGCTGATTCTATTTGTTTGACAGGGATTTCTGCCAAGTCAGGGCAGTTTCAGAACACCACGGGTCAAATGGAAGATTTTCAAGCCTCACTAGGCAGTTCATTATGTATTAAAAAAAAATAAAAATCAATAATCCCCCCAATGGAATAATTTAATAAGATACATGGGTACAAAGAGGGACTGCACAGTTACAGACATACAAAGATCAATAGGAGAGAAAGCTGACACCATCATACTGGGATGGGATACAGAGAAGTTACTGAGCCACACTGCTGGGAACTAGTCCGAAGCAAATACGTGGAAAAGGCTGATAACAGATAAAATTATCTGGAAAGGTTAAAGGACTAAGTGAGTTTTCCACTCACTTCTGAGACAGCATTTTTGCTCTACATGAAATATAAAGCTTCAACAGGAGCAGAAAGGCATTAATAACACATTCCAGTCACCTCTAAACCCCCAGTACACTCACACTGCATATCATGATACCAAACAATGGACATTCCTGACCAGCACTCTCCCAGCCAAAGGCCCAGTAGCACTCTACAAAGCCCCTTCTGTGAAGGGACCAGCTCACCATGATCTCACTGGTGAAGTATTTTTCAATTTTAGGAAAGTGAGATGAGATGATCTCAAATTTAATTACTAGTGAAATTAAATGCCCCAGATAGATTAATGTAGCAGATAGAACTCTGATTGTATTACAGCTCAGCAGAGCAAACAAAGCTATTCCTGTGATATGACAGCCTGTTGTCTTCTGTGCACTGCTGCAACTTCTCTGTATGGCCAAGGACCAAGAGGTTCCTTCTTTCCCAACATTACTTAGTCCTTGCCTCTGGAACATCAGCTGCAGCTGTGTGGTTGAGAAAGAGGGGAATGGGTTAATCTTGGCAAGGGAGCTCAAAGGCACTTTCTCAAAGGAGGCCTCCCATACTGAGTTACTGAGAAGGCCAAAAGCAGCAGCCACTGAAGAATCTTCAGAGACTCACAGTGAACCACCTGCAGATCACAGTGCTGACAGCCAGTAGGCACCACTAAGAAGCTGCCCTTCTTCATATCAAATTTTGATCACTTCTACACAAAATCACTGCAGCGCTGATAATAAAACACTACTAACTTAATATTTTTTCATGTGCTGAGACACTTGAAGATTGTCTCAAGGGCTGCAATTCATGTGAAAATACATTCATCATCACTTTTTTAAAAGAGGATAGCAAAAGACTTTACCTTCTTTCAATGACTCTCCAAAGCTGACGCCAAAATTCCAAGTTTCTTTCAAATGGGGTTAGAATTAACTTCTTCTCTTCCTCAAGGCTAAGGCAAAACAGAAAAAATGATATTACGTTTGGTCCATGGCAGGCTGTAAGCTCACTACCAGTTCATCCCTCGATCCAGAAGGCTTTAGTATTGCAGAGAGCAATCAAATCAAACTCATATAGAGGTACTATTTCTGATGTTTTTTCAAAGAGATCAAACACTGAGGTACACTGCTGTCAGTGGCACTGGTTTAGTGGTGACACAATGGCTCCTGATCTTGTCAGTGAGGAAGTAGTAAAAGATGGAAAAAACGAGAACTCATCAAGAGTCTGCCTGTGAATTTGAGAGCCATGATAAAAAATGAGAGAAGTTATCCCAAGTGCCAGCAGTTTTTTCTTAACTGAGTACCACTTGGAAAAAGTAATGAAATTTAGGGATGGTACCTGAAATACCTCCATACAACCTCTGGTGTATAGAGGTATTTGGTGTATAACTTGATGTTACCACCACCTGAACAACTTTACGCAGGGCAAGTGTGGGTTTGCAGGGTGTGAGCAGATACCACCCAACTCTCCAAGCCAGAGGATGAAGCGCCAGAGCAGCATAAGCTGCTGTATGCAGGCTGGCAGCACTGCCTTCTATTCAGAGCAGCACCATTGCTCTTAAAAGACACATCCAGTAACCCTCTACTTCACAGGTGAATGAAGAATATCACATGCCACTCTGAATTATTTTAAAAGAACACGCACACACAAGACAGCTTTGCAGAGCTGACCACAAAGACATGCTGGACTGTGGCTAGGATGTCCAGCCTTCAGGACAAGCACAGAGAGCTACTGAATAGACATTAATTTTATTGGTCCAACAAGGATACATACAATCCACTGCTTCCTGTGTCACTAAATGCCACCAGCTACTTACCCAGCCACAAGCAGCATACTCACTGGGCAAGCTGTCGCCTCCACTCGAGAAAGCTGTCTCTCTCTGCTTGCTTCAAGTCCTCTGCACTGGTTGTCCTATCCCAGTGTGGCCTATAACAAACATATTTTGGAGTGAGTGGTTAGAAATAGCAGTCCAGCTACATTACTTCAGTAAACATAAAGAACATAAACACCACACATTGAGTTATGCTGAGGTAACGGTGCAAATGTGCACAAACCTGTTTTCAGCAGCTTTAAGTACACCTTCTTTTTTGTTCCTTCCAAACTCTATTAGGAGGGAGCATATACACCAGATACCACAAAGCTGTTTCCTTGAACTAAGTTTTGTAGGGTCTTTAATATGGGGATTAATCTATTTGCCATTTGCAGAGCTCTGAAAAGGCTTACCAGGCAGCCTGGATGCACCTGCTATAGCAGTGCCAAGCTTTGGGACAGGAAAGCCACACCATCAGGCCAGAGAGTCTGGCACTGGCAGCGCTTACATGGCAGACAGGCACCTGTGCTGTGGGTTACAGCTGGCTCATGCAGATTAGTTAGTGGCTTCTCCAAAAGCAGACTATTGCCAACCTGATGGCTGTCCTCAAGCTTGCAGCCATGGAGGGATCAGCGACAGATCCCCCCTCAGACAAGGGGTATCCAGGCTCTGCAGAACTCACCTCCGTGGGATGCGCAGGAACTCCTGATTCTCCTGGTGCAGCTGCCGAACACGCTGGGCCTCCTGCGCTGTCAGCAGGCCCGTGCAGCTCTGGGCAGACACAATCTGGGCATTCAGACGCTCTGAAGGGAGAGACAGTCGTCCAAAGCCACCTGTCCCCAGCCCCGCTGCAACCCCTGTCACCCCATCCTGTCCCTGCTGGCCCCAGCCCTGGCTCAGGGCCTCACCACCTGCCCCCAGTTGCAGCCCGGCCAGACCCGCTGCCAGCCCCCATTCGCACCCAGATCCCAGAACCGGTGTCGCCCCGCCGCGGGATCCCCCCCTCAGCCCCCGGATCTGCCTCCGGCCCAGCCGCAGCCCCGAGCCCGTCCCAGCTGCTCACCGGCCACGAAGCGGGTGCCGGCCAGCTCGGCCGTGGCCAGGAACTCCTCCAGCGGGCTCTGCTCGGGCGCCGACCGCAGCTCCGGGCCGCGCTCGGCGACCACCTCGCAGGCGTGAAGCTGCCGGGACAAGACACCACCGTCAGCCCGGGCCGTCTCGACCTCTCTCCCGCCTCCCCGGCCTCCGGCTTACCCATGAGGAGGCGCCGCGGCGCTCCAGCCCGCGCTGCCGCTGCAGGCAGCGCCCGAGCCCATCGCTCCGCTTCTTGCCCATGTGCCGCCGCCGCCGCACCGCCGACGGAAGGGGAGGGCCGACCTCCGCCTTCCACCGCCCCTTCCGCCGCCCGCCCCTTCCGCCGCCCGGCCCGCCGTGCCCCCGCGTCTGCCGCCAGGCGGTGCCACCGGCCCGGGCCCGGCCCTCGCCATCCCCCGGCGATAGGACACGGTCTGAACCTGCACAAGGGGAGGTTTAGGTTGCACGTGAGGAAGAATTTCTTCACTGAAAGGGTGATTAGACGTTGGAGTGGACTGCGCAGGGAGGCGGTGGAGTCACCGTCCCTGGAGGTGTTTAAGGATGTGGCACTTAGTGCCGTGGTCTAGTGATACGATATGTTGATATGGTGTTTGACTCGGTATCAGAGATCTTTTCCACCCAGTTGTTTCTGTGATCATCCATCCATCCATCCATCCATCCATCCATCCATCCATCCATCCATCCATCCATCCATCCATCCATCCATCCATCCATCCATCCATCCACCCCTCCCACCCTATGGTGCTCAGCATGGACACACATCTCTCTGGCTCTCCCCTCCTCAAGCCCGGCTCTAATCCCCTCCCTTCCTCCCATAGCAGCCACCAGCCCCACCAGTAATGAGCCCGGGGACATGTTCACTCTCACCCCAAGGTTGGTGCTGCAGCAGGAGGCCCTGGCAGTGGGGTGACATGCAGAGCTGCCAGCCCCAGCCCAGCCCGTAGCAGTGCCAGTGCCAGTGGGGCCAGTTTCTCTTGCTGGTTCAGCCTGGTGCAGATGCTATCAAACCACATCGTGTGAAACCCTGCCCGGCAGCCAGCCATGGGGCCAGGAGTTTGTATCTCCCTCTAGGGAAAGCCACCAGCACCTGTGGCCAAGGTTGACCCTGCGCCCTGTAACACAGGCAGGCCAGTGCAGGTTCCCTTTCCCCAGTGTTCATCATCCCAATAAAGCAAACAGTGCGTGTGAGCAATGATGGTGGCAAAGCGGGATCCTGGCTGCAGCTGTGAGAGGTACACTGTGAGGCTGCTGGCAAATCTAGCCAGAGTTTGGGCATCTTTGCCAGACATAGGACATTTCATGACCATTCAGGAAGCCACTGAATGGATTTTGGCAGCAGGCGTTGTGGCGAGTCCGGGTCAAGATGGGACAGAAGGTTAAATTAATAAACAACTTGACCTGTACTTGCTCACTGAACTGATTTATGAAGCATTTCTCCTTTATGGGTGTTGGGTTAAGGCCAGACAGTTTTCACTACAACTCTGTAATGTGTATCAGTTGTAACTGGAGAATAACCTGTCTAATCCTTGGAAAACACAGGCAGACAAAGCTTAACTTCAGGAGCTGGCCACCAACAGCATGGCAGCATGCACAATCCCCTGGGTAGGAGCGGTCTTTTCTCTCTTTCTTTTTTCTTTTCTCTTGCTCTATGATGCCTCCCCATGATAAACACCCATTAGGAAGACAGTTTTTCTTTTCTTCTTCTCTTCAAAGCAAGTAGCTGTATGGCATAAATTTCCCAAGGATGTCTGAACCTTTGCCATGCTCATCCCAGGCTCTGCCGCCACCACCAGCCTGGTCTGGCCCCTCCTATGCTTCCTCAAGGCAAATAAGAGAGATGAAAGGGGACTCAGCAGTCACCTTTTCATTTAGGCGAGGTGCTTCAATGGCAGGCTGGTGGGCTGCAGACAGCAGGCAGAGATTTAGTAAAATCATTTCTAATCAAGTCATCTTTAATAAAATCCTCTCAAATCTTTATGTGAACACTGGAGCAGTAATATAAGTGCTCATTATTGTCTTTCTTTTGTACTTCAGTTAAAAGTTACCTTCCCTCTACAATGCATAATCACCAGCCAGAGCAGCCAGCCAGCCTGGCTGATCCCCATGCCTCAGGTCTGGCAGCACTTCTCACCCCACAGCTGAGGCACGTGCAGTGCCATTCCCAGGCTGCCCAACCACAGGTAAAATGCTCTAATAATTCCACTGGCACAGCCATGGCAGCACAGCCCTGGCAGCACAGCCCTGGCAGCACAGCCTCGGCACCATCGGGGTCTTTGGCTGGGGACTCTGCCAGTACAGAGTGCAGAGCTCAATGGACCTTCGTGGGACACTTACAGCTGTGTTCAGTAGCATAAACTGGAAACAGTCAAGGACAGGCAGAAATGCTGGTGCAGTGGTTAAAGGAGACTTGTTCACTACCTGCAACCCATCCTGGGGCAGGGAGGTCTGAGAGTAACCTGAAGAACAAAGATCTCTGCATTTAGATTGGGATGTTTTTCCCACACGTCGCCCTTTCCCCCCCACCTTTCCCCATTTCTAGACAGAAGTGCTTCAGGGACAGTTAGCTGCAGGTATTTTCTACCACCTTTGTGGGAGCTACTTAAGCAATGCCCAAATTGTTCTCATTCTTGAAACAGATACGTTTCTGGGCACTTCATAAACACCAAGGAATTATTTCTGTCGGATGATGCCAGCAGCACTGTGAGGATTGCTTTGAGCAGAGCAGTGCTGAAGGAGAAACAGACTGGGTCATCCAAGTGACAAAAACATCAGAGCTAGAGTAGTAATTGCATATTTCTAACTGCCATGTTTCTCATCCCTCTCCTATTGCTTTGCTGTGCTTACCTGAGCAAGACAGGCTGTTACTGGTCTTGAACGTGACAGCCTGCTGCTCCTAGAAGACATTGATGCATGGGTTAATTGCACACAGTGAAAAGGGACACTGAGGTACAGATGCTGTCACAAGAGCTGCACAGAGCAGCTTGGCACCAGAGTGTGCGTGCCAAGAGCACAGCCAGACAAGAAGAGCTTGGAGAAGAGGGGTATGCTGCTGTGAAGTGTGATAAACCTGTTGATTTGCAGCCCATTCCCATATGATGCAGTAGCTACCACAGCATGCAAAATGAACACATTTTTTGCTGCTGGGCTTTGTACAATTCAGCTCTTTCACAGAGGTACTTGGGCTGGACTGAGGTGTTGTCCTGGGAGAGAAAGCACCCCTGTGTATCACAAAACCTCTCACCACTCCTCTGAAAAGCACTGAGAGCCCAGCACTGTTGTTTCTTTGGAAGGTGGCCACAGCTTTGGGAATTCTCACAAAGATATTGCATAGACAAAGTAAAATCTGCTGTCCTTCCAGCACATTGTAATCATTGACTTGGGCTTCTCTCGCAACTTCTTCTGCCTTGGAGCCAAACCACTGCTCCAGTTTTTGATGCATATCCTGAGAATTATTTAGCAGCAGCAGCTCTTTTTCAAAAGCCAGTCATAACAGTGCGTTTTTGCCTAAAGGAAACATCATTCTTTCTGGACAACTTTTCCTCCATTTTCCTTTAAGGCAGCACTGGGAGATCTCAGGACTGTGTCTCTAAAATATTCATGTGATGGCTATTCATTATTCATATAGTTCACAATGCTCAATTCAGTGGTACTGCCAGCCTCAGCCTGACAAGCAGACCCATTAAGAAACCCTCCCCACAGCAGCCCTGAAAGAACACCAAGACAATTTTGTTCTGTGCACAACTGCAGCTGCTTGAACCCCCTCCTCTCCAGCTGTACTCAGAAGTGGATTGGTGTGGACAAGTGAAGCTTGTTCTGCAAGCTTCCCATCTTTTGGTGAAGGTCTTGCTCCTCTTTAGAAACAGCAGCATGCTGAGGAAACTCTGAGGCAGGGCTGCCTGGCCAAGGCTGAACCCCAAAAAGGCACCAACCCCGCTGGGGCCTTCGGGTGAGTTTTTTAGACTCTGCTTCTTCCATCAGCTCTATGAAGATAAAATCACCTCCTTGCCTGGCAGGGTGGGGGCAAGTTAATTAGAGAGAACTGCCTGCCTCTTTGAAGGCACAAAGCACTGGATGGGAAACGGATGGGATTTCTACAGTTCCTGTTGTGTCAGCTCTGCGCAAGAAGTCTCACCTGCGCTGCCCACTGCTGTCCCTCCACATGGTGCCATGGTGGCAGCCCCCAGGATGGAGCACTGAGCAGCCCCAACACCACCTCTGTGCCCTTGACTGGCAGCATGGTCTGAGGACAGCTGTCCAGCACCAGCCCACCCAGCAAGCCCTCCCCGGGGTGCCATGACACCCAAGGGAGCACTCTGCTCCACTGGACACCGGCTGCCCTTCTAATTATAGCAGTGGGTGCAGGAAGCGCCGGGGCGGGCTGCGCAGGAAGCAGGGTGTGCCGCCCTCGGTGACTGAAAAACAGGCAGAGGTGTGCTGACAGCACCTCAGCCCCACCGAGCAGCAGAACCCTGCCCCAGGGCTGCTCCTGGTCTGCAGCACCCTGAGCAGCACTGGCATCACCCTTGGTGCCCCCAGGGGATCCAGGCCTGCCTAAGCGTGGACCTCCCACAGTCTTCTCATGGCCCCGGCATCACCTGTGCTCCCCGCCCCGAGCGCCCGAGCCCTGGCAGGGCACACCTGCTGCAGGATGGGGTGCTGCTCCCCTTCAGAGAGGCAGGAGGGCAGCAGGGGTGACATGTGGCTTCCATTAATAGCTGTCAAGGACCCTTCTCCCTGAGCAGGTCATGCTCTCCCCTGCCTTGCCAGCTCATCTCAGGCTGTCCCCTGCTCCTGGTGACTTGCTGCTGGCCAGACCTGGATGACAGCTGGCAGGGCTGGGGGCCATGACACCTTGCCTGCCTGCCACCACTGATGGCCTGTGAGGCTCAGGAGCCACTCAGTCTTTCCACTTATGGAAAAACCTGACAGTTGAGCATTTCCTTTGTCCCAGTTTGGAACAAAGAGTCAAAACTTTGACATGTTGCATAGCTATAGAGACTCTGAAACACTTTGTTTTGGAACATACTGAAATGCCGGTTTGCAGTGTTTCACTTTGACTGTGTCACTTCAGCTGCCGTAACACAAGAAGTTCTATTGCTACCTGGAGGGAGAAAGCCTGACATGTTTTCATACACTGACAAAATCAGTACATTCCCATTAATTATTTTGGTCTTGTCATATGAACTTTCCCCAGCACCTTTTCCCACCACTCTCCCCAACCAGAGATCCGCAACAGCTCCAATTCCAGCTGCTGGGCACAAAAGCCATCCCTAAAATGGGACTACACCCTGCAGGGTTTCACTCTCTCCATCAGACAGACACTTGCATCTCTCCACACTGCACATGGCAGCCAGAATGGGCAGCCTGGAAGTTTCCTTCAACAGAGGTGTTGGGCAGCTGCCTGCCTGTCTGGGCTCCAGAGACGCCATGCACCCCAGAACCTATGGGCTCGTGGTGGGTGTGATCCTGGGTTCCAGTGCAGACTCGAGTGGCCAGGGCAGGAGAGGGATGGAGTGTGGCAGGGAGTGGGATCTGCCGAGGGCCAAGTACAGCACTCACTGTGCTGCCGGCTCTGGGCCGCAGGGCAGAGATGGTATCTTACAGATTTTCCCACGCCTCGCTCAGGATTTGCATGCTTGCACGAAGGCAGGTGATGCTCGGTAGCTCCTGGAATACTGTATAAATAGAGAGCAGGCTGTTGCACAGCCCCCAGGCTACAGCACTGTACAGATAAGCCCCCAGCATGCAAGTCCTACACATCACGGGCAGGTGCTGCCGGCCTTGCAGGCCAGGATGGAGCCTCATGCTCACTGGGAAGCAGGCAGCATGCCCTAGCCCCATAGGGCAGGCTCCCCTCTCACTGTACCTCAGCTTCTCCTCCTGGCAATGAAACGCAGACATCCAATACCACAGGAACAGCCTCAAGCATGGAGCAGGTGTCCCAAACTTAACTGGGCTGCTCCCTGCTGCCAGGCTTCACCCAAAGGTTGTGGCACAGCTCCTCAACCCAGCACAGAACTCAGAGCATTTTGTGTGGGAATTGCTGTCACAGAGCACCACGATTTGTAACGTGCTCTTCAGCTGCTGAAGCATGTGGCAATCATCTGTGCCCAAAACTGAAGCAGTTGCTACATAGCAGGAAAGAGATGGTCCTGAATTAACTGGGCCCATTAATTAAGCAAAGAAAGCTACAATGGTCTGGCACACTGACTGGTGAGCAAGCATAGCAAGGAACTGAGCCAAGGCGGATTCCATTCTCGAGCAGGGATGTGACCACAAGACATGTTCCCTGCTGCTGCACTTCCAAGTGGTACAGAGGCAGGTTTTCTGCAGTGCTGTTGCTCCCTAGCCACCATCTGGAGCCCCCAGTGGGTCTCTGAGATGCTGATAAGGAACTCTCTACCACAAGAATGCAATGCAGAAATGGCAGCACTACTGCCTTAGGACTGGGGAGGCCATGAGGAGGGCAAAGGGGTCAGATTGCCTCCTCACCTTATGCACCATTGGGGTTTGCAGACAAATATGCCCAAGGGCTGTTGGAGAGCCACAGGGCTCAGCAGCCTGCATGACCTATGCTGTGAAAACTTGAAGTCTACATTCCTGAACACAGATCACTTCAACTGGGATGGCAGAGATGAGGATGACTCTGCAAACAGCTCTGTGGGCATCATTATCTGAAGTGTCTGTGTACCAGCACCAGTCCCTCCAGAGGCAGCACCGCAGGAGGGTGTGTGGGCCTCCTTTCTTGCTCCATCCCACCTGGAGCAAACACCTGCCTGCTGAGCCAGCAGCCCAAGGCTCAGAACAGGTTCTTCTGCCCACAGCTGGAGGAGGCAGGGTTTTGGCAAAGCAACTCCCTCATATGGAGAGACTGCCATGCCCACGCGTCTCAGAGGAGCAGACAGGGTTGCTCTTGGCCTTGCAGCTCACAGGCACTGCTCAGGCAGGTGGCAGCCACTGAGCACAGGGCAGGCGTGCGTCTGAGGAGCTGTGGTTCAGCAGGACACCTTGAGGGAGGAGGCAGATCTTGGAGCACTGCGGGAGTGCCACAACATGTGTGGGTGTCAGATGTCACCTCAAGCCATTGGATTTATTTTATGTGCAGAGCAGCATCTTCTGTTTCCACAGAAAGGAAAGCAAGACAAAGAAGACAAAAGAAAAGTACATTGAATGCTACTTGAAGATGAATCAGCTGTACAAACCAAAGTCTTTCTCTCCCTGCCATGCAGTGGGATGGTCCTACAGGCTGGCAGGAGCTGTCTGCCACAGGCTGCAGCATAGCACATAGCCCCTCCTGCCCCCACACCGGCAGCACCATGGGGAGCTCCCAGTAGGTGCCTGGCACCCAGCCTGCATGGGCTGAGAGCTGAGACCCCCCCAGAGTGGCTGCTGCTGGGCACTGCGGCCAGGGCAGACCTCAGCCCCTCACCTGCCCTCCTGTAAGGTCCCAGTGGGGTTTTGTTGAAGAGGCAGAGGGCTTGGTTCAGCACAGTGCCGAGCCCAGCTGTGCATCCCAGTGGGTGCTGGGCTTCATGCTGAGGAGCCTGGCCTGTTTTGTCCCAGCCCTGGCCATGCAATAGCTTGTGTGCACTGATTGGTGCACATCCAGCCCATGCAGCTGGAAAACGAAGTTTTCTCATTGGAAAATGGGAGCATTAACACATTCACTTCTCAGGGCAAGCAAAAGCCTTCCTAACACTGGCAAACTGCTGTGCTAGAGCTACTGAAGACAGGAAATGCAGCATGTTGCTGACCCACACCTACCACTGGCCTCTGGTATCCCCTGGTACCAGCTGTGGCTGAGAAGTCTCAAGGAATGGTGCTAACCACGCTGCCTTCCAGTGAGGGGCATTTTGGAAACACAAGCAAATGGGCAAGTGCTTTTTAATAGTTTGATGCTGGTCACTGTGGTTACTTGCAATTCCCAAGTAATCTGCTAGATGGCATGATGTAATAATAGTAATAATAATAATCATGGTAACAACAGCAACGATAATTACATACTAGTTTAATTGATCCAAACTCTAGAAATGATTTGTCAAATAAGTTAGGCAGGTGTTTACATATCTTACTGCATGAGTACGTACTGCTTCCCTTTTGTCGAGCATTAATCCAAACTGTGATGAAGTGCCATTATCTGCAACGTTGGAATTTCTATTCTTTTTGGCAAGGATCTGACACATGACACAAGAAGCTATAGTAACAACACAGAGACCAACTTTCTCATTATGTCTGCAAGTGTACTCAGCAACCCCAACAAGAAATTACAAGACAGCTTCTTGTTCTTCGGCTGCTGCATATAAATAAAGAGCAAAGGATTACTCATACATAATAACTAGTATTTGCTGCAGGCCCTTCAGGTCTCAGAGCCGGACTAACCAAACCAAAGGAAAGATCATGTTGCAAGAACGGGATTTGTCCATGGCACACCCTGACCGGGCAGGCAGCTGAGGCTGGGGCTCTCCCGGTCGTGGTATCTCCCAGAGCGTGAGGTCCCACAATGTTCTTGGGATTTTTATCAGTTTGAGGGGATTTTGGGCAGACGGATGCCCCGCGGTGCCCTCTCCATTCTACCAGCCCGTGCTGACGAAAGCTGCAGGAGAGCGCTACGGCAGCCACCCTCCGCACGTGGCCGTGGGGAGCGAGGCGGGGCTCACGGGGGTCCCCGCTCCTCCGCGCCCGCGGCGGCACCGCCGGCCGTGCCCCGCTGGAGGCCGCGCTCCGCTGCGAGCGGGGAGGGGATGGGGCCGCCCGGCCGGGCTGGCACCGCCCCGTGCCCGCCCCCTGCCCGCCCCACGGCGCGGCGGGGCCGGGGCTGGGGCCGGGGCCGGGGCTCCGCGGCGGGCGGCGCAGAGCGGCGGCGGCGGGCGGGCGGCGAGCAGCGAGCCGCCGGCTCGGCGGGCCCGGGCAGCGGGCGCTCCGCCCTCGGTACGCGGGGCCTCCCCTCTCCGCGCCCGCGGAGCGCGGCGCCCGCCTATATCTACGGCCGCGGCGGCCCGGCGCCCGCAAGGATGTGAGGCGGGCGGGCAGCCCAGCCGCCGCCGCCGCCGTGGCATGCCCCCCCGCGCCCGGAGCCGTCGGCGCGGCGCCTAGCCGCGGCTCCGCGGGGCCATGCTGCCCTGGAAGCGGAGCAAGGTGGAGCTGGCGGCGGGCGAGGCGCGGCGGCAGAGCAAGCCCAAGGGGTACGCGGTGAGCGTGCACTACTCGGCCCTCACCTCGCTGGCCCGCGCCTGCCCCGAGAGCGCCCTGCACCGCGTGGGCAGCATGTTCCGCTCCAAGCGGCGGAAATTTCGCGTCACCAGCGAAGACCCCACGTATACTGTGCTCTACCTGGGCAACGCCACCACCATCCAGTCCAAAGGTGAGGGCTGCACCGACCTGGCCGTCTGCAAGATTTGGAGCAAGAGCGAGGCGGGCCGGCAGGGCACCAAGATGAAGCTGACCATCAGCGCGCAGGGCATACGCATGGCCCACGCCGAGGACAAGGGGCTGCGCCGGCCCGGCCATCTCTACCTGCTGCACCGGGTCACCTACTGCGTGGCCGACCCGCGCCTGCCCCGTGTCTTCGCCTGGATCTACCGCCACGAGCTGAAGCACAAGGCGGTGATGCTGCGCTGCCACGCCGTGCTGGTCTCCAAGCCCGAGAAGGCGAAGGCCATGGCCCTGCTGCTCTACCAGACTTCGGCCACGGCACTGGCCGAGTTCCGCCGGCTGAAGAAGCGGGACGACGCGCGGCACCAGCAGCAGCAGCTGGTGGGCGAGCAGAGCATCCCGCTGGTGCCGCTGCGCAAGCTGCTCAACGGGCAGTGCTGCTACAAGCCGCCGGTAGAGCGGAGCCGCAGCGCGCCCAAGCTGGGCTCCATCACGGAGGACCTACTGGGCGAGGAGCAGGAAGAGCGGGCCATGCACTGCGACTGCGAAGACATCCTGGAAGCGCTGGGCGAGCCCGAGGGCGAGCTGCTGCGCCCCAGCACCGGCCGCGGCGAGAGCCCAGAGCTGGGCCAGCTCCTCCGCGACCTGGGCGAGCTCAGCCTGGGCAACGACCTGCGCTCGCTGCGCGCCGACCTGCGCGTTCGCCGCCTGCTTTCCGGGGAAAGCACGGGCAGCGAGTCCTCCCTGGAGAGCGGCGGCACGGACGGGGCCGCCCCGCCCGGCAGCGACGCCGAGCAGCCGCCCCCCGGCGACCCCGAGACCGGCTGAGCACTCGAGCCGCCGGGGCGCACCGGGTTCCCTCCGGGAATGCACGGCCCCGCCGGGGCGCACCGACTTCCTTCTGACCCCTCCGGGAGTTCACGGTCCCTGCCGGGAGTGCACGGCCCCAGCGGGGCGCACCGGGTTCCCTCTGGGAATGCACGGTCCCTTCCGGGCGTGAGCGGCGCCGCAGGGGCGCACCGGCTTCCCTCCGGGAATGCGCGGCCCCGCCGGGGCGCACCGGGTTCCTTCCGGCCTCTCTTGGAATGCACGGTCCCTTCCGGGCGTGCACGGCCCCACCGGGGCGCACCGGACCCCTCCGGCCCCGCCGGGGCCCCTCGGGGAATTCGCAGTCCCGCCGTTTCCCCGCGGTGCCCCCGCATCCCGCAGCATCCCGCGGAGCGGACGCCCTTCCCGTGCCGGCGGCCGCCGGAGCCGGACCCCAACTCGCTCGAGGAGGGGAGGCGGCCGCGGGCTGTTTACCTCCGGCTCAGCCCTTGAAGATCTGCCAAATTCCTGGAATAGCTTTCCCCGGGGAGGGCGGCGGGAGGGAGGTGTTGCGCCTTGTTTACAGTCAGAAATCTCACATCCGAGAGGCCCCCCCGCCGTTTTCTCCATTAAAGTCACTCCATCGTGCTGTCGTGTCCAAGAGGTTTGCACTGTTGTGAAGTTGGGGTTTTTTTTATTATTATTGTTTTTAAGTTAGACTTTTTTTTTGGGCCCCGGTCTCAATACTCTAGATCTTTTGCTGTGCAAAAGAAGACTACTTGTGGCTGTTCACCTGTACATAGGGAAATGTATGCAAATACATTTTGTTATTTTTAAGAACACCACCATTGCGATCTCCTCTGTTTGCACATATGTGAAGAAAATAAAGATGACGGTAACTTAAAAGAAACTGGGGTCACTGTGGCAATTTGGCTTCTGTGTGTGGATTCCTGTAAGGAGGCGGGGGGCAAAAGATCCCTTGGGAAGTGTTGTAGGTGGAGGAGAGCACTGCACAAAAAGGCTGTTCCAAGCATCAAGCATGATTCCCAAGCTCCCTGGAAATGTTACACTACAGCGTGCTTAAGAGCTCTTAAAAGGCACAGGGATGAGGTTTTCTCTCTACAGCCTCTAATGATGGGCAGGAAAGTATGAGAAACATCTCGTCAGGGCTGGACCCTAGTCTGGAGAAGCCCACGTGTGGGGCCTGAGATGCCCTGAGGCAGAGTGCCTCTTCCCTGGGATACTGCACAGTGTTAATGCCATCTGCATCCAGGTGCCGGTCTCTCGCTGCTCGCAGTGCCAGTCTGAGACAATTTCATAAACTCTCCCAGGGTAAGCAGTGAAGTTGATTAGCCACGGGACTGCTGCGGTATTTTTAGCTGTAAATCTGTAAGTGGCAAGCTCCCAGGGCAGGAGAGATGTTCCGGTTTCATTTGTCCCCAAGTGGAGGTATCAATTAAGAGATAATTAATCTGGCATTTCTGATGTCTAAATGTTTTCCACTGTGCTTGTGCTGCAATCGGTGGAGTCGCAGGAATGTCAATGAAAAGCCCAACCAGCTGCCAGGGCCAGGCCACACTCCTTGTGCAAGGAGCCCGCCTCAGAACTTGTAAATACCTCATTAAAATCCATTGCAAAATCTGCCACCACACCAGCGAGACCATTGTCTCAGTATGAATCAGTCAGAGGATGGAGGCACAGTGGCATGGCTTTCATGGGAAGGGGTAATGGGGAGAGGGGGGAGTCCCCTTAAAGTTGGCACCTTCTTGCCTTGTGATGTGCAGCGAGATGCAGCAGGTGACGGTGGCCGCTGCTGGATTTGAGCACGCTCAGGCTGGTACTGCAGACACACCTTGCTAAAGAAATACTGTGTCTTGCTGCTTTTTCTCAAACAAAGCTCCCTTTGCCTTTCCCAGGGAGGGAAGGGGCACGAAAGGGAATTGAAGCACCAGGGAGAGAGAGCTTATCCCAAAGTGCTTTCCCCAAGATGAGGCTTGCCAGACTGCCTGGCTGGCTGGCAGCAGGGAACCTGCGGTGCTCTGGGCTGAGGTTAGTGCCCCAGGTCTGTGCCCAGAGCTCTGCTCTCCCGGGGCAGAGGGAGCAGGCAGTGCTTGGAGCAGGGAGCAATACGGCACCTGGGAGCAGAGAGGGCACGGAGTCCCGGGGGTAGTTAACTAACCCCGGGTGTTGAATGACCGGGTGGTGTTTGCTTTACATCCTCCGTGTGTGCTTAAAGGTGGTTAATGGCCTGAGCTTAGTCAATGCCTTTCCTCTCTCCAGAAGAGCCATCATGTCTGCAGCAGTGAGAAAAGGTTTTTATCGCATGCCAGAGCTAAAAGCACAATTCCCTGAGCAGCAGTAGCAGCAGCCAGGGCCTGAAGCATTTCCCCTTGAAGCCATTAGCAGGGCTACTGTGCAGTTTCCTTAGAGGCCTGTATAGATCATTAGCTGTAGAGTCCAAATCCCTTTGTGCCTGGGATATTTTGGTACTAGAACCGTAAAAAAAAGTCATATGTACATCTGCAGTGCCGGTGTGAGGTTATTCATGTGCGCTTAGCTGCCCTGCCCTCCCCATAGCAGCATGCCTGGGCCTGCAAATGAGAACAAGTGCATATGAGGAGAAAAAGGTAATTTTATTTTCCACACAGCAAGTTTGAAGGAATGTCTTCCTAGAAAAAGGAGAGGAGGAGAGAGTCAGACCTCCTCTCTAACAGATTTGAGTAAAAGGCTGAGCTGCTGCTGTTTTTTCCTTTTAAACAAGTAGCTGCTTGCTAAGCTGAAAAGCCTTCTGCTGGCTGATGGGCTGGTGTGAGGAGGCGCAGTAGGGCTTTGGGAACGGCCTGTTCCCATATGTAGAGGACAAACTGTTCTGTGGTCTCTGCTCGGTGCCAGGGCTGATGCCAGCCCCCGTGCCAGGGCTGCTGCCCACTGACAGTGTCCCACCGAGCGTGGCACTGCCCCTGCTGGGGCTGTCGGCAGAGACACGTTCCCTGTCGATCAGGCTCCATCCATCAGCACTAACTCAGCCTTACAGCTCCGGATGGTGAATCAGCCCCTGACGCAGCGGAGGCGTGAGGGCTGCGCAAAGAGCAGCACAGACTCTGAAACTGCTCCCCAACAGCCTGGCAGCCCCATCCCACCACTGCTTTCCCAGGCACAGGCAGGCAAAGGGAGAGAAAGGCAGCCTGATAGCTCTGCCAGTAGGTTTGAACTGTGGGGGAAGAAGTCAAATGCAGGAGCAGGTGTTTGCTGAATTACCTGTCAAGCACTGCTATCTCCCCCTGGTGCAAATCACTGCCCTGCCCAGGCTCAGTGGGTCACCCAAGGTGGTTTCCAGCGCAGCAAGGTTGAACACTGAGCTTCACACATCTCTGATCTAGCAGAGAGTGTGTGATGAATTGGCCAGAAAATACCTATAACAAGCAACACAACACTAGGAAAGAATGTGATCCTGCTCTGAGCCTGACACATGGAGCTGGTGCTTTGGCAAGTCAGCTTAGGTGCTGCACCAGGTGCCTAAGGTTCCCCAAGTGTGTTATAGATAAATAGAGCATGTGATTATTCCTGGCAACAAAGAGATTAAGGGGAAAAGAGCCGTTTTTGCTAACACTATTTATTGGCTGTGTATTTGCTGATGTACTACAGATTTTCTCCTGAAAATGAGGTTGAAGGGGGACCACACAAATGTGGAAGTGTTGGCAGGATCTCATGTACAACTTCTTGTTTTTCTCTCCCCTTAGCATGCCCTTTTCCCATCTTTAGGTCTTCCTCATCCACAACAGGAAAAGATATCATGTGCAACCAGAAAAATTAGCCAGTGGGCAAGTGGAATGAGCCAAGTCATGAAATGACTTTTAGCCCAGACTGTAGTACTGATTTAGATCCAGAATTATTTGCAGTTTAGTTTGGAGATGTGCCTTGCACGGGGCACATCGAGTTTGTCTGAACAGAGGGGATGTGGGAACTGCTGGCTCAGGGGCTGCTTTGCACTCCTGGATGTGAAATCTTGTTGAATGGCACCAGGTCAGTGGTGAAAACCTCTTCCTTTTGGGGACTACAGGCAACACTCAGTATCAAGTACAACCCTGGGACAGTTCCAAGTCACCTTCAGCACACACACTGTGACTCTCAGAGAAGCAGGAAGGCGTCAGGATTTCCTCCTTGGCGGTGTGTTGGAGAAGAGCAGCTGACCTGTTCCACTGCTATTAGTCATTCCCAAGGCATCACAACTGTCCCATTGCCCAATTCTTGGCCATCACACCAAACCCTCTATTATTCAGTGGGGAAAGGATCCCAAATTTTATCCTGCAGGGAAGGCACAGGTCAGACAACCTGCTGTCAAACTGTCCAGGGGGTTGTGGGTGACAGCACTGCACAGCCCCTGGTTTTCTTGGGTGAGGGTGGGCAGGGTCCCACTGATGATGAACAAAACCTGGTGTGCTGCAAGGAGGGTGCAGTGCCAGCCAGCTATGCCTCACCTCCTGCTTCTTCTGGAGCTGGGAAGAAAAAAAGCCTGCATTTCCAAGGTCAGCAGCAGCCCCAGCTCCCGCAGAGCTCATGTGCTGTGAAGGCGTCTCCCCCTCCTCACCCCAGCCGCTGGTAGCAGCAGGGGCTGTTTTCCTCAGCAGCTGGAAGGAGATGATGTGCAGGGACAGGAATGTGAGGGCAGGCAGCAAGGGCAGTGCAGGGACAGCGTGGGGTCCCAGAGGCCAGGCCAGGTCGGTTCATCCGCGGGGCTCAAGGAGCCCCATGGAGGAACTGAACTGATCTGGCCTCTGAGGTTCTGCTTCTCTCCACATCTCCATCACCCATCCCAGACAAGGTGACACCTCCAGCTTGCTGCCTGGTGCCTTGAAGGGGGCTGAATCTTGGCAATGTGCATGAGCAAGGGGGGTGCAGAATTGCCTGGCAAGGTGCATGAGCCAGGGGGGTGCAGAATTGTCCACTGCTACTTCCCAGCAGGAAATCAAAGCTATGCATTCAGAAAACCATGACATTCCCCCTTGCCGGTGGGGGCTCTGCCTGGTGGGAGGGCTGAGTGCTATGAAAACACTCAGAGAAACAGTTATATAATGAAGGACAAGGTCCCAATCCAGCCTTGGCTCGACAAGGCAGCCCTGCAAGAAGCTGAGCTCCAGCTGCAGCTGCCTAGCACCCTCCAAGATCCAACCCTGGTCACTGTGGTCCATGCTGCTGCTGAGGTGTGGAGGTGGGAGAAAGGCTGCAGAATGCTTGTTCCCAAGCTGGGGTATGTTCTGCATGCCCAGACTTGGTAAGCCATAGCATAGCTTCCATCTGTGGCTTAAATCAAGCCCCTTTGATGGTAGAAACTGGGCAAGGTCTGGGACAGGATAGCCCAGGACTGATGAAGGTCGGGGTCTGCTAGCTGCAGGCATCTCAGCTTTCATGCCACTGCCCAGATGTCTTGGACCCAGTGGTGGCACATCGTGGTATACATCATCTGTCCCTATGCTCCAAAATAGGGGCATATGTCTTCAAACATATGTTCTCTGCTCGGTGGGAAGGACCCTGGAGAGCTGGTCACAGTAAAGGGCTTTGCCTCCTCCCTTTCTCTCCTGCTCTGAAATGGGGGGCAGCTGGGCAGCCTGCCATCCCACAAAGAGGGGTGACAAGCTTGGTGTCACATCTGGGTCTGGAAATCTCTGCTGCTCTGGCATGGGCAAGCAGGGGGGGACACAAGGAAAATGCTCTGGGATGGGATTCATCACTCCTTCCGCAGCACCGTGAAGCTGCACGCAGTCTGCTCGGATGCATGAACAAGCTGAACTGTGACATTAATTAGAGCTGACAGTGTTCCTGGAGGGAGCTGGCAGAGCAGCAGCACCAAAGCTGCTGCTGCTGGGTCTGTGTGCAGAGCAAGGCTCTGCACCAGGCTGGCCTGGCTGTGCCATGGCCCTTGAGTCCTGCCACTCTGGGATCTGTGCTCATTTCAGCTCCAAAGGTCACAGTGAGAGGTACACGCTCAGCCCCGAGGGGCAGGAGAGGCAGTGCCCAAATCCAGCCCTGGTGAGCATCTGCCCAGCATTACTTTGCCCTTTCCAGCCAGCCCTCACTGCAGCTGGGCACTGCCTTTCCCAGTCCTGCACACTTCCCTCTGGCTCTCCCTTCTTGTTGTGGCTTTATGCCCTCAAAGTGCTCTGCCCTCAGCACCACTGTTTCTCACAAGCTCTTTTCCCATCCCAGTTTCCTGCTGAGTAAGAACTGCCACTTGCTGCTGTTTCACAAATGCCATCGAGGATTGCCTGCACTGGAACACAGTGCAGGCAGCCCAGAGCAGTTAGGACTCCTCCACTGGGTAGGAAACAGTTAAGGGAATTAGGATGAAGAGTTGTTGTAAATAATTTGGTAGCTCCTGTAGGAAGATTGCAATTTAGCTTAATGATCATAATTACATTTTCAATCTCTCTGCTAATACTTATGAAACAATAGAGTCAAGTGTGAATGCAGCTGTCTTCATTTCCTACCAGTGACTTCTCATTCTGCTGCTTAAAACCAATCCATGAGCACAATGAACCAGGCAGCAGGGATGACAGGTGGGGATGTGGTATTTCCCCAGCACCTTGTTTTGGGCACTGGGAAGCCCCATTCCCCATTCAGCTCCAGGATCAGCAATATGATTGTCTGAAACTAGTCCACTTTGGTGTAAAAACGTAATCTCTTCTGCTGGAAGTGGAGGAAAATAGTCTGGAAATATTTCTTTCTGAGCAGGGAGACCCGCACATTCTCTGCCCAATCTGTGGCTGATAACCCCCAGAGACAGCCCAGCAGAAGAGCCCAGGGCAAGCAGAGAACCAAGCCTAGGCAGCTACTGGCAGGAACATTCATTTGCAGCAGCTGATCAAAGCTGAGCGTTACTGATGAGTTCTGAACATGGCCAAGAGCATGTTTGCCCTGCAGCCGGCTCCTGCCTTTGCTCACCTGGGAAGACATGGATGCTTCTCAGCAGCAGAGGCAGGTCCTAGGGTCTGTGCCCTGCCCACTGCCTTCTCTGGGGGTCCCAGGAGAGCATGACATGAAGATGTCTTGCCAGGGCCCTGGCAGCAACAGGCACCATGACCAGGAGGCAAATGAGCAAGGGGAGGATGCAGCCACAGAGAGCGGAGTATGTGCCGCTTCCATCGTGCACAGACACCTGAGGAGCACCCAGGGCCATGGGAAATCCTTCCCTATCCCAGCATCTGCCTTCATTTGAGATGCAGCACACAATACACAGGTCCCTTTGCTGCTCTGCCCTTGGCTCAGCAGCAGCAGCTCCACCCCATGTCCCAGTGTTCCCCCAGGCATCCCCAATACCTCCACACACCCAGCTCTGATCAGAGCAGGGCCAGGGCAGGTGTATGAGTTTGGGCTCCCTCGGGGCAGTCTGACGCTATCCTTGCTGCTGACACTGCATCCTGTCCTGCCACAGAGCTCCAGCAAGTTGTGGGTTGAGAACTGAGCCGCTTATCGTAGTGCTGCTCTGATCTAATTTTACTTTCTTAAGCAATGTCCAGGCTTTAGAGAGTGTCTTGTAATGCAAAGGCTCTGCATGGCAAGGAGGGGAGTCCCTGCAGTAATACAGCAGTTATCCCACACACCAGGACAGCAGTTAACCCACATCAGTACAGCAGTTATCCTACATACACTGGTACAGCAGACATCCCCCACGCCAGGACAGCAGTTACTCCCCATTCATGACTTTGCTGATAAAACCCTCTGGCTGCAGCACTGGCTCAGCAAATTTCCAGCAGAGCATACAGCATGGTATAGCTGTGCAGGAGACCTAAGGTCCACCAGACTCTGGTAGTCAGTGTAAGATCTGGAGTTTGGACTCCCAGCACAATCCCATAAAGACCTTTTGGTTACTGCTGCTTTGAAGTAAGTTGAACCCCTGCCTCTTCACAGCTCTCACTGCTGTTACCAAAGAAAGAAACACCAAGGAAATCAGACCCTCCAGGCTGCCACCAGAGAGGCAGAGGAGCAAGGACCACTATAGGCAAAGGGCCTATAGTGCAGCAATAGTAAGACTGAGAGTCGTTATTACACCTCTGGGCTGGCCTGGAGGTGAGGCTGATTGGCCAGGCCATTGATATTTATTATTTGTGCTCCCCAGTCTTGTCTTCCAGGACTTGGGATGTGACCTGAACTCAGGTGCACTCCCTGGCCATGCAGCCGCCCTGTGAAAGCAGTTTCATGTACACTTGCACTCACGCTGCCCCATGGCACCTCTGTAAGTAAAGCTCAGCAGAAGGCTATTTCAGGACCCAACATGACTCTCCCTGATGTCAGGACCAATTAGTTATATCCTACAAAGGAAACAAGTCTACTAAAGCCAGCTCTGGTGGGACAATGACATTAAGATGTTCCAGGTGCTCATCTGGGTTCCCCAAGCAAACCAGGAGCTAAACATAGCCCTGGAACAGTGGCAGGAGGGGGTGGCTGCTGTCTTTTGCACTGAGGTCTCCTAGGGCAGTCACCTCCTGCGTGGGCCATCCCTTCTCTTTTGTACTCTGACCTTCCCTTGCTCTGCCCCTGTGCAGACTATAACTCCTGCACTAGGGCCATAGCTGAGATCAGTCTGAGCTCGTCTTGGTGGGCTTGGTTCATGCTTTATCCCACTCAAACACGCCATCCAATCTCACTGTCATTTCCCAAGGAAATACCCATTTGAAGGAAAAAGAGGAAAAAATAATTAGTCAAAATAGTGAGAGACAGAGAATTTAAGGCATTTCATATTCTCATTGTCCTCCCCCACAATGGTATTATCCTTCTCTAAATAGATGCTGAGCTGAAGACATAACAACACTCTACTTCCCCCAGATAGCTTGAGTGAAACAAATGCAGGAAGTTTGAAGGGGTTGGAGCAGAGCTGTGGCCAGACAGAAACCTGGGCACCCCCATGGGTTCCTTGGGGCCACAGGGGCCTCAAAGAACTGGCAGCTGAGCTGCAGTGAGGCAAGACCTAGGGTCTTGCCCTCATGAAATAAGGGCTCCTGCCCTTGCACTGCAAAAAAGCTGATATGGGAGGTCCTGGCCCTCAGTCCCCATGTCTGGTGCTGTCCCCCATCCCTAGGAAGGCACCAGCAGGGCAGCCCTGAAGCGTGGCAAAGGCAGCAGGGGGAACACAGACTCCCCAGCACATTAGAGCTCAGTGATGATGACTAAAGCCAGTGGCAGTGGGCTGGCCTATGTGTCCCTGGCACAGTGCAGCCCTCTGGGAGCAGCCACCAGTCAGAGCAGCCCCGGTGCCAGTGCCTGCCATGGTGCAGTGGGAAGGAGAGCAGTGTCCCCTGGCTGGGTGTAGCTGAGCTGTGCTGCTGGCACTGGCCCTGCTGCTCCACTGTGCCATGCATGGGGTGACAGCGACACCCCAGCCCTGAGAAGCTGCCACAGTTAGTTGCTTCAAATGGGGCTTGAGGTTCCCCTGTCATGCCTGTGTTGCCCTCTTTCCAAAGCCAAGGTGACATTCTGTCTCACGGGCAAGTGCCAAGCCTCACCAAATACCTGGGGCTGTGCTGGCACCCCAGCAGGAGCTGTTTTATCAGGACCAAGTTATCACATGTGAGGGCAAAGCCCCTGCCAAGAGCCACACTGAGACAGGCAGGTGTGGTTTGGCCTGGGCAAGAGGCAGCCCCTCCAGACAGTATCTGCCTGAATTCCTGCCAGCCTTGACCAGGTTCAGCTCTAGAGCAAGGCACAGTTCCTGCTGCAACTGAAGATGTGCAACTGAAGTCACAGTACTTCAGCAACTTCTCACAATTGTTTTTAATGGCAGAACTATCAGTAAGGCACTCGAGGTGCAGTTAAACCTTCCCTCCCTGAGGAATACTGTTAACTGAAACCAAAGCACAGAGGCAAGGAAATTGCTCGATGAAGTAGTTTGGTAATTGTGAAAAAGAAGAACTTGTTTTCTTTGTCTTGCAACAGCAAATTGCACAACATGACCTGCAGTGGCTTCAGCGGCAGGTTTTCAGGAGGAGGTTGTGGGGTGATTTAAAACACTGTGAGGAGGGAAATTATTCCCAGCCTGCTATGGAGTGTATGGTATCCATAAGGAATGCGGCAGTTCGTGATTCAGGTGGCAGTGATTGTGTTTGGTTTCCTATTCGGGTGCCCTGCCTGAGCATGGGTGAGCTCTCCTCTCCTGTTTGGGGGCCAGCTCAGAGCTCAGCCTCAGGGCTTGCTTGTGTTCCCAGGGCAAGGTGAGCTAATGGCCCACAGATGCATTAAGCAAGAGGAGCTTTTATGAGTTCATTTTGCTGGGTTGTTTTAAGAACTATTATGGTGATGATGACTTTTAGCCTTGTAACATAAAAACACTCTTTGTCAAGGTGAAGAGATGCTCTGCAAGTCAGCCCTAGGTGGAAGGAGAAGAAGACTCACTAGGAGAGGTCAGTTAAGATTATTTGTCCTGCTGTCATGCCTATGTACCCCAGGCTCAGACATGAGCTGGATGTGCAGGTGCAGGACAAAAAAAAATAGAAGACAAAAATAGGTAGTGCTGAGAGGAACCAGCAGCAGATACCAGAAAGAGCCCAGGCCAGGAGAGCAAGCCCAATCTGAGGTCCCTCTTCTCCCCCTCTTCTGATTCCTTCCCTCCCCAGATGCTGCTGCCTCATCCTAGCTTTGTCATTCAGATGCAAACGAGAATGCTCCAGCATGAGACAACGGCCACTGACACTTTACACTTAATTCAACTCACAGAAGTTTACTGGGTGCTAAGAGGAAAACAAAAAAATAATCCCCCAAAAATCTTCCATCTCTGTTTTGTTCCAGTTTTAAATGGTAAAATCTTTGCTTTGTTCTCAACTATTGTTGCAAAATTGAACCACTTTCAGCCTCTCACCTTACTTAACCGTGGGCTGCCTCCATGCAGAGCTGCTGAGTACAGCACAGAATGAAAGCCCTCACTTGGCCTAGAAATTTGGAATGTGTGAACCTCGTTAAAATGCACACAGAGAGCTGGGCTTTGAAGTGGAGTAAAGCCAAAAGCCAGCGAGCCCCCAAAGGATGCTGTGTGGCTGTTCCCAAGACGAGGAGCACACCTCCAGCTGAGAGACATGCTGTACCTGACAGTCCTGTCATGCCTCCCCATAACAGCCCTCGCTCAGAAATAGCTCAGTGCGAGATGATGCTCTCAAGAGACTGATGGATGTTGCTGACTTTCTGCAGCATCCCAGCAGCTGGCTCCTGCCTTCCTTTGGCTCACCAGCACCAGGCCCTTCCTTGAGGATCTGCAGCACCCTTGTCTGGTGAGCACTGAGTTTTGCTCAGCTGGGATGGAGTGAAAATATCTTTGGTTCTGCAAACATTGCAGGCACATTAGCCTCCCCTGGGGCTCTGTCTGCCTGAGCAAATCCAGCATGCAGAGCTGCCAGGATAGTGTTTGCCTTTCTTTTTGGAGATGTGACCCTGGGAAGGGAATGAGCTCTGTCACCTCCTCCAGCTGGGGGAACGTCAATGCTCAGCAGTGCCAGCTGGCTACTGCCTGGTATCACCGTGTCCTGCTCAGCCATGGGCTGCACACTCCCACTGGACTCTATGGAGCCAGGGATGCTGCAGCAATGAGACCTGAGGCCACTCCAGCCCTGGGGCTGCTGCCACTCTGAGCTGGCTGTAGGGTGCTGCCCCCCAAGTCATCCCAGATCCTCCTTCATCCAGTGGCAGGTGGCTCCTGGAGAAGCCCTGGCCTCAGCTAGGAGCAAGATGGTTGGTGAGCCCTGCATGTGGGACAGCAAAGGAAACTGCAATCTGCCAGTTCCTCCTGCCATGCAGCTGGATCCATGCTCTTGGCTGCTGTGCAGGATCTCTGTGCAAAGCTGAACGGCTGCTGCACTTCATTTATCTGTTATCAGATATCACATATCAATGTTTATCAATGAGCAAAGTGAGCCCCTGCCCACGTGAACAGCGCTCACCAGCAATTCTGCACAGTGCAGCGACCTGCAGTGCTGGAGAATCGAAGTCCAGAAAGCCATTTTCCTATCCATCCATCCATCCATCCATCCATCCATCCATCCATCCTCTCTCTCTGCAGAGAAGGCAGGGAAGCTCCTCCTCTCAGCAGGTAATGTAGGGAGGATAATTCACTTATGAGGTAATTTAGTGTAATTCTTAGTTATTAATACTGTGCTTTCTATTTTTTAGGTTCTGTGTAATTGCTCCCCTGCTCTGAGTCATGGTGTTCCAGCATTGTGTACTGCATTAGCACTGCCTGCAACATGCATGAGCTCCTTAGCTCCTGCCTAGCCTGGCATAGGGGATCCTCTCCCCTTCTTTCCACACCAGACCCTGACCTGCCCCTGCAGTGCAGCAGGCACAGCCTGATCTCTGAAACCTGCTCCAGCTCATGGCCTTGGGCTCCTGCAGCAGCACTGATTTCTCTGCAGTCACTCTACAGGGGAAGCAAAAAATCTCCCTGCTATCTGTTTTATCTGTGTCCATCTTAAGCACTGGAGAAAGGTGTTATTGGAGCTCAGCAGAAGGGTATTTTTTTCCTTTTTACACAATTGAAATGAGAGTTATATGTGCAAAGCCATAAATTTTGATGCCCATCCGCTCTTGTTCACCCACAGTATGTTTGAAATAGTGTCCCAGGTCAGCACCATGAGGGCCTGATTTGCACCCAGAGATCTCCAGAGACCCCACGCTTTCCCCCTCCCTGGCTTGCTGCCCATAAGGCCCATTGCTTTGCTCCAGAGGCTGGGCAGACAAAGGCTGTGTGTGAGCAGCCTGGTTTCTGACCCAGACTCCAGCTCCAGGACAGGGCTCCCAGCCTCAGCCTCCTATTCCACGAGTTCATTGAGTGGCCACTGTCCAAGCCCTCCCTCAAGGACAGGGCATTTTGCTCAGTCACAGCTCTTGTATCCTCACTGTAGGTGATGCATCCCATACTGTGGGGGCTGGGGGTGTGTTATTGACACAACAGCTCTCACCATCTGACATCTGCAGTGAGAGGACAACATTTCCACAGAGTCCAGCACGGCACGTTTGGCTCACTGCTAGGGCTGCCTCAGTTTCCCTTCTAGGTGGCTAAGCCAAGAACTAGCAGCCACATCCCTCTGTGCTCCCTCCATGGGAGTGCAGCAATGACCCTGCCACTCACACACGTTCCCTTTAGCTCCTGGACTCCATCACCCTGTCTGTGGGTCGGGGAACCATAGCCCACAGCAGCCACCATGTGCAGAGCCAGCAGGACTTGCAGGGCTGTGTGGGGAGGCATCTGACAGTGAGGCCAATGCCACCCTGCATTGCCACCCTCTGCCAGCCCTCTCCTTGGCAGGGCCTGGAGGCAGAGGATGCTCTGCCTGGGGCTGGCATGTGTGGCAGCTGGAGATGTTTTAGGTAGCTGTCCAGAGGGTCTGCTGGGCAACCAGGTTCCATGAGTTATTTATAAGCTACGGGAGGAAAGCGGTGATAAATAATACATTGGCACTCTCACATTCTGTGTGCATGCATCTACAGATAAATATTTCATTCTCAAGGAATACACATAGATGACTGTTGATAAATAAAAATTGGAAAATGTTCTATTGGATGGTTTTAAATAGGACTCTTCCCTTGCATCTGAAGAACATGGTGTACCTGGTGTACAGCACAAAGATGCTAATTTCCCTCAGCAGAGGCTGCCTAAAATGTATCACTGCAGCACACTGGGCATGGTGCCTAGTGTAGCACACACACCCCAGAAACATATGGCCCTGGCCTTCCCTTCCACACCATTATTTTAACATCACTTTTATAACAATACTATTCAAGCAGCTTTTCTAATTATACCTTGCACCGACTGAGCTCAGGACACAGCAGTCAGCCTTCTAAATATTAGCAGAGAGACCCAGGAGGCAGCACATTTCCTCTTGTAAGTGTCATTGGAATTTGCAGTGTGCTCAGGCATGACTGGCAATGCCAAGCTTGTTACTGCTGTTTAATTAGGCAGGTGGCTTCTCCCATTGGAAAAACATGAGATACTGAGCGGGATGTGAGAAAACCCATGGGGTCCCACCAGCCCTTCCAGCAGCATGGAGCTGCCATGTGCTGCTTCCTACAACTCTTGGGGACCCAGGGCACTCCTGGGCTTGGAGGCAGCTGGAGGGAGATCCTCTCCCCAGGGAGCACCTGCCCTCAGTGCTTGCTGATTGGAAAGCCCCAGAGCCCAGGACCCAGGGCCAGCATTGCACAAACATCTGTAGACTCTGCCAGCCCAGCACCAAGGAAGGTGAAGGAGTTGTTTTTCCCCTAAATATGGTTTCTAGAGCAGGTTACTCCTGGCTATCTCTGAATGCAGTACTGGAAGTGGATTTAGGAGGGTCATTGCTCAACTTGGCTTTCACAGAAAGGGCTGTGGGCTGCAGATGCCCTGGCAGAAGCCTCTGGCACATCCTGGGCAAGCAGCACATGCTGGCAAACAACTAAGAGCCGATCACACCGTGCCTGGCTGGTTCACCAGGAGATGCCTATGCAACATACTGACATATTTGGAATTTTTCCAGTGGCTGGATTTGGCTGCACTGACTTGTGTTTTTTTATGAGCAACCCTGTTTTGTGCCTTGTTATCACAGCTGGGTGCTGTGCCATGCTGGCTCTGGTCCCAGCAGCGTGCAGGAAGCTCCCAGCACCCATTATACCATGCTTTGTGCCACCACCCAGAGCAACAAGTAGAGATTTCCCACCTGGAAATCCCAGAGACTGGGCCAGGCTGCAGCAGCAGAGCTTGGCAGGGAGACTTTGATCATCGGCCAGGGCTTGTCCCCATCAGCGGTCCCAAGCAGGGATGCAACACATCAAAGGGCAAGGAGGAATAGCTCCTGCTGAGCACAGCAAGGCTCCATGCCACAAGAGACTGAGAGACTGCCGCAGGCCCATGGGAAAGGCAAGGTGCAGGGAGCTGCTGCCCCAGGGAGGGGAGGCTCAGAGGAGCTGCGAGGCAGATCCAGGCTCAAGGAAAAAAAATAGGGAAGACGGTCCAAGGAAGGAAACTGAGAAAGGAGGCAGTGGTGGGAAAGCCAGGCAGGAGGCTGGCAGTGTGCCTCCAAGTGTGTGTCTTGTGCTTTCTGGAGCCATGAGCCACCAACTCATCGGGGTTTGTCTTTAGCAACCCTTCTCTTCCTCATCCTCTGCTAAGCTCCATCACTAACAAAGGTGTCCATCCAGTTGTCAATGAAATTGTAGCCACGTTTCTTTCTCAACGTTCTTTGATGGTCATTTTATCCTGAGCTCCCCCAAGAAACTTGCTCTGCAGGTCAGAGGAGTTAGAACACATGAAACTCCATAGGGAGCAGGGAAGCCCTGCAGGGTGCGGGACTATTCCAAGAGGTGCTGCAACTCAGGTTTTGGAAACTGGACTGCCAAGGGGACACACCTGACAGTGTACTGGGGGATGCACAAAGTGCCCTGAACCTGCCAAGAACCTGTGGATGTGGTGGTGCAGGATTGGACCTTGCAAAACATGACTTGGCAGGCAGTGGGGAGAAGTGCTTTGATGTTGTGTCAGCCAGCTGGAATTACAGCCCCATCCGTTCTTCCCTGAGGGAGATCTGCATCCCTGGGAGAAGGCTTTCAGACAGGAGGGCACCCCGTTGGCACTAAAAGGGGCTGCACTGTCTGTTCACTCTGAGCATGGGTTGCCATCCCTATTCATACTGTACCTTTATCCCCTGGCACTTTCTCCCACTTGCCATGTGGCATCACTGCCAACTGCCAGGAGAGGTTCATTTTGCTCATCCTCCTCTTTGGCAAAGATTTTTTGTGTGGTAGCACCTTTTGCTTCCCCCCTCCACCCTCCCCTGGTACTTGCATGAAGCACGCAGAGAGATCATTCTGTTAAGCCTAGGAAGTCTGAAGCCACAGTACATGTAACTAATGGAGGAAGTGCAGGAATTTTATTTCTAGTCTGATCTAATCCCTATGCTGCAGGTCCCCATTTCTTCCAGCTCCATTAAGAAATTCCCATGCTGAGTAATATGGCAAGAAATAGACTCAGAAGAAAGATACATTACACCCAAGCTTCATCTCATCCTACTTTAATATTGGTTTATCACACTGAATAAACTAGAGTAACTGTGCAGAAAATTGCTCCATCCACATCATGCCCATCACACACGAGGATTTTCTGCTCTGAGTAACTTGCTGTCACAGTGGCCAGACCCACCTCTGACAGCAGTTTCCTGGGACCACCGGGCAGTGTAAGGGTGCCATGGGGGACAGGGGCTTTACCCCCTGGGACAGCAGGGCAGGGCCTCACAGGAGAACAGAGCAGGACACAGGGGGCAGTCCCATTGCTGGGCTGCCCCAAGGTTGAGGTCAGGGTAAGAAGTCCACCTGCAGGTCTGGACCAGAGGTGCCCATGGCCAGGCAGGCCATGCTGGTGCTCTCCTCTTTACTGCTGGTTTGGGGAGTGGTGGGGCAGGGGCAAAACCACCATCTCCCCAGGGATGTGTGCCTCCTCTGACTGGTGTCTGCAGGCAGGGCAGGCTCTGAACAGTGCTGAAGTCTGGGGCTTTGTTCCCCACAGGACACTGACCCCACATCCTATTTCCTGCTGGTCCTGGCAGGGCAGTGCTGGGATGGCAGGGGAAGGCACAAGCAGGTCACAAGGACAAGTGACTGAAATGTCCTACATAACAGCGTGTGGGAGAAAAACCTCTACCCCAAGGACTCTAGTACTGCCTGTGACAACCAGAAAGGGAATAAAAATAGTGCCTATTGTGTGCAGGCAGCAGGCTGCAGCAGGGTTGTGTAATGGTACCAGTCAGCACGGGCTGCCTCTCCCAGAGATAGCAGGGCTATGTGGGTCAGCTGGGCACAGCTCAAAATGGGGCCAGGTGGCAGAGGTCCCTGGTGGACAGTAGGGATGACCCAGCCACTGTCCTGATACCCAGCTGGAGCCCCCCAAGCTCCAGTCAGGGGCTACTGCCAGCAGCTGGCACAATTCTCTGCTGTGCTCCCCCAGCCTGCTCTTCCCTGGAGCAGGCCAGGTCCTGCACCTCTCCTCTAGCCCTGACCAGCATGCCAGCTCTCCTCTGGATGCTATCCACTTCCCCTGCCTCCTCCTGAGCCAAAGATCCCAAAGCCAGCCAGGAGCAGCCTCACCACTGCCCAGTGGAGGAGATGCTCCCCACGGTGTCCTTCTCCACACAAAGGATACAGTCCCCCTAGTCCTGGTCTGCAAAAATGTGAGATTTAGAAGGGGAAGAGCTTCCCAGCAGCCAGCATGGCATCAGCAGGAGCCAGGCCAGCTGGGCTTATAGCTGTGCCAGGGCAACCGTGCTCCTGTCCTCACCCTATGCACTGTCAGATTTTGCAGCTGGTGAGCTGCTGTGCTTTGCCGATTGGCTCACAAATTGCTTTCCGATACCACGGTCCTGTCAAGTGTTTCAGCAAAGCCAAGATTTTGCTTTTTTATGGATTAAACACAGGTCTGTTGACACCAGCAGGAGCTGGTCTCTGGCCAGAGGTGTGGCTGCAGGGTAAGTGGGTCAGGGAAGCGGCTTTCACAGACACCAGCCAGAACTCGGAGCTGCCTGCCCACTGGAAATCATTCCAAACACTCTGTCAGCACTCAGAAATCACTTGCAGACGTGGCTCAGCACAGGCAAGTGCCAGCCACTAAGGTGTTAGTGGGTTTCGATGTACCACTATGTCTTAACCTGATCAGAAACTCATGGCTGCCAATGGGCTTGGGTGGGAGTAAGGGTCCAGGAAAGGTGCAAAGCAGGTCGGTGTGACTGTCAGATCCACCGAGCAGCAGCCTGATCTGCCCTAGGCACTCAGGACGGGTGAACACATCTGCAAGGGCAGGTGGTCTCCCCCAGTTCCTGCAACCTGACACCCCATCAGAGCCCTCTGCTCTCCTTAGGGGCAGCAGAAAGCAAAGGGCACAGGTGATAAGGGCAGAGACACCAGACATTCAGCCCAGCAGTAACCCCCACCTCATTGCTTCACGACAGCCCTGGGGACAACTTTTCTTATGAAGTGCCAGAGCAAGATGTTCTCATCTTGCTGTAAATCTTCACTGTACTCACCAGTGCTTGAAGTTTGTCCTTACTAAATCCCAGTGTGGCTCTCTCTCCCTGCATCTGGGGAGCATGCAAATACCTTTAGAGTTGATAAGTCCTTTCTATGTCAACTTTCAGGTTTATTTATACAGCAAAATATCGCTTCATTATAATGCAAATGGAGGAATCCCTGGGAAGCAATCAAAGCAAGCAGGGAGGTTTGTTTGCACCGTTTCATGTCAGACAAGCTGGGATGAAAGGATCAGCCTGCAGAAGCCAGCAAATGCCACCTACAAGTGCCACCATGCTTTTGCCATGCTCATGCAGAGGAAGGGCTGGAGCAAAATGGGGCTCCTCTCCATGCTGGCTCTGGTAGGTAACCTTCCTTCCCAAAGCTCCTGGCCATTGCCTGATCTGCCAGTGCCACCAGAACAGATTTCCATTAGGTGCAACACAGCAGACACCAGTGTATTGTCAGCAGCTGCCAGGCTCTGTTCAGCCCTGCACCAACAGCCACCTGGCCCATTGACAACACCGAATCCTGCTCACAACTCTACGCTCACTCCTGTCTTCTCATCCTGCTCCTGTGTCTCTGTGGCCACTAAAAAAGCAAAGCCCTCTGAGGAGGTCACTGGTGCCCAGGATGGCAAGGGACTGAGGGTTGTTGGTGTCCTGCCCATGCATGCAGCAGGGCAGCAGAGTGGGCAGGAAGAAGGGAAGGACAGCAGGTGCAGCAGTGCCAGTGAAAGACATGGCACAGGAGGTCATGGTGCATGCCAAACAATCACCACAAACTGCAGATCACTGTCCTCCGGGGAAGAGATGGGAACCATGGCCACCACTCCCCAGTGTGGGACTGCCCAGCTCCCATCTGGGCACCCCCAAGAGTGTTTGGGGCATGGGGACAACATCCTCTCTTCAAAGGCACTGCAGCCACAGGGACATCCTGTGGGGCCAGGAGTGGCAACTGGTATTGGTAAAGCAGGTTGGCAAGTAAAGCAGCTTGTTGGTTCCAGCTGGGAAAGCAGGATGCTGTCCTGGGCAGGGAGACAATGCTGTGCCTGCAGCCCCAGGCCAGGCACCCATGGAACACTGAGGAAAGAGGACCTTTGCCCACTGTCTTTGTGAGCAGAGAGATGGGGCAGGATCCATGAGAGGCTGCTGGAGGTTCACCAGCTGCAGACTTTGCATGCTGCAAAGGGCTGGATATTTGCAGTTCAAGAGGAAAGCCTCCAGCATGGCTTAATCCAGCTGAAGCAACTGTGCTTAGAGTCACTAGGTGCAAATGGCTCATAATGAGGGAGTTTAGTTTTATGAATATTTCTAGATCAATTGCAGATTTGCTTGATAACGCTGGCAGCCTAAATGGGTTTGTACTTTATGGGAAGTGGAGAGCTCAGTGCCTGGTGACAGTGCTCCTGGCCCAGCTCTCAGGGGATGCCCAGTTCACATCCCCAGATAAAATGGGCTGATTTTTCCCAGGATCCAACTGCCCCTGCTAGGGTGCCCACATAGGAAAGACTCCTACCTAGGCAGCACCAAATATTTAGCTCAAAATGGTCTTGGGACACATGTGTTCCCCTTCCCTAAAGGGGTGAACTCCCTGAAAATCCCTGGCACGAGCTTGACCTACTGCAAGTGCCTCCCCATAGGAAGATGCCGACATTGCAGAAATAATCAGCCTATTTTTAAAGGTTAGGAATGCTCCTAGCAAATTCTCCCCTGAGTTTCCTGCCCCCCAGCTTTTTCTCACCCGCTGCCTCTCCCCTGAGATAGCAATCAATGATACCGCAGGTTTAATTAATATTTTTGACTTCCAGCACAGGGATGTGATTTCTCCTCTGTGCTTTTGCCAGGAGTGGTCTTATCCTGCCAGACAGGCAGGTAATCTGGGCAGGCAAGACTGGCTTCATACCTGCACATCTAACAGGGTTGTGCCTTTGGGATTTGTGGTAGTGCTGGCAAGGCAGCAGAGGCCCAGTGCTTGCATCAGGCATCTAACTGTTGCTAGAAAAGCTGTGAACTGAGGCAGAGTGATGCCAGGACCTACACAGGGAGGGGAGGAGAGGTGTCACTCCCTGGTACAAGGGCATCCAGGATGGATTTCTGCCCAAAAGGATGTTGTGGTGCAGGGAAGACAGCAGCCAGGATGCTGGCATGGTCAAGGGACACAGGACCCAGTGCATTTAACTAGATAATCCTTGCTTTAAAGCAAGAGCAGCATCAGCACTGGCCTTGCAAACCTCAAGCCCTGGCAGTGACTTCTCCCCACAGCAAGGAGGGCAAGCTGTTCCCAGAGGATCCCAGGCCATCACTGCTGCAGCTCTGCAGTCCCCACTGCCAGTCTGCCATGATGCAGTACTGGCATCACCATGGGGACACCCAGAGACTGCTGAGAACAGCTGGCACATTGCTGCTGTCCAGGGCTGTTTTGGGGCCCTTCTACTTTTGTCTGAGATACTCAGACTACATAAAATTAGATTTAGCCTTAGTGCTAAAAAAGAAGTGCTAATACCATTCAGCTGAGGGCTAAAGACAGGGCCACATCTATTAATAACCCTGTCATTTTCACCCTCTGGAGTGGGATTTCAACCCAGCCTGCTCCAACACAGCTGAAGACTCTCTGTTGCTCAGGAGCCACCTTTAGCTCTGACTGCATTTCATGCAAGGTGGCAAGAACACTCCATGCAGGTACTTACTTCTCATTACAGGGGTGCTTTTCTGCTGGGGTGTTCAGTTAGTGCTGATCAGCAGAGATGTGCCATTAGAGCTAAGGCAATCTCTGCTGGTCTGTGTGGTCTGGCAGACAGTCAGGCAGCCCTGGGAGCAAGGCAGCAGTGAAGGCAGGAGGAATGGAGAGCTCAAGGCATGGGCTGCACTCAGCAGGCACAGGTTGGTCCAGCAGTAACAGAGGCTTCGGGTCCCCAGGAACAGCAGTGTCAAGTTGGGAAGGCACTCTGTGCCAGCCACAGCAGGGAAAGGGAAGAAGGCCTGAGCAATTCACAGTGTCGTGGGTCTCCTATTGTCATGCAATGCATGTTGCAGATGGGGAAGGGAAAACTCAGACCTGCTCCCCTCCCAGTGGCACCCGCCCTGTCTCAGATGGAGCAGGGAGACATGGGATAAGAGAAGGTGATGATCCTGTTTTTCCCAGTCCTGCCTGCATTCTCATGTTACTGCACTTCAGAAAGCCCCAGAAAAAAAACTCCTATGGTCCATGTGAGGGTTAAGTCGATTAACCAGCTATTAAACTAAAGTTTTGAGTTAAAAGTTTCCCAGAAAAGTGCTGACTGCATGCAAAGTAGGAGTTACCCTGTTCACATTTGGCTGAGCAGGAGTACCTGTGGGCAAAGCAAATCCCTTACAGTGAAACAAAAAAGCCACTGGTGGATAACATACCCTGAGAGCAGAGCTTTGCCTCTTCCCAGGCATAAATCACCCATGAGTGGGCCGTGATGTTCTCTGCTGTGCCTGTTATCAGCGGTGTGAAGCTCCCTGCAAACACTCCCAGCTCTGCAGGCAGCTTGAGTGCTGCCTCTGGAATGAGCAGGCTGCACTCTGACTTGCTTATTTTACTGTCAACATCCCCAGGGTCCCTGGGCTACCACAGCCTCATGAAGCAGGGCATCAGCTATCCACCAGGCTGCCTCCATGCTGAGCCAAGGACCGTTTTGCTTGTTCTGCCTCAAAGCATGTCCCATGAACATGACAAACACCTTATGCCTCCACAACAACTACACCTCTCCCCCACAGACCCTCCACTGCTGCAATGCCCACAAACCCTCCCCGTAGATTGCCCTCAGCCGCTTCCTGCCCCCCAAAACTGCTGTGTGGGGGCTGCTGCTGCCCCAGGCAGTCTGTGTGTGGTGAGTGCTGGGCACCTGCTGCAGCCCTGCCAGAGACCCCACAGGGCCTGCTCCTGCTGCTTCTGGAGCCCCAAAATGAGGCATGCCAGCAGCTATCCCTGGAAGGGGAGGAGATGACCAGGAAGGCACCCATGGTTGCACAGCCCCTAGTTTCCTTAGGAAACCAGCACAACAGCAGCCCTACTTCTGCCTGAACAGGTGGAAGCAAGGATGGGGCTTGCTGGAGGAGACTAAGAGCAGTGCCAGAGGCAGTCACTTGGTCCCACAAGGAGAGGACAGTCCTGCTGTGACAGCAAAGCCATGCTCTGCAGGCTTGCAGTGGCCAGGCTCAGTCTCTGTGGATGCACCTGGGGAATGGCTGCCCTGCACTGCAATCCCTGCCTGCAAGGAAGGGGCTGGCTGCTCTACCCAAAAGCAGCCAGAGCCATAAATGTTGGGTTGTGCCAACAGTTGTGCTGCTCATTTACCCATCCCTGGTGCTGCTGGTGGCTGCACTGGAAGCACTGAGCACAGCGTGTGCTGTCCACCAGCCAGCTTCACGCTTCTGATGAGCAAAGAGCAGGAGGATTGGCAGGTTTCTCCATGCCACGTGCCTGGGCTGCTGGGAGCCATCAGCCTGACTGGGAGACTGCAGGTGGGGTTGCAGGGCGGCTGGGAGAACTTGTTAATTGTTTGCTGTCAAATGCTGTGGTTTCTGTGAAACTTCCAGGCACTCCTGCCTGGGTGGCCGATGCACACCAGCCTCACTGCTGCTTGAGAGGCTGCTTGAGCAGTGAGCTCAGCCCTGGCTCTGCCTGGTCCCTGTTGCCTACTGAACTATTTCTCCAGCAGCAGGGATGTTGCACTGGCAGGGGCACGGCCAGAGCTGCTGGCAGCAGACAGAGTCAGGGATGCTGTGCACTGTGCACACTGGGCACAGTCTCCAGGCTGGGACCCTGGATGCACCAGGCCAATGTGAACCTTCAGGAGCATCCTTAGACCTTGCTCCTGGTGGTCCCCACTCTTCCTGGGGACCTTCATGTACCCCAGAGGCAAGCTGATGGATGGGTAGCACCATCCACCTTGCTCTCCAGCCATCACACAGTGGCTCTGGCTTGCTCCAGCCTCCTCATTCAGTCTGGCAGGGGGGACTGCAGAGCCGTGCCACCGAGCACAAATCCCATTAAACACTCCATAGTGCTGAGCTGCAGCTCCAAGCTCTGAGCCTCCCAAAGGACATAAGGCTGCTTAGGACACCCTAAGCTCTTCATGCAGATGAGTACTTGAGGCCATCAAAGAGGTCTTTAAAGCTTAAGGCAGGTAAATGTTTAAACTGCTTTAAGCCCTCAGTGTCACAGGCGGGCCAGAGGGAAGTCCCCAGCTAAAAGCCATCTCTGCATAGTCACCCTCTGCCACAGCACAGCAGCACTCAAGGGCCACCAAGCCCTCGCTTCCTCAGCTGCATTGCTCCTCCAGATCTGTCCTGTCCCTGCCAGCCTCCCCCAACCACATCTTCACAGCAAAGGCTCAGGCTGCCATGTCTCTCCCACCATATTTATTTTCTCTCTAGACAGTGGTAGTTTTGATTTGCAGCCCTCCAAATCCCAGCTGTGCATTCTACTACCTCTCATCAGGAGGGTAATGAAATGAATACTTTTTCGTGGGCAGCTACACACTTAATTCAAGCTCTACCCCTGAAAAGCCCGAATGAAATTGCATGGAGTATAGCTGGTGCCTCAGGAGGGTTTCCATAAATAAAATCTAGAGGTTTCAGTGGGATCTTTAATACACACTAAATAGGAATCTGTCACAAACTTGTCCTCTTGCAAAGATACAGCAGAATATCTTTTATCCACAACAGCAGATCAATACACACAGATTTTTCTCAAGAGGTTTCTTGGTGTCACTAATGATTTGTTCCTTCTGGATGTAAAGAACTGTATTTGCGCTAACAGGATACCACAAATTACTTCACTTGCTTCCAAGATGCTGGAGCTGCCCTTAAGCTTAATACTGCAAGTTATTGCAGGTATCTGTGCCTCTTTCCTCCGAGGCATCATGAGAAGCTGCTCGTCTCCCTCCCAGGTCTTGTGTTCCTACATGTTTATTGTCAGTGTGGGAACAAACTCAGCTTTTCAGTTTGAGCTGTGCATTTGCCCTGGAGAGGACCCTGGATGTGGAATGCTCACCAGCTGAGCTTCCATCCTGCACCTGCAGCCATTTCCCTCCTCAGGCTCTGTTAACTCAGGAAGTGCCACCAATGGAGCATTTCCAGA
Source organism: Poecile atricapillus (assembly GCF_030490865.1). Taxonomy (NCBI): domain Eukaryota; kingdom Metazoa; phylum Chordata; class Aves; order Passeriformes; family Paridae; genus Poecile; species Poecile atricapillus. The sequence continues at coordinate 15,080,359 of NC_081256.1, read as the reverse complement.
CATACTCCCACAGAGCAGGAACACCGTGCCCCTTCTCAGAGCCGCCTGCCTTGGAGCAGACTTGCTTTCAAATTACCTCTTAATTTTTAGGAATATTTATTTTGCTTTGTTAATTACTGGACTTGATGGTCCTAGACGTCTTTTCCAACCTAAATTATTTTATTTCCACATCATTGACCTTCAGTTTGCTGTTTAGCTGTGTTGGGATACCCATCGCCTGCAGCACACAGGCATTGCAAAATCAAAGCAAATCAAAGTTTTATTTTAACACAAGAAACATCACATCCAGCCAAGAAGTTTGACACCTGCACGCATCCTTTTCAGCATCCTCCCCAGCCCAAGCCACTTTCCCACCTTGTCATCCCATCTAGTGCACAGCATTGCTGCTCCTCCTGTGGCCAGTCTGGTCCTAATCTAAAATGGCCTCATAAAGGACATCTTGTGACCTTCCCAGCTTTTGCAAGGAGGTGACACAAGGACCAGTTGTGACCAGTGCTACCAAAAAGCACAATTCCCTCTGAAGTTCAGCCAGGAAAGCGCACAGCAGTCGTGTCCCCAGTGCCGAGCTGTGCGAGGGAGGGATGCGTGGATGGCCAGTATGTGATGGATCACCACTTTTAGCCTAGTGACAGGCATGGGAATCTACTGTTGGGTCTTTCATAGTTTTATCTCAAGGCAGAGCCATAAAGAAAGTGGAAAATGCAGCCAAGCACTTTGATGTGGATCAACACAGAGAGTTCCCATCGTTCAGGCAGCCACCTCAGTCTCCCCAGGTCACCAGAGGGTGTTTTCTTCTCCCAGCTAAGGGCAGAGACCTCTGAGAAAACCCTGCTTCAGCCCAAGGAACCTGGCATGCGTGAAAATATATTTGGAGGGAGGGAAGAATTTCCATATGAAAGAAGGAATTGACTTGAGAAGAAATAGGGAGACTGCAGCATGACACTAACATAAAAAGCACATTCATGAATATGGACTGGGTAGGAGAGCCCAGAAACACTCATTTCCACATTTGCAAATGCAGATTTGTTTTGCATGCAGGACAAATGCTAAAGGGGCTCCAGGTCCTTCCAGCAGAAACCTGCAGCAGCATGCTTGGGATGCTCCTGTGTTGCTGCACCAAGCTCAGACCCTTGTGGATGGGGACACACCTGCAGGTCTCAATCTAAAAAGCATTGCTTGTCACAAATCCCACTGCTGGGATAGGAATGAGGGACCTTAAACACACTGCTTGCAATATCATCTATTCCTTCTCTTCCCCTGTGTAAAACTCTACTCCCTAACTCACAGTCACAGTCTGGGAGACCCCAGACTCCCAACACAGCAAATAATGGAATATATAGCTCATTAAAGGCTGAGATTCCCTTTCTGTTGAAGGATTCTCACATGTATTTCACAGTTTCTTTTAAAAAAATCCAAGCCCTGTCCAGCAAATTGAATCTTTTACCGTGGTGCTAATTTTCATACAATTTCTAAACCTAAAAAAGCAATTTATTAAGATGGTATAACCGTGCCATTACATCATGAGACAGGAAAACAGTGAGAGAACATTAAAAAAAAAAGAGTCAGGCTTACTCAGCTCTTAATGTAGCCCAAGTGATCACTCAGGCATCCTTGGAATGAGAATTTTGAATTAAGGGTGATGATAGCCTTAAATAATAACCTCCATACTGTCTACAATGCTTTTATTCTATTAACTCCAGCATCTCAAGCAGGATGATAAATTCACTCACTAATGGTCAAATAGCACTTTTTCTTATAGCTTGTATTTTATTTCTTTTTTGCAGATACCATCTCTGCAATCCAGCCTGTGCCGGTGCCGACAGCACTTGCAAGAAGCCTTGCTATTCAACTGGCTTTTAAGGACTGAGCAGCTTTGCTGCTGGGGAAGTTTTGGTCCCTGGGATAAAAATAAATGGGACATGCCTTTATTTTTCACCACTCTGTGCTTTGCCGGTTCTTTTTTTGCACAGAAATATCACCCGAGTCCCCAGGACATGAAGGAGCACATTCACAACCCTAGCCCTCTGGGGTCTCTGCTGCCTGGTTCAGCTTCCCTGCCCTTGGTTCAGACTCCTTCATATTTTTTAGAAATATCATGATTCCCTGAACTATCACATATATCCCACACTTGGTCTGTTACTAAGTTTGTGTCAGGATTGCTGCAAGAGTGACAAGGAACCTGCCACTGATGTGGGAATGCAGTGATTCAAACAAAGCCTTGCCTAAATACCGTGTCATGTCTGTGGACAAGGCAGGCAGTAGAAAATAACTTTTTTGATTTACACTTGGGACACAGGTGCAATAAACAATTCAGTAAATAACATGAAATGCCAGCTGGGAAGGGCTGAGGCTCTCAAGGAATTTTCCTCTTCAGAAAAGCCGATTATTCAACAATCTGACATTTAAAGTGTCCTAAATTTCTTAAACTAGACTCATAACTGGAAAATGCAATGGTGGCTATCACCTCTGTAGTGATGAAGTGGAAAATCCAAGTTCTGATTCCACAGGCCCCTTCCCCTGCCCAGTATTTTTCCATGGCCAGGTTACCCTAACCCTAACCCTACCGCTAACCCCTAAACCCAACCCCAAGTCAAACCCTAACCCATGTTTTTCCATGGCCTACTTACCCTAACCCTAGCCCAAACTCCCTAACCCTAACCCAAACCCCTAACCGCAACCCTAACTTAACCCACAATTCTAACCCTAAATGCTAACACTAACCCTAAACTCTAACCCTAATCCCTAACCCTAAATTCTAACCCTAACCCCTAACTCAAAACCTTAACCCCTAACCTTAACCCCAACCCTAAACCTAACCCAAATTACTAACCCTAACCCCCAGCCAAACCATAACCCTAACCTCTAAACCTAATCCTAACCCTAACCCTAACCCCAACCCTAACCCCTAAACATAACCCTAACCCCTCACACAAGGCACTAACCCCTAACAATAACCTTAACCCTAACCCTTAACCATAACCATAAACCCTAACCCTAACTCCAACCTCAACCCTAACACCTAACCCAAAACATAACCCTAACCCCCAACTCTAACCCCACCCGCAGCCCTAACTCCTAACCCTAAACCCTAAACCCAAACCCCAATCCTAACCTCTAACCCCAGCCGTAACCCTAACCGTAACCCATAACCTTAACCCCAACCCCAACTGTAACCCCTAACCCTAACTCTAGCCTTGAACCCTAATGCTAAAGCTAACCCTTACCATAACCTCTAACCCTTACCCCTAACCCTGACCCCAACCCTAACTCCTAATGCTAACCCATAACCCTAACCAAAACCCTAAACACTAACCCTAAACCCTACCCTAACCCCCAACCCTAAGTTCCTTCCTGCGGTGGTCTCTGAAATTCATTTAAATCAGGAAATTACTCTTCCTGTTTTTCTCCACAGACTACATGTGTCCAGACTGGCAAATCACAGCAGGATGGATGTCAACCATTATTTAACCCTTTGTATCCATGGCTGGGCCCTTCTGAAGGTCCCTTTTCCTCTCAGGTCAGTGTGCCAAGACCACAGCTTCTGGAAAGGCTTATTTTACTTACTCGACTGGATCCTCCTTGGTCCCAGTTCATCATCCTTTCAGGACTGCTCACAGCCCTAGGGATTCAGGTATTATGGAGGTGCCTGCTTGGCTTCACAGTGATGGCACTTGGATGCTGCAGGCACTCCCAGAACCCATGTCAGTGAGACTGACACCCCTGGTACCACATGGGCACATGAGGAAAGCAGTCACAGGGCTGTGCAGGGGCTGCTGCTCAAAGAGACAGAGGTTTTGCTGGTGTTGCTACAGGATGGGACATGGCAGGGGCTGTTTGGCAGCCAAGCTTGGGGCAGCTGAGCAGGGCCCATCTCTCTGAGAGACAAATGAGCCACAAGTGCCTCCAGTGATTAACATCAGCCCCTGACAGCTCCATCAGCCTTTCTGGGACATCAGCTCCATGGGGAGAACCAGAGACTTTTCCAGGTCTGGAGCACTCCTGGCACAAATGCAATGATCAGGCAGAGGTGCCACCTGAGCTCTTGCTGTGAGCATTGGCAGGCAGGGAGGCTAGGCCTGCTTAACGAGGTCACTTCTGCTTTTTTGAAGGACTTTCCCAATCCCCATGTGGGAACAGATCACACCCACGGTGGGGCATGGCAGCTGTGGCAGATAGCCAGACATAGATTTGGGGTTGACTGTAGCCTTTAAATTCATATTGGGAATGATTTGGAGAGACCCCAGGTCCTTGTGATGATTCATGTGGCAATGTACATGTACGGCTTTCTGCAGAGAACCAGGGTCAGGAGGAGGGAACTTAAAGAGATGGGCTACACCAAGGATAAGCCAGCCAAGGTTCCCATATCCTCCAGCTTAAACAGCCAAGCAGAGCCTGCTGCTAGAAGACAAGAAGTTGGAAAAGATGATTAATAGAGGCTTGGGAACAAAGTTGACTTGATTTCTTTTGAAATAGAGAACAGTTCCTCAGACAGCAGCTGGCATGAGCCTGCACAGCTTCCAGTGGGAAGGGAGATAAATGCCTGCCTGGACACAGTCCAACCCAGTGTGAGGAGACACATTAAGGAAGCAAACAAGCCTGTTGCTCAGTCCCAAGGTGCTGAGATGGACTTGTAAAACTTCAGCTTGGGCAGGGGCCACCCTAGAGCATGCTGCCTCTGCCATTACACCAGGAGGCAGTGCAAGGTAGTGGGGCAGGGTCACAGCCACCTACAGATTCTTCCCTGTGTGAGCAGAGCAGAGGCCAGTAGGAGACAAACCCTTCCATCAAAGTCAGCTGGACCAGGACATGTGAGAAGCTGCTGTACAGCCCCTGGGAAAAGTTCCAGAAGTTGGTCAGAATGGAGATCAGAGATGCTGGTTGTTTCAAAAGTCTACACTGCACTCACCCTATAAATCAAACAGGAAGATGCAGCAAACTCATCACAGTGAGATCAAATGTATTTCTTGCTGATGTTATGCCAATGCTGTGGAGCTTTGCTTCATCTCACTCGTTTCCAGGGGCTTTAACTAAAAGCTTTTTCCCTGCACTGTTTGTGATGTGGGTAATCAAAGCACCAACTCCTGGCCAGAGTGACAGGGAAAGCAACACTGAGCGCTGCACAGCACCTTCTGCTAAATGGGGAATAGATTGGGGTAAGTACTCCAAACTCATGTGAAGGAGGGCTCCAGGCCCCCTCACCCAGGAGGATTAAAGAAGACCTGCTGGTCTCCACTGAACGGTTTGCAGCTGTGTCAGGTAGTCCAGCCACAAACCACATAAGTGAAGGGAATTTTTCTTTTAATTAGAAACAAGGCCCATCTCTTGAGTAGCCTGCAATTCCTGAAGAGCTGTTTGTAAAGAAAATGTTTTATTTCCAGGGTGATGGCTTGCTTATGATGGGTGTAAAACCCATTAAAGAGAGGATAAGGGTTCTAGAGCTGTTATAAAATCCACTGGCTCATTTCTTGCTTTTGCATTGCTTACAATTCAATTTTCACACAGGATCATTTGTTTACCAGACATTAATGCAGCAAAGGTGAGTTAACTGCATCCAGCATTCACTTACTCCCAAGACACAGTCACGTGCTCCCAAAAACCTGTCTGCATGACTCCTCTGCCAGCATGGGGCCAGCACACAGCCTCCCCCCACCACAAGCACTGCTGCATGTGGTCCCAGTGCTGCTTGCTGGTCCCTTAGCAGTTCCCCTGGGTCACACCAGGCAGCTGTCCCTCTGCAGCCCACCTCCACCCAGAGCTGCTTATAGATGCCTGCCTGGGGCAGTTCTGCAGAGTCCCAGCATCATTGTTTTGGGCTTTGCTTCTCATCTTCACAGTGCTCAGAGCACCCTGCAAAACCCAGCCCATGAGGATAGGTCCCTTCTTTGCAGCTCCTTTCTTGTACAGGGTAGCCTGGACTATTTTATGACAGCAAATGGGAGAGGGAAGACTGGGGCAGCTACCCATCCTAATGCTAATCCCTCTTCCATAGGGACTAGCATTTATTTTTCCTAATAAAAAAATACATATATTCCCACAGGAACACCACTCAGCTTTGCACATTGAACAGAGAGTCTATTAAACCAGACAGCTTCTCCTGAAGCTGGTTCTGTATAGTTTAATTAAACTGTACAGACAGCTTCACACACCCAGCTTTAATAGGAAGGCAGAAAAACCCCACTGCAAAATCTCCAGCAAAGTCACACCAGGGCAGAGACATGGCCCCAGTGGGTGGGAGACCTCTGGGGCAGAGGGACTGCTGGAAATGCCAGTCCTGGACACCTTCTGTCACTGATACCCGTGAGATGCTGAGCTGTAAGTGCAGCCTGTGCTGGCTGCTGCCTGCACCAAATTGCAGTGCACTGTCTCCATTTATTTGATTTGTATCGCCTGAAGGAAAATGCTTTTGCTGTCTTCATGCGCTCTAAGCATTTGGCTTCAAAATAAAAGCTCTGGGGACCTGCCATCATGTGCTTTCCTTCCCATAAAGAAAAGGCAAGTTCCAGTCTTTTTTAGCTGAATTGCAGAAAAGTGCTCAAGCCCACCACTGCTGCTCCGCCTTGCTCAGGGATGACCTTGCAAAGGTTATTTTTGAAAGCTGCTTCCTCCTCCTGCTGCAGTCTGACCTTGGAACTGTCACATCTTGCCTTCCTACTTTACCTGGAGGACTTCAACAGCCTTTGGAGGAATAAGAAAAATAGCAGCATGGCTCAGGTTCTTCCCCCCCAAAAGCTCTCAGAACTTGATCCTACATACCCACATGCACGAGTGCCACCTGCTTTTCCGCTGGCATTCCATGGATGCCCGTGTTCATGGCACAGCCCTGGGCCTCTGGGATGGGAGCAGGTCATGTCTGTTGGAGGCCTGGGTCATTCCACTCTGTGTCCGGTGAGCTCTGGCAGGATTTCCTCCTCTCCAGACATGCAGAGGCCATGGGGGAGGCATGTGATGGTGTGTTTGCCTGTGCTCAGTGCTGCTCGTCCTGCCCCATACACACACGCATGACCCAGACCTCAGCTCCCAGGGACAGCAGCATGGATGTGAATGGCCTGGGTGAGTCCAAAATGAAAGCCCAGATCAGAGTTGCTGGGAAAGAATTTCTCTGCTCTTGGGAATAAGGAAAGGAAATTCAGTCCCTCATTTCTCCCAGATACCGGTTTCTTTCTCACCCCAGATACTTTTGTGCAGTGCACTTTCTGTGGTCCATTGCAGACACACAGACCATGGGGGATGTCACTGCTGGCAGGGACACCAAGCAGCTGCAGTGTGCTCTGGGCCCCACTTTCTTCCTGACACCTTCATACAGCTACCTGGCACTTCTGCAGCTATCCAGGCACCCACAGGATACACAGGAGCACAGCATCCCTGCCAGCCCACCACCAGCCAGGGAACTAATTCCTTACTCTAAGAGGAAGAAAAATAAATACTTTAATTATTTAATTTGCAATTGACTCTAGTCCCTCAGATCAAGGCAATTCAGTACAGCACGGCCAAAAAAAAGCACTGTTTTGCTCTAAAATATTTTGCTTGCTCCAACAACACTGTTACTGCAGTAGCAGATCTCACTCCCCCTGTCTCTCACTTTATCTTTGCCTCTCCTCCCTCCCCCTCCTGTTTTTCCCATCTGTGTTTGCAGCAGAGGAAGCGGAGATGAAACACAGGCTGCTGACTCTTCCTGCAGGCTCTGGATTGTCCAAACCAATCGACTTTGTTCAGTCTCTGCCTTTCCCTGCCCACTTCTGACAAGCTCTGCGAAGATCACAATGTATTTACTCTTCTCCCAGTGCAGTGAGGAAGATGAAGCATGAGCGCTCAGTGTACTGGTACAGAAATTACAAAGAAAGGCTCTGCAAATGCAGTGGTCAGAGGATTCAGAAAGCTCTGACCTGACCCAGCACAGGGTCCTGGTTCAACAATTTGCTGAGAGCTGCCAAGGTGCTGTGCAAGCATTAAGCAACATGCTGCTGGCTGCACAGACTACCTACTTCTTCCCTTTGTTAGGGTTTACACACACACACACACAATGCCTCTGAAGGAATAAAAAATGGGTCTTGAAAGCTCCTACCGATTCTGCAGTGAACTGTGGCATTAAGGATGTGGAGGGAGGTGACCCCACCAGCTCATGGTTCATTCAGCAGCAGCTCGTGGGTGTTGCTCACCAGAGAGTGGAGCCGTCTCTGGCAGCTCCCTGCCCTACTTCTCTTTCAGAAATACATAATTGTGACATTGTATTACATAATTTATCATGTTACATCGAGACTGGGGCCATTCTTGTGCAGTTTATTCTTCTGGGTATTTGAGCTTCCAGGGAGGAGAGACAAGAAGTGCAACCCCAAAAACAGCCACTATTTTAGAAAAAACTTTCAGAGTTTACAACAGTCTGAGACAACCTATCCTTGAGGACACAATCAAAAGGAGTTGCACAAGCAGAGCTTGGTCTGACCTGTGAGATGGCATCTGCCTGCATCATGTATGTACACAGCTCCCTGGCACGCTGCTCTAACTACAGGGTTTTGGAAAGGACCCCAGCACATCAGCAGAGCTCTCCCCAGACAGCCTATTCCTTTTCCAGTGCTTCCTTATGTGCTGATCAAAGGCCCAAGAAAAGGGCAGCTGTGAGTGGGTGAAATCCTCCCCACCACTGCCAACCTCACTGGCAGCACCTGCAAGGTGGCCTGTAGAGCCAAGCATGGCAGTGTTTGCTAGACAAGCACGGTCCCAGAGCAGGGTTACACACTCAGCCACAGGCAGGCTAAACTGGCCAGAAAACATCTGTGCAGAGCAACAGGAACTGCGGTGCTAATGCAAGCAGAGGCTCCAGGTGCCAGCACCCCCATGGCAGCTCCACACCTCCCACAGGACAAGCTTCTGGTGCTGTGTTTCCTCCTCCTCCCCTCACCAGGAGGATGAGGTTCAGCCTGTCCCAGGACAGGCACTGCCTGGAGCCCTGTCTTTGCACTTCCAGTGTAGCTGAGCTGCAGCTCCCTGTCCTTGGCATTTCACTGGTGTCCAACACTCCACCCTGGCAGCTGCTTTTGTCATCCCACCACTGGCAGGATAGGCAGCTCCTGCCTTCATCCTCCCCCATGCCAGAGTGGCAGGTGTGTGTCACCTGCTCAGGTGATGAGTTTTGCAGGCACAGCAGCAATTCCTGCACCAACCCACCCAGCTGTTCAACCTGGAAATTGGTCTATTAGCCCCAGGAGTTATGACACTGCCCCATCCCTGGAGCCTCCAGCCTTCACCCAAGCAGTGTGTCCAGCTACAAGACCATCAGGAAGGGGATACTGACCATGCCTGGGCCAGAGCAGAGGTGCTGTGGACAGTCACTGCTCATGATACTTCTCCCAATACCACAGTGGTGGCCCTGTGTATGCCCACCATTGGTGAACCCCAGAACAGCCTTATAACCACTGCCTACCCCAAACCTTGTCACAAGACAGGGATGCTCAACAAGGCACCACCAGGAACTGATGCCAGGCAGCAAACAAACAGTCCTTGCTGTTCCCAGAAGGAACTTCCTTGTCCCATTAATGTTTTTAATTGATTGCCACTGGATTTTGCTGAGTTGATGCCTGTTCAGTGCAGGAGCCAATGCAGCGTGGTGCCCTGAGGCTGGGAGAAGGATGGTTGCAAACCCAGCAACAGGCAGAGCTTGGGGCTTCAGCTGGAAGAGTCACAGGGCAAGAAATATCCCAATACCACCCAATACCAATCCTCCCAACAGCCAAGGCACTCAGGTACACAGTGAAGCACCTTATTGTCGAGAGAGAGGTTTGGAAAACAGAGCTGTTGTCCTTCTTTTCCAGAGAGGACTACAGCTTGTCCTGCCTGACAGGCTGGGTTGATGCCTTGCAATCCAGTTTCCTCAAGGATTTTTAATGCCACCTGACATGAGTTAAAAACACTGCATACAAACAGATGCTGTGACCAAGTCTGAAGGGCAAGAGAGAATTAGAGATGCCATTTGGCTATTACAAGCAGCTCCAAGGGGATCAGCTCTTGGTGTTGCATAATTTAATACTTTAACCAATTAACTAAATGACTAGAAAAGTCTTTCCTGGTAAGACAAGCAGATGACACAAGCTGATGGTGCCATAAACAGCAAGGAGCACATGCTGCTAGTGCCAGTGATCTGAGTCACCCAGGGAACAGCCCCAAATACACCTTGAAACTGTGAGCACAAGGGCAGGCTGGGACCTGAGGGCACAAATGCTGTGAAGGATGAGAGACTCAGTACAGGGAAGCAGTGGCAGAGGACGTGACCTAGGGACCACAGCTGTTGGAAATAACCAGGCTGCCCTGCAATGATGAAGCCGTTGACAAATCACTGTTCTGTGCTGGACACAGTACCCAGAGAAAAATAAAATAAAGGCTAGAAAAGATCTCTGGAGGTCTCTGGTCCAACATTCTGCACCCATCAAGACTGTTACAAACACTGGATCAGGACATTTGAGTTTTGGAGGTCTCCAAGAGCAGAGACGTTGCCCAGCACCTTCTCCTCCAGTGGTCATACCAAGCTCCCGAATCAAAAAAATGGGGGAGTGCTGCCTGACCAACAAAACAAGGCTTCAAAGTGAAGCATATGAAGGAGATGTTCCAGGTGTAGTTGGTGTACACAAACATGTCAGAGGAAGAAATGAACCCTCCTTCACTGCCCAAAGAGACCAAATAGCACCTCGTGGCTAAAATGTAACACCTAACAAAAATCACTTGAACAGCATTAGCGGTTTTTCTACAGTGAGATAGATCAGACACTGACAAACTTACTGCAGACTGGAAGAACCACTTGTTGCTGCAGGTCTCAAGCATAAGAAAAAGCCACCTCTCCAGCATGAGCAGAGGGGTATTTGTACCTACCTGCATCTGCCTGAATACCTGCAACCACCTAAACAGCTTCACCAAAAGCATATGGATGCACGAAGCCAGTGGATGGACAATTACAAAAGCCAGTGAGGGTAAAGTTCAGGTGTGTTGTGCTGTGGAATTGGGCTGGACAGGAGAGTTGTCAATGTTATGCAGCCGTCCTTCCAAGGTGGCAGCTGATGTGCAGCTGTGAGGAGCCCCTGTACCAGCTGAATCAGCCTTCCATCCCACCTCTGTTAAGCTTTTTTGTGCTGCTCATACCTACAGTCACCTGTCATTACATCTTCCCAGGGTGTGGGTGCAGGGCAGGGGAGCAGCGCCCTGTGCTCTGGGATGTTGTCCTTCCTGTGGCCATCTTCCTATTTCCTTCCCCCTTCTAGTGACTGAGTCAGTCCCTGTGCAGTCCCAGTGTGATGACAGCAAACCAGGCTCACGAGCTCTCGCGTGGGGCCTGCATCCCTGTGGAAAGGGGGCTGGGATGGGTGGTGACCCTTTTTGGGGTGTGGGGGCAGCAAGCTGGAAACAAGATGCTGGACACACGGCTTGGGGGCTACTGCACCATCCACTCTGTGGATGTGCAGCCCTTGGGTTGCAGAAGGCTCTGCTCAGGAAGTGGAAGGAGGCATTTGGGATGCAGAGCAACCCATGCATTTTTTGGGGTGAGGGTGGCCAGATAGGGCAGGTGTGAGGGGCTGAAGCAGGTTCATGGCCCAGGGATGCTTCCATTTAGTCCAGCTGGAGACCTCATAATTCCCAGACACCTAAAATAGCTGCCACCCAACTCTTGGCACAGGCAGAAATATGTCCCAGCCACACAGTGACCTCCTTCAAAGAGTGTACAATTAAAAAGCAAGTTTGTAATTTGATAGTTTGTGGAGAAGAAATTGCTATCTGTATCTTGTCTGTCTGCTGTGATGACTGGGACACATGCTGGCTCGGGAGCCCTTGGGAAGGGTAATTACTGGGGAGGGATCCTCAGCATTCCAGCACAGTAATGGGAGATGCTGCTCACCTGACAGCCTCAGCCTTGGCCATGCACACGTGTGCATCCAGCACTCCAGTGTTAGAGATATTGAGGATACAGCACCTGTTTTCTGCAGCAGGGGCAGGACCCTTCCCAGATGCCAAATGTGGGAGATTCCACTACTCTGACACAGTCCCTGTAGGCAACCACCAACCTGTCCCAGCTGTGCTTCTTTTGGGGAAAGAGGGAGCTATACACACCTTCAAAAGCAGGTTTCTTTGTATTTTCTTATTGCTATTGGAACCAAACCTGTTTTCTGTGTAAAATCCCATCAGAAGAGCCAATGTGCTGCCAGAGAGGTGTGCATGGAGGGACCCCATCCCTGCCCAGCACAGCAGCAAGGAGCCACTCTCCTCACGGGGCTGCTCCTTTGGAGCATTGCCTCGAAGGGTGCCCACATTTCCACTCCCAGGGGAGCCCTCTCCCTGTGCTTTGGGTGTTGGCTCCTGTGCTGCAAATCATGTGTGGGGGTAGCACAAAAGGCTTATCTGCCCCTCCTGGGATGAAAGGCAGCCACTGCACCCACCCTGCAAGAACCTGCCCAGCCACCTATCTCCACCTCTGCTCTGCCTTGATGCAATGGCTGAAGAGCCCAAGGGGAGCAGCACCTGCTGGTCTGTGTGTCCGTCCTCTGTGTGCTGCTCACACAGAGCAGGATAGCACCACAGCCCACTGGAGCTGTCAGTGGGTTGGAAATCTGGAAATCATTGTCCCAGGACAAATGTGAAAATACACACCCCAGAGCAGAGGCCAAGAACTGTCCCAGCATGTGTCAGCCTAACCCCCAAAACTGTGTTCAGAACAAAATACAGATCTGCACATCTCAGGGTAAAGGCAGTTGCAAAAATAAAGACCAGAATAAGAGGCATAAATCTGTGACAAGCTGCATGAACATCACGAGACTGTTGAAGGAAGCAGTGAGCACAAAGAGAAATCTCTGCCCAGACCAGAAAGGCAGAGGGTGACAAATCATGTAGGCAGCAACCCAGAAAAGGAGAGGTATTTGACAAATATTTCTGTTCAGCATTTGAGAGGCAAAAGCCAAACAATACAGCATGTTATAAAATAAAATATAATCACAATAAAACACTTTCCATCCTACGAGGGCTTCAGGAAGATGTTGAACAATAGCTACCGGGGTTAGATTTTCAAATCGGCAGGCCTGACACATCGGTGAACGTAAAAAGGAGCCGGGGGAGGAGCCCTAATTAGCTCCTGCGGGTCCCTGGGACTTCCCCCGGGGTCCCAGCGCTGGCACCCTGCCCGTACTTCGATGGAGTAAACAGGATGTCCCAGGCGGCTCCAGCTGACATCAGTCCTGTGCTGGGGGCTGGAATGGCCCTGACCGGATTTTGTTGATAAAGGTTTGAAATGGGGAATTATCATTAGTGTCAATTAGCACCATTTTATGAAAAAGAGATCTTGGCATATCTCTGTTCTTGAGATTGTCTCTATCAGTCACACTGGTGAGGCGCTGATGTAAGCGGCTTGCGTAAGGCTTTTGGCAGCTCCAGCTGCTTGGAGCGAACGTGTGGAGTTACTGCTCTGGAGACCCAGACACTCCAGAGCTTGCTGCAAGCCCTGCCCCGCTGCTCAGCCGGGTGTTTCCGCGGCCTCCCGTGAGGATTGATTCTCAGCCCTCCATTATCTAACACCTCCTCGGTTTCCCAGCAAAGGCTGGAGCTGCCCAGGCTCTGGTGAAGCCATGCTGGCACAGGTACCAGGAGCAGGCTGTGCTGACAGCACCTGGCACCAGGGAGAAGGTCGAGGACAATCCCCCTTCAAAAAAAGATGCCTCTGTAGGGAAGGGACTGAACAGAGCTGTCCAGGAGGGATCTGCAGCCTCCCTGGGAGCCACGTCCAGTGCGGGGTCAGCATCTCAGGAGGCAGGGAAACTGGAAAAAGCCCAAAGGAGAAGCCAAGGACCAATGAAGTAATCAGAAGACAGACTTTTAATGGAGAAAAATTCCTGGGACACCATCAGTGTGGGCCAGAAAAAGAGGTTAAAGGGCTAACTTGATCCCAGATTATTAAAGCTCTTTTTGATGTGATTAAATGTTTGGCAGTGTCTCTGTCTGGCAGACAAGGATGAGAGAAAGCTGTGGTTAGAAATAAGGCACGGATTCAGTGTGTGAGCACCCTCTGAAACACCCCATCAGAGCCTGCAGTGAGTTCCCCATCCCTGGCAATGCTGTGACCAAGGCTCAGCATGGTACAGCCCTGCAGCTTCACTATGCACAAAATCTGTGCTGACAGAGCAGCCCCCTGCCATGGGCCTTGTTCTGGTGCCAGCCCTGCTTGCTGGGATGCACTGGGGCTGCAGGCAGAGGGAGAAGTTGTTGATGGGCTTTCATAACTATTGACATAACAACAGTCTCAGGGAGTAATCTGGATTTACAGATCTGGCCTCTCCCTGCCTGGCTAAGCCCTGTCCTTCATAATTTACCTGGAGCAACAAATCATGCTCCCCATGTCACTTACTGGATTTTGATGGATGTCTCTCCTAGGCAACTCCAGGTGAAGACAACTGGTTGCTCCATTTTAGAAGAGAGTTTGCTGCTGACAAGAAGCAGTTAAGAAAGTTTGACTGATTAATATACTGTCTTTTTTGACACAGATGCTAGAAATAGAGGAGTGGATAAAAAGGTGGTGATAAGCAGTGTGATTACAGACCCACAAGGGAAATGAATGTATACTTCAAATTTGAGGCAGCAGAGCACAGCCCAAGTGACAATTAAAGATGGATTCTGCAATCTGTCCTTGTGTGGAAGCCACTGGCTTCCCTGTAATTTGGAGTATAATTGGAGTAATTACTCAGAGCTCACCCTAAGGAGCATGGTGGAATATCAGTTTGGGTTGTTTCTCTCACTGGTGATGTGACAGCTCCTTGTAAATCACTGAAGTACCTGGGTGTGATGCTGAAGGGACTGGGCATAGGCTGTGCTGGCCCCTGTGTCCAGCCTGTGACAATAGAGCAAGAGTCCTTCAGCAGCAGAGGTAGTGCTCAGAAAATAATTGCTGGGCAATTATTTAATTCATACTCCTCTTTCCCCCTCAGTTCTCCCAATATGCATTGGTTGGCAGGTTGGGCTGCCTGCAATCCCTGCTCTGCATTCAGAGCTGCATCTAATCCCTGCCAGCAGGCAGCTGCCTTTCCTGTTTTTTACCCCCTGTCCCAGACTCGGCACACCCCTCCTAAACAGCCCTCTGCCAGTGTCTGCCTCTTTCCTGTGACTTGGAGACGTGCCCTGGTAGTTCAGTGCTGCTGCAAACCATCCACCACAGGTGCAGCAATGGTCACTCATTCAGTGAAGGTGTCACAAGCCTGCCATGGTATGGTTATTCTGGCAATCCCAGATACTGATCCATGGGCTGCAGCTGGCAGTGACCAGTCCCCCGACAAGCCCTGTGGCTGCAGTGAGTCTGCAGCATCCCCTGCATCCCTGTCCCACCGGAGACTGGGCACTCCCAGCTGGCAAACCTCCCCAGCATCCCACCCAGTCAACCAGCTGGGGCTGAGGCACCTCCTGCCTGGGAGCCATGGGCAGACAGGCAAAGCAAAGAGGGTGAAGCCACACACCAGCCCAGGGAACAAAGGACATATATCTGCCACCTTGGGAATATCAGCAGTGGGTTTTGCAGAGGGTACTGGGCAGCGTGTGGCTAGAAGGTGCCCACAACAGGGAGCCAGTGGGACAGCAAAGCAGGGGCAGACAGACCTGTCCTGTCTCAACGTGTCCATCTCCAGCAAAGCCAAGAGCAGCACTGACAGGCATGGTGTGGGCAATCCTGGGAGAGCAGGAGGGTGCTGTATTTTGAAACTCAAAGGGCAGAAGGCTTTGTGCTCCACGAGTAACAGGGCTCAGACTGGCCCACAGCCCAGTTTCTGTGGCTCCTCTTCCCAATGGAGGAGTTCAGCAGCAGTGGAAATCAGACTCTGGCATTATGCAAGACTGGTTATGGCTGTTTATTGCTTCTCAGAAGCCATGCGGTAATCCTGCTCCTTGCTCCCCAGAGTGTAACCTGCAAGAAGCATGTGTGCTGCAGACCATGAGGGGCTTCTTCCCTGGGGCCACTGCTCTCAGAGAACTTGGGACATCACACTCCAGCAGGCAGGGAGCCTGCTCTGCAAGATGCCCACTTGGCCGGAGCTCGTGGTGCTTCCCAGCACCGGATCAAACACACAGTCACTTTTCCCGGCTCTGGCAGTGCTCTGCCAGGAGGTGTTGATTAGCTTGGCAGGTTGCTAATTGCCAGGAAGGGCCCAGCACAGAGGTCATGGTGGCTGTTCTCTGAGAAGAGGGAGGTCAGGACACCTTGGTTAAGAGCATGGATGCTTGGGGAGAAGGGGTTGCACCAGTGCCAGGGCTAGAAAAACCCTGCTGCTGGAGCATGGCTCCCTTTTAAACTCCACTGGTTTTGAAAAAACACAGCCAAATGTCCATCTGTCTCTCACCTTGGATCAGCACCTCACATGCTGGAGGAAAACAAAGACCACGATATGCTCCTCCAAGGTGTACTAAGACAGCTGGGCCACAGCTACATGGTAAGCTTCTCCTTGCCTTGTGCTTAGTAACTACCAGCACCTCCCCACTCAGTTTTAACATCTTTCTTTTTAATTATTTTTTTTCCCCAAAACACCTGCAGCTCTGTTCTGAGGTTCCTGCCTCAGCTTATCCCAGCAAAACACAGAGCAAACATCTATGCTCCTGGCCTGCAGCACAGCCCTCTGTGCCTGTGTGCCAGGAAAAGCACCTTCTCAACCTCCTGTGGGACACTGCCCAGGATTCAGAGGCTGGAGAGGGTTGCATGAAGAACCTCACATACCTACACACCCACGTACAAACTCACACTCACATCCACTTGCCCTTCCTCAGATACTTGTTTCCCTCAGCCAAATGTTCCATCACCCAGACAAAAGGGACACCTGACATTTTTGGCCAGGTATGGAATGAAGCTGGTCTGTGAGAGATGGTGAGGGTGTTTAAAGGTTTTTGTTTATGATGTCTGCTAAAGATAAGCCTCCAAGAAAGATGAAAGATGCCCTTTGGAAGAAAGAGCAAGGCAGGAAGGAATGCCAGCCTTAAATTACTGTGAAAGCTGACACTACCTTTTAACACTCAATGTGCGAAAAGCCTGTGTCCCACCACATCTTGAAAAAAGCCTCTTGGATTATGAGCATGACCAATAATGACTGGAGGTAATTCCTGCCTCCTCCTGGCAAGTGCATAAGCTGACAGCAGAAATTGTCTTCCACATTATCACTTTTCCCTTGGAGGCAGAGGTTCACAAGGTGTGAACATAAATTCATGCACAAAGCCCAGCTGATATTCTCCTAAGGTGGAATAAATGGTAGAGAAGAGGAGCCCTGGCTACAGCAAGGTCTGGGAGGAAGGAATGGCCAACATTTAGGGCTTTCACTTGGGCAGGCAGAATAAAGCATCATTTCTTGATTTATCTTGCATTTTGATTTATAGTCACAGACTCTTGATGTGAAGCATTCCCTGCAACACACATGGGAAGTGTTTCTTCAGGGCTGAAATTGTTTACTGGACTTATTACAATCAGCAGCAGGTTTTGAGTTTCCTCTCAGGCTCTCAAGGCTTTAAAGACAACACTGTTGGCAGGTATTTCACCTGGCATCAATCTGAAAGAAGAAAAATATCTGAGGCCAGCAAGATTAACTGTCCTTTCTGTGAGAAACATTTATCACTGTTCATTCTGCTCTCCTCAATCCATATTTCTATCAAATGCCTGTAACCAAAGATCTTTGCCCTATCTGAAAGCATTTCTTCCCCATCAAACACTCTCCCACACATACAAATTTCATGTTCCTAGAAAATTACTGTTTCCTGATAGCCAGGGAATGAATTTTGCTGTCCCACTGTACTCTGTGGAACACAATGAGCTGTTTCCAGAGGCTAAAGCCTTCCAGAGGGGAGTATATGGGGGCCCTTAATAAGAGGTGATGCTTCCCTCCATCTTGTTCACAGAACCCCGAGAAGCCCACCTCCAGGAAAAGGGGTCTCCAGTCCTGAGGGCCTCCCCATCATGTTCTCATCCTGGTTTGCATCATTTCCCAGCTAGAACCTCCCTCCAGGCCAGGAGGGCATCATGGACCTTCTCAGGAGATGTTCCTGGGAACCAGGAAGTTACCTCCTCTCTTTTCTAACAGTGATGCTCAGAGAGGTCCCACAGCCTTGGCACTGGCACCAGAAGGCTGGAATGAGCTGAGAGTCCTGAGATCAAATTTTCTCCTAAACCAGTAAAACACTCTCTGGTTGTTTGCAAGGGGTATGGGACAGCTGTGATCCACATCTCTGTCTTGCAGTGGGACATAGCAGAGGGCACAGGAAGCAACCCCACAACCTTTCCCACTCTATTCCAGCCACAGGCAAAAGAATGAAAATGTGGGGGGACCCCTCTTCTGTAATTTGCTTTGTTTGACCAAGGACAAAACTGGTGTGAGCAGAGGAACTGCAGAAGAGCCATCTCAAACAGCATTAGGGACCTTGCACTCAGTGTGGGAATTGAGCTGGGAAGCCCAAACCCCTGCATACAAGCCCAGCACAAACCCTGCTGGCAGGTTTCCTGCTACATTGAACAGGGAAATGTAATGCCAAATATCCATATTTATCCATAACTATGGAAAAATCATCTATCTGTCTCCACCAAATCCTCCTCCCCTAGCCCTTCCCCCAAATTGTTGCAAAGGTTCATCCAGGGGCTGGAAGGTAACAGGATGCCTGGTTTTGCAGCAGCGTTGGGTATGGCTGTGGGCTCCCTGAAGGTTCTAGAAGACACCAGAGATGAGCAGCTGACAGAAGCTACGTGCATTGTATACAATACCTTGGATCTTCTTTCATCCAGAAAATAAACTATTAAAGATTTGCTTGAAAGGACATTTTACTTGCCATTGATACTTCCAGCTGTAGAAATAACAACATATTTCCAATGCTTGTTTGTTATGGCAGTTTGCAAGGAGAAAAAAATTGCCTGATTATTTCCAAGGCAGCAATGAAAATGAATTAACAATATTTGATAATATAAAAAGTAAACTACAAGTAAATAGTTTGAACTTCAGCAATATTTGCAGCTGATAATGACAATATTCAACTATTGAGATGCTATCCTAATGACACATTCACAGAAAATGAGGAGGAATATTTGCTTCCAGCTAATTGCTGAGCCTGTGTACCATGTAACACCACAAAGCACATTCTGAATAAATCATCATTTGATCTTGAAGGTTATACAACAAAACTTTTCAATTGTCTTTTCTCATCATCAAAAGAATTTTGGGATTACAGGAGAGAATTCATTTTTCAGCTCTGAGAACATGGAAAAGCAGAGGCGTGCCCTGACAAGCCACTTATCTGTGTGCTTTGCCATCTGCGGCGACCCGGGCATGACTCCCAGCTCAGACATTTCCTCGTGTGGAAGGGCAGGGATGGTGGGTTTGGGCAGAGAAGCTGCCAGTGCTGGAATCCCTCTGGTGCTGCTGCCCAGCCCCTGCGTTGGGCACACTCCAGAGGCTGGGCAGGGGGAAACAAAGCAGCCTTTGGCATCACCCTTAGCCCAGACACCCATTCACCCACCGGAGCTCAGCACAGCTCCAAAGCCAACCAGGCAGGTGCAGCTCCTGTGCCCCTGCCCCAGGGAGGTTCATGGGGCTGTGGGGCAGCAGCTCCTCCCTTCAGTGCCCACTGCACCCACCCCACTGCTCCTGAGCTCTGTGTGTGCCACCTTGGCAATGGATCCTGTGCACCACGAGCTCCTCATCATTCACCCATTTGTCTTTTTCAGCACAACCCATTATTTCAGCATAAACGCTATCTCACCTGGCGTTGCAGCTCTGTTTGTACCATACCAAGCAGCTGTCCTGGAGCAAAGGCTCCCCTCTCCTGGGGCCAGCACCTGCATCCTCCCCTGCCAAGCTGAGCCTCTCAGCTATACATGACTCAGCTTTCTCCACAATGCACCATACATTTTTTTACAAGGATAGTTAAAAATATCACAGTTTGATCTTCCTTATGCAAAAGACTGTGACATCTAAGGAAGAAATTAGAAAAAAGCAAGCAAACTTGGCTCTTAACTACAACTGGACAGCAGCAGAGCACAGCACTCTGCCAGGGGACCTCCTTCACAGCATCATGCCGCTGCCAGGGTGTTTCTGCAAGCAAAATGAAAGGGCTCAGCTGTTCTCCCTGCATCTGGAATTTGGAGAAATTAGCATGCACTTTACTGTGTTTTACAGTCTGAGCCCAGATGGTGTGTAGGAGGAGTCCTGAGAGCTCGGTGCCTGTCCATGTGATGGGCAGTGTGCTGCTGGACAGCCCTGGTGGCAGTACTGGGACCCCAGGATGTCACTAACGTGCTGGTGCTCTCCCACAGCTGACAGCTGCAGAGGGTGTCTGCAGTGTGGGCCCCATGGGATAGCTGCCTTCCCTGGGCCTGTGTGGGTCAGCCACCACATCCCCTCCTTCAGCCCAGCCCTGCTGCTGGCCACAGCACTGATTTAGCTTTGGTCAGGCCCACATCTGCTCTGGCAGTACCAGAAGGTTGCTATTCTATGAGCAACTATAAAGGGCTCGAGCAGTCGGACAGTATCAATTGTGGTTTTCTGACAATGGATCCACAAAAAACAAAGTTATTTTGAGAAGGGTAAATGTAGCCCAGACCATTATATTTAATTCATGTCCGCCCACAGCCCTCCTGCTCTGCTAAGCATGGTGGCACTTCAAACTCCATTGTCCTAGATGTGACTTTGGGGACAGGGTGACTTTGCTTTCTAGTGTTGTGGCTCCTCCAGGACGAGTTCTGGCTGCAGGAGGTCTCTCCCAAACATGCTCTGCCACCCTCCCATGCCACTGTGAGCACCTATGTGCACCTGACCTACTGCTGCTACATGCATGTCTCCAGCATCCTGCACCACATCCTTCCCAGCCTGCACAGGATGCTGTGGGTTCCTGCTGAGCTGCCCATACCACCAGAGCAGGGTGGGCATCACTCCCCTGTGATGGATGTCAAAGTGAGACTGGGAAAAAGACCTACATTGCCTCTAGACATCTGGCTCCAGGTCAGCCTCCTATACCCTCTAGTCTGGGACTTTTAGGACTGGAAGCTGAAAGGGCAGTCAGAAAATCTTGAAATGCCTCCAGGCCCCACATGTTAGACAGTGGTTTCTTAGCCTCCGCTTCTTTTTAGCTTCTAGAATCAGGACAATGTGGTCCCTTTGCAGGGAGGCTTGGCTGAGCACACGCTGCAGAAACTCCTGGGCAGGAGGAGCTGCAGAAATGCAAACAACAGTAACTTCATACTGGAGACCAAAGAGTCATTTTTTCAGGATTTGTACATGATGCTACCAGCCCAAATCCAGCTGACACATTTATTAATTATGAACCTGATACTGTGTTTCTATGACAAATGTATGACTGCTTTGGCACTCGCTACTCAGCCCAGCATTATTTAAAATCTCTCCTTATTATGATTATTTGATAATGCAGCCTATTACACACAGCTCTTCAGGGAAGGAGAGGATGAAACGCTGTGCATTTTATATCCTCTTTGTTATTTGCTGGTAAAACTTCACCAGAACAATGACTGGTGAAAGAAATTTAGTGGCATCTACTGAAAAATACTTGAGGTTTAAAAGTAAATGACTCATGATAGGCTATTTCATTACATTTGCTTTAATAATGCTGACTTCTTGTATTTCCAATTTTTGCAACATTGGCTGATTTAAAAATGTGAAACACTGAGGTGTCAGCACAGGCAGGTTTGCTGGCCTCCAGTTTTTTTTTCTACCATATGGAATTTTCTTCTAGATCTGTCCCTGCATCTTTTCCATGTAAAATCTTTTTTTTGACCTGGAAAATTTGCAGTCTGGTGAATCTTATATCAGTTTTCCCATCCTTTTACCTAATTTGGGAGTCAAGCCACTAGCTTGGGGTTGCCAGCCTTCTCCTTTGACACTGGCATGGGATTGGCATCCTCCTTGCCTTCTGCATAGGTGTTACAGGGAATTGCCATTATTTTACTGGAATACACTCCAGCTCTCCTGGACTCTAGGCACTGCTGTTTCCCTTCCGCAGAGTGCAGTGGTTTACAATGCCAGGACATCCTTATATCCATTCCAATTACTGAACAAAAACTGATCCTGGACACCTTTGCTTTTCTATAACACTAAGAGTTCCCCAAACCGCTGAGCACAGATCCTGCAGAATTGCAAGATTTCATTTGCTCCCAGGAGAGGGTGTGAACATTGCTGATTCTCCTCAGCTGCATCATCCTTGTCGGTAACCTGAAGGCTGCTTTAATCCCTGGGGATGATTCCCCAGAGTTGATGCACAGCATCTGTCCCAGCTCCAGGGGGCTGATGCAGCACAGACCAAGGGCGGCTCAAGGCCAGAGCTGTGACTCTCTAAGTGCAGCCTGCAGGATAGGCAGAGCACAGCTGGCATTCTGGCCATGTAGCCCACCTGCCTGCTCTGCACCAGTGGTTCTCCTGCCCTGTGCCCACAGAACAGCTGCTGAAGTGGGTGCTCCTGGTGAGCCCACCAGGGCATGGCTTGGCGTGAGCAGCAAGGAGGGAGATCCCATCCTGGTCTCCCTCCCACAGGTGAGTGCTTGGCTTCAGCAAGGAGAGGAACTGGGGGATGTGCTGCCTCCCAGATCACCCTCCTGCTCTCCACAGCTCTTCTCTGTACCCTTGGGTTATGCCCTTATACATCTGCACTACCCAGCATCTACCAGTGATAAATTTTGTTCCCATTTTATTACCTACTGCTCCACATCAGCCACATTTTCTGCAGCTTTTCACACAGGCTCTATATTTCCCTCTCCTGAACAGCTCAGCATGAGCGGCAGGTTCTGCCATGTCACCATTATATACTATTTTCCAGTTAATGTTTTTTATTGCAGCACCATAGGGCCTGTCAGGTCAGCTGAGCATCCTTTACCTGGCCAGTTCTCCACGCTCCAACTCCACAGCTGAGGGGCCCAATCTCACATGCCTGTTCATTTTTTCCCCTACTGCCGCTGGTGTTTTTAAGCATTCTGTATGAAACCTCCCTCGCCCTTGAACTCAGCGGATTATGCTGGAAGGAGACATCTTTGCTGTGTTCCCAAGGTAGCCAGAGAAGTCCTCCACCATAGAAAAGAAATGAGTTTGAAAGGAAAAAGCATGCAGGAAAAAAGATGCACCTTTTTTGCTGACACATTGCCTAGAGCCCCGTGTGCCACAGGGCATCCACAAGTGATTTATTCCCTAAAATGATACTGTCCTGAGGACCTGAAAGTGTCCGTTTATCCGGACCAGCTCTAAGGGGGGGATGTGTTGTGACAAAGGCCACAAACATTTCAACAGCTGCAAAATGCACTAAGAGTGAGACGTCTGTAGGTGATAAATGGGCACAGTTCATGCAGCACTTTCTGAGAACAGGGCTCTGCTGGCAGCCTGTGGCTTGCACAGCATTAGGATTGTCCCCAGCAGAGTCACAAATTGCTGCTAAACGATGGCTGACCAGGAGGAGAAGCTGGCACTGGAGTTGTGCTGGTGAAGACTGACACCAGGATAAGCACCCTGCCAGGGCTGCACGGTGCCAAATCCATCAGGAATGAGCCAGGACAAAGAGCTTGAAGGTGCCCATCTGTTCCAAGGGGAGTTGGAACCCCAGGGCATGGTTTTCTAACTGCCACATCTGCTCCAGGAAAAACGTACCTGGCTCCCAGGAACACCCCACAAACTACTGAGCATCCCCTCATTGGTGGGCAATGTCAAAGCCTCTTGCAGGTCCAGGCCTGTGGCTCATTCTGGTAGCTCCAGACTCTGCTTTCTTACAGTTTTTTCTTCAGGTAGTCAAATTGTCTAAATTAACACTGAGACTTTTGGTACAATACAGCTAATGCCCATGAAATACCTCAGGAGGTAATTTGCTCCAAGTGCTTCCCTTGTTAGCAGCTGATTAGTGAATAAATAATTTCCAGAGAAGAACTGGACAAAGCAAACCCTGCTGGCAATGAAAAGGCTACAGGACCGGGCAGCAATTTCTTTGCAATTAGTAATTAAATCCACAGAGGCTCATGATGGTCAGAGACAGAGCTACTGAAAACCTGGCTGAAATATCTACAGGTGCTGGGAAATGCAGAGCCTTCCACGGCTCTGCAAAGCTTTTGAGGAAATGCTCACAAAACATTGCAGCAACCTAATAAAATCTGTATTAAAAGGAAAAGCAGGCAGTTGCCGACCCGTGTCCCAGGCTTACTGCTCTTTTTATTTTTTCTCCTTTTTCTGTGTCTCTCAGGACAGACTTCACGCTGCCCATGGCTCTGTTAAAGGCAGAGGGGTGGTTCTGGTGCCTGCCTGCTCTGCTGCTGCCAGGCATTTCTCAGCAAAGGCAAAATAAATAGGCTGGCTTTTTAATTTTTTGGTTTGTAAAGTCAGGAACTCCATCTTAGTGCTGAAGCCTGTTGTTAGGCTTTGTGTTATTCTTGGCACTCTGACCGAAGCACTGCTCAGCATGAATAGCAGAGCTGAAAAGTAAATATTGTATCCTTTGGGATCTGTGGAGAGAGAGGGCGGTGATACTGCTTAATGGAGCACCCCAGTGCCTGTTTGGGTTAGGCTCACAGTAATTGCTCCCTAGGTGAGTTTATACCAACAATTGATTATTTCAAATGGGAAAGAAGTACAAATGAGTAAGAGAATAAACACTGATAGTGTTATGAAATGCAGGAGAGGAGAGCAAAAATCTCATGCAGCTCCAGCACAGGGCTGGAAGCAAAGCTGGGCAGAAAATCATGAATACTGAATGATATAAGAAACTGAATTTTCCCCTTAAACTGCAGAACTATTTTCCACAGCCTGATCTTCTACAAAGGAGACCCCTTTGCTCTCTCATCTCCTTCTCCACCCAGGAAAAACATGGGGCTCTTGACATGAGCAGCACTTTGCTGTGAGCCAGCTGGTGAGAAGACAAGGAGCAGGAATCCGTGACGGAGGAGCTCTGGACTGAGTAACCTTAGGATAAAGCCCACCACATCCTTGCAGAGACCTTGGCTGGGCCCACTGCAGCTCTCCCATGGCTGTGATGTGCCCCATCCCTTGGCACCAGGCTGCCCTGGTGGGCCTGGTCTCCCGCTCCCCACAGCTGTGTCCCCCCATTGCTGTGTCACAGCAGCATGCCCCCGCTTGCCACTCACCAAGGGCTGCCTTTAGCCTGCTGCATCTCCAGAGGGGCTCCAACAAACCCATAACCAGGCTCGGGAGTCTGCAGATGTCCTTTGCTAGGCAGGGGACCAGCACTGGCCCAAGGACACAGTGCCAGCCCTCCAGAGACCAGGAGCTGCCTGTCAGTCCCAGTGCTGCTGCCGCAGGGTCACCACAGGGAATCCCCAGTGCCCAGGAGCAAACTGGTGCTGTTTAATGGTTTCTGGGCATCTTTCACCATGATTGTGCTGACAGCTGTTAAGTGCTGGCTGTCCTGGTCTTGGGCCAGCATCACAGGACCAGGAGAGGATGCTCAGATCTGAACTTGTGTGCCTGGAGCAACACCTGGCTGAGGATCGGCTACAGCAGGAGGGTGCAGGAGTGCAAAGAAGGGTTGAGAAGGAGGGTCCCCATTCTTCCAGGAATTTAAGGAAATACACGCTGACTGGACACGTAGTGCAGGAACTGCCTGTGGGGGTGAGGGCTCCTGGGCAGGCGGTGCCCTCAGGGTTGCTGCCACTCCAGCCTAGCACAGCAAGCTCTGCTCGGCCTCAAAGCAGACCCTGTGGCAGCACCCTTCGGAAAGGCTGAGCCGTCAGCCCCGGGCTGCCACGGCGCTCTCTGCAGCTGAGCTCATTAGTGCCTGCAATCAGCAGGGCATGAAGGGGAGATAATTACACAGGGAGCACGGCTCGGGCTACGTGCGGGGTCTATAAATAGGTCGGTGCGGCCCGCGGTGCTCAGTCACGGCCCCGGGACCGCGCGGGTCGGGGTGTGGCCGGCACCGCTGTGTGGGGAGCTGTGCCACCGCGCTCTCTGTGGTGCCTGGGGAAACCAATAAGCTCAATTAAATGTTTCATTTAACTACGCTTTTCCTAGCTGAAAAAAAAAAAAAAAAAAAAAATGCAGTGAGTTTCCCAGTGGACTGATTTTGAACAAAAAAGAAAAAAAAAGTCATTTATTTTTGGAAAAATACCTAGGCAAAAAGTTTCAGCCTGGGGCCACAGTAGCACATGTAGGTGTTCCCCCCACATAGACTGTGTGACTCCACAGGGAGGGAGAAGTGCTCCCAACGCTATGGAGAGCATCCCCTGGCTGCAAGCAGAGGGTGAGCAATGCCTGGCCCAGCTCCAGGGGTGGCTGTGGGGCAGCGAGGGCACCTGGCCCCACACAGCCCTGTCTCCCAAGGTATCACCCTGCAGCACCCATCATGGTGCTTTTGGGCCAGCCCCGACACCCACAGCCACCCCAGAGCTGCTCAGTCCCCAGTAAAAGCCACGTTTGCTCATCACCGCTCCCCAGTGCTGGTGACACAAGCAGCCTGGCCTGTATTTCCAGCATGGCCATTTCCAAACTGATGGCAAGGTCCTGCCCTGGCATGTGAAGCCCCATGTGTCACTGGTGCCACCAGTGTGCCCCGACCAGTAAGCACCAGTAACACTCCTCATCTTTCAGGGTGCATCATCACAGTGCATCCCCTGCCCCAAATCCTGCCCCATTAGAGCCTCCAGCAAGGCTGGCTGCCTTGCCTTGTACAGTAAGGCTGGATCACCTTGTTTTTTGGTGAAAATGTGAGTCTAACACAGCAGGGTACAGCATCTTTCCTTCACCTTTAATCACCTCTTTGCTGTTCCTTCCCTGGGGATGAGAAAATACGTGAAGAGAAGGTCTTGTGCTATCTGGAAATAGATTGGTTCAGCACATGAGAGAGGGCAGGGCTCAGCATGCAGCCCCATACCACAGCCTGTTGTCTCTACACATCAGTTCGAGGGAGGAGAGCCTTTTCCCCAGTAAGTTCATTCACGGGCAGGGGGGAAGGAGCCCAGGACACTCCTGCCACATATATAGTGTGTTCTGTTATCAGGCTAAGCCACAATCAGGTCCCCACCCCTCTCTCTTGCACATGCACATCACACAGATGCACACACAGGGTGT
This sequence comes from Poecile atricapillus, assembly GCF_030490865.1. NCBI lineage: Eukaryota > Metazoa > Chordata > Aves > Passeriformes > Paridae > Poecile > Poecile atricapillus. The sequence continues at coordinate 15,053,327 of NC_081256.1, read as the reverse complement.
AAAACAGGCTGGGCTGGGCTGGAGGTGGTTAATAAGCCATGCACATCCCTGACACAGACCTGTGCAGGAGCGCACCCGCCAGCTGGGCTCACCGAGGCAGCATTTATTCAAGGAATAGCCTGCTCAGCCTGCAGCTCACTCATTCACAGCACAGGCAGCTCCCAGACCCTTCCAAACCAACCCTCCCTAGGGTGGTGATCTTTAAAAATCCAGCTCGTTTATTTGTATCACTCATATGGGACAGATGTGGGATAAGCTATGTGAGGCACCACACTCAACTGCCCAGCAGATACACATCAGCTACTTTTTAATCATGATAAGAGCCGGAAACCTCCTACTGCACAGGACTTCAGCTGTGCCACAGAAAAAACAGCTGAGCGTGTCTGACATCTGAGGCTTTATTCTCGTATGAAAGGTTAAAGGCAAAGCTAGAAAAATGAACCTATTGCTACACACTCACTGAACACTTCTGGAACAACATAGGGCAGTAAAGCTTTTATTGCTAAGAAGAACTGACAAAAGGCTTTAAAGCTTATCTAGAATTCAATTTCTGTTTGTAAGTAACCACATTTAAAGCAGCTTTTCAGTCTTTAAAGCCCTCTCGCCTTTCTGGAATGCTTCAAAAGGAAGATGACCTGAGGACAGTGTCTGCTTTCTGGAGGGACCAGACCAATTCTCTGCATGAGGTGCAGAAATGGGCCACCAAAGAATGACAGATGAAACCCAACTGCCTGCTGGGGACTCCTGCAGACCATCAGACAAGGCAAAGCTGCACAGCACCCAGGGAGCTGGACCCTGCCTAGTGCAAAAGCAGTGGTCTCTGATGGCCCCTCAGCTATCCACATGCCCCAACAGCTGAGGCACAGACAGGCACCATGGACTTTGCCAAGCAGAGCCCTAGATACGGTGGCTGTGGATGTCCTGTTCCAACAACTGAACTGCCCTTCCTCTTGGAGGGTGAGGCTACAGGCAGTGGGATACTGAATGCTCTTGGATCTCGATTATGCTGGATCAGAGCTGGTCACCCTTCCTGAAGGACTGTTAGTGCAGCCACTATGGTTTTACAGGTCTTGCTGCAGTCACAGCTGCCCCTGGGGGCAGTGAGCGCTTTAGTCTTCAGGGATTTGGGAGTTGCAGTTCCCATGGTAAATTCTGACCTCCCCCTCACACTGGAAGTACTGGTCAAACACATCGCTGTATCCATGGTCCCTCCACCATGTGCAAAGCTGCCGGTTCCACGTGCAGTCAAGCACATGGAAAAGCTCTGGATGCTCCATCCCCACCATAGTGAAGAAATCCTGGTCCCCAAGGTGGCCCTTGAAGTGGTACTTCTCTGTCAGCTTCTGCACCATGGTGGGCTCCAGCAGCTGGTTGTAGAGCTTGGATTGCCTCATGGCTTCCAGGTTCAGGAGCAGGACACCACTGTTGAAGCCTGGTAGCCCATCAGGAGGGGGCTCCCCAACTTTGGTTTGGGGGTTCTCATGGCGATACTGCCAGAAAGTGTGCCTGGAAAGAGAGGAAGAACAAGCACAGGGATGTTAGTGAGTGCAGCCTGAAGAGCAGCCACCTCAAGTCTGGGCAGGTCTGGATCACATCACAGGATCTACCACCCACCCAAGGGATCTCACCATGCTTGTCTTCTGTCTGGAAGCACCCAGCCTCTCAGAACAGCCAGTGCTTCATAGGCTGCCTCTCTTTCCATCCCCTTGCACAGGATATAGCCCAGACTTCAAACCACACTGCTTATCATCTCCTAAAGCCCCTTTTGTTTCTACCAGCATCATTCTGGTGAGCTAAGTGGACACAGGATCATGTAACTGCTCACAAGGCTGTGCAGAGAGACAAAACCACATCCCCAGTGCCTTGGGTGAACCACCAGAAGTGTCCTAATTTCAATTACCTAAGCAAGCAGCCCAGCAACTTCTTTGGCTCCTTTCTCAGTCCTGCATCAGAGAATACACCTCACCATACATACACTGGCTACTCCCACCTGAAGGAATTGAATTAATCCCATGCTACTCCCCAAGAAGCTGGATCTGCCCCCCAGAGTTGCTCACATTCAATCTGAAAGTCTTCTTCCCTGAAACAGCATCCTCTGCTGCAAAGCTGAGTACCTGAAAGCAGTCTGAGCCTGTTCTGACAGAGAAGGGCAGGAGGGACCCGTGACCCCCACTACCACCTCACAGCCCATGGCTGCCAGCACTGCTTTCTTCTTCCAGCCCTCACACTTAAGGTAAAGTTACAGAAAGGGTTTTTTACACCTTGAAGGTGTCAAGGAGAAACACTGTTAGAAAGCATAAGCCAAGCCTACCACTGGTTCCTCTTCAAACCTGTCAGACACCATCCAAGTCTCCATGCAGCTCAAGGCAATGAGAACTTGGTAGATTTAGCACCGAAATGTTTAAAGTGGCCCCATGCTTGGAAGCTGGATTCCCTCAGATGTAAGAAGACGCAGGGACATTTGCCCCTGGGACAGCTCCAGAGGCAATGCTCTCCACTGCAAACATTTAAATTTAAATTTTTCTTCTAAGAAGCCATGTTGAGCTCCCATAAGCACTTGCCCAGTAACTCCTACAGCTTATACAGATCAAATCAAGTATCAAATTCATCCTTCTGGCCTGTGCTCTGGATCCCCAGCACAGCGAGACTGGCCAAGGTGACAGCCAGGATTCAACAGCCACCAGCAGAATTATCCCAGCAAAAAATGTGGATCTATTAATGATGTCAACTGTGGCTATCTTTTATTTCCTGATCTGGAGAACCACAAGTATCATGCAGCATCACTTCCTTAAAACTTTCCATTAAAGCACTGGTATTTCCCATTTCATTAAGGGTCTTTACACCACTCCCTTTCACCTGATTCAGAACCTAAAGGGTTTTTCTGAGTGCCAGTTTTCCATGGAAGGAGGGCTCTGTCTTGAAGCAGTCACATCCATGCTTCCCAGGGAAGGGGAGTGGAGGATGGGCTGCCTCATCAGAGCTCATGGGCAGCAGTGCTCATTGGATCTAAAAGGTGGGAAAAGATAAAGTGCTCTGCCTCTGCAAAGAGCAGTTGTGTCTTGAGGACAGGCAAAGACAACTCGTGGATTGGTTGCTCCTTGGAAAAGGAAGGCAAAACATTCTCCATGCATCATTAGAGGGAAGCTCAACCTGCAAAGACAAGCCACTGCCATGTACCAATTAGCCTCCTGAAATGCTCAGATCCAGGAAGTGGCTCAAGCCCACCTCTGCATCCTCTGCTTCTCCCTAGCAGTGCCAAGAAAGCCATCCCCCTGCCCAGAACATCATGCTGGAAGCTGACAGCACAGAGAGGAACACATTTCCAGCTCCACAGCAGCGAAGCTGATTCCTTTCACATTCTTACCTCCAAACACATGCTGCCCAAGCTAAGGGACAAGATTACAGCCACTGAAAACAGCCAGTATAAAAAAATCACAAGCACACAGGCCCTCAGCATTGCCAGGCCATGGTGGGGCTAAAGCAAATCTGTATCACATGACTCAATTTTTCAGCAATGCCGTTCCCCAGATGACTTATGGACAGCTGATAACGTGCCCTTTTCTACAGGAAGAGGAGACAGACTGACAAGCAGCAATTGTTCAGCCCTTCCTCCCAGTGCAGGCCATGACAGGGCTGTCCTCCCCCGGCTGTGTGTGGGGTGTGGGGCTGGCAGGGAGGGTAGGGCCATCCCCTGGGAGCGATGCTGAGGTAAGATCCAGGATGTGATGAGCTGCAGGTGGCTCTGCAGTGCTGATGGTCTGGGAACCTGCTCACAGCTGAGCACAGCAGCCTGGTCCCTGCTGGGCTCAGGCCAGCCAAGGGAAAGGTATTCTGGCAGGGCCACCGGCAGGATACCTTTCAGCACATCTAAAAAAATCAGCAGCTGTTTAGACAGGATTTTTCTTGGCTTTTGTCTCTCAAGTGGGTTTTGGTGCTGCTCTGTAGGGACCAGGACAGTGAAGAGCATGGCTGAAAGGCACCTCCACCCAGTTAGAAGTGGAAGGAGTGACGAATATGAGAGCATTGTTCTCTTCAGAGGAGATGGGGCTGGCAAAGCACATCAACCAGCCAAACAGCTGACACAGCCTCCACCCACTCCACTCTGTCCTGCCTGACATTGCCCCTCAGCACTCACCTCAAATTTTGGCAAAACATAAGGGGAAAACTCCAGGGGCTGGATGAGCATGCTGTCAGGACATGCCCTGGAGACAATCATTGAGGAACTGAACCCCAACTGGATGCAATGGAAATGTCTCCCTGACTCTGGAGTGTCCAGAATCTCTCTGGGAACAGGCAGTTCAGTGTGTCCTCCTCTCTGTGCCCCCAGCAGCAAAAGCCTGGGCAGGAAGGCAGCCCAGAGATGCCAGCACCACCAGGATGCATCGGGGCAGGAAGCTGTTAGCCAGGAGAAAGGGAGGAGAAAGGAAGAGGAGGCGTTTGGGGCTTTTGTTAACTGCTCCAACTCATCTAGATAGGAGGGAACAAAGGTGACCTGTGGCCCCAGGCCCCATGCCATGGTGCAGGGGAGCCGTGTGGGGCTTGCCCTGAGCACCCGCCTGCAGCCCCAACAGGCTTTGCTTTGAGGAGCTGTTTATAAACAGAGCCGGCGTGTGCTAGGAAACATCTGGAGAAGAGCATTTCCAAGCATTCAAACACCAGGCCCAGGCAGCTCAGATAAAAAATGCTGCTTCCAGCAGGACTTCCCTTGCTGGCCCAGCACAGGGCGCTGCGGCTGCACCTCCCCTGCCTCGCAGCTCGGCAGTCACGAGCCCTAGCTCACAGAGCTGCCATCACACCCTTCCAAACGCCTCGCTGGGGACAGCTGCCAGGGCAGGAGGGACCACTCCACCCACCAGCTGTGTTCTGCAGGGCCTTCTCTTGTTTTCATGTGCAGCAAGGGACAAACAAGTAGGGGAAAGACTATGTCCAAATCTGTGTACTTCCACGTATTTATTTCAGTTCTGGGTGATGGGACAACTTCATGGGATGAGCTGAAAACCTCTGGTAAAGCAACTGGGTGCCTGAGCTGGCAGGAAAGGCAAAATGCAAGGGTTACGGCCAGCTGGGAGACCAACAGCAAGCTCAAAGCACTTGTCCCACAGTAGACTGGGCCTATACTCATCTGTTGTTCAAGAGGCTGCAACTCTGCCACACCAGCTGTGCAGCTGCCTCTGGGCTTGCTGCTGAGGATGTGGACCTTCTCCATGCATCCACATCTCCAGGAATGCCTCCCCCCACAGGCATCTGGGGAATCAAGGAGCCAATTCAAAAAGACATGAAGTGAAATCAGATGCCAGGCCAAACCCAGGGTGGCTGTGGTTAGAGGATGCTCCTAGAAGGCTGCAGGGTGTAGCCAGTGTCCACTGCATGAGCCTATGTGGCATCGTACCCAGTGAGGAAGGCTGCATGGCCTCTTCCTCACCAAAGGGGAAATAAAGCCAACAGTCATGGGATAAAGCCACAAAAACAGGGGATCTGCAAGAGTCTGGATGTAATAAGCATCCCGGAAACAGTCAGCTCCTTACTGGAGCTCACTGATTTGCTCCTACCTCTTGCCAAGTGCTGCCAGAGTTTGGGCAGCTGTCTGGGAGAGCAGGATGGGCAGCAGCAGCAGGCCAGTACCTTGAGGACGCATTTTGTCAGCAAGCCTCTTTCACAGGGTTCTAGGGCTGGAGAACTTTGAGCCCCATCCAGCCAGGCATGAGGCTCCTGGAGCAGAAGGGAAGCACAGGCTGCCAGCCATCCCTCTCTGAGCTACTCTGACAGCAGCCCTGCCAGCCCAAACACCAACGAAAACAACAAGTACACGCTCTCCTACCTCCAAATATGTTGTTCAGTTCCTGAGCCAGAACATGGATGGCTGCCGGCGTTATCCCCAGCTGCAGGCACATGCCCAGCTGGCAAACACTACTGCTCCTGTGCAATGAGCAGTGAGGCAAGTGCACCTTGCTCCCTGCTCTGTGCGCTGCCAGGACTCCCCTGGGGTGGCAGGAGGACACGCACCTGGCTGAGCTGCCCACCTGGTGGTGCCTGGGACCTGCAGGGCCCCAGAAAGCTGGTCAAAGAGGCAGATGTGATGTGGGAGCCCCAGTGTGAAGTATGCAGTGTCCTGATGGGGCCAGGGGATGTGCTTGAAATGGGAGACAGCAAAGGGGAGACCCTGATAGTAGCTTCTGAACTGCCTGGAGGAGAGGGTGTGGGCAGTGGGGAGGAGAGAGTGATGGGAATGATGGCATGGTCCATTCAGGGGTGGTGGCTTTCCCCCTTTATCCTTAGCAAAAAGAAAGAGCACAGCTAAGAAACTTGCCTGCGCTCTTCTCCTCTTGGCTAATCCTCATTGTGGCAGGTAGCTGTCAGCCCCTTATCATGACTGTGAGGTTAACCCTCAGGTTTTCCTGAAGGCCAGCTCCTCTTCCTCTCTCTCCTCCCACCTCCAGAAGGCATTGCTGCAATGAAGGTGGGCCCTCTCAAGTTTCTGCCACATGAAGGGAGGCAACCACCCGGGGCTGCATCCAGAGCAGCATCCAACCCATTTTCCCCCCTCCTGCCCTGGCAGCCGGACCTTGGCCTGGCGAGCTGAGCTGAGCTTTGCAACAAAGCAGCCCTTGTTGCTAATTGTTTATTTTCCATGTGCAATTGCTAAACCCCTTAAGGAGCCAGGACAGCAGGTTCAGTACCAGCCCACTCCACAGCACCTTAGCTGTAACAGCTTGTGCAATCCAGGAAATCCCAGCTCCATGCTTCTCAGGAGCACCATGTACCCAGTGATGTGCAGTGGCATCACCAATACAGCAGCACCCCTTGCCCTGCAGGGGAAAATGTCACTCCGGGGCAAAACAGTGCCAATTTCCATCCTTGGACAAAGGGCAGGATGTGCTGGTGTGCACACCAGGACCACCTTACCCTTTTCTGACAGGTTCACGCTAAAGATCCAGCTCACGCAGGACCTCCAGTCCTCCTGTGGAAAATACTGATGAAGCAACAGACGGAGTTCTTCAATGAGGACATCAGTAATTCCTTAATAAACTTCTCACGTAATGCACAAATTATGTCTGTACAGTGCTGGTCTCTACCACAGCTCAGCCTGCATGCCAAACTTTTAAAAGGCTTGTATTTAGAGCAGCAAATTGATTCCCACTGATGACATTTCTGTGTGGACTTAGTCCAAAAATAGGAACTCTTAAATAGATGACAAATGTGAACACAGCTTGTGAGCAAAACCTTTCTTTGGGACAGATTTTCAAGGATGGCCCTCGTCACCACTATATACCCCATGTATACCCCATGCCAGTGCTAAAATCATCCTTCAAATAGAGGTTGGACCATAAATCCCTGTCTGGGTCACATCAGTTTCCTTCCCTCTATAGATCAAGTGCCTGTGGCAGCGCAGAGCAACGACCTGTCTCAGACTGTCCTCTAGCAGCACCAGTACAGGAAGGGGGGGCAACAAATCCACAGGGATACTCTACAACACTGTGGGCTTAATTACTGCTAAAATGGCAGATTTCTATTAACAACTGAGAATAAACTCTGCTCTAGCAGCGTTCTCCTGTGTGCCTTGGAAGCACAGGCTGCCTGCTTTGGGACACCCTTGCCTGCCAATGGGACTCTCAGGAACAGGGGAGATGCTCTCCCTTCACAGAAGCTGACCAGCTGCTTAATATTATTAATACTATTTGTGCTAATCAATGCACAGTTATGGTTGTCAGATCCCATCCAATTTATTAATTGTTTTTAAATGACATTTCAAGTTTGCATCATAGTGAGAATAAATTGGACAGGTTCCTATATATTCACAGCTGTAAATAACACAACCCTTTACCTTCTTGGATAATTTTTTAATCAGAGGTAAAAATAAATTCCTGAAATTAATTCTGCTTCCAGTTCCTTGCAGGTTCTGTCTGTTCTGTAATTTTGGCTGCTTCTTGCAGCCACTGCCAAACGATTTCTGGAACCATTTTCCCTATGCGTCCAACAGCAGCACTTGCTACAAATCAAGTCAAAGTCTTGAAATGGTTTAAAATCCAAAGTGCACAGGTTTTGAGGCTTGCAGGACTGTGGGCAGGCAGCACTGACACCACAGTGCTACAAATGGCAGGCACAAAGTCTCTTGCCTTTACTCCTGTGGGGCCTGGGGAACAGAACCCTTTGTGGAAGCCAACTCCCTGCTTCCTCAGGGCAAAAGCCCTTGGAAAAGACTAAAGTCTCCAGGTCAGGGCCACCTGCCTGCATGAAAGCGCCACGAAACCAGAAAAACTCAGACAGGAGGACCTGCCTGCTGGAGATAGTTATCTCCAGTTCTGGAAAGCTCCATCACAGGCAGCAGCCCACCTGCAGTGTTATATCTTACAACCACCACTGCTGCTTCAGCTAGGGAATCCAGCTGCTCCTTGCTTGCAGCTGTCAGCCGTACTTTGTGGTTTTTTTTAGATCCCAAGAAAAGGTACAGAATGTACTGTCTCAGCCCAAACTCTCTGAGAGCCTGGCCTGGCTATGGATTTAGCATTAGCCTGCTCACAGCCCAGGATAACTCCTTTCCTCTTCCAAACATCTGACAAAGTGAGTTAGGGCCAGTGCTGTTGAGGTTCCAGCAAACACCCAGCACTGCAAGTGCTGCAGCTCCACGGCTGGAGCTGCACAGTCCTGTTTCCACCCATTAATGGGTTTCTCTGGGTTATTTCAGCAGTTCTCAAACAAAATGTGTCACTGAGCCCACAGCACACTAACAGCAGCTCCCACATGATCACAAGCAGAAACAAAGCTTTTCCTTTCTATAAAATCATGTCCTGTTTGAGTTCTCCCTATGTTTTAGGCAGAGGCAAAGGCAAATGGCCTTGCAGCCACACAGGGATCCAAGTGTCAGCCCTTTGTAGTCTGTAGCTGCCCCTTTGATGTAGATATCCTTTCCTACTGGACAAATTTTATCATTTCCAACACTGGATTCCCAAGATGCCTCAAGCTTTAGTTAGCTTCTTGACACGGGGACAGCAGTAAAGATCTCACCCAACGCAGAAGTGGAGGCAGCAGCCACCCTTTCAGCCCCAGCTGTGTGCATTCCTGGACCTGTGAAGCTCTGGGACTTCTTCTGAGGCCCATCTTCACAGCAGGTATCTTCCTCCTACCTGGAGAGGGTAAAAGCACCCATCTGAAGACCTGAGGGTTAGGTCCTCCCTGTTGCCAGCAGACAATTCCTTCCCAAGAACACATCCAAGGGGAGCATGATGGGGGCAGTGCTGAGGGCCCTAGGTGGTGCTGGCTCACTGGTGGGCACACAGAGCCCACTACTAGTGCCAGCAGCAGGGCTTAGGCAGAGAGGAGGCTGGGATGGTTGTGGGGATGGGTCAGCAGGGAGCATGGTGTGGCACATGGGCCTGGGGTCAGGCCAAGGCTGCCGAGAGCAGCTGTGCAATCAATACCACTGCTCTGCCTCCTCTCACATGTCACCAGTGTGACTGGAGGGATCTATAACCAGGAAACATAGTAAGAATAGGGCTTAAGCTCTGCCTTTAGTAATTTGAGAGCTTTCAGGACTTTTTGGGGAGTGCCTCAGTATTTCTCCATTCTATTCCTCTCAACCACAGGACTGCTTTGAAATGAGGAGTCCTATCCCTTTTGCACCTGGCAGCACTGAGCTCCTGTGTCTGGGAACAAGTGCTGAGCCAAGCCAGGCTGGTAGGGAGGCACAGGTAGGTCTGGGCTACACTGGTGTGAGGATGCCATCATGGTGTCTTGATGGAGACCCTGGTATGCCCCAGGTGCAGCCCCACTGCTCACACCTGGCCAGGAGGCTGAGGGGCAGCAGGCCATGCTTCCATCACCACCCATGGCCCAGCTACACTGCTGGGAACACAGCTGAGCTGCTCCACAGGTCCAGCATGTTCCCACACACGCCCCAAGGACAGTGACCTGCCTACCCATCTGGTCACTCCCATGCAGGCTGCATCTGCAATGCTTCTCTGCATGTTTCTTAGCAAGGCTTATGAGCACCAGAGAGCCTGGACTTCTTAATTTGACCAAGATCTGGCACGGAAGGCTCAGTGCAACATAAATATTTATACAGACCATTATCACTCTGTGTAGCCTGGTGAGCAGCACTGGCCAGCACAACTGCTGCAGGGGACAACAGGCCTATTAATTAAGGTTATGACTCTGAAGAAGCACCTTCTTGCATGGAAAGCCTTTTGGATGACGCAAACTTCAGATGCAGAATCTAATCTTTACATCAAAATCGGTCCCACTGAAGCCAGAGCTCCTGATCTTGGCCACAGTGTGTACCCTCTGCAAGTATATACATGAGCAGGCATAAGTCAGCCTGGGAAGAGGCTCTTCTGCAGACCAGTATTCAAACAGCCTGGCAGGAGGAATCCAGTGATGCCACAGAAAACCCACAAGCATCTAGGAGGCTGCTGCACAGTACCAGGGTCCTCAACAACCCCACCATAGGGACAGCTTCCTGTGGGATGAAGCTCTGCCTGCAACCCTGTCCACAGAGGTGTTGACCATAGCCCATGTCCCACATTGGATCCAAAAGCCACAGGAAGGACAACACACCTGACCTATGGACAGGGTGCCTCTTTCCCTGCTGTGGCTGGAGAGATCGAAACCTGATGCTGATGGCCTCAGACCTCAGATCACTTCCTGCACATGACATGGGCTCCTGCCACCTCCCCCCTGCATCCAGGACTTCCTGCCAGACACTGCAGGGTGATCCATACCCAGCTTCAGCAGAAGCTACTGCTCTCCACAGGCCACTCCAACTCACCCTGAATGTCCCCGAAGGACAGGCCAACCCCAGACTGTGCAACAGTTAAATCCCAGCACTGGCCTAGCAGAAGGGCCAGGAGATCCTGTTGCTCAGAGAAATGTGTTTGTCCAAGACAAACAGTGGCCAGGCATTGTTTCAGCATGAGTCAAGCGAGTGGAAACACTCCCGTGCCATCCTGTTTTGCTGTCTGGAGGTTTCCCCTACCTTCAGGATATGCAGACAGGCTCCGGGATGTTTCCGATTTGCTGTACTCTTACTCCTCTGTTTCCCGTGAATGTCTGTACCCAGTGCTGCTTGTTGCACCAGCAAAGCAGCCTGAACCTTCTGCAGACCCAACCTAAGCCTAGAAAGTGCAGCTCACAGCCAGGCAGCCAATGGGCAGCTGATGGAAACAGATGGTGGACTGATCTCCATCCATCTTTCGTATGGGGCTTACCCTGCCCCAGGTAATTGAGTCCACAGGTCCATGAGCAAGCTCAGGACAGCTCAGGTCCTCTGATGCTTTGGAGCAAAGCTAGTGCTGCAGAGAGCTGTGTGAAATGGTGAGGAAAACAAGTGGCAACAGAGACCCCACTGTCACCCCGTAATCCTCCTCCCTTCCCACAACCATTTTCCCAACTAATGCTTCAAGTCTGCACACATGGCAAACAACACAGCTGGAGCTGACATCTCTTATTTTACACCTACAACATGTCATTATCTTTCTAAAATATAAAAATAGTAAAGATTTAGTTTTTTTTACAAAGACATCCATGCTTTGTCAGCTCATGTTTGTGTCTGGAAACCCTTTTAGCAGTGAGGTGCAAGCCCCACAGGGTGCAGGGCTTGGCAGGAGGGCAGGCTGGAGTTTGCACAGCTCGCCCCACAGCGGGTGATCTGGCGACGAGAAGGATCAGGAACTTGTTTTCACATGAAGATCAAAACAACACAAGAAGAAAAGCACAACATAGCTCAAAGTGACCTAGAACGTCAAAACTTCAACAACATAAAGTTCAGCCCAAAAATGCAGCCTATGAGGGCTGTTACTGCTTGGCATGTTTGTCCCCACTGCGGGTGGCAGGAGGGAGAGAACATGGCTATGGCTTGGGTCAGGTATTCAGTGCTCAGCCCCATGATCCCATGCCTTGTCCCCTGCCATGCTGAAAGGCTCTCCAGCGGAGCACCCCAAACCTTAATTCAGTCCCCTCCAGGCACGCCCGGCCCCACAAACCACATCCAGGCAGCAGATCACCATCCCCACTCCCTAGTTATGCACTGAAATAATGCAAAACCCTGCAGAGACAAAAACAAAGTGATTCCACCCTGCACTAACTGCAGGCAAATGAATGCTTGATTTACCCTGTTCCAGGCTGCACCGCTAACGACAGGGATCTCCCCTGCCAGGCCAACCGAGGCCACAGTCCCACAGCCCTGTGGCCACTCTTGGCTGCAGCTCTTCCCTCCATCCCCCTTTAAGCTCTAACAATTGGATATGATTAACTGGGGCTGGATTTGCCATTCTGGGCACCAAAATCCTGTCAGGACACCCAAAGCAGATACAGTAGCCTTCTACTCTCTGAGCATGGTGCCATCCTACGGAGACAAGACCTACACATCCGTGTTCCTCTAGTCCCAGCTCTTCCTGCCAACAGTACAAATCAGGAGAGAGGCAACACTTATGCCACAGAGAGAGAGATGTCTTTTTTCCAGCTCAGGAATAGTGGTGACTTCTGTAGTTTGAGCCATCACATTCTCTCATATGGTTTAGGCTTCCAGGGAGCAATTGGTGGTGATTAACGACCATTAGTCCCCTGTTGATGAACTTCTCTCTGTCTCTACCCCCTTCTCATCTGGATGCACAAGCAGCAAAAAAGGCTGGTCCAGATCTTTGCAGCTCAGCCCAAGAGTGCTGCTGGTCATGTCTTACAAGGCTCAGTAGGGAAGTAGGCTTCCAGTAGGGAAGGAAAAGACATATAGACCTCTTACACTTTTTTAACTTTCTCCAAGAACTTTTCCATTAGGAAACTTAGCCAATCTAGCCAAGTCATCTCCGATGCTCCAACTCAGCTCTGCTAAGATCCATTAAGGCATCCTGGGATGATCATCTGATTTACCTTGGATTAAAAGAAAACCTGAGGTCCATCCTTGGAACAATGCAGGCTAAACTAAACCAATTTCTCTAAGCACCTAGAAATATCTGTGTCCCTGAATCCCACCAGTGGTCCATGAGTGGGAAGGACTGGGCCACCCTTTCGTGAGTGGTTTCCAGCACAGTCATCAGTGGCTGGTGGACCACAGGTCTGAAGAGCAAGGAACCATGAGGACACCCTCATGCTTGCCCAGGCCAGCAAGAGGTGACCATTCAGCCTTCCCTGCTGCACTGCACTGACACTCCAGGAGCCCAGAACCTCACTGTTGCCCAAACTCAATCCCTACTCTCTGCAATACTCTCAGCCAAAACTTCTGAGTGCCAGCACACAAACAATTACAATACCTCAGCAGGCCTGGCTGGGCAAACATGCCTCTGGATGATCCAGGCATGGATTTTGGCACTGGTTATCAAGAATTTGGCTCTGGAAGTCTTGTGATGGTGTGTGAGAACAAGCAAACAAACCACAGCAACACTGTACACTTTGTTCATAACAGCTTACAAGTTTCACATTAAGCACCCCTCCAGGATTAAAGCAGGGAGACCACTGCTCCCTAGGATTTTTTTCTGAAGAGCAACCTGAGTTGAAGAGAAGCCACCAGCCACCCATTGCCCACTCCGTGCTCCCCACAGGGAGGGGGCTGTACCTGTACACCGGCTGCATTTCCCTGGCAATCCCAATGACTGCTCCCTCCGGGAAGTTGTCAAACTCATCAAACAGGTCTCGGATGTTGGTCTTGTACTTCAGGTCCAAGTCTACCTGGATGATCTGTGTTATTTCTGAAAGCACAAAGAGGAAAAGTCAGCAGTATTACACAAAACTGTAACCTATGATTACCAGCAGCTACTGGAGGAACTGAACCCAATGAGGATTTGGTACAGTCTGCCCCATGGGCAAGACTCGACCAACTCAGAGAAAACACAACCCAGCTGCAACCTCTGCATGAAGCAAACAAACTTCAACCATCATGAAGCATTTACCACTGTATGTTTACATCAGAAATTATTTCTAGTGACCCCCTGCTTCTATTCATTCTCTCCTTTCTTGCAGAAAACTGGTTTTCCATATAACTGACAAAAGCAAGAGGTAGCTTCAACCCAGTCCCTCTCCCTTTCTGGAAGTGCTTCTGTAGTGCCAGCCCCACAAAATCCCATGTTTACTTTCAGCTACCAACTCCATGAGCATTTCTCACCTCCAGCCCAGAGAGCATCCATCCCTGGCCCATCATACCAAAGCAATTCCCATCATGGACAACATCTGTTCGCCACATGACACCTCCAGTATGACCTGCACAAACCCATTAGCTCCCAGCAGCTTGCCATGGGCTTCACTGAGGAAGAGATTACAGCCCTCTGCCTGCACAGAACTGCTGGTGATCTGCAGCAGCCAGGAAGACTTTATTATTGCTGGTCTTACCCTCCCAGAGGCAAGGGGGGCTGTGAAGACATGGAAGCATCTTCCACTTGCAGTGAGACATTAAGAGCAAGGAAAGGCTGGACGACATAATTATCAAGGCTGGGCCTGAGATCATTAACAGAGTCAGGTCCCTGCCCAAATTTGTCCCAGTCTCCTCTGCAGCACACAGGACTGAAAGATGGAGATGCTGCTTGGGAGAGTGTGCAGGAGATATGCCTTGACAAGACTGCTCAACCCAGGCAGATCTGGGGATGCTGCATGGATTGCAGCAGGCCAAGTGCAATGCAGCAAGTGCAAACACTACAAGAGATCAAGCCATCAGATGGGATCTCCCAGCCACAAGCAAAGCCATGGTCATCTTCTGGCCAGGCCAGCACAGCCCTTCTCAGGGACTGTGAATGGAGCTATCCCCAGGGCATTATGTAATGCCCCCTCTATTTATATGTGTTATAAAAGCCAAGAGCAAATTGGCCAGCTTGCTTAGCACTTGGCACTAATTGGATTGTAAGGTTGTGTTAACCTGTTTCAGTCCCACTCATCATGCACAGGTGCCCTTACAGCTCTCTGCAGTCTAGACCTGCCTGTCACCACCACTTCCAATTAGCAAACCAAACCTTTATCCCTCCTCCTGCTCAGTACCTGCAGGCAGAGCTTCCCATCAGGCTGCTGTTGCTGGGGCAGTGCCCATGCTCCAGCCTTCCCACTACTGTGGTTCCTCATCCCCTCACCCTGTTGTGCTCGGGACAGGCTGCTAGCTACACCTGGCTGCTGAGGGCAGGAGGCAATTGCTCTGTTTTCAGCCCCCAAAGCCACCCTGGGACTAGAAACCCAGAGGCACCAAGAGCAGCCAGGCACCAGCAGTTATCCCCCAGCACAGGAGTGCAGTTTTGCATTTTTAAGTGTTCATTGCTTGGTGTTTGTGTTTCAAGCAGATGCTGGGCTGTATTTATATATATATATATATTTATATATATATATTCAGCAGCTCTGAATTTTTTGCAGATCTTGCACTAATCTGAGACTATTGGCAGTTGGTCATCCCTACCACATTGTCCTCATTTAAGAACAAAAAGGCCCTGTGAGGTTAAGCAAGAAATATACTGCTTACACTGCGAAGCACCCAAGCAGAAATATAAATCAAGGAGAAATAGTATCGAAGCTACAACTTGGGCTGTATCTCAATTTATTTCTTTAACATCCATCACGCTCTATCTGCTAAAGGGAAAGGCCATGCTCCCTTCAGCCGTCAGTACGGCAATCCTCAGGCCTACCTAGTATTTACCATCAACATAATCCTCTGTTTGCAAAGATTTAAACCCCAGGCACAGTAATTCACCACAGGCTAAAGCAGGTCTTGACCTGAAAGCAATTTCCCCCAGCCTTCTGAACTGCCTCAGAAATGCCCAGTGCAACTCAAGCATATGAATCAGCAGAGCAGTGGATTTCTGCAGTGGGGAACAAAACATGTATACCAAATGCACCAAACATCTTCAGTGGCCCAAACTACAGTGGGGCAAGCCCCCAAATCCTAAACATTACCACACTTGAGAATACCCAGACTGGTCACAAAACCCCAGGACAAGAAGACCTTGGACTTACAGCACAAGCTCAGCTCCACGGAAATGTGGGGAGCCTGAGCCCTACAAGGTACTGCTGAGGCTGGAGAGAAGGGATGGGATTCCCAGAGGCATCCCAGCACCACTCACCCTAGTGCACAGCAGCCGTATGACGCCTCATCAGGTTTCAATTAACTGAGGCACGTCATCCTATTGTTCTCTAAAATTACAGATGAACACCAACTGCAATTAATTACAATGGAGAATGAAAGGAGCTGGAGGAGGCTCCAATCCCAACCCTGTCTGCCCCAGCACCTCAATGGGTGAAAGGCTCTGGAGGGTCCCTGTGCAACCCAGAGCATGCTGCCCAGCCAGCTGTGCCCAGAAGCCTTGGCTGAGCAGGGAGCTGAGCACAGCTGCAGTGCCAGGCAGGGATGCCAGTGCCACAAGAAGCCCAGCATGGAGACACACAGTTTATATACACAAACACCCTGGGTTCTCCATCCTGCCCTTCATTAGAGGCTTCCCATGTTTGGCTCACCCCATCACACTGGTCCATGCTATATGCCCTGTGTTTCCCCCAGGAAATACTCACTAAGAAATTTGACCCAGAAAGCACCAAGTGCCCTTTTTGTTTTAATTTTTTTAAATTTAATTTTTTTTTTTTTGTTAAAGCAAGCATGAATTGCAACAGTGAGATGTAAGTTAGCATGGGCAACATTAAGCATCACTTTGCCAGATGCAGTTTGCACGCACAGATTAATGGCTGGGATGATTTCTCTGCCTAGGACTGGCAAGGGGCCAGGCACTAATATTTATGATATATCATGCTCTTTCGCCCTTCTACCAAGGGCTTTGTCCTGGCTGCCCATGTGGGGGTGGAGGAATTGTGTGCTCTCTTAGACACAAGATGCTCAGAGAGATCCAGCTGGAAATGTAGGAAAAGGCTGAGTGTTTTGCTCAGTAGTGAGTTTTTTAACTTTGCCATACTGTGTAATATGTCTTCACTCTGTCTCCACTCTGTTCAGCTCCAGCTCTTCCAGCCACGGCATGGAAAGGGGACTTCCAGAGCCACTCAGAGCAGAGATGGTCTCCATTAGCAGTGACAGCTTTATAGCACAGGTTGGCCCCATTTAAAGCTTGTAATCTTTTACTGCAGCCTTGTATCAGCAGCTACAGCAGGGCTGTGCTCCAGGCTTGGCTCAAAACCTCCCCCCAGCCCTGTCCAGAGGAGAATGGCCAGGTTCAGAGATGCCTCATCCCACAACCTCATCCACTGAGGGGGCAGAGGCAGGCAGAGGTTATATCCCCATGTCCCACTGCTGGACGTTCTCTGCCAGAACCCAGTGGGGCTATGACAGCGCACAGACAGGCACCCCATTGGTGTTCTGAGGGGCAGAGCAGGTTGTCTGGATGCTCTGAAAGGCACCCAGGAGCCCCTGTGGCAGGGGGCAGCTTCAGCAGCAAGTCTAACAGCCCTTCCCAGGAAGCATGGACCCCAGGGCACAGCAGGGATAGAGGAGGTGTGCAGTGAGCCAGGCCACTGGAGTGACACATAGGAGCAAATTTGGTCTAAATGAGCAACCTGATCTACTGGGTGACACAGCTGTCCCTGGCAGGGGGGCTGGACACAGATGAACTTTAGGGTCCCTTCCAACTTAAACCATTGTAAGATTTAAGAAATTCCTGTTCCCAGAAATGTCAGGCAGGATCATGAATGGCAGCAGGGGGCACAGGGAGGAGATGAGCTGCTTTGACGGACCTAGCCAGGGTTCTGGGGATGTCATGCAGTGAGCAATCAGCAGAAGCTATTACCCCTCCAGCCCTTTAGGACCTGCTCCCATTGTTCAGAGCAGCCTACAGATGGGCAGTCTTGAACCTGCCCAAGGAATAGGACCACTTTCCCCTAACCTGAGATGAGAAGATGGACTCTAAAAAATGTAAATATTTGGTTTATAATTACAGGACTATGGAACAAGGGTCAGGTGAAGTGGAGATGCAAAGGCAGGAACCTGCTGAGAGCAGCACAGGCTGTTCTGCAGCCAAAGTACCTTGTGCTCATCCCAACAACTTTCTCTGTATAAGGATCGCTGCCCTGGCAAAGCTGAGCCTAGACAGCAGGAGCGGGGCTGGGCTCTAAGTGCTGGCCTTGGCTCCAAACCCTCCACTTCCATACAAACCACACCAAATCCGGGGAAGCAGCATGCCACCACTGGCAGTGGAGAGGGAAGAGTTGTGTCCAGGAACTTAATAGTGAAATGGAGAGCTGCAATCACAGCACAAAGGGCAGAAGCTGTCCAGCAAACATTGCAGTCTAAATCATTGATAATTGAGCAGTGGTTTAATAGATGTAGAGTAGAAGCAAGAATTTAAATACTGCATGTGCTATAACTCTCCAGCTCACTGACAGGCTCATGTTAGCATAAGCTCAGCCCCCTCAGAAAAATCCTGCCTGCAGCTGGTCTGGCAAAGGAGATGCTGCAAGCAACAGTGGGATACCAGGAAGGGACAGAACACCACCCCACCAGGCTGCATTGTGCCCAAATCTCACACACACACTGTGGAGGCAAACACCTGTCACCAAAGCTGGTGGTAATTTGGCTCTGCTCCCACCATCCTCTGTACTGGCACCTCCATGTGTTTCAGCAAATCTGTCTTTAAGGACTTAAGCATTCTGATACTTACATAGAATCATGGAATTATTTAGATTGGAAAAGACCTTTAAGATCATTGAGTCCAGCTGTTAAACTGGCACTCAGCACATATCGGGTGGGAGCACCTTGACCTCCCCACACCTCCTCTGCATCACAGCAGTGACTTTTGGAGCCATAGGTGCTTTAAGAGGTGAGATCAACAAGGGCACTGCAGGGATTGCTGACGCAGGCAGACCACCTTGCCTTTACCCATGGAGCCAGCATCTGCCAGTCCTGCAACACAGGGAGGCAAGACCTCCTTCCTGCTCCATCCTTCAGGAGGCAGCCCAGGGTGGTGGCTGGGTGATGGCCTGGCAAGGGCTGGGACTGGGAGCAGCTGGAGGCAGAGCAGCTCAGAGAACCTTTCACAGGGTCAGCAGCAGCTGCACCCAGCATGGGTGACACAGTGCAGCCAAGTGACAGGAGTGTCCCCTGCTGGCTGCAGCTCTGGTGTTGTGGGGCTGCTGTGGGGAAGGTCCAGGGGGCGGCTGTTCATTTTTCCACTTGACTTGGACCACCAGAAGGAAGAGAGCCAAGCAACCAAAGCTCTCTGAGTTGGAGTCAGAAGGGCTGGGGATCTCAGGTCTGCTGGTCTACATTTGCTGGGCACACCTGCACAGCTGCCCCTCCAACTCTCTAAAACACTTTGAGCAATGATTTTTTAAGTCAGGTTTTTTAGCTGTCCCCATCATGACAGGACAAGATCCCAAGGGAAGAAGGAGCTGTGAAGGACCAGCAGTGACTTAGATGGCTGCATTGGGCAATAAACCTCCTGGAGCATGGCAGCAGCCGCCAGCTCTAGCGGGCAGTGTGCCTGCAGGAGCAACGTGCGGATCCACAAAGCTGCCTGTGCTGGCTGTGAAACCAGGATCCTCCGCCCTCACTGGCTCAGAGAGATGTGTGGCCAAGAAAAACTCCACTCCCACAGCCAGCACCATGGCCAAGCATAGATACAGAGTGGGTGACAGGCTCCAGAGGTCCCTGCGCAACCCAGAGGGTACTGCCCAGCAGCAGCAGCCAGCTGTCCCCAAAAGCCTCAGCTGCAGCAAGGAGCAGAGCACGAGAACAGCTGCAGTGCCAAGCAGGGATGCCAGCACCTCAACGAGCCTAGTGTGGAGGCACACAGTTTATTTACACAAACATGCTGGGTTCTCCATCCTGCCCTTCATTAGAGGCTCCCTGGGTTTGGCTCACCCCCCGCACTGGCAGCTGCCCCTGGCTGCTCTCCCTGCTGCTGTCAGCAGGGTTGTGAGCAGCTTCCTCTCTGGCTGTGTGCTCCCCTGGCCAGGCCTTGTTTTCTCCACACGCAGCCTCCCCTCTGTGCCCAGGATTAATCACTGCTGCCTGCCCAGCTGACCTCGGCAGCACCGGAGAGCCTCGCCCAGAGGAAACAGCCAAGGCAGGGGCACACACGCACGTGTGCAAGCATGATATGCTCCTCAGAGCTTGCAGCCACTGTGCTGGCAACTGTGGGGGCTGCAGTCCCATTTCCCAGGACATGGTGCTGCTCCAGAGCCTACCCTCTCAAGAGAAGATGATGCTACAAAGCCCTGCACCAGCAGAGCTCGCCAAGCTTACCTTTCAGGTGCGTGCTTTCAAGACAGGTCCTCACATCTGCCATGCAGCCAAGGGTCCCCTCCGCTCCTTGGGACAGCCCAGCAGCCACCTCCCCACCAAAGAGCCTCCCTCTCTGCACACAGAGTTCCAGGGAAGCGCAGGAGCTGATCTGCCCCAGTGCCCGGCTGCTAACCAGGTTTCTGCAGCACTGATTAGGCACCCGGCAGAGCAGAGCTGTGGCTGCAGCACAGCAGCTAATCAGCCTATCAGCTAATTAAAAAATTAGGCTGTCTGCTAGAGATAAATGACAAATCATTGCCACCACCCACGCAGGGCAGGCACCTGGGTAAGCTCAGGGGTCTGGAGCAGCAACAGTGTTCCCAGGTATTGACAGTGGCATCATTTTGATCGCCTTGCTCCACACCCTGCAGTCATCTCCTGAGGGAAGGGGAAGACTCAGCAGGAGACGGATGTGTTTTGTTCCAGGAAATTAATTTTTTCTGTGCATCCAAGTGTCCTCTTGTAATCTATCAAGGTCTGAGGGACTAATATTTAGCAGTACTCAACACCTTGGCTCTTAACTGGACTCCAAGGCAGCAACATCACTAAGCACGCAATAGGTTTCAGGATGGAAGTGCTGTTTACCTTGTATTTAATATCTGCTACTGCTGGGGGAGGAGTGTAAAAACACTTTTTGGAGCATGAGGAAGAGCAGCAGGAAACCTTTTAATCAGACAAAATAAGGTTTGATTCCAGGTTGCTATAAATTACAAAACAGTGGATGGAAAGCTGTGAACTAATGAGCAGGTGAGATGGAAAGGGAAACCAAAAAGAGATACAGGAAAATAAGTTTCCCAGGCTCACATTCCAGTTAACTCCACACACTGGGGGAAAGGGCTGCAGGCAGATTTTGTCCTTGTTTCTTCCTGCTAAGCTCTAATGAGCAGGGAGAGGCTGTGGAGGAGAGCAGCCCTGGCATCAACATTGGGTGACCTCCAGCAGCTTCCAACCCTTTGGGGACGGGGCAGTAGGTCTAGCTGGGGAGAGGAGGGCAGCACCCACTACAGCACCAGGTGATGAGATCCTGCTGCTCCGTGGGAGCAGGGGGAGCAGCCAGCCCTGGCCTGACAGATCTAGGACATCCAAAAATAATCGATGGTGGCACTGCAGCAAGGGGCAGGCAGTGGAAATGATGAGAAGTGACACTACCCCCGGGGGCTGCAGGCCACGTTAGCCCCAGAGGCAGCAGTGCCACAGGGAAGGGGTCTGTGCTGTTATGCAGCATCCAGGAGGCTTCCAGGCACTTGCTGAGCAGCAGCCCCATCCCCTTCATCACAGCAGCCCTTCCTGGCACCTCCTCCACACCAGGGCTGGGACCAAGGCACTATCCTGCCAGGAGAACCATGTCCCACAGGCAGCCAGATGGGGTTAGCAGTTCATCTCAGCAGAAATGGACCCTTCTACAGGACCACAGTCTCCAGTGTTTACCTGGGGTGGGCTTATTCAGAGGTCTGCTGTTGTCTGCTCCTGAAAAGCATCATGAAAACAACTCTCAGCACAACAGGCTCACCCCAGTAAGGAACAATGGCTGGCACAGCTATCCCTATTGCTCACAAAATGAACACTCCAGCATCTTCCCTTCCCATCACAGGATCTGACATAAGCGCATGCAGCTCAGAAACAGGCTGGGAAGGGAATCTGGCTGTTTTTCACGTGCTTGCGGCATGAAGCAGGGAGGTAGGTTATGAGAGCACATCAGAAACTATTAACATTCCCTCCATCCCAGTAAAGATGGAAACATTTTTGCCAGAAAGCAAACCCTTCAGCTACTGCAGCATCCCTTGGGAACTGCGGTTTGGGAGCCCATGGCTCTGGGGCCAACTCACATGGCTCTGCCACAGACCCCAATATCCTGTGCCTTTTCCCAACATCTCCCTGTTGGTAGCACACAATCAAGCCTGAAGCATGTGGGACACGGGCACTTTCCTCCCAGCCCTCTCCCAACAGCTGCATCGCTGCATTCCTTGATGTGGTGGGGCTCAGCAATGATGGCAATGCTCAGCCAGCAGGAAAGGATCAGGAGTGACGCACTTTCAAAATGCTCACTTACTACAATTATTACAGTGATTTGCTGAGTTCTGTGGGCAGCTGCCCTGTGCACCAGGAGTTGCTCTGCAGCTGACAGGAGGAAGAAGGGGAGTGATGCCTCCCCATCTCCCTCTGCCAGGCTTCACCTCAGAGACCTCTGATGCCCCGTGTGACACAGGATGTATATGGTGCAACTCTGCAAATGGGTGCTGTAGAGGGGACACATCACACATGGGCACCTGGCACCCTACAGGCAAACAGAGTCTGACCTGGGCAATCCTGTGCTGTGGATTCAAACAGTGCAGATGTAACGTTGAATCCTCGTGCACCCATCTCTGCAAAAGCAATCAACAATGTCTTCAGGATGCTGCCTATGGGCTTTTCCAGAAGGACACTAGCAGAAGACAGTTACTAGTCAAGGCATTATTCCAGTACACAGACTGTTTTCCTGGTACCTCTGTACTTTAACCCCTTCCCACAGCTTCCAGGCTCTCCACCTTCACAGCCAGGCAGGAGTGCTCCAGGTGCCCAGCCTCGGCACAGGCAAAACGCCCTGAGAAAGCACAGCACAGCTCAGTGCCTGCTCCAACACGTTTCCTGGCTGGCCTTTGCCTTCCCCCCCAGCTCTGCTCGGTGGGAAAGGCATAAGCTGATGTTCACAGAGGCCTCTGTCTCCGGGCTGGTACTCCCAGAGCAGACAAAGGCTGATATCAGTTTCGTGGGAGACCAAACCGGAGCCAGCATCTGGATCCTGCTGCAAGCAGCACCAAACCCCAAGTGACTGGGGCTGGGTCATTACCAAGCTGCTTGGATAAACATCATTATAATGTGGTCTATGCTTAACAATCAGTACAGCTGTTGATAATGAGCTGGAGAAATTGCCCTGTTCAGAGTCTGAAGCCAGGGAGACCACTGGACTTCCCACAGATCCTGATGTGTCACAGGCACTGTATGGATACCCGTTATGAAGCCAAAGGAACACCTCCCTGCTGGCAGTCACCTCCCCAGACACAGAGCTGCTTATTCACCCACAGCAGCCACCCCTGCTTCCCCCACCACCCACAGCTGTGTCCTCCTGACATCTCCTGCACAGCTGGCAGCTCCAGGACACACCAGGGCATGCTGTCCATCACACAGCAGCTGGCTGTGATTCCATGAGGCAGCACAGCACCTACAACATCCTGCAGAAAGGAGCTCTACAGATCACCACACTCTGTTTTGAACACCCTTCTCACCAACTTTGATGTCCCCCAGTTCCTTTGTTCCCCAGTACAAACTTCTGTTTTGTATGGCTCATGGCTTCATGAACCACACCATGACCCCCTTCAGCCAGCCCCCTCCCACACTGGAGGGCCCCAGTCAGCCAGGCTTATCCCACACAGAAGCCACTGCCCTCTCTAAACCTCTTTCATTTTTTACCAAGAGACCATGCTGATGTGCCATAAATTTTGGCAATATATAATGATCAATTCCACTCTGTTCTCCTTCCTCATAGCTCTGCATCTTTATTTAGTCACACAGGAACTTACCCCTTCTCCCACTGCCTCTTAGTTCCCCTACAAGCCTCCTATGAACAGCCTTACCAAATGCACCAGCAGAACAAGCTCCTGAGTCTTCAGGCAGCAAGTACCCAGATGCATCTTCAGCTCCCGGAAGATGCAGCGTGAGGGCTAACCTCACACCCAGCAGAGCCCAGGGGCCCTCTGCAGCCAGTGTTCATCTTCCCAGCCTTCAGCACAGCTTCTGCCTTCAGACTGGCCTGGGCAGTGAGAGAGAAACCCTGAGAAATGCCCCATATGCTGCCAGGGGGGAGGAGATCACCAGGTCCAGAGATGCTGCTGCTCCACACGAAGACAGCCAGCTGTTTGTACCAGCCAGGAAACTCTGCTACCTCAAATATGTGAAATACCATCTTCAGCCAAGTTCTGCTAAATACCCTACTCCGTGTGAAGCACGGCACCATCAGCCAGGTTTCAGAATCTCCCCTGAGCTAAGGGACACCAATCCTTTGTCTAAGTTGGCAGAGATAAGCCACAAAGCTGCTTCTGTGTCATGTCTCTTTTTCCCTCTGCTCTTTATTCTCCCACAGGCCATCCTGCTGCAGCCCTATCAGCAACACCAATGGAGCTGAACACCAAATTGCAGTTTTCAAAGCTCTACCCAAGCTGCTGGATGCTGCTGGCTCTCCCTTGGCCCACCACCTCCTGAGGAAACAAAATATTTGTTAAACAAATTTTTCCTGAAAACTACCTGACTTGGGCCAAGAATGGGTGCCAAGAATTCCCTGGGGAGCTCCCAGCTTTCCCAGGCTGCCCTTCTGTCACCTCAACTACTCTTCCGCTCACTTGTGATACCAAGAGTCTGTCCCCAGATCTTGCCTGCCAGACAGACCTGCCCAGGCATTACTCTTTCATGTACCCATAGAAGGGTGATAAAAAGCTTGCTGGGCCCCCTGAAGTCACACACAACTAAAATTATAAGTGGTAGAGGGATCAAAGCCAGTCAGGAAGAAAGAGGTCCCCTCTGGATGGGCATACTGAAAAGTAAAGTGAAAGGGTATGGGTCCTTGTTCTCCCTCCTCCTCTTTGTACTGCTCTGCAAGTCTCAAGACCATTTCATGCTGACATTGTCCTCATCCTGGCAGCTTCTTCTAAGCCTGAACCTGCTTGTCCTCTCTGCATAACTTTCCCATCACTTCTTCCTTGCAGAACCATTCTGATGGATCAAGCGCCGCTCCAGCTCCCCAGGCCTGGCCACACCACATTAAAACGGGATTTATGAGCCTCAAGCACAGACAAGAGTTATGCAGTCTGCACTTCTGCGTGCTGCATACCAACTCCCCAGCTGGTTTAAATCAGATTAACTCCACTGATGTAAGACATTTAAGGCAAGAGTGTTCCATGATTTACACCAGCTAAGAAGCTGTTATATTATAACTTGGCAGCTGCAGGTTTTAGATCTGAAGTTTTTTGGGCAAAGGTCCCAAGCAACAGTAAACGACAGAGCAGTTGAGTAGCAAATCCCATTTACCCTCAGTGCAATGTGCATGCAGCCAGCACACGTCCCACAAAAGTCCCTTAAAAAATATAAATAACCTGGTGTTCACTTTTCAGTGCCACCAGTTTGCAAAGTCAATGCCCCATCACAATAGGTTCCAAACAAATCACGATACTGTGGAAATGCCTCACCTCAAAAAATGATATATTTGGTAAACTCAAGCCAGCCAATTTTAGTACAAAGGTTGCTTGCTACTGAAAAAAAACCCCTATTGACTGATTAATGCAAATGCAAATGAACACACCAGAGGGTTTAATATTGAGATATGGGCTTTTATTTCTGCTAGAGGATGCTCAAGCTTCCAATCAAATCTAGATTCCACAGAAAAGTGGTGCAAATGATATGGAGTCAGATGTGCTTGGAGAGGTGCACAAAAAGACACAGCACTCAGGGCAGAACACAGCATTCAAGGCAGAAGAAATGGCACAGAAATGCACCAGGAAAAATGTTACTGCTGCCTGAAAAAGAAGCTTGGTCCTTTCTCCACCAGCTTAGCCAAGTGGCTTCTTCAGACCAGTAGATACCAGCCTGTCAGAGTCAGCAGGGCAGCAAGAGCCCAGTGCCATTCCCACATCACCTGCAAGCCAGTGAGTGGGCAGCAGAGCTGCAGCCTTTCCTGATGCCTCTCCTTCAGTCTAGGCTGCACAGGGAGGGGGCTGGTGAGCCCTGCCAGCCCCATAAATCACCAGGCACCCAACACAGTAAACCTGACCTCCCTTGCAAGGGAAATATAAATCAAATTTATTAGCAGCTTCTGAAACAAAAACTAAACTCATGAAACTGTAAAAATGCCTCTTTAAACATCCTGTGCCCCAACAGACCATGGAAAGCCCTGTCAGGTTGAGGGAGAGCAAACAAGCTTTCCAAGAGATGAGACGCCTCACGGGTTGATGAACTGAGAAAAGGCATTTCAGACCAAACAGCTTCTTGCTAGCAGGCAGCATGACAGGGATATCTTTAGCACACAGTAAAGACAGAGCAGGGAATCAGAAGGAGTGAATTAGCCAGCATTAATACCATCATTTGTATGCAGCGTACTTCAAAGCATTCAGTGCAGACAGCACCAGACACACACAAAATTACCCAAGTCTGAGGGAGAGCCAAGTAGAACACATTTTCTGGAGCCCACAGAGATCGGTGAGCTTGGATGGGACCCTCAGGGCTACCACTGCCCCACTGTTCAATGAGCCAGTGTGGGAAGGCCTTGCCAGGAGGACAGGGGCAAGTCCACAAAGGACAGAGGAAGGCTCATGAAGCACAGCAGAGGTAGGAGTTCCTGAGTAGAGCCAAACTGGGACAGGACTCAGCAGGGGCACAAGAGAAGTATATCTGCTCACATCTCAGCAAGAGTGCACCTGAGACCTGTGGTAGGAAGTCTGCAGGGAGTATTAGAGCTGGGCAGATGCTCCAGATGCCAAGGAAGCTGCTGGTGCCAGCGGTGCTAGCACTGGGAACATGCACACATGTGGGAACAGGTCACTATTGCATGACATCCACAGCTTTGAGAGGCTGGTCAGCGCCTCCTGGGGCAGGTGTATGGCCAGGTGGGGTGCCAGGTCTCCTTGCCACCACTGTCACCTGCAGCCTGCCATGCCCAGGGAGACGTGTGACCAGCCCAGGAAGGGATGCTGCTATCACTAGTATGTCAGGCCAGTGAGGCACCTGACAGGGGGAGCCCAGGGACCAGCACACGGAATGGACAAGTAGGGCTGCAGGAGCTCAAGGACACAAAACCCTACTTGTGCAAGACAGCATGCTGGTACCGTGAGCAGCAACTGCACACAGCCAGGAGAGGAAAATGGCACCAGCTGAGCCAAGCCCCTTCTGCCAGCTGCCTTGTTTTCCTGCAGAGTTCTTGCTGTTTCTGCACTTGGTAACAGCAGAGGTACAATAAGGGAACTTAAATGATCAGCGGCTGCTAATCAGTAAAGCTTACCAAAAGCTCCCTAAAGCCAAGAGGAAAGACTCAACAACTACTCTGCTGATGCTCAAGAGTGCAGAGCTACACCACAGACACACAGCACTTCTTTCAGCTGGCACCCCAAGGAGAAGGGGGCTGTAAACACAAACAGAACAGGCCTGCTTGCTCCTGTCTCACATCTCCTATCATCTCAGGGCATAAAGGCAGGGCCAGCTGCCACGTGAGAACCACAGGAGAACCTCCTGTCACTCGTGCCAGCAGAGACCTGGATGTGGTCTTGGACTGATGAGTCCATCACTCTGCAGGAAGGAGCAGAATTCTAGGAGTCCATCCCAAAAGTTTATTAACTTTGTATTTCAAATAGCACTGGATAACATCTCTGTGCAGAAGAAAAAGAGAGCCTGTGTTGCTGGAGGCAGAACAGCAGAGACCTACCTTTGGGCATGATGCGATGCATTGCAACTGACAGGAAGAAGATGGAGTCGCTGTAGTAGGTCCCCGATCCAGCGCTGAAGTGTTTCTGCATGGCCTCAACGATGGGAAACAGCTTTTCTGTCAGCTCATTCACATCATGGACTATTACCTGGCAGAGACACCAGAAACACCACTCAGCTGCCGCTTCTGGGGACAGGCCCAGCTCCAGCAGCCTTTGCTCAGCCCCCACCAGCACAGGGTGATGGGGGGAGGTGGGTAAAGCACAAACAGTGCTGGTGGCACTGCAGCTGCACACCAGGGCCTGGCTGCCCTGGCCCCTGCACATCCTTGTGACACAAGAACTGGTCAAGTGGAGGGAAAGGAGGACTTTTACAGCCATTTTGTAACTGTAAGGTGGGCAGGGACTTGAATCCACCTCACATTACCAAGTGTGTTCCATGTTTTGGGCTATTTCTTTGGTCTGTTCCCACTGCCTGATGCAAGCACTTATCTGGTCTCCCATATGGAGTCCATCAGAAGAGGCAAGAGTTTGCTCCAGGCTCTGATATCCTGCATTAGACCCAAGCCAGACCACGTCACTTACCCTGAGGACCAAGGCTTGCTCCCTGCTACAGAGGCAGGCTGTGACAGGGCCAGGGATGCAGCCTGGATTTCCTGCTCCTCAGCCCAGCATGGAGGCAAGCTCTGCAGCACGTCCCAGCGGGGCTGCAGGGGGAAAGGGAGGACAGGCCACAGCATGCTGATGAAAATCCAAACATTAGGAGCTACAGCAGAGCTGAGCAACTTCTGTAGATGGATCTCAGCCTGCCTGTGCTGGTGCTTTGCTGGTGCTCAGCCAGCACTGCTCTGCATCCCTCAGCCCTGTGGGAGCCCATGCACCAGCACGAGCCCTGGCATGCCAGCTGTGGCTATGTCCCAGAAACAGGAGCAACCCCAAATGCACCTTGCCAGCTACTGAAATTTTACAAGCTTATAATTTATTTTGGTCAAAGTCCAATGAACAGGAACTTTCATGCAGCTCGTTGTACCTACAGAAGGATACAGGTCACTGAATCACACAAGATAATGAGAGGGATTTTCAGGATAATTAAGAGAGATGAGGGACACGACCCTGGTGCAGATAAGGGGGAGTGCAGGAACTTGAGTGTGGTGAGTCGAGGTTGTGCTGCCTTCTTCAGGTCAGGGAAAGCAGGAAAAGCCCTGCTGGAACTAAAGTCCATCAAGGACATGACATTGCAGCAGTATTTGAATTTTGGATAGGGGAACCTATTGCCCTTGTTTGAGGGGTACCAAGACACTTCCAGAAGCTGGCCCCGCCTTCACCAGGGAACACAAGCCACAGTCTTTGTAAGCTGCTTTCAAACAAAACTATTTCACCAGTTCTACAGTTTCACTTCTTTTCCCTACTAACACTTCATCTGCTTAAGAACAAGGGGCCATGCACTATATACTTAAAACATGTAGGGTTGAGTACTTGCTTTTTTAATTTTTTTTTTTTTTATTAAAAGAAAACCTAAACCAAGCCAAATGTTTCAGAGGAGAAGGTGGCTCTAGAGCCTGTGCTGGTGCAATGACCACCCTCTCTGTGGGGCACACAAGGGGCTGCACTGATGCTCAGTAAGGCTGGTGTAGAGATAAAGGCGGTGAGCTGTCTGGAACTTCTTCCTTCCAACAGCTTTTTGCAGAACACATTGCTCAGACCAACACGGTCTCACAGCAGAGTGGAGCTCACTGGATGCTGGGTTGTGCTCATAGCACCCAAATGAGGTGAGGTGGCGAGGTGATGGGTCTGTCCTGGTGCTGGCCAGGATAGCTGAGCCCACAGCACAGCACAGCTAGAGGACAGGCACAGCCTTGGCCCTATGGCCCTGTCCTGGGGAGAGCAGCCTAAACACTCACGCTTGGCCCCTGCTCCTTGCCATCAGCCAGCTGCTGTAGGAGCCCCCGCGCAGGCTCTGTGGCCAGCACGTCCCTCAGTGGGGTGGCCCCGCTGCTGCTGTCCTGGCTGCTGGGCTCGGAGCCAAGGCCTGCAGCAGAACAGCAGGAAAAACACAGAACAACGTGTACCAGGAAAGTGCATTAGGAGAGCTCATCAGCAGCCACACCTGGCTTTTGGATAGCACAGCATGGTCCCCAGGACGCTGCAGGCGAGGAAACTGTTACCTTTAGGCAGCACCTCACCCCAGCCCTGCTGAGCTGCATGAATGCCCAGGATGGCAGGAGCAGCTTTGGGGTCTGGCTGGACTGGGGAAGCATGGAAAGGAAGTACTGCACCTGTAACCATCCTTCTGCATCCAGCAAAGATAACCTGCGGTGTGTACAGTACACAGGAAAGGGGGAAAAATGTCAAACCAATTCCAGTCACCTCTGAAGTGAGCACACTGCCGAGCACCAGTGGACAAAAGTTATAGAACTACTCCTGAAACTCCAGACACAGTATCATCTGCCTTTCCACTCCTGCCAAAGAAAACATGATAACATGTCTTTTGCCCACCCTTTTGTACTTCTGCAAAGCAAACTCCTGAGCAGCTGAATTTTGCTCCCACAGCCACAGGCCAGGCAGCCTCTCTGGGACTGTGAAGGCTTCTTCCCTTCTCATTGCTGACTTTAGCACAGCTTGTTGATCTGCTGCTAATTTTGTACTTCATTATTTATTTGTGTAACAGCTCTTAGTAAATCCCGTAGCTAAATCCGACCACGTTTGCTGAGGACATTAAGAAAAGTTCTAGGGGTTTCCTGTGCAAGCAGAGTTTTATAAATACACGTCCCACACTGAATAAAGATAATTTCTACTGATTCACTAGGAAAAAAGAACCTGCATTTCTCTTCCCTTTAACTTTCCCTCCTTCCCACGTCGGTCATCCTCACAGGTCTCCGTAAGCATGGCGTGATGGCAGCACAGTTATATCCAGCCCAGCAGCATCCTTCGCGGGGCTCATCTGAACAGGAAACCAGGATGAGCAAAGAGCCAAACGCGTAGTTCGTGTAATTATGTCAGGGAAATGGAATCAGTAAGAGACAAGGAGTCGCAGCACACAGCCTGGAGTGGCAGGAGATGGGGTGAGCCGGTGCCCTGTGTAAGCACAGTGTCGGCCGAGGCTGGCCCAGGCTCGCTGCCGGGCAGCTCCCGCTGGCCGGGGGTCGGGAGAGGTCACAAAGCCCCGGTAGGAGCGCAGCGAGGCCCCGCTCGGGCAGGACGGCCGCGGGCTGGCTCCTCCCCGCGCCTCCGGGCCGCACACGCGGAGCACGGGCTCCCTCTGCCGCCGCCGCCCGGCTGCGCGCCCGCCTGCACATCTGGGACACAGCTGCACCGCCAGCGGGAACGCCACGCAGCCACTGCCCACGCCCGGACAGCCCTGCCCTGTCCCGCCGGGAGGGGCCAGTGCCTAAGCTGCTCCCGACACACACCACCTGCTCCCCACAGCCCCTCTGCCCTCACCCTGTACACTGCTCCCGAGCTGCAGGCGGCTGCTTCAGGCTCCAGGAGACCTTCAAAGTTACTGGATCTGCCTAGGGAAGAGAGAAAAGCTGCCCACAACCTGCCCCCCAAAGGTTATGAACCATGTCTGACTCCGGGCTTCACTGTAACAGAGGAGCCAACTGATCCCAGCTTTGCTAGGATGGGAGGGCAAGGGCAGCTGCAAAAGCAGAGCCTGAATCACTTCCTCATGAAGAAAAGGCAAAAGTTCAGAGGGTTTTATTAGTCCTGCCTCAGTGGCTCCAGCTTCACCCTGAGCACTTTATCAAGCCTTATATCTGGGCCTGTGCTAGGACAACAGCTTTAGAACCAGGAGAGTGTTCTGCACACACCAAGAGGGGCAGAAAACAAGACATCTCAGGATAGAGATGGGTTACTGCTGGAGCTACCTGAGCATCAGGATCAATCATCAACATTTTAGCAGGAGCACCAGAAATCCAAGCTAGGCATAAGTCTCCCACTAGTAAAGAAGAGGAATGGGGTAGGCTACAAGAATAAAAGGTGCTGTCACCTGCTAGCATTCCAGAAACTGGCACAGGATTAAGACAAAGCTGCATGCTCGAGAAGTAGAACAGCCTCTACTCCATACCTAAAAGCAGAGAAATGGACTGGTCCAAAACATACTGGCAACCATAGGCTAGCCAGTGAAACCAAGGTACATCAGGCTCTGCCAGGAAATAGAGAAGCAGCTGTCCCACTGAGCAGATCTCACCTGAGGCCTCCAGATCATGCTGCCTGCTTACACCCAAGGAAACCAGTTCTGGTGCCAGACATACTCACCATGAGCCAGGTTTTGCTGTGACTCCACAAGCACCTACAGACAGGAGCCCATCCACAGCAGAAAAATCACCTCATCCCTCCAACTCCCAGCCCATGTTGCTCTGGAGAAATGAGGCTGGCAAGGCTGCATGCAGGACTTGTTTCCCACAGGGGCAGATGGCAGTAAGGCAGTCACCCACACAAAAGGGGATGTGGTGCAAGGGATGTGCACACCATGGTGGCCTGGGGTCCTCCCTCTCCAGGGGACATAATACCACAAACCTGGGTTGGGCTGCTGCACCACATCACCAGTGCACCATCATGGGGCAGTCAGTCCATCCTGCTGTGAAGTGCAGGAATGCTCCTGAGGGAGCTGTGCACACCCTCCAAACAGCCAAGAACTGCTGTGTGGTGTGGGTCTCCCAGCACGGGTACATGACCTGACTGAGGGCCAGCACTAGGAAAGGACTTGTTTAAGGAAAACGAGCAGTAGAATTATTTACCAGAAAGTGTCTGTATGAAAAATGTTAAGGCTACATTTCTAGTTACATCTTGACAGAGTTCAGCTAATACGAAAAACAGGACTTAAGAGAAATAAAAGTAATAACAGAAGGACTAGAGGACACTTCCAAGTAATGCTCTGCAGCAGCACTTCAGGACAGGAGAGAGAGGTTACCTGGAATCTCTGAACTTAACACCCCTCCAGTTTTCAGATACCTGTTTAATGTGAAGGAAAGCCTGACTTTGCATAAACTACACTGGCTGTGGATTTGGGAGGCAGAACTATTTCCCTGGCAGTAGGAACATTTGCATGTGGATGCACTCCAGCCCCTGCAGGCTCTCCATTCCCACTCTCAAGAGCCACTAGCAGGAGGCCAACCTTGTCTCCTGATCGGGAAACCGTCGAGATACAAGCACACGTGGTCCTCGTGTCGAGATGTTGAAGCAGGACTAACAGGGGCTGCAGGAGAGCAGCACTGCTTACAGCAACTGCTCCTCTCCAGCACAGGTGGCATGCCGGAGGTGTTCCCAGGCCACGCTGCTGCCCACTCCCAGCTGAGAATCACCGGGCTGCACCAGGACACCTCCCCGCAAGCAGCAAACAGCGGGGACACAGAACAAGCCCATCAAGACACCCGAGACTGGGGAGCGGTGGGAGCTTCTCCAGCAGAGAGCGGGAGCGAAGCGCTCTGCTGGGAGCCGGCCCACGGGCCGTTCGGTGGTTGGGAGAGTGTTCCTTCCCGCTGGACTGCTGTTCCCAGAGTCCCGCGGGCAGAGCGCACAGGCCATCCCGGCAGAGCCCCCGCTCGCTCCCGGCCCGCCCCTCGGCCCCCGCGCACCTGGTGGCGGAAGGCGGCGCCGCGCAGCAGGTCCCGCAGCAGCCCGAGGCCGATGTCGCGGCTGGCGCCCTCGGTGACGAGGTGGAGGTGCAGCACATCGGCGGCGCCCAGGCGGCCGTGCCGCAGCAGCGAGCGCAGCGCCGCCTGCGCCTTGTCGCGGAGCGCGGGGTTGCGCTCCGCCTTGGTGAACATGAACAGGAGGTGCAGCCCGCGGGGCCCCGCGCCGGCCGGGGCGGGCGGCGTGGCGCGCAGGCGGCGGGTGGCGCTGGAGAAGGTCTCGCCGCCGCCGCCCAGGTAGTAGAAGGCGCAGACGGCCAGGGCCGCGGCCGCCGCCAGGAGCGCGGGCTGCGGGCAGCGCGGCCAGCCCCGGCGCAGCGAGCCCCAGAGCGCCGCCATGGCGGGGCGGCCGCCCCCGCCGGCACCGCCCCCTGCGGCCCCGCCCGCCCCGCAGCACGGCGGGAGCGGCCGCGCCGGCCCCGCGCCGCGACACAGCACACACACGGCAGGCAAGGCTTACACACAAAGGCTA
Source organism: Poecile atricapillus (assembly GCF_030490865.1). Lineage (NCBI taxonomy): Eukaryota > Metazoa > Chordata > Aves > Passeriformes > Paridae > Poecile > Poecile atricapillus. The sequence goes on along the minus strand of NC_081256.1, from coordinate 15,019,604 downwards.
CAGCCGTACTTAACGCGAGGGAGGGCGGCGTATACAGTCTGTAGAGATACAGCTTAAGGGGGGGAAGGGTTTGTGTACATTTTACTGCTGGAATGCTTAAAAAACACCGAGTACAGAGGAACGCGCGGAGGAAAAAAATAAAAAAAATCATTGTTTCGGTCTGCTTGAGAAGACGATGATTTCTTGGCGATTTCTGTCAAAACATGGAAAACTTAGGCTTCTAAAGAAAAGTGAGTGGAATTTTTCCTCCTCTATCTCCTTCCATGGGAAGAGAAACAAGAAAATACTGTATACAGAAAGATAAAGCAAGCATATGAAAGGGTATATACCAAAGTGGTACACTCATCCTTTTCCCCAGCAGTGCCTTTCCAGAGTTGTCCTTATTTTAAAATTGTGCCTTTGTGTAAGCACAGGAGCAAGGCATGTTGGCTGTCAGACTGCACAAGCCATAAACTCTAACTTGGGAAAAAGCGTCCATAATGAATGGGGCAGAGATTGTAGCCTTAAAAATTAATCCTCAAAATACTTAGTGTATTGAAGAATCAGAATAATCACCTCAGTCCTTGTGACACTGTAAAAATATCATGTCCTTTGTACTTACATATTACTATTTGCAGTTTCATCAAAGGGTTGTTTCATTGTCAGGGTGTTATTTGAGATTCTCAAGATGAAGCAGCAGAAGTAACATCCACAATTTAAAACAGATGGCTGCACAGAAGCACCAAAGTCCTGGAAACATGACATCAACCCTCCACTTGTTCTAGTTCTCACCTTTTTAGTTTAGTGCTACAAAGTTTATGCTCTATCCAGCAGACCTAGTAATTTGGACAACATGTGTACTGATGTCAGAATGCAAAACAGGAGAAACGTCTCTTGTACAGGGATTTGCTGACAGCAGTTGGAAGGTCTGGTTGCATTTTCTAAAACTATTTCAGCTCAGTATACAAACAGGTAAAATAAAAACCCCACAGAGTGAAAAATGGAGTATTAATATAGGATCCTTTAGCACTCTAACATTAAAAGCCATGAATGGAACAATCCAAAATATCCAAAATCAGTGGAAAGACTGGCACTGATAGTGACTTCCTGGATCAGGTCCTAATGGGCAGAGAGGCCGAAGTCCACAATGTACTAATGAGCACCTGGAACATGCATCTGTCCAATTGCACCCATTTGCTGGTAAATATTGCTGATTAGGAAGTGTATTATCATTTCATAGGCAGCTATTTAAAAACCAGCTTACTAAAAATTACTGTTTACAGGTGATATCCTTGAGTTTCTTATTATTCAGACTGAACACACACTTTGAATGGGTAGAATCTGTTTTTCCTATCATAATTAGACCACATACAAAGTAAGAACTGTAAGATTCTTCTGCTTGGAAATAAAATCCACTGGACAATTCTACAACACTACTAATTTTGTAGCAATAATAATATGCAGATTTGATACATTATTACATATTTGATGCAAAATTATAAATTGAATTTTAAATTGAAATACCTTCTTAAAACTTTAAATGCCAGAAAGTTTAACTTTACCATAGTTTACAGATTTCAATTTGTTTTATCGCAGTTTTGCTCATCTTTCCATGAAGAAAAGCTAATTTGTTTCCTAATACACTTATACAGCAGGTTAATACAATGCCACAGCTATTAGGATTACTGAAAACTTACACTGGTACTATGTCACCTAAAAACTCTGCTTAAGTTGTCTCCATGGGGCAGGCAAATAGAAGATAAAGAATTGCACCTGCTGGTTTGGGGTTTAGGAGTATTATTATCTAGGTATAAATAACCTCATACATAGGCATATATCTAGAGACAGCATTTATACATGCACATGGGCAGAATGGGGCTCACTACTGAATAAAGCAAATTGTCTTGCTGCCCTCACAACAGTTGGAGACATTACTTGACAAAAATGTGCACTGAAATTCTAGTTTTTCTTGTGCTCAGCTTAGTTTAGACAACACATAAACATACACATCACTGAGATTATACAAGGGCTACTGTTTCCTGATAGAAAGGACTGATTGCCCTAAATTTAGAGTGGCTGCAAGACATGAGACTTATAGTGAGCTTAGGGCTAGTAATGAGAACAGCAAAAAGTAGAAATAGCCTTTGAACAACTATTCTACACAAATTTTGTTGGCTCAATATTTACTTTCATGTCTTAAATTTCAAGTTTACATGTCATAATACTACAAACAAACCCCACATCATGTCCAAAAGGATTACGTTTATTTTTCATGAAAGGTTCCACATGCTCATTTAGAAGAATACTTGCTGCAGTGAAAGTTTAATTTAAGAGGAAAAGAAAAGAAAAACAAAGGAAAATGAACTGCTCTTAGGAATTTGGTCCCCAGGATATATCCCTTTGTGACTGACCTGCAGTCACCATCATAAAGGCCAGCCTGGTGCTAGGGCTTCCACCATGAAAGAGCTTGCAAAAAGCTGGAGTTTTCACATCTGTTATGAACAGCCTACCTCTAACCAGAGTCAATGTAGGAACAAGAGAATCTGTTGAGTTGCAGTCCCACAAATGGAAGGACTACTCAGTAAGTCCTTACCCAATTTCCCTTCCAACCAGTCCCAGAAAATGCAACCTAGACCTTGTCAGAGGCACATTCTTTATGGCAACAGGGGGACAGATGACAGTGGATGACACTGGGTAGCAAAGCTGCTGTGACCATGCTGCAGTGGGGGCCCGCAGCGCTCCAGCCGTGCTCTGCCACCCCCAGTGCGAGCTGCAAACACTGCGCGTGTAACAGGGGCTGCTTTACCCGGAGCTAGCAGGTACTCAGGGGCTTTAAACATCTTCAGCTGCTGAGGTATGTGTACTGTAGAACATAAACCAACTCATACATTTCCCCAGCTACCACAATCTAAAGCTACATTGGAGTGGTCATTTTATCCAAACTATCTAACAAAATGCATACAATTCATTCTGTTAAAGTAAAAAAAGACTTGCACTATAAGCTTCAGGTTCTTTTCCTTCTTGACACTTAAGACTTCTGAGAATCTGACTGCTGGAAGCGGTTTAACTTCTCTGGATTATTTGATGCCATTTGAGAAAAGTCACGAAAAATGTCCTGATAAATTTCATCTCCTAGGTAGAAAAAAAAAGGGAAACAGTTGTAAACATTTGTAATAGTCAACATCACCCACCATTACACAAATGCCCTACTGTGCTATCAATTACTGTGTAACATTTATTCATGTATGAAGACTGCTTCTAGATGGAGTGATGCTGATATGAACTCAGAGGGACTGCTTACATGCATGCATGTTCTGTAGAAGCAAATTAAACAAAGCCAAACTATACCTGAAATAGTACCTCACAGGCAGCCACACAGAGGAAAGTTCAGAGTTAGAAAGGAAAAGTTAAAGCAATTTAAAGCAACTTAAAAAGAAAAAATATTTATTAGCTGTTAGGAATAAAAGAGTAAAATCCTCGTTTTTAAAGGAACTGCTAACCAAGATTCTCTACAGAAAAATAGAATTATGGCATAAATAAAGGTTTACTTAGAAACAGAGATCAGAATTCTTACAGCCAAACAGAACTCTCCATGAAAGAAACAATCAGCAAGCAATAATATATATATATATTAAAAAAAAAGCAATCTTAAGTAGATAAATTGTTGTCCATAAATTATTTTGGTCACTTATTTGGTACTTCAGCAAAAATAAAATTTCTACATTCATTTAATCTACATCTTTCATTACATTTTTCATTTTGATTTAGAAGAACAATGACACTTCCCCTAAAAAGCTTTTTTTTTTTTTCCTAAACCTTCACCCTTTGTGCTTAAACACAACCCTATTCCTAGAACATGTTCCAAAATGTGTTCCTCCCCCTCCCTGTCTACACAGGAAAACACATTGAGGACTGATTGCTTGACTTGAGTCATTGCCAAGTCATTCTTTTACCGCTTTAAAATGGTCATTTTTCATTCATTTTCACATTCTTTAATGTGTTGTAGCATTTTGGGCCTTGAGTTCACGTTCTGTTTTAAAACAGTAACCATCATCTTTTGTCTTCAAAAGGAATTAAATGCATCAAACATTGGGTTGGGTCAGGAGCTATGCAGCCATCCAAGTTTTAGAGTCTTCCCAACACAGATGGCCACACAGGACACAAGATCCCAGCACTACTGTTTCTTGCTGACAGCTTGATTAATAGCATGACAAAGAAATCAACCCAAAATCTCTCTCATTATGTACATTGAATATGAAGATTTTTTTTTTTTTCTAACATGATTGTGGAAGAAAAGAATGTTTTTGTGCTTAAAAGTTTGCACTACTGGGAAAAGTTACATTGTTTTGTTTTTTGATTTTTTTTATACACATTTCAAATGTTAAAACTGTTATTCTTTTGGAGATGAGACTCCATTCTTCTAAAAACACTTTCACAAATAATAACTGACCTTCCAGAAATATTTAACATGGCAGTAACACAATTCTTTCCAGACTTTAAAAGATGAATACATTCAATACTGCTCTACTAGGAAAAGTCAGTTCTAGAGAAATTCCCTTTTGGTTTTCAGATTTAATTTCAAGTACGGTGTCCTGCCCATGGCAGGTGGGTTGGAACTAGATGATCTTTAATGTCCCTTCCAACCCAAACCATTCAGTGATTCAGTGTTCCAGAGGTGAAGCAGGCACAGGACAGGTTTTATTATAACAGTTTGTGAGAGCTGCTTGCTCTGGGAGACCAGCACAGAATGGAGCTGTAACATTCACCAAAAAACAGCTATGAAGGGCAAAGAATTAGGCTTCTGTGATAAAAGCAATTTTGCTTCTAGTACAGAAGTGGATTCCACTGGTGAATGAGAACTGCAGTTCAAGTTTCCACACTTGGTTCTTTCAAATTAACTTGAAAGAAAAAAAAGCTATTTTTGCAAGATACATTGTGGCTCTGGCTTTGTCTCTATTACATAACAAAATTATTACATACAAAAATAGACTAAAATAAAGTGCCCCTTTAGTTTGTATGTCGCATTAAAATTCTAAATACTGTAAACCTTATCATTATTTTAAAGTTATACTTTAAAGTTGAATTCTGGAAGTTCCCTATCCAAGCAATGTTTTCCCTAAAGTGCAGATTCTATGTACAAAAATACTGTAACACTGCTTTACAATTTAACACCAGAATAACTCAAAAGGCACACATCATACATTCAAGAAAAGGTAGGAAGAAAAAGTAGCAATGCTAATATCAAAGAGTTAGCAAGATGTACTGTAGCACCAGGAGATGAGCAGTCAAGTATTATACAGAAACAGTACTACGGTGCATATGGCTTCTACCATCAGAAACAACCTTTTAAAGCTGGTTTCAGCTAGTTCCCATTCCAGGGATGTTTTGGAAGACCAACTGTACCTTGCAAAGTAATATTCATTCTCTCAGTAGCTCAAACTAGCCATATATATTAAAATTATCAATTTTGATGCCATTAAGCTACATGAGCAATTGTTTATCAGCTGCATTGCTAGAGCTGAGAAGTAGGCAGTTGGTTTCACTCTGATGGCAGCAAACTCATACAATGATATTTACCCTCACTTAGCTACCAGCAAATATACAATTGTCCTGAAAACCTTATTTCCTTCTAGAATCATAATTTTGGAAAACTGGAGTTCTAAAGCAAGGGCAGTGCAGATAATTTAACATGTATACGCAGTGGAAAAGACCTGCATCCCTTAAAACCACAGGAAGGTGTGACACCTCATAGCAGTAGACAGGTTTTGTGCTTACACTGACACAACCCTTCTATAGCAGACACAAATTCAACAATTTCAAAATCTATAGCAGACACAATTCAAAAAGCTCAAATATTGACTTCAACTTTTAAAAGAGACTTTAACAAGTAACAGTGAAGGGGGCAGAGCTGTGCCCTGTATGTATTGTATCCAAAGATACAATAAGTTCTGGCTGGGACTCTGAGCTACAGCTTGTGGCATTAATTTCAGAAGTTATTCTAATGAGAGCCTCCCCCTGATTTTGGGCTAACTCTGCCTGTTGTGGCAAAACTACTCTTCACTGTCAATCTCACCTTACCAGCTGTATAAAGTATCTCAATCAGACTGTATCAACTGCAGTCTCTAGATTCTGATGTTCCAATCTGGTAACATCCCCCTGCCCAATCCTCATGAATCAGTGGAAAACACATAAGGGCTTTATAGGAGTGAACTGAGAGTACTCAGCACTCAACCTGAAAAATAAGGTTCACCTTTCACTTCTGCCCCAAACAACAGGGTGTTTTTAGCTGTCCAACTTCACAATGAAGTATGCCTTCATTATGGGTATTTGCATGACTTTGATTAAATTACCTTCCTATGGAAGCAAGTATCACATCAGAACATGGTGTAAATTAGGCCTGAGAATAAAGCTGCACATATGCATAAAATATAATTTGTTACTTTCTTGCTGGAGTTGGCTCAAGTATCTGCCAGCTTCTATTTGTTTTTTAACCTAACAGAAAGAAACTGCATACAAAAATACATACTTAAGAATGACTGTTTTGTTTCTTATTAGTATCTTAACAAACAAAAATATTTAAAAATAAAATTTAAGGAAATAATACTTTCCTGTTTCTGTCTGGAGTCAGTTTGAAATATTTGAAGTACATTTTTTACATTGGTGTGCAAGAGCTTTTTTCTTAAAAAAAGAAAAAGCAGACCATTCCACAGGAAGGAGAGAATGGTGTCTTGGAATAAGATGAACTCTTCAACTGTCTCTGAGCAGGCTGAGTCAGAAAGCTGCTACTAAATAATGTCAGGTAAATCCTAACGTTACACAAATGTCAATGGAACAGCAATAGGAGAAAGCTCTGGACAACTACCAGCAAAACAGGATGGTCATGGCTGTAGTAATGCACTGCTATAATGATGCTCTCTAAACAGTCTCCTTTTAGGTTCCCTAAGTACTCTGACAAAGTCACACCACTTAATTTCAATGAAACTTTAAAATGTGTTGATTTATAAAAAACATTTTTGTATGAAGCAATCTTAAATTTCCCTCAGACACTAAGAATCTAATTGTAAACTGATAAATTCCTGTATACACTTCTTATACTGCATTTCAGTGTGGTTATTAGTAGAGTATTGACCTGGCTGTCCATAGAGTCCTTCTGATTCACGCATTTCTTCATTCATCCTTGCTAAACGCAACCTGCCATTCAGAAAACAAAAGGAACAATGTCATCTTTAAAGCACAAAAAAAATTATAATGCAAGACCTACAACGCTCTCCTGAATCTCACATCAAAGAGGTCATGTATGGATAGAGTATTTTGGTTTTTCTTTTGTTCCCCCCTGTTTTTACGTAAAGGAATTTTGACATTTCTTGTACTTTTAACTTGAAACTGACTAGCAAAATCTAAGTTATCTAGTCAGAAAACAGAATGTACAACTTACAGTGTTACAATATCTGCATTTGCAGCTTCCACTGCTATACTCAATGGATCTTTCCCCTCTTCATCAGTGGCATGCTGATTTGCTCCTCGTTTTAGGAATAAGCACACTTGTCTGTTTATTAAAAAAAAATTGAAGAATATTTTTGAATATATTTCCTTTGAATAAAGGAAAAAAGCTAATAAAGTCAAGATACAATGCATTTAGTTTAAATTACCAAATGTCTCATTTATATCAAAATGAGAGTTTTTTATTTATATCAAAATAGTGCAGGTCATCTAGGACATGCTAACAGTAATAAGCAAGCCATTTATTTAATCCACATTAGAGAACATGTGTGTTTTGCTAGTGGATGAGACTGCTAAATCAAGATATTATTTCCTCTCACAACCAGAGCTTAAGAAAAACTTGTATCACCTGAAATAGTATTAAAGTATCAGAATATCTGGGGCAATGAAGAAGCTTCACATGAATAACTACAGTAAAGGATGGCCATGTACAACTTGTGGGGTAGTGAGTTACCCAGTGTGTCCTAGAACTGTGGCATGGTGCAGGGGCCCCCTTCCTTTCATGTCTCGGATGTTCACATTGGCCCCATTCTGCAGCAAAAATTCACAAGTAACCAACGAACCCTATGGAATCAAAACAAAGAAACAACTCAGAACCAGATTGCTAGAATCAAACCAAACCTCTTCTGCCTTCTCACCACTGAGCCACCCAGCAAAGGAAACAAAACAGAGTTGCTTCCGTATCAACTTTAACCCCTACTAGGACAGAGAATTCCAAACCAAGTAGGAAAAAAATATTTCAGAAACAACTCTGAAAGAACACTGTAAACATAGTTTCAGCATCACATTATCATTCATTAGGGAAGCAAGCAGCTCAAAAGGAACAATGACACAGAAATATCATTATTTCCCTTGCTCTCCTCCCCCATCACCAGTACTCTATATCACATACCCCTCGAACTGCCTGAATGAGTGGTGTTGCTTTGTTCTCCTCCACGTTGACCCAGTTTACTTCAGCTCCATGAGCCAATGCTTCTGCCATGTGAGGAAGATTTTTCTCAAAGGCAGCTTGATACAACTGCAATCCTGGATTAGGCTGCTTGGAGTCACAGAACACTGGAGATTCTTGCTTGTCTCCTTCTAGAAAGAAAAAAACTTGCTTACCTAATTCCTGTTTTCACAAGGTACCTCTTGGAATTCTGATCAAAACATTTCTCTGGCAATAGGTAGCTCAGCTTTTGCAGAATGCTATGTATTGTTGCCCTGTTATGCCTGGGGAATTCACAGCCTTTAGCTCCAGCATTTTGGCACAGTCTCTTCACAGAACTATTACTGCACAGAAAACATTCTCTCTACATTACTGGCACATGTGTATATACTTCAATGTACATATTCCATGTAATTTCTAAGAAATTGTTTAGGGTTTGGAGTGTGTTTTACTGTAAACGGCAAGATATGAATAAAACTCATGTTCTGCAGGGATGTAGTCATACAAATACATCTTCATCTGCAATATACTCATACCTGAGTATGAGACTAATACTGTTCTGATCTAATTTTTGTTAATAGATACCATTGTCATTTACCAATTATTTGCTGTGGCTATAATCTTTTCGACTAAAGCATAATCTTTCTCTTCATCTCAAAAATGGTTACAGAGAGTGAAGTCTGGGAGATAAAGATGTAGTTACATAAAAGCTTTTGTGAGTTACAGCATCATAAATATTTCTACAATATAATCAGAAAGATCCAAGGCACATGCTGCCTGCCTGCTTTAACACCTGTGAACTAGTGGCTTTAAAACATACCTTAAAAGAGTGCTTTGATGTAGAAGAATAAATCTGCTTTTATATAAATAAGTGTTTTGGAAATTTTGAGCAGCCATACTCAATCTGTCAGAACAGCATGCTAAAATGAGCAAATTTCATTCATCAACTTACAGAACTTCTGAGTTGAGGGAATGATGTTTAAAGACTTGGTCAATTCCACATAAATAAGAAACAGAAAAATTAAGCAAGAATGCACAAATAACACATAAAAGCCCATTATCTCTGACTCAAGAAAAATTCAATCTCTGCAGATTTATTTATTTATATAAGTATCATGCATTTCTCTGAGTCTTTTCTTTCTCAAAATGCAGCATTTCTCTATCTGCAAAAAAGTCAATGTTTTGGGATCGGTCTCATTTGACTGGAAAAAATCGCAGTTCTTTGAACCCATTTAGAAGGATTACATGCCATTTTTGGTGCAAGCCCAAAGGAAAGATCACTAAGGAAAATTTTACCCTTGCTAAAAGCATTTCAACCAGGATAGCAGACATGAATTGTATCACCAAGAATTAATCTTTTTTTCAAAAAAAACATGCAGCCTAGTGATTAAATTTTCATCTTGAAGTGCAAAGCCTAACATACCTGGTTCATACAAACTGTTGGCTGATATAGTAGAGGCAAGGTGTTCTCTACTGTCATCAGTGCTTGGCTGGATCCCACTGTCACTGCTTCGGACTGTTTTGGGGAGAGACTGCAATTACTATGCAGAGCTGAAGCTACTTGCTCCTCACAGATACCATGATAATAAAGCAAGCTCTTATACTTGGTCCTGAACATAATTTTTAAAAAATGGCTTGTTCTTGTTCAGCATTCTTAATGCATCCATAGAAAAATATGAAGTCACATTTTGTAACCATAACATTTACAAATAATAATAATAAATGTCAAAGATAATAAGAAATGAAAAAAAAAAATCAGGATAAGTAAAAAAGCTTAAATTATTTCATGAAAATACTAAGCAATGCAGCAGCCTGGAGACAATAGATTGAAGCAGGGAGATGGCCACAACACACAATGGATCACTAGTGCAAATACTGAGCACGCCACAGCTGTAGTACTTACTACTACGGAGTTTTGAAGAGGTATCAAAGTAGGAGAAGAGTGAATCAAGTTCATCAGGACAGAACAGAGACTCCCGCCTCGCCTCGTCGCTACTTACAGCAACCGCTGGGACATGCAGGTTAGCAAAGCACAAAGCAGGCAGTAAGGAAGGGATAGGGCAGGAAAGAACGTTATTGGAAAAATCAAGAAGGATGAAAATACCGAGGAAAGAAGGTGGTTAATGTGATTCTGAATTATAACCATCCCCATTCCAAATCCTTCCTCCTATAAAAATGCACATCTCTGAAGAAGTCTTTTCTCCCCTACACTTACACTAGGCTACAACCCATTAAAAACCAGATTCCAAATTCTCTACACGAGGCAGAAGTCAATTAATATAAAAGCATGTTACCTTAAAAAGAAAATGGGTAATACAGCTAAGGAAAGAAGTGTGTAAATACCTCTTTGGGATGCTGCACCTTGCTCCCCTGCCAAAAGGGATTTTTCAGGGCCACTGTGCCTTTTCTCTTCCTGACTTGGACGCAAAACTTTTGTTCCAGGCTCAGGCAGAGGTACTGATGCAGCTTGCTTCTCTACAAACTTTCTTTCCACATATTTTGCTCTGATGTATGCCTCCTTCTCCTGCCTGTCATATACAAAATCCCTGGAGTTAGTAAGCTTATATTTTAGTATTTTCATGTATTAAACAAATGTCTATTTTGTACTAAAGTCAGTAACCAAAATTGTAGATTGGCATTGCATATAAGACACACCTATAGCACATTTTCAGAAAGATGCAAAGCACACTGTCGCTTTCTGTATTCTTGATTAAATTTTGCATAAGGCTCAAAATAATTTTATTAAGTTCACAAACATGTATTTACTTTCAGACTTTGGAAAGGTATGTGGAAGAAATAGCATTAGTTACTCTATGTTACCTGTATTAAACCTTTATATGTGTTTACATTGTTAATAACCTATTAATAAACATATATTTAGTTTCTTATGTAAATATAAATTGCAACATCTGTTATGGGAACATTAAGATTACACAAGAAAACAGTAACAAGCCTTAGGTAGGCACAGCCATCAATTCCATATTACATACTGAAGTATTTTTCCTTGTAACCTGAGGTTATTACCTTAAGACCCAATAGCAGCTGTGCCAAATTGATAAAAGGGGCTGTAATTATTACATTAAAACTGCTGAACAGCAGTTACCACTAGAAGGAATATCTAGAAAATCTCCTACTTTGTTTATACTATCATCACTGTCCCCATACTGCCAACACTTCTATATAATAAAACTGCTGGGCAGCAAGCAGCACAGAACTGGAAAGGTAGTAAAAAAGCAAATTTAAGAGACATCCTATACAGCAGTACAAAACATTGGGAATCTATCTTCAAACACAGATTAGCATCAGAGAAATAGAAGACAGAAGCACAATGATTTGAAGGCTGCTGTAAAGCAGCAGAGCTCATGTACAATGTAGGTAGGAAGATGAGAACATTCTGAGGATCAGGGAACAAAAGTCAAATGGAAGAACAAAGTCACTGTAAACAAAAGGAACAGCCACAGGATCCTTCCAGGAGCACTTACACACCGAGTACAGCCGGCTGAGCTGGTACCCAGCAGAGAGGAAACAAAATCCACATGTCTACAGTGAAGCTCTAGAGATGTTATCAAAAGGAGGGAGTGAGATCACAAAAAGAACAAATGAACAGGAGAAGCAGAAAGGGACCAATAGAAGGAATACCCAATAAAGAGAGTGAGAAAAGGGAGAAAGCAATATATACTGGTGATACAGGGAAATGAACACACTAAAGGAGCATAACACAGTTAAGTGGCAGCATCTTTTACAGGTGGAGGCTGAAGGAAGCAACAACAAAAGGAAGCAACAAGCACAGCTGGTAAAATACTACCTTTGACTTCCAGATTGTGGCTTCTTTACTCCCACTTTTTCCAACTTCGCTTCATATATTCTATTTATAACATCATTTCCCAATTCACACATAAGCTATAAAGCAAAATAAATAAATTCAAATATAGTTGAAAAAAGCTTTAGCTACCTATTCAGTTGTTTTTAACCTCACTCAGCCTATACTTATAACTTAGTGTTTTCACTGGTAAAAGTACACTTACAGAAATAAGCATGGGTTTATATGATAATAATGAAACAATCAGTGAATAGAGAGACCAAATTCTGAGTAAGATAAAAAAAGAGTCACTTTTAAAGTGCCTGAAAAAACAACCACCAGATTGCAGTGCAGGTGCAGAATGGCACCTCATTAACAAAAGTACTTTTCCACCAGCTTTGCCAGGAGCTGTTCTCCCCATCAGCAAAAGACAATTCAACCAATTGTATTCCACCTGACCCAATGAACATTTTTGCTAAACCATAACCTGATACAACTACAGAGAAAGAACAAAGTCAAAAGCCTACTTACAGGAGAATTTAACCCTATTGATTGCAATGAACAGAATTCTTGTTTCTAATACCAGGTAGAATGCTTAGTTCTGGTATTTACATGAATAGTGTAAGAGGTATAGCTTTTTTTTCTTTTGGAGTGGGAGTGGAGGGTTGGTTGGTTGTTTTCTCAGCATGAACACATTGATAAAAAATTATTTAACCACAAAGCACATTGTCTTTTGATTGTACAGAATAGAGAAGCAATTCCTAAGTGCCAGAACATCACAGCTAGAAGCAAATGCTTTGCATGAGCTATCCAGCTGCATGCATGCATCCATGCATGAGTTCTTATTTCAGAATTTCAGTGTCACATGATTTTTATAACTATGGTTCAAGCTAGAAATGTAGTATACAAACAGCACACAAGAGCAGTTGCACGAGTCTTCTCCTATGGCCGGAAACATCTCACTGTAAAGAGCTGACATCAAATTTTTGAGTATGATCATGTTTTAGAGGCTGATATATCACTTCCAAAATTTTCAGCCCACTGAAAGACATCAGTGGTTTGTAAACAGATTTGCCTTTTTGTATGTTGAAAGTATCAGATGAAACTTGCTACTCAGAGTGCACTTGGGAACCTGAAGGTGTTGTAAGTTGTTCTGCATTCAAGTTTGCAGCACAAATTACTATGGAGTATAAAAAAGTGTGAATTAAAATAAACCAGCACACAAATATAAACATTTTCTGCTCAAACTGCAAGACATGCAGTGGGTACAAATGTGCTTCCTGCATTGAAATTTCTGATTCAGAGGCTTTCGAACAACAATCTAAGTACCAAGTAAAAATCTGTTTCAAAAATACTGTACCTTTAGGAGTTCAGGTTCCCATGAATCCAACGTTAAAGATCTTACTTTTGAAAAGTGGACACCCAAGCTCCTAAACAACATGGAAGAAAACATTAACCTGTAACTACATGTTATATCTTACCTCAGACAGATTTACCATTAATTTATGCAAATAAAGCAGTTACCTTAATTCTATCTACAAACAAGGGTCTCTAATTTTCTTTCAATATACCTTTGAAGAGGCAAACACCACCTTTACTAATTAAGCCAATGCACAAATCAAAAGCAGTTGTGAGGAGTTCCCCAACCTGTGTATCCCAGAGCACTCGATGCACAGTGTGATTCCCAGGTTGATACTGGCCCAGCGAGGATCTGCCAAACCACAGTCACAGCAGGCAGCATTACCAGGAATACACTGGACTCGCTGCAGAGCACTCTCTCCTTTCAACAGCTTCTCTTTGGTCTCACTCCCAGATTCTAGGCTCCCAGTAGAAGGGGATGATTTCTTTTCCTGTTTCTAAAAGAGAAAAGACACAAACAAACCAACTAAGAGACACATGCTAAACTAAAGAAATTGAAGTCTCACAGATAATAACTGTGCACTAAAATCCAGGAAAGGCTCTTCGGCCAAGGAAAGCCACAGAACTAAAAAAGAATGTTTAGGTTTTTAAAAGATATATAAAACTGAATATAAGAGTATCCTATGATTTTTAATCACACTGCAGAAAAACCTCAAAAAAAAATATAGGACATAGTAACATTAACGTGATGATGTGAAAGACAGATCAGATATAATTTACAACCTTCAAAATTTCATTGCTTTTCCACTGGAAGACAAACAATGGATTGGTTTTTTTCTTCCCTCTCTATTTCTTCTCTCTCTATTAAAAAAGATTTTATATATTTATAATTTTCAGGATCTAAAGGGGAGGTTGTTGTTTGGTGGATTGTTAAACTCACCTCAGATTCATCCCCTTTCTCTCTATATGCTGTGGCAATACTGGTCTGAACAGCCTTAATCCACGCCTGCCGCAGTTTTTCCGAGTCAGCCTGAAGCATGCAGCTCCTGTGACAAATAAAAGGACTCAGAGACAGTGGCCAAGCAGCTGACATCTAACAACACATTGCTTAGGGGTCTGCTGTTATGGTTATACTGGTATAACAAGTATATTGTTTAGTAGGCATCATTTAATACACACATTTATTTTAAGATAACAAAGCAGCTGAGCCTTTGTGAGCTGCAAACTCCTTATTTCAAAATTATTTGCAAGTAATGCTAATAGATACAGAAATGACTTTTCCAAAAACACTGACAGTGGCTTAACTTCCTATTCCTTTCCTTATTCCAGATTTTTCCTTTTTATATCCTCAAATGCATTTTATCCCCATGACACGAGACACAGGTATCAGTCCTTGAAAACACAATTTCATTCACTGAGATCAAGACAGAGTAACTTTAAAGTTCTCTGACAAAGAATGAACTACTTTTCTCATCAACAGTAAAAGAATCAGGTCATGAAGTATAAAACTGTTCCAACACTTATGGGTTGAAAAAGCACAGCCAAGGAAGATGCATGTTATAGTGACCCACAACTGGGAATGCAAACGTCAGGATGGACAGCAATCTACTCAGAAGAGAAATATAAGGAGGAATGGAGAGTGTAGATGACCTCATATCAAAAACTTAAATATGGTCATATCTCAAAATCACTAATGAGGAATCCATGACCTGCCCTTGCTGTGGCAGGATGCCAAAATTCCCTAAGTACAGCCAATGCACTGCTAGAGCTGATAAATAATTTTATTTGGTAATTTCATTTAGTGCATTCTGAAGTATAATTTTACATCACTGAGACAACAGCTTATTTATGTGCTTCTCTCTCATTGCACTAATCAGAAATGTGGATAAACTGAGACCAATTTTCTACATTACTAAGCAGCTGATAGTATCAGCTACTACTAAGCCACAGCAGAGCTCTGCACCACAAGCTATTTATGCAGAAAGCACAAGAATGCATGTTTATTTTAATGCCAAAAGTAAACTAAATACCAGGGACACTTCTCACAGCATCACTTACTCTCAGCCAAAATTTCAGAGTACAGAATTTTTCAGATACTTTTCCTGTTCTGATCTATCCCAAGAGAAATGTTAATCTCACATTTTAAAACAACTACATGTAATGATTTTTTTTTAAAATAAACATACTCCATCGCTTCTCCTTACTTTGTTGGAGAAACCACCTCAAAACAGAAACGTCTTTCTATGTCTTCACAGTGTTTAACTGTGCAGAGCCGCAAGTCTTCAACAACTACTGTGGGATTATCCTAAGAGACAAAAGTTAACAAAAAAGTCACAGAGAAAAAATAATACAGTTTATAATAAGATAATAATTAAATCCTGAATTATTAATGAATGAATTCTATTTGCCTGGTTACACTAAATTTTTTCTTCCAAAAATAAAATTTGGAGACTTTCTTTTTACCTACAATTCAATCTACTGAATAATCAACACCTTAAATTTAAACAACAGTACTCAAACTACAAATATACTCTAAGAAATGCAATTAACTGACAAATCAGAAAAGTTATACCTAAATCAGCAGTATTTAAGTGCCAAATAAAAAAAAAACAAACAACCAGATGCTGAATGCAGTGGTTTTGAAAATTTGATTCAATTCATAAGAATTCCATTCTGAGCTATCAGCATTTTAAAGGTGCAGTTAAAAAAAAAGAGCAACAAGAATTTACAAACACAAAATGCCCAACCAAACATGCTCACACAAACTCAACTGTGTTGCCCTTCCAGCCACAGAAATTAAGCCCCTTGATTTGACAGCATCAGATAACAAGGAACACTCTCTGATCCCAGTCTGTTTGCAGTTAAGAGGAATTAATTGCCTTAAGCTCTTTCTCCTTTTTCCCCACTGTCTCCATATAGTCTCTACTTCTTTCCAATCTGAAGAACAGCTACAGCTCCTTGGTGCAAAAGCAGATTGCAGAACAACAAACAAAGGAGCAGGGGCCCAAAACCTGACTGAAAAGGTTTCTATGGCTTGAGGCAGAGCTGGACTTGCTGCTTTAACATAAAACTGCTGCACTTCCCACCAGCAACAAAGCAGATACTGACTGCTGAACCACTGTGCATTTTCAATACTAAATACATGCAGATAGAAGCCCTGACTGCTTCGTAACAGAAGCTTTCATGTTTTTTTCTCCCAGTTGCTGAATTGGGTGTGTGAACCAGTAAGTAACTGGAGGGAGCAAGTCCTGAAAGAGTTAAACACAACTGCTCAGAGAACAGCATGGACTATCTGACTGCCAACAAGTGAGCACAAGCCTTTTGGGACCAACAACTTTTAAAGCTCTAACTAGGTTACAAAATCCACAGCAAATAAAGTATGTGCTTACAATCAGTGCACAGGAATCTCAGAATTTGTCAGTGTAGCTATTAGTCTCGTTTTATAAAGAAAGAAACTAATTTAGAAAAAAGTTGTAGGTTGTTGAAGATCACACGGGATGCCACATCAGCAGTTTCCCCATCAGTCAGGAAAATCATCACTCAAACCCCAAACTATCCCGAGCCAGTTTTCAATTCCTACCTTAAATTTCTTCTGGTACACAAGTTGGTTATTTTGTATTGAGAACCAGCGCCTATTCAAATGAAGAGACATCCAGAGAATACATAACTGATTTTACAGTGCTTATTTGACTGAGATGTGCTAACATACAGTCTACAAAGAGACTGAATAAAATAATTCATTAAAGTAATGCTGCAGTCAGTTTTGGCAAATAGTTCATAAAAATAACAAAAAAAAGGGAAAGCAGAGACAAAACAGAAAAGAAAGCAAGGTTCAAATAATCTGAGTCCTAAACAAACACATTTATGTTATGACAACATTAGTTAAGCTATCACACAAAACATTTTCATTTCAAGGAACATTTCCTTCAGTATTTTAGCAGCAAGTTACAATTTTAAGTAGTTGTTTGGTAACACAAATTCAGATAGTTTGAACAATAAAAATACTTAAACCTATGTAAACTAATCCTGAAATATTTTTGGGAGTAGACCTAACTTAATAAGGCACTAAAAATACTTCTGTGTTGTTATCCAATTTGAGTTTAATATCTATCTACATTGGGCATCTGAAATAAAAACACTGCATATAAAAACTAAAAAAAAACCAATCAAAACCTTTTAAATAGGATCCTAACTTAAGCTTCAGCTTTGAAGAAAAAAAAAAGATTTTATGAATGCATCCTGTAAAATCCAAAAGATAATACAATGCTTTAAAACTCCTCTGAACTTTATCCCTCCTAGTCAAAGTCACTGCTCATACAGGATACATCTCGGAGAATGGAAAAATCACTCATATTTCAGAAAAAATTACCTCAGATCTCTAACAATGATGTTTTATCAGACCACTGAATGAAAAAAAACCCAGTAGACATAACCAGGCTTTCTAGCTCTTCTTGGATGCACAAAAAAAAAAGGCTAACCAATTATCACAGTTCCATTTTCACTGACAAAAATGAACGGAATGTAAAAAACAATTCAGTGAAATTTACACCTTGTTTTGTTCAGGCTTATAATGCAAACCTCTATTTACCACAGCAATTCCTCAATTATCTCCAATACCCCACCTTTACCATACATCACTTCTTTACTGCCAGTTAGTTTGAATGGTAACAGTACACAAAATACTGTGTTGCAACAGATCTTGTTATTCTCCACAGGCTGTTGAGTTTCAAGCTACAGTTTACCACAATTAGTAACAAGAGGGCCTCGTATTTATTCAACCACCACAAGCCATTCAAGGAAAGAAGTGCACAAAGATGGTTAAGAAAAAGTAAAATATAAAAAAAAATGTTAGATCCAAAACAGAAAATCCAGTATTTGTTAGAAAGGTTAGTGTTTCATAGACAGATGAGATTCTACCTTTTAACAATCTTTTCAAATGTTGTGCAGATATATTTAATTTAAAAAGCAACAACAGGATCTCCTGTCATCCTTGACTTTTTCAATCTGTTAATAGCAGTAATTTTAGTCACTGCTATTGTAGAGGTATCATATTTACTATCTATTTACAGATGCAGTAAGTATGCCCCACATATAAGGTAGGTTATTGCTAATATTCATCTAGGAAACTTAATAAAAAAGCAGAATTGAAAAGGAAATAAACTCACATGTTTTTTCATGTCCTTTTTTTGAACATAACACAAAACAGAACAACATGAAAAGTGGTGCCTAAGTGATAAAGGGAGTGGTAAAGGGTAAAAAAAGGCAGCCTTGCCCCAAGACAACGAGCAATGGAGCAAATCCCTAATAAGAACCTTAACAAGTGCAATTAACTTCATTAATGCAATGCCTCATTTGTTCTACAGCTAAATATTTAATGAGTTACTCTAGTAAACAAGCTCTAATCTCATCAGTTGGATATAAGTGAACACACAAATTGTAACACAAATTTGTGCCATCTTTAAAACCTTCTAGTCTAGAAGTTTTGAAAGTATTTCAGTCCCTTTTTTTCCAAGTAGAGAAATGAAATCTGTCAAAGAAAAATTTTCAGTCTAGCCAAAAAGGGTGCAGGCTTTGGTGCTTTTCTAAAATAAACTTTTACTGAATGAGATCAACAATTTACAATGTAGGATAACTTAGAGATCACACTTTAAAAGTAGATGTCAAAGTTAATACATTTTATTTTTTGCTTAACAAGATGAAAGTGTAAGGCTACCCTCCAAGGTGTCAGCACCACAGCAGTTTTATTCAGGCCAAAAACTTGGAGTTACTCCTCATTAGCCAAATACTATCAACAGACTCTACTGCAGCAAACAGACTGCTGAGGGGTCTACACCAGCATCAGCCAGGAACACCTGAGGTACAGTCTCTGTACTGAAGGTGCTGCTGTAGGGTAATCCACATCTATCCGGTTCTAAGAATAATTTAATAAATCTTTAGACATCATGTGTGCATTAAGTACTGATTATTACCAAAGTTTCCTTAAATGTGTCATTCCATCAAAAGCATGAGAGAAGCATGGTGAAGGAGGAAACATTCTTGGGAATATTAAAGTAGTTTACACTGGCTCACTTTGTAGAGGTTGAATATAGTTCTTCCTATTTAGAAATGGAATGCTTTCCATCATTCATACCTACACAATTCAAAACTGCATTTATTAAATAGGAAACAATGCAAAATCTATAGAAAAAAATTCCAACTTCTGAAAACTAAGAGTAATATTGAGAAGTATAAAATTTGAGTTTTACATAAAACAATGAATTGTGATTTGTGATTCTCAGAAACAGTCTTCTCCTCCAGTTGCTAGCAGCACACAATTAAAACAGAGTAATTAAGAATGCACAACATTTAAAAGTACATGTCTATTGCCAATGCAGTTGATAAGAAAAAAGAAAAATCTCATCAACTTCAATTGGAAAAAGGCAAGACATTGATCTTGTATGCTCAGTTTGAGTGCAGAAACTTGGCTTTAATTCCTTTTTTAGCTAAAAACTAGCTCAATCTTTCTAAACCTTTTAATGGAGTTGAGCAGCAGGTATACTGGCATCCCAGGCAGAATCCTTCTGTTATTTTCTTAGACTGAGTCACTTATACATCCATTGCAAGTAATCAAAATTAAATGCAGGGTTAATGAAGAGCTTTTTGCGTGCCAAGGAAATATTGGGAAGGTATAAAAGAAGCTGGTTGGTACCTGATGTGATCTGGCTTTTTCCTGTCATGTGAAAAAATGGGGTAGGATTAAAACATAAGGGAAAGGAGGAAAAGGGATGAAAAACGCAAAATGAGCAAAATAAGAAAAGAATTAGCATGATCTGAAAATACAGCAGAATTAAAAAGGAAAACATCTATTGCATCCAATCTAAAACCTATTTGGAACATACTTAATGGTTTGACAAGTGCTTTTCTCTCTACACACATTTATTCTTTCTCCATGATATATACTTATTTTTCATCTGAATTTCTGAGAACCAAAACAGCTTTCTAGCTGCTTTCTACTGCTCCATAATAAATGCACCTGACTCTAGTTCCTGATGCCTTAAGAAAACTGGTGTACAATAAGGTATATAATTTACCAACAGACATTCTAAACACAGGTGTCCATACCCAGTACTCTAAGACTTTGCAGTACAAGGACATAATTTTGATTCCACTAAACTGTATTATCTGAAATATTCGTGTACATTATACACTGTCCTTTTAGACACAACAAAAAGAGATTACAAAAGCTCCATCTTCTTCAAAACACAGTAACACTGACTTGCAAATAGCTCGGGGTTTACTTTGCAGCCTGCTCAAGCACTTATTTGTTTCTAAAGCCAGTGTCACGCAGAACTGTCCCAAGAACAGGAAACTTGATGCAAAAGCCCAAAGAATGAAAGTCTTGAGACAATGAAACATGAGCTGCCAGGTGCCCCAGGAAGAAACTTCATTATGCTAGCAAGACATTAATTTGTACTGGAAACAAATTTTCATTCACCACAACAGATTTTCCCCCTTCAAAAGGCTGTATTATACAGTCTTCTTTTTTTTTTTCTCTCCCCCAGCAACCAGGATAATACCACTGTGGGGTCCATGGATTCACTGACCAAGATGTGCACACAGCAGCATCACATTTCTCTCATTTGTCAGCTAGAATCATACTGCTGTGTCAAACCCAGACAAAACCTATCATGCCCTTGCCTCTTCTCTTCTGTTTTTAATGCTGGCAAGTATCTGCTAATGGTGGCCATTTAAATGTTTTTTGGTGCCTTTAATTGACTCTTGAAGGAGCTCTTAAAAAGGTCTAGAACCAACATAAGTCCAACTGATACCAATGGGAGTAAAAGAGAGGTCCCAGATTTAAATACATATTACTACTGACAGTGTATTTAGTAGTCAGCAAGGAAGGTCAGTGCTGTCACCCTTGCTGAAGAACAGCAGGAAATTTCAGTATTTCTAGGCAAATTCATCTAGTTTTGTTTCAGCTGGTTGATTTTCCACCCACCTTCCCCAAAGACAGGGCTATAATAAAGCAGCAAACTGCTAATCTGTAAGAGCAGTAAAAGTATCTTTTCTGTCTTGACTTCAGCTTAGAATTCCCTAAAATAAAATACATAATTCTCTAAATGTTTCCTCCTTTGATATTTAATAAAATTTTACACACAGAACAGTTTAACACAATGACAAAATCCTTTCTTGCACTTTGACTAGTGACTGGAAAAACCTGCTAATCTCTAGTATATGATAAACTTCAATCAAGTATATCCCCACAGCTGAAACTGTAACACTACACAAGTAAAACCTTCCATCACATGAAACAGACAGTGGAAAATGACAGTGACCCCTTCTGTGCCTACAGCATAGCAAGCAATTACATATGTTCAGAACTAAAAATAACAAAAATACTTCTTTATTTTTATTTAAAAATAGCAAAAATGGGGGGCTAGATTCAGAAATTAAAAACTTCATCAAGGTCTTAAATGTATATTTTATGTATGATAAAAGTAGTTTAATAGCAATTAGTAATGGTTTGTGAACATGTGGAATACAAACTTTAAATAATTGATTTAATTTCAGAAATGTTTATAGGTAGCATATCCAGTTTTATTTTTTGCCTAAAAGCATCCAACTCCAACATTTATCACAGAGAGATACATTATCAAGAATCTAATAGTAAAAAGGTTAAAGGTTTTGCTTTATTAAATGCCCCTGCGATAAATAGAAGAAAAAAACGAAGTAAATATCAATTATGTAATAAAAGTAGGCAGCTCTGACTCATTAACAAGCTGTTTATCTTTGCCCTCTTAAATTATTGCTTGGATATATTTTCATTATATTTGTTCAAATCTGTAACTTAATCAGATGGAATGTCATTGTGTATCTTGACTTAATTACAATTTCTCCTTATTTACTTTGTGTCCATTAAACTACCAACATACAGAGGTTAGTTTTAATTGACTCCTACTCTCTAATCACTTTAAGGTAAGTATTCCTAGGAACAAAGCCATGTGGAAGCAGACACTCCTGTCCTGCTCTCTCCTGTCACCTCCCTGCACAGCAGGGCCTTTCTGCATTTCAAAAGAGGAACCCAGAAACAGAGTCAGTTTCACCATCAGTCAATCTGGCAATGGCAAAAAGGACCCTTTCAGCCCCTTGGGAATCCAATCAAGGCCAATCTCCTGCCCTATTACTGCAGATTTTTCTCAGTATGCTTATACTAACATTTTACTTCACACCAGGAAGGTGCTTTTGATGCACATCCCCTGGTTTTGCCCCTTCACCATCCTTTGATGCTTCACAGATCTTGGAGACCTTGGAGAGCTCTGAATTCTGCTTGCATGAAACTAACCCAGAAAGTACATTACAATTACATATGAATAATCAGGCCAAAGGACCAGACCTTTGTACTAGTTGCCCATGACTTGCTAATATAGATACAGTCTTACTGACATCAGTGGCCCTAGCATCACTTTATGGATTTAATTGAAGTGATCCAAATTTCTTACAAGTTTGTGGTGTGCTGAGATGCTCAAGGAAATATAAAAAAATTAGGATTGGAAGGGACCACCCACTGAAATGCACATTCTGTCCTTTCAAACACAGCAAATAGTTTAACAGAAGCACTGATGAAAATATAGCAGAACATGGACAATAGAGAGCTCTGTATCACAAAAAATTAAATTTAAAATTCAAGAACTGTATCCAACTCTGCTGTAACTGCTCCAGCATATATATTTCCTTGAAAAAAAGTACACACCATTGGAAATGCAAAAGAAATCCTGTTCCGGAAGAAAAATATTTAAATAGTAGTAAAATACACATTGTTAAAGATATATGACTAACAATATAGTTTGAATTCCCAAAAGGGCCATCAAAACTACTGAGCAAAAGTCACTGCATAGGACAGGAATTTTAAAGGATAACAATTACATTGCTTATCTTTCAGGAAAAATAACTTGAGTCCTTGACTGTGTTAGTCTGCTTCCAGTGGCTATACAACTTCTATTTTACTCTGTCTTCTAACACTTTCCTAGCATATGGTTTCACAAGAGAAGGGTTTGCAAACAACTAGGACAGAAAACAAGGAAAAATGGCTTTGAAGTGTCATCTCAAAGTTAACTAAGAGAGTCATCCCAGTGTTCTGTCAAAACTATGGAGTCAGCGAGTTACAGAGATTATGAATCAGATGAGAATTCAGGTTAAAAAGCAGTATTTTTGTAAGTAGCAAATAGAGGTTCTGAGTAATTACCTGTTCCAAGTCTTGAAGGCATTGCTGGCTCGCTTGAATAAATAACCTTCCATAACGATGCCATTGGCTGCATCTACATTGTATTCTAGTTTAGTATCATCACTGGAATAATCCTAGTACAAAGGAACAAGAAAAACACACTGCAGTTCAAATGAGACTTCAAATATGAGCAGTACTATTGTCAAAGAGTAAATACCGAAGAATAAAGTTTTCCTTGCAACATTTATTAGTCAAACCATGACTCTCAGCCCCTAATGGCATTTCTTAAAAAAGCAATTTTAGGAAATGAGAATGCTGAAGATTTTTACTTTACCTGCAACAAGGGGAATTTCTTGTTCAGGTATTGATGACCTCTACAACCAAATAGAGGGCAAACATTGCTGACAGAGCATCTGATGTTTCAACAGTCTGCTCAAATGGTCTCTCATATATTCCCAGCAAAGGGGATAGAAAAGCAGAGGAAAAGAAGCCATGAAAATTAGGAGTCAAAACTGAAAAACAGTTCCAGCCTGTTGCAGACACCTGTATAATGCCAGTTGTGCTTTAGCATTTGCTTCAGCTCTGTCATGTTGACAGCTGAGCTACATAGGAACTTGGAAGACAAGTAATCAAATAAAGATGATTCTATCAGTTAACTCCAGAGTAAAGCAATCATAGTGCTGGCACTGATGACAAGACCTTAGCAGTAATTTTTTCTTTATGATCTTGGATAAGATTATAAAATTACAAGTAGGACAAGGGAATATGCATTTCCATCAACTTAATAACAACTAAAACCAGCTAATAACAATTAACAGCAGCTTTCCAAGCTTTAGAAAGGCTGACTGCTTCACATCTTCAGCAAAGGTAGGTTAGACTAAGTAATAATACATGTGGTGATCATTTGCTTTCACATCTCATTGAGAACAGCATGGGCTCTTCCCAGGGAGGTAGAGATATTCAGTGAGTGGGAGACTAACATCTACAAGGGGTGCATGAAAAAGCACACATGGAATGACATCATTTATCACAACTTTGTCCAGAGATGAAAATAATATACATGCTGCTATTAAAATATATATCCTTAAAGTAGACTAGCAACATATGGCTTCTTCCCCTTAACAAGGGTGTAAGAGACACATTACTGAAAATTAAATTTCAGAAGAAAAAAACCAAACAAGTTAAATACTTAAAAACCAGAACATTTTGTAATATGACCTTCCTGAACCTTCAGTAGTTACTTTTTGTAAATTGGAAACATCAGCTTTGCATGAAAAGTCTATCTGAAAGTCTCTGTTTTGTACTTTGCTCCTTCGGAACTTTTCTATACATAAACAAAAAAAGGCAAGAAGTATATATATATTAAAAAAAATAGCTTCAACACCAAAACATGGTCATTAGCCCCAGGTAATAGCCCAGGATGCACACAACTTTCGTGCTACACATGATGTTTACTCTTATACATGCAGATGGTTTGGTCCAATCCAAGGTTAATTACACATGATAGTGAAATGGTTACAAATATTAAAATGGGCCCTTTAAGCTCCTCAGTCAGAACAGCACAAATTCCTCAAAATTACTCACTGTTTTCAGCTACCGCTAACCTGGATGGATTAACTAATGTTGAAATGTTAAATCTACATTTTTATTATTGAATTGACAGATGATCAATGCAAGAGTTCTGAAAGAAAATGGAACTATCATATCACTACCACACAATCTGAATAAACATACTAGTTACAAATGAAAGCTTCACCAAAAGCAGTGATTTTTTTGTATTTATTATTTAGCATTTAATAACTTTGACTTTCTGCCTGTTTTCTAGATCAGAACATGCTGAATATAAAAGGCTTCATGTAAGCTCTCAAAATAAAGAGAAAACCACTATGCACAAACTTAGACATACTGATGTCACATTCCCTACATTCCCCCAAAACTGATAAATTACTCTAACTTACCAGCTCCCAAACATAATGAAATCTGCTAAAGATTTGCATCTTCCTGCCTCACTGATGCCTGCAACTCCTTGTCTAGTTAAACACAATATACATTTCCTCAGTCTTTTCTGTCCAAACTACTATGTAATCAGATTTTCCTCTGGGTTTGGAGAACTGCGGCAGCAAATGCAGCTGTCTTTTCCAATGAGTCCAGACCTGTGCTTTGAAGGTGCACACAATTATGACAGGAAACCTTCATATCATTTATCATGCCACACTCTGTCGGAATTATCTAAAATACTGCTCCTTCTCATGAAATGCATTTAGTGTGATTTT
This sequence comes from Poecile atricapillus, assembly GCF_030490865.1. NCBI lineage: Eukaryota > Metazoa > Chordata > Aves > Passeriformes > Paridae > Poecile > Poecile atricapillus. The sequence continues at coordinate 14,993,562 of NC_081256.1, read as the reverse complement.
TAATTACTTCCCTGATTGAATTCCACTTTTACAGAGCAGAAAAAGACACCAGAGTATAGAGACAAATGTCAAATATCTCCTTAACTGTGTATGACAGACTGTGAGCTGGAGCAGGGAGGGAGTAAGGCTTCCATGTGCTTTATCCACAAAAACTTCATTGATAAAGTTGTGGTCAGGGAAAACATGACCAAACAATCAGAAAAAAAAAATATGCTCCATTTAAATTCCATGGATAAAAGGAGAAAATGAAACTAAATTAGCTGTGTTCTGATCTCAGTCTCTGCTATTCTATAATTAAAAAATAGGAGCAAAGCAGTCACATTATTGTTTATTTTTATCTTGGTGCATGGAAAAGTTTAGTGAATCACAAAAAATAATCTTGGGTGGAGAAAAATCCACCCCTATCTTTCCAGTGTCCTGCATAAGAGAATCACATGTTAATAAACTAGTCACTGTATGTGATTCAGAATCGTGTATTCTGCCAGCAGGCACATAACTGGTAAAGACTTCATTTAAAATGTAATTAAACTAATTAGATGTCAGTTAGGATTAAAGTAGATTTCACCTAACCAGAACTAAGAAAATGTAGCCAGTATTACGTAATTTTCACTAAAGTGCTACATCACACATTTCATTCAGTTTTGAAAGAATAAACATGTATGGCTTCTATTCTGACACTGATTTTTCACAGTTGGCTGCTACAGGAAGAGAAACATGTAGAAGTAGGTTATATAAGTGAACAGCATGCTTTCATGCCTTTTTCCCCCATTTTCTTTAAATGTCCATGGGGTACAGCAAACCAGCTGGCAATGGAAAAACAACTTTCATCTCCAGAAATAATACTAATCTGATGTGTCACAGACCATTTAATATTCTTGACAGTGTTTCAGTGAATGCTTTTTTGTATGAACATATCAATTCATCACACATACTTGATTTATTTCAGAGCATGCTTTCTTTTTCTCTGTGCATGATTTTCTTGTTCGCAAAACAAAACCCCCCATACTTTTCAGTCGCAGAGCTTTTGTTTTACTTTCAAAATTGCTATCAGGCTATGAAAGCTATTCAAACCATTTTACTAGTAAATCTTAGGAACTATATTTTAACATTGAATGTGTAACCCAAATGATTTTTTTACTTTAGAGAAGAAGCATTTTAAAAATTTCTTTAAAAGGCAGTAAATGGGAGAGCATAAGTACTAAAGAAAATACTAACCTGAAAAATTAGGCCAGCATATACTAAACAGGAGACACTAATTATGCAAACCCCCCATTTAGAAAGTTGCTTCCATTCCCTTTCCATTGGCAAGAGATGTTTGTCATGCTTAAGCTGAAAAGTCCCTTGAGGAAGGGTTTAAAACAACAGACACCACAAGTAACAAGGTTTTACAGTCCAAGAGAGTGAGAGAATGCTAGAGCGTCATTGAGCAAACAAGTCACTTGAAATACAAGCACATCTTTGGTTTTGGAGACAGGTTTATTCTACACATCTTCTCAACAGCAGCTCAGGTTTATGCCTGCATTGTGATTGTGGTAGCATCTGGTTTCCTATTACCTTGTTTACTCAAGATGCTAAAAATTTTCAAATCATTCTCACTCCAGCTGTTTCCTGAGCAGTTCTTCAGAACCAGATTTGTACTTTAGTGAAAAAGGGATTTGAATACAAAAAAAACTATTTGAAGTTCAATGCAAATACTTTTCCTGTACCATCTCCCTCATTTTAGAACAAAAGATTAGCTTTGACACAATACCAAAAAGCCATGAAGGTCTTGACAGGTGCAACTGATTTTTAAAATATTTCTTAATTAAACATGTTGCTGCAGCAATGAGCTGCAAACTGCTCAGAAAACAAGAGTCATGTCTAATGTATTGACACTGCAACACCATTCTTTTAATATGAATCTTTCCTTATAAAAATATATTGCAAAAATTTCCCAGAATGATCATGAAATTTCTAGATTAATTCATAGCACGTGTTGCTTCAGTTTAATACAGAAAAATAATTTCTTACACTGAAAAAAATAAAATTGAAAAAAATGTGTCCTGATCATCTTCTGGGTAAATAGACCACAAAACTTATAAGTAATTAAAAAAAGTAAATCATATTATCAGCTCTGCTAAAAGAGAAATCACACTGTATTGGTGACCAAGCCCTTCCATGACACTTTTTAATAGCTTCTCCATCAACAGCCTAATTAAGTAGGACAATGATTATACAGAAAAGTGAGATGGGTTATTTAATTAGTGCAATTATTCTGCATGCATATGCACATATATGCAAACACAGGTAGTGGGTGGGTAGGTGTGTGCACGTATGCACTTACCTATACATTTCAGAAAAGGAACTGTTCTTTATCCACACAATGAAGGAAAGGCATCATTCTGAAGCATTAGATTAGAACTTCAGTATATTAAATGCATATATACCTTATGGAATATTCAACACAATAAGCTTCAGAAGTTTCAGTTGTTATAAAACATGGAAGGATTTGGCATTGGAAGATTTGGGAACATAGTGGAAAGCAACATGACAAGACATGAGAAGAGAGCGGGGAATAAAGTTGCCATCCGGCACAGGGTGACCAGATGACGAGTAGTGATAAAAAAAAAATCCAAAGTTTAAGGCAGTTCTGAAATCCTGATGAGCTAGAAGCTAACTTGTTGTGAAGGTTGGGAAGAGCAAGTAGGAGGAGACAAAAACAGACAATGTGATTTGAATAAGAAACTGAGAAAATGACTGGACAAGCTATAAGAGGAATCTCCAATAAAGCACAGTCTAGGCATTATCAGCACAAAAATGCGACAGTGGCTTCACTGATAAGGACAAGAGACAACATTTACAACTCAAAACACAGAACTTAAGAGGATAACATACAGTACATTCTGACTGCCCTGATTATATTTTAGAAACAGCATTAAATTGTCAATTAAAGTAAGTAACAATAAAAGTAACATCACTGTGCTTGTCGCTCCTACTAGAAATCAAGAACATTTATATTACACACAGATACGGCTTATCAAGTTTCATGAAGCTTAAAAGTTTCAGTAATAAGTGAAACTAGTAAAAGTAGTTTACCTGTAAAGCAGCCTTAAGCAGCATTTGAAGAAAAAACAAAGACTTGTAAACACCATTGGCAACAGCAGTGACCATAATTCATGGGAACCAGCTATTATTTCTATGGCAAATTAAAAGATAATTGCTCATAACTTAAATCCTTCACCAAGCACCACTGTCCTCTTTAACAGAGAACCTCTCAACTAGTGTCCATTCCTGAAACTGAGCCTTTAAGCCCAATAAACTTTAAATTTGACCTTCAACATTCATTCTCAAGTTACATCTTCCCCATTTCCTCCCTTTCTTCCCCTTCCTTGCCTGTAGTTATCTCCTGACTCGAAGCACAGCATGTCAGCTCTGCCCTCATCATCACATCTGCTCAATTTCACAGCAATCCTAATGCTTCCCACCAACTCCTAAAGGGATGACAGGATGCACCAATAAAAATGTTTTCAGCAACCAAAAATGTTACCTTTTCCCATTAGTATTAATATTGGCTCCTACTAAGGCTACCCAACGTATAATCTCAGTATGTTTATTAAACATTATTATTAAAATAAATTCCTGAATTTATTTAGTTATCAGATTTCATTTATACTGGGTGGGATTTTTTAATTTATGCCACCTGAACAGATACAGAACGTATTTGAATGATAGTAAGAAACGTAGCATTACCTTTAAACTGCTATCTAATTCCTTTCAAAAGTGCCTGTAGTATTAGCTCACTACCAGAGAGTTTGGTGGAAATATTTTTAACTTCTGGCATTATACCTGCAAAACCGATACTGATCTAGAGCTTCTGAAACATCCAAGCATCAGAAGTCATTCCCCCCAACATGAATTACCAATAGTTTTCTCAATAAGTAAAAAGAATTATTGCACAAATCTTCCCCAGAACACCAGTTAGATGTTCCCAATTTTGTATCTGTGCACAGTTGAACCAGTACATTAGACACTCATTAAAAAAGTTTACTTTTGGTCTTCATATGCAACAGCAGCTGCCACACAAGCTCCAAGTGCTGCACTTGGATTTGGCACAGTCCAAAGTGAAACCTACGGCTGTAAGGCTGTGCAGCACATACTCTTCTTCCACAAACACACAGCATGGAAACACAGAAACCTATACAACTTACTCAATTCAAGAGGTAATAGGAATTAGGAGTTCTACTGAAATGCTAGAATCCCGGCATTCAAATAAATTCTCCTGTTCTATTTATGTCTCCATAAAAACTAAGCATAATATTTTGTTCGGTAACACAAAATTAGTATCTGTAATCCAACCCTACACTTAATGACGTGTCAGTATGTTTCTCTGCACTAAAAATACCATCCCTTGTAGTTCTGATGCAGAGATGCTGGGGAGAGATGCTACAGATAAAAAAAATGTGTGTGCAGCCTGCCTTTTACATTCTGTTAAGTACCTTTTGTTGAATAGTGGAGTGCTTTTGCTCCATATCTCTCTTCTCCTTCGCAGCATCTACAGCCAACTGATCCAGCTGTAAAGAGAAACAGAAAATTGGATCTTTAAATTATCATAAGAAATTTGGCTCAGTAGATTTCACAATGCTGACAAAAAAAAGAACACATTATGTCTAGACATTGCAAGACTTCTATTTTATTTGCATAGTATAATAACTTCTATGTCACAAATTGTTTACCTTGAATAACCACTGAAGCCTCGTTTAAAGCACTGCTCTGCCACCCTGAATTAACCTCTACAAAGGTGTACATTTCTTGTAAGCATTAGAAGAACTGTTTCAAAGAACAGCATGGTGCCAAGCATATGCGACTCTACCGCATTGGTGCTCAGTCTCCCAAGAGGATGACTCATGCTTTAGCTGCTCTTGCTGGCCTATGCAGCAGCACTGGCAGGAGCAGCAAAAACTAGAAGGAGCAAGTGCTATGGATTTTTCCCTCCACAAAGTGGGACAACTGTCTCAACCAGGATTTTGTGTTTATAGTTTTGATCAGCAGTACTCGAGCAAGATTGCTTGAAGTCTTAGGCAGAGACAATCAAACTAATTTTGGAAATAAAAATATGGTTTTGAAAGTAACAGAGATTGTCACAGAGAATATTTAAGTTAGTATCCTTACAAAGTCTGTGATAATAAAAAAGCCACTACCCAAAACTTTCCTTTTACAATCACAAAAAGAAGAGAACATTTAAGATACCCTATAAGAGAAAGTTTGATTGGGGTTTTCTTATTTTGGTTGGTTTTGTTAAACAGTTTTGATTCCTTGGGTTTTGTTGTTTGTTTTATACAGGCCTTCATGTTCAAGTATGAAATGCAGTAGAGAAGCAGATGTTGTCTGACCGAGCAGTTAGTTTGGTACTTACCCAGCAGCCCATAACACAAGGCTGCCATTACCCAGCGGTGCAGACACAGGGCTGAGCGCAGGGCTCGGCCCGCAGCTCTCGGCTGAGGGACGGGGCTGGCTCTGCTCCAGGCCCACAGCGAGAACAGCAGGAGCAGCGTGCAGCAACACCAGCTCCCAGCTGGGTCACTCGCTGGCACAGGGCACAGATGACTAACACAGCCTCTGATCCACACACAAAGAGGATCCCCTGAACCCGCTCTCAGAACCACAAGTGACAGGCCCTGCCAACTCCGGCCATTTCCCTGGTCTTTCACTTCTCTGCTTGACATGATATAAATGAGAAAAAAGGGACAATAACAGGCCCTTACACCCTTGTGCTAAACAGTCTCCAACAATTATGGAGACATCAGAAAGCTGAAACATCTGGATCCAATTCCATACTCCATTACTTTTTTAACTCTTCTCTCCCTGTCTTCCCCTCTGGCTCAAAAGGCCACACCAGCACTTGCACACCTTTATAGGTACTTGTGAACAGGAACATATTGAAGGCTGAAGTGTCCAGATGCCACATCTAAGCAACTCTAGGACTTAAAAATTACACAAGAGCCTCTAGAACAGAGACCGGGCTCGAGAATTGTTTTGCATCAAGAATCCTTGGGGAACCCTTTCTTTCATGATAAAGGTAAGAACGGGGTCAAGGGTTACTCAAAACTTTATAGGTATCAACTGTCTTGCTAAAAACTCCAGATTCAGGAATCTGCACATGGTCCCCAAGATTCTTCCTTTTACCCCATTAGATGAAACAGAAGGTAGTCACCCAGGGTAGGGCAATCACCTCTAATTTATCTTGAATATAAATGTTTGAGGGTACATTTACCCCAGCCAAATAAAATTCTTAACAGTAGCTCAATCCATCAGTTACTTTTTTTACTATATAGGCAGCATTGCACCATTCCTGTTTGCAAGCTCAAACCAGAGTTTCTTCCATTTCACTCAGGTGAGCAGCACATCAATTGTCTTAAAAGAGACCAACAGCATACAACTATCAAAAGCTGTAGCAAATCACAACTAAACTATCAAAATCCCAGTCATTATAGCATCACTGAGTAATTTTCAGAAAATCTGGTTTTTTGAAGTACTGCATTTACTGGTAAATGCATTTTTATAAACATAATGCTATAATTCTCCTCAGAATGCCAGTTAAGTCAGACTAAAATATTCAGCTTTTTGAATAGTCATTTCAATGAAAATTCAAATGTTTCTTTTTAAGCTAATACCACATTTCATATGAAAAGAAACAAAACCCTTAGTTTCCATGCAAAAGCTCATATTATGCTTGCACACTATTAAAGAATCCCATACAATGACGTGGTTCCCAAGGGATCCTACCCTGACCTGAAGTATCCAGAAAGCAAAATTGCTTAATCGTATTCCATCACAGTAAAACAGTTATTTCGAAAATACAGACAAAAATCATTCAAAATTATAACTATACTATTCAAAATCAATTTTATTACTTCAGATGCTGTTAACCCTTGTAATTAAGATCATGCACAAAATTCACCTAGGAATGAAAACTCACTCACCAACAGAAGGAATCTAACAGCATTTTCACAAAAATCCAGCAAATCCCCGTTATGTCACAACATACTTTGTTAAAGGCAGAAGCTTCAACCAGTACAAGCTGCAAAGCCACCAACTGTTAAAACTTTCAACAGCTATTTACAAATCTGCTTCTGTCATGAAAAATATCCATTACTTAAACACCAAGGTGTGCTACAAAAGAACAATTCCGCAAGTTGTACAACTTTAGGGTCTTCAGTCCATCCTTGCTCCAACTGCAATATATTTAAAACATTCTTAGCTATGGATTTTCTAAATTTAACTCCTTCAGTTGCTATGATACCAGCACCAAAATGAATGCTACACAGTGCTCCTTACCAGATCAAGCAAAAGCATGACCAGACATTCAAAAATAACCTTGTATTTTCTTACTTGAATCACATCAATGAAATGGAAACACTGAAGCCTGGCTGATAGCCTAACCCACTGTCAACTCCATAGCTCGTATCTCCTTTCCTTATCCCCTCTTCCACAGGAGTGCAGGACACTCATGTTATACAACCAGAGACTATACAGTTCAACACTTACAATCCAAACTGGAAGGCTGTTGAAGAATAAAGGGCACAATTATAGAAGAGTAACATCCACCTGAACTGTTCAAGTACCGCTATTACACCAAGACCTGACACATTTGTACACGTAATTACGACCCACAGTAACCCAGCTGGGGCCTAGTATAGAAGAAAAATAACTATTCAGCCATTGGGTTGTTGGAGATATTTTCTACAGCTCCCAAACTGCTCCACTGCATAGCTCAGAACAACTTCATCTCTTAGACACTCAATGACACATCTACTCAAGACAAATGTAAAAGTTTTCTGTCGTTTATTTGCTTTTTTTACCTGGACAGACAAAAATTTGGCTGCTTTATGGATCTGTTTGGGAAGTAGCAATAGAGGGGTTCGTATCAGAGCACTTGTCACAAGTTCTCAGATAGAGGCAAACAGAAAGTGCTCAAATAACTTGCACTGAAAAACAAGTCAAGACACGGCTGAGTCTTTTCCCTGCACCACAGACAGATCTTCATTTGAATACTGTATGTTCCAATCTATTTGCATAGCCATTTTCAATGTCTCCTGTGTGCAGCTGGCAGTGGTCCATCTAAGCTTTTCATGAGTCCCTCACTGAAAACCCCAAAGTGTCAATTGTCTGTTCTTACACAACAAAAATGGGCAAGAAGGATTCCACACAGGAAGTAAATTTTGCACCACTTAAAATCATACTTCCGTTTTATGGTCTAAGTTGCTAACATCAAAGTTATATTTGCACACATCAAAATTTAATTATGCAGATTGCAAAATTTATACAGTAAATAAAGCATATGAGTAGAAGGAAAACCAGCCTAATCTACTTTTTATTATTAGATATATTTATAAACATGGGTCATATACAAAAATTTTGAAATCCAAATAATCCAGTATCCTCAATATCACAATGTACCTCACAGAGCAGCATGTGGCTATGCTAAAGCATGTAAATCCTAAAGGTAGTATTAATTTTAGTAAACAGAAATCTTTCAGTTTGCAATTATTTTCATTCCTTTCATTACAGTATATTTTTTATGTTTTGCCTTTATTATACTACAATTCCCTTTTTGTTGAATAAATCCATGAAGTACCGGATATGGAGGCATATATCAAGATTTCTTCAATTTCAGAATATAGTTATGCATTTTTAAAATAATTTGTTACCTGTGCACCAAGATCTTTCATGTAGGGCTCAAGTTCACTAAACAGATCATAGCCTTGATGGAAAAAAGCCAGATGTGCATACATAAATGATAACATCTAGAAGGAACAAAGTAAATATTTATTCTCTTAAAATTTATATCACATATATATGTCACTTAATTCACATAACCTACAACTTAAGGTTTAATTTCTCCTCTCATGTTCTGACAGTTTTACATCAATACCTCATAGAGCTTCCAAAGTTGTAAAATAAATGTGGAAAGTAAAGGAAGAAAAGAACAAGCCAAAAATCTCAGGAATCAGTTGATAGCATTAACTCCATGAGCAAAACAAAAGAAATCTACTTAATGGCAGAAAACTACTGCTAATTCATGTCACCTGAAATTTTTGCTCCTGTGTAACTGGTACATGTAAGGTAGAGAGGGGCTATAGAATATTTTACTAATGATCCAAACCCATAACCTTTATGAACATATGTGAGAAGACTGTCTGGCCTTAAAACAGAAAACAAGTTGGGAAGGTGCAGAGCAAAATAGCAGGCAGTTATAAACCAACCCAAGTAAAGTTTCTGCTTTTTAAGGAATTAAGAAAATTATGGGAGAGCAACTTCAGACATTTGAAAGAATAGCACTGTTTAATGTGTCACTCTATATCTCAATAAACATTTAGCAGAGATAATGGGAAGCAGAAAAGTATAATGTGAAGAAAATTGGCATGCAGGTGTAGATAACTTAGCAGATACCACATTATTCATACTAAAAATTGCTCTGTTCTTAGAAAGAGCAGAATTCATCTTAGAATAGATTATAAGTAGCACTTACATTTTAAAAGTAATAAACCAGGCCTAAACAGCAGAATTCTAGGCAAACAAAGTTTGATTTTAACTATGGAACACATACCAAAGGATCAAAGCAGTGAAAACCTGTAAGTTTTCAAATCTGAAGGACCGTCAAAAACAGTTAAACATGTATGCCCAGCTACAGTAAAGGCCAAACTGACAGTCACCAATCTGACAAATATACTGATAACATTTTGAGTAATTAAAGGACTAAATTTTTAACATACTGCTTTGTGGCCATATTTTTAATTTCAGATGGATTAAAATATTTGATATACAGAGAATAAAGCATATCTTACCGATTTTAAGATTTCTGCTCTCCTTTTAGACTGAAGAACATTGATCTAGGTAAAACAGAACAAACAAGCAATTTATTTTATTCTAAACTTCTTATTTTATTTACAATTTTCCCCCAAGTAATCACATTCAAGCTCAAAACATTGCAAGAAGACAGTTCAATATCAGACTTCCCGAAGTACTTTTAAAAGAAGAAGATGCACTCTAGTTCTGTCATGATATCAAAGTGATGCAATCAGAGAACACTTCCAAAGCTTGAGCTTCACAGTGATAGTCACAATTTTCTTACATCAGTAGGGAAAATACAAGACACCATGTGCTAGCTAGAAGTAATATAAATACACCTTTCAAGCAAGGAAAATTGGTTCTCATTTTCAAGAGATTGAATTCAAGATGTTTCAAGCACTGTGAGCTAAGCCAGCCCACCAACTCCTTGCAGAAGTTGCACTCAGCGCTGCTGCCAAGACAGATCAAAGGATGGGGGCAGGGTTACTTTCTCCCTTCTTTTCTTACAGACTCACAGTATTTAAGTATCCCAAAAGTAGTCCCAGGCAAGCAAGAACATAATAGTTTCAATAAGTAATTTCTGTGTATACCTGCACTTTTAAACTAGCTGAAGTCACTGATTAATGGTGTTGCCCTAGAACTTGAGGAATTTCACATTATATAGAAAAAATAACTAATTTTTCACATTCACCTAATTCTCCTACCTTCTTTGGTCTCTAAACTTTAAAGGTTGCCATGCAGAAATACAGATTTTACTTTAAAAGACCCACTTAGCAGAAACAGGCATGATTTTGTAATTTAACACCTCTATGTCAGTTTAGAATTTCAGCAAAATAAATAAACTTGCTGAAGCTATAATCAAAACCAGATTCTACTGCTATACTTAAGTAGTCATTCTTTTGGAAAACTTTCTGCAGCAAAAATAATTAAGATTTGTTTGCACAGAATATACCCTCAGCCTGTGAGGCAAAGAAAAATAAAAATAGAAGGAAAGCAAAGGTTTTGAATTACAGTTTAAAGCCAGTCTAGCTACAAGGAGGCCACAGTTGTGAAGCCATTTTCCCAGAAGAATCACACAAGTAGAAAGAATTCCTAAAGCTGAAGTGATTTTTGTCCACGTTGAGAGATGCTGAAACTGTTCCCAGTTACTTTAAGCATAGCTTTATCCCAGGAACTGCTCATACTTTGAACATACAAATTCCAGGAGGCAAACAACCTGCAGTTCAATGCACACACAGGGAACTGGCCTGCTGCAGTAGTGACTGCCAGCTTCCCCCACACCATTTAGTGCTAGTACAAATAATCCTGTGGGACATAATTCATACGACTTTTTAAACACCAAAATGACCTTAGTGTTTAAAAACAGGAGCTCAGAGTTGACCACTGACCATCACGTCTGTGAACATGCCCAGGCTAACAGGCTCCACTTCATTTTACAACTCATAATGCAATTTATAGAAAAGTTAATTAAGCTTTAAATAACTGACTGATGATAATGTCTAATATAGATGCTAATGTCTAATATAATAAAACCAGCTTAATTGTAAAGAGCTGTTCTGTGTTTGATCACAGGAGAAGCTCAGACTCATTTGGGAGCCCCAGCCTATCATACCATCCAAGTTGTAACAATCCTGTTTTGCTGCAGTTGTGGGTAAGTATGAAGCAGATGAATTTTAAGTATCAAAAAAAAATTTATTACTGTATTACAGGATACAAAGCAGCATGCCAAAGAATACCTCTCAACACCCTATGGGAGATCTTCATTAAAAAGGTAAAGGATAGTTAAGTTCTTGACTCCCCTCATAGCACAATGTCCAACTCTGAGGCATCTAGAGAAGCTGAATACAACCCAAAGCATACAGCTAAAATTGCAGAAGTACCCAAGATCCTGTATCAGAATTATTCAGGTAATTTGCATTTCCTAGGCTAGGTTACAGTTTTTATTTCAAATATATAAGAAACTACAGTCTATCTAACTCATAAAACACGTGGGTAAATATCAGGCAAATACTGGGTTTTTTTCAAAATTAATGTTCAACTTGAAAATTAAACTGTGTCATTGCAGCAAGGACACTGAATAACAGAGCATTAAAGCAGTAATAATGCATCAGTTAATTTTCTTCAGATTTTATTTGAAAAAGAAATTACTTGCAGATAAAGTTCTTCCTTTTTCCCGGAATCTCCACATCTTCCAAGAAGCTTACAAAAAGAACTTTTAACACTGTAAAGAACACGTCTCTAAACATATGTAACAAATGGTTTTAAAAAGTAACTTTTATTGCTGTCCTTACCTGAAGAACATAATCCAGAGCTATGTGTCGAAAACACTTCCGTGTTGCAGTCAAAATGTTGGTTGCTTCCTCTACCTCATGTTGCTTATTTCTTTGAACTTGGGCATTTTTCACCAGAGCATTCTCCTTTTCTTCACTAACTTTTTCAAACTGTTTCTTTGCATCTTTAAATTTCCTAATATCTCTATGGAAAAAGGAAATATGGATAACAAATTAATTCCAAAACATGAAAAAGAGTTTAAAGCTACACCAGACAGACCAAGCTTGTGACTACTATAGCTGGTGTCTTTTTCAAATTCTATAATCTTCATTACATGCTTCGGTCAAATGGAAATCCACAAACTATGACAGAAGCTTATTGCGTTTCTTTTCCAAAGAAAGGACAAAATTGAAATGCAACTGAACACATCTGATGCCTACTGGGGAAAAGCTTTGTCCCCCAAGCTTAGCCAATTACAATATGTAATTAGATCAGTAATTCATCCTATTGCAACGTTTCTGCAGCTGGATTTAAAGCATCAGTGATTTGGTGTGATTTTTGACAAAGCCTTAATACACACTTCTCAATTTATGGGTGGCTATTTACAGGAAGGATGTTTCACTTATCCACTCAAATCAGATTTTTAAAATTACATTTTATGTATAATTTTCCCATTACAAGTGCAAATTAACTTACTCTTTAACGAAAGTCTGAAGCTGTGTTTTAATTGATCTTTGGATTTGGTCAAATAGAATCTGAAAAAAAGCATTATTACATAGGTCAGTAATTCAGAGGTACTCATACCTTCTGATTTCAGAAATACAAATGGCAATTATGCAGAATTAGATGAGAATTATTATTAAACCACTGTGTCTCTAAAGCAAAATACAAATCCCTTCAGAGTAGTTTTGAAATAAATAAAAGATAAGGAAGAAAATAAGGAAAATAACACAAATCAAACATCTTTTGCTGCTCTTTTTTTAAAGACAATGGTTATAAGGAGAGAGAAGAGCACCTGTCATCCTATTCTCTCATCCTGACAAGGTAAGACATGCCTAGTTTCATAGAAGTTTATGTTAATTGTACGGTAATATTCTTGAAGAAACAACTTTGACAATTTATCAACAATTAAAAGACAAATGAAACCATAGAAAGTTTGCCATTTTAACTTCTGGCAAAAACCCCAAAACCATGGATTGAAACTAATGCTGAAAATGTAACATACGTGAGTTTTTACTACCATCTTTACATGAAATGTTTGTGAAAAATCACCACTGTTGGACTACTAAAATGAATGGCTGATTATTTTTAAGAATAAGTGATCTAAACAATGCTTCCAAAATTTCTTATGATTTGGTAGGGGTGGTGGGCGCTAAAAATACAATCTACTAATTTTAATTGTAAAGTGTAAGATATTTGTTAAGTTTTTAAGGCCAAGGCACATCTGGATGTGAGACAACTTGTATGTTTTCTTATGACCCAAAAAATTCTAACTGGAAAAATAAAACACATATTCCTTCAACTTCACATCCACCCTCTGAGTTTTAGCATGGAACAGAACAGGTCAGTGGCTACTGGGAAAATCCTTTTGTCACTTCTTATTGTGCTGAGAAGAAATGTTGCCTTAATTTCCAACCCCTCTACACTTCCATTCTATGTAACAGAAATACACAAGGCAGCATCACAAAAATAAAGTTGACCCAATTGAACAGAATCTCTCATTAAAAGATCTTGAAATATTAAATTATTTTCTTGAAAAAGCAAGTCAAAACCTCAAAGTTTAAGGTCAAAAAATGTTTTCTTTAAAATGTTCTCAGTCTTAGATTCTTTATTAAGATTTGGAAATGAGAAGCTATGTAATGCCAAGTACTGACAGGAAAACCTTTACCAGCTCATCTCGCTTTTCTAGAAACACTGAAGGGACACATGACTGAGTTTAAGCTACTCATTAGCAGTGGTACTGTACGTTGCATCCAGTCTCCATGCTTGGAGGTTTTCAAGACCAAAGCAACCTGATCCAACCTCAATATCTGACCCTGATTTAGCAGGCAATCAAACTATCCATACCTCCTGAGGCCCCTTCCAACAGAATTGTATCTACCAGTAATGCATGGAAGAACTTGTTTGTACTCCCACTTTAGGAAACCAGAAAAGCAGACAACTAAAATAAAGAACTTCTTGAAAAACTGGAAGTCACACTGGAACTACTCCCACTGCTGACATTTAAGCTTGCCAGTGCCTGGGGAGTGTACCAATCAAGATCAATACCAAAAGATAAAACCAGATGGGAACTCAAATGATTAGAGGACCCCCAGAAATATGAGCCTTGCATTCTTCTTACAGTAATGAAGAGAAAAAAGGTGCTGGGCAGAAATATACACAGACATAATTTCCCCTAAAAGAACAGAAAGAAGTGCCCAGACCATGATCTGATTAGATTTACAGCCTTGACAACATACTACCTTTCATATACTCCAAGTCTAAGAAAGCTGCTATTTGCCATAAGCTGTCACAGCTACTCCCCCAATGCTGACTCACTGAAGATGCTGCACTAGTCTGGTCCCTGGCCTTATGTGTAGCAAAGCCTCACATGAAAAACTGACAGTCATCCAGAACTCAGTGGGAGCTTCTCCTACCCCTTCGATCCTTTCTTTCCTCTTTCTTTCTCTAGCTTCTCGCTCCTGATGGCTCTGTCACCTGGGTCAGCAACAGACCTGTCACTCTGAGCCAGGAAGCCCTGTTGAACTAAGGAGATTCACAAAAAGCCATGCAGGACCACAACATGTCTGGCAAAGCAATTGTGCCTCACTCCTGATGTCTGTGCCTTTGGGAAAAGCCACTTTATTCTCACTATGCCTGAGCACGGCAAGGGCACGGTGGGGGAAAAAAAGCAGAACAGAACTCAGATAGGTCCTACTTAGATCTGAAAAGAAATCTTTAATATGGATTGTTCTTCGCTTTCTGCCTTCAAACTGACTAAAAGGGAGAGTTGTGCTGTGCCAAATTTTGCCAAAGAAGTGCCAGCTGGATCACATAGAATAACAGCAGCAATAATACAGGACCTATGTCAGAGGTGTCCTAAAGAGCGAACCATAGATAAAAGACATGGTTAAGAGGGTAACCAGCCGCAACATGTGTGATGAAGAGGGACAGCCTGGGTTTATCTGTTCCATCTAATCTGCAGAAATCATTGACATGAAACTAATACTTGCTCCAGTACTGCTGCTTTGAACCTTTGCACTCCCTTTTCTCTACAACCCAAGAACCACTGTTCACTTATCCCCTTTACAGTTTTCATTAGATTAGGTGCAGATACATACACTTCGTATAATGAAAAGAAATCAAACACAATGCTATTAACCTGCTTTGCTTTGCTTCCCCACCTTCCACTCTAAAAGCATGCATTTTGAAACAAAAAGCCTAATCAGTCATTTTTAGAAAGCTAAGTTAAAGCTAACAAACTTCCATTGCATTCTCTATATCTTGTCAATTTTTAAATCACAATGTTATGATAAACCCACATTTTAAGTGCCCTGCATATTTTCAGCACTTTGGAGACACTCCAGTTCGCTTCCAGCAATTTCTGGGAAATTAATGAAGAGCAGTTGGGCCAATGAAAGAGGAAGAAAACAAGAAAAAACCATCCTTTTGCCTTTCAGAATACAAGACCAAATGCTTTAGAGGAAAAGCTAACAAATTAGTTTTCAACCCAGGGAAAACTGAAGTTTCTGGTTAATCTTAAATTCTAGCGTTTTGTCCTTTCTCCACACTTGTCTAAATTTGCTATCCATCCAAAAAGAAAACTATATGTAAACCAGAGGTTCATTTTGTGTATTATAAAGGATAGGGGAAAAAGTACCAATTATGGAAAGGACAATCATTATTTCAGACCAACAAAGGTGTAAGTCTGTAACTGTTACCATCAGTTTAGTTCAAAAAGATGAAACTATTCAGTATTTACTGTCTTAGAGCACCAAATCTTACAAATTCCAAATGAAAAATAAACCAAGATGGAAATCTGTAGAAAAGGGGATATTTATAAATACTTTGTAAACAAAATATTAATAAAATATTTATAAGTATTAAACAAGAGTTATTTATCACCATTTAAACCATTACTTTGCAAGCACTATCAACAAGAAAGACTTTACCATTAATCAATTATCAAATATAACTGGAGGTGAACTATCAGTGCCATGCTGCAGCTAGAAATACTCACATTATGATAATTGATCATTTCCTGTAAGGTGTCAGAGAACTTCGTCAAACTGGTCTGTAAAGATAAAATAAAAGTGGTTTAAGTTAAGCCTACTAAACGCACAGCACAAAACAACAACTCAGAGGTTTATAGCTTTTCAGTAAAGAACTTGAAAATTCATTTTTCTTACAGCTCAATTATGAGACTATAACCATTACGCTAGAAGGAGAACACAGCTGTAATATCAAACAAATCATTAAAGATACAAGCAACAAAAATGTTATTTCTACCTACCTGTATATAAAGTACCAAACTGAGGAAAAGCAGGAAAAATTCAAATTGACTAAAGATATGGGAAGCTCACATAATCTGAAACATTAATTTACACTATTTAATATCACACTAATTAATATTTTTCATGTTTAATACTCTTACAAAAAGTGGTTAACATGTTGCAATCACCAGTGTGTACACTAATCTAACACGTTTTCTGAAATCTGGCAGACCTGTGTCACTGTTGAAACAAAACAGCACAGACACCTGCAGTGCACCACAGTCAGAAAAACCCTCACTCTAAGAAAGATATCAAAGAAAAAGGAGCAAAAAGGCAAATACTATAAACTTCAACTACTTCTCTTGCCAACTGTTATGTTGTACCTTTTTAAGGATATGTTTCTCTCCCTCCATTTTTACCTCAAAGAACTTACCTCAACCAATGTATCTTTACAGGAATATTGTGCAAGGTCTCGAATTCCATTCATGAACTGCTTGTTGGCTGTACAAAATGCTTTCCCAGTATCAATCATTGCAATACAAAGCTTCACCAGCTAAAATGAGTATAAAAAGAGCGAGAAAGAGGAGGGCTTATTTTTGTTTGGTTTTTACACCATCATATAAATATGAACACACTGAGCTCACTGAGCTTAGTAAAGGCTATAAAATAAAATTTTCAAAAGTTAAATTCTCACCCTCAAATTCTATTAAAAGCTTTCTACTGTATAGTGACAGCTATAAAAATACTACTCTAGGTCAACAGATATGCTACTAGGAAAGTTACCACTCTATATATTTTTTTTAAATTATTTTTTACTTGATTTATTGTTAACTGAGATGTTGCACGTATTTCAAGAGAGAGTTTTACAGGGGCAAAGAGTACAGCAACTAAAAACTGGTTAGAACCCAATCAAATGAGGACGTTATAGTGGTTTCTGAGGAAAAACACCACAAAACAAACAAAAACAACACCAGTTGTTTCATCCTGAGACACTCAGAATACAGGCATAGGAAAGCAAAAGGCTCTGTGCACAAAGCACAGCTGAAGAGTCATGGTTACATCTCAGGAACTGAAATCAATTATGTTTTCACTCACAAACAGATTAATCTCTGATGGCTTTCCATCCCTACCACTCACTGCTTCAGTCAGCACCTCAGACCTCATGGTACTCCAGACTGATAGGAAGGTCCTCAGTATTTTGTGATGGGTGTTTTCCCACTTCTTGAGCCATTTATGCTCCAGGCCATTAATGTAGGAAAGAGTGGTTACTGCAACTGCCAAGATGCTCTCTTGAGAAGGGGCACATTATGATTGACTTCCCCGACCCCAAGTCAAGCTGAGACTAGAACCAGAAAATTGAACCTTCATCTCTGAAGGATTTTTCAAGGATGGTAAATAAATTTTCATGAAAAGCAACACAGAAGTACTTGATCTATATTGGGGCAAAGAAACCATCCAAGCATCCTTCCTGTCGTAGTTATCCAGTAATTTTTATGTTGACTCAGCTCCTTGCCATTGTGGTAAAACAGGCTCTTGGCACAGCAGTGACCAAGCCCCAGCTTTTATCTCACGTGAAAGCTGAACGAGTTTGCAGCAGCTGCCCCATGGGCTGAGTCACAGGAGCACAGTGAGGGGCCAGGCCAGGAGGGAATTGCACAAGCTCAGCCTCAGCTGGGGCAAGGAGCGAGCTCACGCCACGAGTTCAGCTGCTCAGCACTGCTCTGATCCAGCTCGGCCTCCAAGGCACAGCCATGAGCTTGACCTGGATCCTTTCCTCTGCAGAGCAGGGGGCTTGGTCGGCCACTGACACTTCCCAGCTGTCAACCTTAAAACAAAACTGAAACACACGTTTTGATGTTTTTAAGACTAAACATTGTTAAATTAAAAGCTTACCTTGTCAAGTTTCAGTTCCAGCTCTGTCACATCTCCTTCTACCTCTTCTAAAGCTGCCCTGCATGCATAAAAGGGGTTTTTTTTAAATTTTACACAAAAATATTCTGAGTCTGGGGATAAGGGGCAAACACACACATTTAACTCATTTATTGCCATCACAGTTTCACTTGAATTTCAGCTAAAAAAAAGCATAGATTTCAAAGAACTACAAGAATTGCAGGAAATTTGATGGTAAAAAGAAAAAAAACTACATCACTGCTAAGACACGGTCTATTGATAAAAGATTTCAGATCAAATTTTATCAATCCTAATACCTGTCACATCAAAATAGGTTTCTTCTGTTCTTGTATAGACAGTAGTCTATATGTTTGAAGCTAACAACAAAGGAAAGAAACTGAAGCTCAGTGGAAATTTTCTTAATTCTTTTGGTGACCTTCTGGCTCAAACCTGCAAATGGTGCAGCTATTTCATGAATAACCTTGCAATGAGATTAGGAAAAAATACAACACTTGCCATGTGTCAATTAACCTGCAGGAAGTTCAGATGGCATGTTTCATTAGATCATTTACCTCTAATCTAGACTGGTCAAATCTTCCAGGCCAGTCAAATTTAACTTGCCAGTAAAAGCTGCTTTCATGGAGCATTGCTAAAACACAGCTTGTTGGCTTTTTTTGCTTGAAAGCTCATGTTTCTTTGGACACCTCCTTCCTTATCGCTACCTGAAAAAACAGAAGACTGAGGATGGATGACACTTTGTTCAGAGTCCATGAACACTGCTGCTTAGTCAGGCTATTGCCTTGAGAGCTGAATGGACTCATTTCTGGCAAGGACTGCCCTTGCTGCCATCACAGGGTGCCCACTCTTTCAGTCATTCCAGCAAAACCATTCATGGAGCTACCCTGTCTACCAGTAGTAAGCTGCCTTGGGGAAAAAAAAAGTATTAGGAAGTTTTCTTCCATGCTCTTTGAAAAATTGGATCAGACATTTCACATTTCAGTCCCATGAAAAAACCCAGCTCTTCCTGGAAAAAGTTATACAGGCAGGGAAGAATGATTTGGAGCAGGAATTTCTTAAGCCAACTTTATACCACTGAGGAGAGACACAACCAACAGCTTTACTGTCTCTTGCTAATTCCATTCTAGTTCACATGAGTACAAGCCAAGAACATAAAAAAAAAAAAAAAAAAAAAGACTGGATGAGGGCCTCAAGTTCAGGAAAAGCAGTTTTTTTCCAAGAACAGTTCTGAAAAATGCTGCCAATTGCTTGCAGATCTCAAACATTGAGCATGACATCCCCAGCTTTTGAAGACTTCACTACATATAGTTGTATTCCAGTTCTTGTACCTCAATGCATTCCCACTTTTGTGTCCTAAGTTTTATATCCAAGCAATCCCTGCAGCTACATTTTGGCTCCTCCCTCTTCGCTAGCTTCAGACCATGAAGGATTTCAGGCAACATCAATTTCTCTCTTTTACTTTCTTTATTTTCTTCCATAACTGATTAATTTTCATTTAAGTCTCTAGTTAATCTTGTTTCAGAAAGCATTAAAGAGAATTTAAAAAAAAACAAAACCCAAAGGAAGGAAAAGCACCTCAATATTTAGACTGCAATTTTGTATTCGTTTGTTTATAATCACAGAGCAACAAATTTTTATTTGTTTCTTTGGCATTAACATAAAAGCACAATTAAGTAGCTTGTTTACAAAACTGCAGCAAGATCTGATAAGAGTATTATTTTTTTAGTGTCTTTAACTAACAAAGAGTTCTAGCTCCACAGGATTTAATGAGCTAGAAGTCTAAGATTCAAAATGAAGAGCTGAGATTAAGGCAGTTAGAGCAGGCAGAATGAAGACAACACATCTGTTCAGTAATTAAACCTCTATTCCAAGATGCAAATTTTAAGGCAGAATAAGCTCAACTGGAAGAAGTAACAGCAGAACATTAGAAAACTGAAACAATGAAGGGTAGGTCAAGCAAAAAGAAGTATAAAGCAAAGCAAATAGAAGTACCATATGAGAAAGGAGAGATACACCCCACTACCACCCAATTCATTGCTGATCTTTGAAATGCCACAGGCTCCTGAGGCACCAGGCTGCTTCTCTGGGCTATTTCCCACCACTGCCACGTGATGAAGGGATGGCACATCTGGCCCTACAACTGGATATGGATCAAACAGCTGTTGAGTTCCTGCTAAACCCCACTTTAATTCTGTGTTTCTTTGCATAGGAATGACTACTTTCACTGTTTCCATCACATAAAAACTATGAGAAAGTATTATCATGCAAACATATTCACAGGTATTCACCCAACACTGGATTACTAGCCGAAAAACAGAATATAGATATATACATCCAATTATGTACCACCTAGTCACAAAACTTGTCTTTATGTTTTCATCCTGGGCTAGCAATACATGAAACACAGCTGATCTAAGCTGTGCTATGTTAATGCTACCCTTGATTTTCTTAATTTAATACTTTTTGAAGCCACAGAATACAGAGATGCATTTCTCTCTGAAACATCTGTATCAGGCATAAAGTCACAAAAAACTGTCATAATTCTGAGTAAATGTCATGTCCACAGCCAAGACCCACTGTCCAGCTATAAACACAGGAAGTGGTGGTGAAACAGCTGAGGACAAAGTGCCAGGCCTGACATGTAACAAAACTGTTGCTCTTTACTGAAGTGGGAGCTGGGAGCAAGGTTTTCGTCACAGAGATCTCAGCCAGAAGGCTCCAGCATTAGGAATAAGGATCAGATCAGGTCCAGTGTATGAGTCAAACATCTGTGGCTTCCCAAGACGTTCAAATACTGCATGGCAACGCACAAAACCAGAACAGCTGCTTAAGGGTGGAGGACAACTTTCATAAATGAGCCATCTCCCATACTCTTCATGCCCTGTAATAAGGACTCTTAGGAATGTGTTTCTTTCCTTCATCGTGACTTCTCTCCTCCACCACCCCCCTGTAACACAGTTCAGTTTGCTAGATACAGCTTCCTGCACAGCTGCAGTGACGGAGGAATACAGGAGACGATGGAAGAAAACTCAAGACCTGACACTGCAGCCTTTTAAAACGAGGATAATGTCACCAGTTACCCAGCCCAGCATACACAAAGGACAGTTGAACTCTGACGTCCATCACAGCACCCCCTTTGACCAGGGAAAGACTTTCTTCCAGGGTAAGGTACTTCGAGGATCCCAGGAATCAGAATGATGATGAATAAACTCTCCTCTAAAACAAGAATGTGTCACTCAGACCAGAAGCTGCAGACACGAGCTAAGGAAACAATTTATCCTGGAGTAATCCACTACACACTGCTGACCAGAACACCACACACACCGTGGCCATGGACAGGGGTCTGCAGGGCCTGTTTGCTCTCACTGAAGAGTGGTGATCACCAGTGCTTTTAAAGTCAGCTCCTCTTCAAACAAAATCTAATTGCCATTGAAGCCACACCCTGCCTTTAGTCTTTTGCTCATTCATTCATCATATTCTAGCTTGCGTTTTCAGATTGTGCTCCTGAAAATGAGAAGGCTGGAATCAGTAGTCACTCTAAATCAGACGCTGAAAAACAACAAACTGGAGAGGTCAGAGATGCTATGGGCAACTAACTAATAATTATTAATTCTAGAAATAATACATCACTATAAAAAACATTCAGAATGATAGAAGACAAATAATAAAGTATTTTCCAATAGTGTGTGTTTATTTATTTTTTTTAATTGAGAAAAGTTTCAATTTATTTCTTGAACATACTTTCAGAAGAGCATGAACAAGTCAATAAAAAAAATCAATGGCTATTCATTCTGGGGCTTTTGAATACATTCATATATTTGGACTCATGAAATGGAAATAATGGGTTTTACTACTGCAGTTTCAATGGCATTACTGCTAAAGTCTTGTCCTCAAATCTTAGAAAGACACAGCTCTCTTACTTGCACTTATTCTATGTAGGACAGCTCCTTAATGCACAGCTTAGATTCACTAGAGATGACATCCTCTCAGCCAACATCCACTACACCTTAAAGACAGCTTGAAAAAAAAAACCAAGAACTACTGAGTGTGAAAACCTGAAAATGAGATACATAAGTGCAAGATAAGAATATGAACCTGATAACTTACAGAAATGTCTCCTCTATGCCAGAGCCTATCAGGTGGCAGACAGCAAAGGCCAGCAGACATTAATCAGAGGATAGACTATGACCTGTAGTCTGATGCAAAGGCAAATTAAAATGCAGGTGTACCACAGAAGATATTGCACTTGCTCACCTGTTTGGTCTGGTTTGTGTCTTCCTCTGCCTCCACCTCCCTTTCCTCCCACAGCAGTTGCACCTTGGGATCATCTTTCAGATGCAAAGTAACTACTCACAGAGCTTAGAAAGAGGACAGACAGACTGCTGAGGGCAGCCTCAGGCCAGGGGAACCCACACACCACTGTGACTAATGCCACTGGGCACTGCCAGTTTCCATTGCTCAGCAAGGGCCATTTGCTGGTCACCAGGTTGCAAAGGTCCCTGTACACCAGCACAGCTGCACAAAGTTGTTACTCCTCAGAGGAAGTCTTCACATTTGTCTGAGTTAAACTTCAGGAGCTTTCTACCTGTGCTTTCCCCTACCTTGTTGAGGTCCTGCTGGATGGCAGACCTACACCCTCCAGCTTCTCAGGGTTCCCTCCAGTCACTGCGTACTTTATTTGATTTCCTTCATGAATAGTGAGATACGCAAAGGTGTCCAGAGGCATGCTAACCAGCATGCCAAGAAGGAATACAGCTGGTACATGTGTTACGGCACCAGACAACCAGAGACTAAAAAAGAAACATGACATATTGAGGGACAAAGAAGGCATACACGGAACAATAAGGCCTAATAACTTTGGATAACAGCATGGATAGCTATAAGAAGAGCTTTACAACTTATGAGATGTGTCATAACCATTAATATGGTCTGAAGAAAGAACACTGTTGCAGCCTGTCATAGAGCCCATTGAAATCCTGGGTTTAGCACTTCCGAGTTTTTTCCCCTGCTGGCACAGAGCCCCTCCATACTGAGGAACAGATGATGAACTCTCCCTGACATGCTAAGATAAAATTCCTCATTCATGCTAGTACTCCTTACATTATTAATTCTTCAGTCATTGCCACACATTTTATCAATAGCTTAGAAAAACTTCTACATGCCCTACATGAACAGTAGGGCTTTTAATCATAAAGCTGAACCCTCACCCTGAAATCCTAGAAATTTTCTATGAGCTTGGGGATTGAAATACAGAAATATATTTCCTGAACTGAAAACCATGATGTCGATGAATAAGCCAAGTTTTCAGGTACATAGCAAGAACTATCTGCATTTCAAATTTCCCTGGAGAAACAGGAATCAAGTCCTCAATATTAAAAGGACCATTCCTCCACTCCTCTCAAGTCAGACTTCTCTTAGAAAATAATCAAATGAAATAAAGCTAGGATATTTACTGAATTCGTAAAATTATTAAAGCAATGGTATGCTTGTAAGTATCACTTAAGGTTGTCTGCACCTACAAGGTTTAGTTTCTTGTCAATAATTCATATGGTCTAACAAGTAGGACAAATCCTTTTAAGATGTACACTTCACTTAATTTGTTCTTTACTGTTAGAATACACACAGCTCAAAGACAATGAACATTATAAACAAATCAGTCTTCAAAAAGCAACAAGTTCTATTGCCCTTAACACATGTGTCTGGAAGCCAAACTCATTACCACTAGACTTGCACTAGCATTTAACAGTCTATATCACCCAGTCTATAAGGACTTCTGTGCTACCTGCTGGACCTAAATTTTTAAACTTTTTCTCTCACTACTCTTTTGCAGTAAATTGCCAGAAATGCCTAAAGGTGCTATTTCCCAATGGTTTTGCCTAATATTTTTCTCCTAAACTTTTTCTACCCCAGGAGAGCCTGACAGTAATCCCAAGCAGGAAATCAGCAACCTGTTTCCTCCACAAAGAGTCTGAGAAGCAGGATTTTCTTCATCTTTCAACTTCAGTGTTTTGTTCATCAGAAGACAGCTGTTAACAAGATGAGGACACATGGTGACCATGAAAACTTCACAGAAAAGAAGTTGTTTATGCTGCAGGCTGATAAGAATGCAACGCATCACAATACGTGTCCTGCACAACTCTTGACTAGCTATTCAATATCCAAAAGCTTTGTAGGAGGACTTACTATCAGATAAGCAAGTAGGACTACAGTATCAAGATCTTGCAACAAAAAAAAAAAGGCCGCAGAAAGGAGCTCAAGGAACTGATGGTGTTGCACAGAAGCCTTGCTGCTGAAAATTTGCCAACTTCACAGAGCTGCTTTAATCTTTTAAATCTCAGCAACTACCCAGGATCTTGAAGCAGCAGATGGAATGAAGGATTTCAACATTTGAAAACTCAAGTATGTAGTAAGGTCAGGAAGTGGAAGCATAAATATAACCATCAAGCAACCAAGTGCAAAAGATACAAGATAGGGCATCTAAGGAATACACCCTGTTAGCCTCAAGATCTGGAGTTAGCAGTCAAATGCTAAGGAGTCCTGCCAACTTCGCTTATAAAAGCTGAAAGTAATAGCAGTCTGAAGAACAGTGAAGATACTAATCCCTGATGTGGAAAGACAACCCCTTACATACCTCAGCTGCAGCCAATGCAGAAAGAGTAAATATCACTACATGGCACCAGCACAGCATTCTCAGGTTCAATATGCTCAGAACTGATACAGCAGCATTTAACCACCAACATAGGAAATCTCATGTGAAGTACAGGCAACTAAAGGTCTGAGTACTGTGCAGTTAAACAAAAAGATACCATATAATCTTACTGTGAATCTCGTGTTTGCTTTGATTTCAGAAAAATTAGGTAATACCTGTCCCTTTCTTTTTGTAACTCCCTTAGTTGCTAATTTAAACTTTATACCATAGTTAGAGGAGCACTGCTGTGTACAAACAAGCATAAGCTGGCAAAGCCGTTGCAATCAGAGCTCACCACGTTTCAAAAGAGCTGAGGACCATTAGCTGTCTACAATTCCAGTTATATCACATAGATCTTCTTTACCAAAACCTGAGGGAAGTTTCAGATTTGCTGTGAAGACTGAGTCCTCAGCAAGTATTTACCCTTTTTGTCCATTTCAGAAGTTGAATATTTCAGTAATACACTTTCACAAAACCAGAATGCTCTATTTGACAGTCAGAGAGAATGCTGCAGCTTTGTTGTAATAGACAAATTCTGAACCTGATTTTTTATATTTATTTATAGACATTAGGTGAATATACATATATGGATCTCACACTCAATAACCTAAAGTCATTTTACACATAAATTAAGAGTTTTATTGTGCAGTTTTATTGTTCCCACATACTGCAAAAAGCAGTTTGTTTACCCTTTGTGCCTTCGCACTGAAACAGCCAGTCAAATGAATCCAATCTTAAACCAAGAGAGTGCATAAACATTAGAGCAGGACAATAGAGAAAGCTAGTGTATTCATGTTTTCTTCAATTTTTTTAATTTACTGTTTTCAAATTTGGAAAGGCCTTTCCTCCTCATTCCTTTCAAATGATAATGAAAATCTATTAAAAAAAAAAAAAGGCATTTGGAACTTTATAACATAAAAACTACAAAATGCATGTGGCACACCCACAACCCTGGAACTTCTTTGGGTACATTTAGTATCTTTTCTCCCACTACTTTTAGTCATCAAGAGATTTTTAAAGACCCTGGGATTTCATTCATCTATCAAAGCTAACTGCAGGTAAGCTGTTTTTCAACCAAACTGAAATTACTGTTTAATTATTTTATGTTAAAGATTTTTCATCTCAAATCAACTGCAAATATTTTCAAACAAAATCTTGCAAGATTGATGTTTACAATACAGTGGATATTTTGTAATAGTAGGCACATTCAATGCTTCCCCTTATCATTTTTCATCATTCTTTTTGGGATAAATCAAGTAGGATAGAATAAATAGGCAGATACATTCTTCAAAATCAGACATTTGACAAAAGAAATGAAGTTAAATTAATACTTTTAAAAATCATTCTCCACAAACTGGATATTCTTCTGAAGAATAATCCTGTAGATTCTTTTGAGGAATAATCCCATAGAGAAGGTGTGCAAACGTGTGTAGTCTTTTAAACAGAGTCCAACTTAGCAACACACACATTCAGCCAAAAGCTGCATCCTCAATGAAATACCACATTCCTCAGTCATCCTGAACAGCTTTTAACCTTAATAGCAATCCTGTCTGGCAAAGCCAGTGCAATTGTTCTATTGTTGCAGTGTGCCTTATCTGATCACATACTGGTATCTATGCACAGATAGATAGTCAGCTAAAGCACCTTTGGAAATGATAGAGGAGAAACATGTGATTTCCAGGGAGCAGTTCACTTTATCCTGACACATATGGCTAAAACAAATCAAGAGCCGCTTGGGATCAAATCTTAATGAAGATTAATAGTTGTAAGGAGCCTAAGCCTAAGATCTGGCTTAAGAGGAGGGATGGTACACAGCAGATGAGATGCATTCTCCTTTTTCCTGTTTAAGGAAGTTAAGAAAGAAGGGGCCTAGGTCATTATTTACTGAACACTTTCTATAGACAGGAACTCCAACTTTCAACTATAAGTAAATTCAACTTACATGAATTGTACAAGTCTAGGAAAGACAAGATAAAAGCTACATTTCCAGCTGGCCCATGAGTCTTTACAGTGCCTTTTGCTAATGCCAGTTAAAATCACAAGGCCCAACACTGCTGCACTTACATTATTTTTCTTCTTTACTCACTTAGTTCCTATTTGGGTTGTCTTAAACCAAAAGTATAATATCACCATCATGTTACATGGAACCAATAGCATTGTTTTAACACCACATGCTCTTTACATTGAAGTTTATCACAAGAATCCAGTCAAATGCTGAGTCTGAGTACTTACACAAAGTACTTAGAACAAAACCCTCCAAACCCCACATCTTTTTATGCCAAAAATTACCAACATTCAGACACCCATCAGTGCCCACTGACCAGCAGCTTGAGCAGCAAGGGAGTCACTGGAGAGCTGGAATCTAGGAAGGCATCAGAGGGTGGGACAGGACACAGACTCACACCAGCCACCACCTCCGTGCCAAGCAGACAGGGATCCCTGCTCAGACCACAGGACAGGAACCGAAGAGGCTCAGTGCCTCCCTGGGTAGAGTCCTCAGAGCAGAAACCCAAACCCCATTTCCCAGGTCATATTCCACATCTCTTTTTTCACAGGCAGAAGGGATTCATGACCAGAACTCTGAATACAATACGCTTTTTCTTTGTTCCAAAGGATTGAATTCAAATTTCTATCTACAACATGTCATTTTAAGTATCAGTACACTAAAATCTGTTATGTGATCTCCAGCATTACATAAATTATACATATTTTTAACAATAACTACAAGATCACTAAAAACTGAAGACTAGAATATTTCAAATCACAGAAATGTGTGTTTGATATGCATGTGCTCCTACTTAAATTAACATCTGGCAGACGGAAAGATGGAAATCTGCAACTGTCTTCCATAGAATACGGTTTTCAAAGTTTTAGCAGATGGAATACATTTCACTATATATGACTTCTCCAATTGTTTTGTACTATATCCAACTTAGAAACTTCAAAATCACATAAAGCAAATTCTCATTAGCTCTGCTTTATGTTTATCAAGACAAAACTGCAAGCAGAGGTCTTCCTCTAATGACTGTTGCTGAAGGTAGATCACAAATTCATGAAATGAAAAGGTAGTTTATGTGCACCTATCAGATTCTTGTCCAAAAACACAACTATTTCAATACCCATTAGCACTGAAATGTGAACTACAAAAATTATCCAAGTGTATTGTGCCCAAATACAGCAGAGTCTTAAAATATCAAATATATAACTTAAAATACCAAAAATAAATCCTGATTTGCAGAAAGACTCATGCCACACTAGTAGGTTTACCAACCCTCTGACAGGAATCTTCTCTGTTCAAAATCTCCTCTTACTCACAAAAGGAACTTGAAGGAACTATTTTGCAACAAATTATTTTCTTAGTCCACCATTGTGTCTTGTCAATTTGAAAATGTATACATGACATCACGAATCAGATTTCTCGTCACACAGGCATTGTATCACAACAACACAACTAATTTAATCTAGGTTTGAGGCCTGGCTACTTCTAAAATTCATAAAATAAACATGAACCATAAAATCCTTATTCTGCCACATACATAAGAAATCCTCTTGAAAATATTATCAGGAAGGCAAAACAATGTTTGAGTTTACTGGATTGCTTAAAATTGTCCATTTTATGATCATAATGATAATATCTACTGTTTCTCATGTTCATAATCTAATATTTTAGTCATGTGAAAGAGTGACAACAAACCCAGGATTTACACTGCCTCACACAGAAATATGGAAAACTCCTGCATGTATTAAAATAACATTACAGTCCACACACCAATCTTCATGTCCTCCCCATAGTCTTCCATTGCAGACAGCAACTTCAGCTGTTACTTCTGTTACAAATCTACCACTAGCAAAAAGCAAAGCACCTAAGTCACCACCTAAACTCACAGGAATATCTAAATCTCAAGAGAGAAGTACGTGCTTAAAGAGATCACGGATGCATTTACACAGCTAAAACTCCTACATGTGTTCTTAAAATCAATTCTGCATGTACAAGTGAGACAAAAAAAAAGTAACTAAATTACTCAGAATTTATGCTTCTATTTCCTGCCTATGTAAACAGGACACTTCTGCATTTGCCTCACCTTGAGATACTCAACTGAATCAGGCAGCAAGTCCTGCATCAAGACTTTGAAAAGGGTTCTTGTCTGTAAAAAAGTAATTTCTGTAGCCAATAGAAATGAGACATTTTCCTTTCCTTTATTCTTCCAAAACAGGTTATAAGAACAGTTTGCTTTGGGAAATTTTTAGAATTATTTACTCTAGTAAAAAATTAGCAGTAATTTAAGCCATAGTGTTCACTGCACAAAGTAAGAACAGGAAAAATGCTGACTAAATAATGTGGTTCTGAATATAAGGTTGTCAAGAAGCTAAGCCTGATAAAAGATCACAGGACGCTGCAAACATTGCTGAAATCAGCACATTTGTTATTCAGAGACCAACAGTTTGACAAATACATACAGTGAAAAAATAGAGCCACCAAAAAGTCCATCTAGCCCAAGACAAGGTTTCTATTTTATAGATGCCACCTTCCCAATGAATATTCTCATTACTGACCCTGTTTTCCAGAGATTTTAACATTGCTATTCCTCCTCTCACAAAAAATACAAAACTACCATCTCCATAACTTTGGTTCTTAATGTAATTACATGAGATGTGCTTAGCCAACATAAATGAGACACTCCAGGCTAAAGAATGAAACCTCTTCAAATCTATATTTAAAACCTGAAAGACTGTAAGGACTTGTATAATTACAGTTCCATTGCACACACACATAAATAAGCTGTCCTTCTAATTCTGCAAGTACTCATTAAAGATCAGTTGTACAGGCTTAATTAACATCAGTTCTTCAGCAACCATCCTGCTACTGTGCTACAGCAATGTTATGATAATGTGCAGATTTTGTCACTTCTTCCACTATAAGCTCCCTTCTCACTCTGGGTTTTTTTTAAACATTTCCAGATAAAAATGTAAAAAGACCAAAACTGAGGAAGTTAACATTTTAAGTTCCTATTAGCAATTTAAGATATAGTTAAGATTCTTTAAATTTGCTCTTGTTAATGTAAAACATAATCAAACAATAAAGAAAAATAATCACCGTTAATAACACTATCCTTTGTTATTCATAACTGTGCCAGCCAACTTTTTTCATGATTTTAAAAATTTAGGTGCACTAATCAAATGAAGACATCTCTGATTTCAGGACACATTTCTCTAATCTCCATTAAGAAGGATTGTTAACAATTTCCTACTAAGTTTTTTTAGCTTTAAAATATTTCAACGTAAGAGATTTTTCAGAGATCTAGTTGAGAGTGATCTTCAATGAACCTTCTTTATTTTTGATTTCCCTTGGAAAAAAATCTCTAACATTGCACATTATGTTCAAATACATCTCCCTTTCTTTAGGTCAGTCATTTTCTTAATGTACATTTGAAAGGTATAGTTAGAGATTTAAAAATAAATCAGCCATTGACTAGAGCCTGAGTAGAACAGGACAGTCACTGCAATCTCCACAAAAGCACAGAATTAGAAATCTAGAATTAGTTTAACTCCAGCAGACTCCCAGCAGCATGGACAGGGATGTTGTACACGCGTAACATACTGATACCCCACTAAGACTGTCCTCCACGTCACTTCAGCTATAAAAACTGTGTGTCTGAAGTCTCATACAGGAAATTATAAACGTTAACCACCACGTAAGTATGAAAAATGCTAAATGCAAACTCGCAAGCAAAGCCTTGGCAGCTTTTTCTTTTGACTTATTGTACCTTTTTCCCTATTCTTCTGCGATACTTTCCGTCCTCCCTTGCCAAGCACGTTACAAACTTGCTTTTCAGTCCCAACACCAAGGGCAGAAAGCCCAGACCAAACATTTTGTTGGAAATTTGTTCTAAAAAAGCTAGGTGAGTCTGAGCAAAAGAAACAGATTTTGTATGCAGAGTTCTTGGTCTCATTCCTCTTCACACTTGAAATGCAGCTGAGTTCACCCCCAGGAGCAGCCTCGGTGATTTCAGTGGAGCCACATCCACGCAGGTGGGCTGAGCTATAAACAAACCCAGGCTGAACAGCAGGAGTTTGCTGCCACTCACAGCAGGTTGGGAAGCAGCTGCCCTCCAGCACCCTTCCCACTGGAACTCAGCACTGAAGGGACAACTCTCCTCATGTTCCTATTTCTATATTTTCTCCAGAAGGTCATAAGCAGACCAAAGTATATGGGTTAGGTACTTTTGATAATTTCTCTGACTACTGAACACAACATATTCCAAAAAGGTTAAATAAGTCACTTTTTTATATTACTCATAGTTTAAATGACAAAACATTTACTATTATTTGGGAAACAGATGTCTAGTGACAAACCATTGGTTACACAGTGCAAAAGAAGAGAGAAAAAAAATACATCATAAATCTGGAAAGCCAGAAAGTGCACAAGTGACCTCTTCAACCTGCATTCCCTGGATAGGCATGAGGTGCACCTCAGCTGGCCCCACACAGACAGAGCAGGGCCAAAGCCACAGGAGAAGAAAGCCAGCACATAGCAGGGAACTCCAGTGACAAGCCAACCTTACACCACAGGCCTGCCCTCCAGAGCAGTGCTTTAGCTCAATCAAAATGGAAGACTCCTCAGATGAGTCCCCTTGAAGGGAATACACTACAACCACAGTTCTACCCAGAAACTACCCACAAATACTTTTACTTAGAATGGCAATCGACAACAGTTTCATTTATATTTTCATCTACCTCATTCACCCATCATCTGTTCTGCAGCTGGGGTCTCAGGAAATGAATAGAAATTTAAATGCAAAAAAATTTAAACTTCAGCAACAGTGACAGATAAGGACAAAGAAATTATCTGAAAAACACAGAGCTTTTTATTAAAGCATTTTTAAAGACTGGATCAGCCTGAATGTTTTTGAAGAGAGTTCTACAATTGCACAGATTACAAGCAATTGAATTTAGCTTTTTCTATTATTTGTTGTTTATCAAAATTGTTAACTGCTACTTAGAGCAGCTGTATTTCTACATCACTTAAAATTGCTTCTCCTTTCTAGTAATTTAGTTCCAGTGATTCATGTGGTTGCTACAGTGTTACCTCATTGAGAAAAAACATTCTATAGGTAGAAGAAAAAATGAAAATGAAACAGCAATGTAGAAGCCTGCTTCATTAATCTCTTGAAATTTAAACTCTCATTGTTTAAAGGAGAAAGAATTATTTCACAATGCTATTTGCATATCAAAAAACTACTGCAGGAATGTGTGATTATATACACAGAACTTGCCAGCACAGCTCAGTTCTTACTGTTCAAGGACTGCTCCATGGCCCCTCCTCAGCCAACTTCTTCATTTGATGGGAAGTCATTGACACATTGTAGAAGAACTGCAAACGCATTTCCTCACTAGATCTTTGGTCTGTCCATGTTTTAGGAGAGTGGATCATGACAGAAAAGCATGTGATTTCAGCTAGATTACTTTCAAAGCAGGAAAAAAAAACACGACTACACATTCGCAAAAGTGTGCCTGAACTCACAGCCTTTCCCACTACCTTAAAAATCTAAAAAAATCTATATCTAAACATCTAAATCTAAGTTTCTAAACGTCAAGTCTCCAACTCCAAACTGATTTGGAATGTTGTAAGTTTGAAAATCTAGTGATGAAACAAGCCATTATTACTTCAGGTTTTATAATTCAGAGATTTCTTTATCATCTACTGGAGGGAGAAAAAAACAACCAGTATGCCTTGCTATGAAATAACTCATCATACTTCTGCTATGAAACTTTACAGTCACTGTTATCTAATCATATATCAGGACCTCAACAACTCCAATCCATGGTCCTTTCAAAAGCACTTTAAGCAAGGAAACAGATCCTAGGTTCTGTGATTTGGGGCCCAATTAAATCTCAAAGACAAGAAATATCAATATGAACTTCATGAGAAAAAGATAAGCAAGAAAGAAAGTCATGTGGCTGAAGCTGCCTGTAGTAGCATGTTTTGAAAGATTTAAATGGTTCCCCACGAAAACAGGGATTCAGTGACTCAGGAACTCTGATTCACCCATGTCCTCCCAGTTATCACCACAACCATAAGAAAGTAACCTGTGACATTTCTATTCACTACATACCTCCCAACAGTTTTATTTAACAGCTCTGACAGATATACTGACAGGAAGGATAGAGGCTACACCCTCCTGCTCAGCAAGGTCAGGAGAAAGCTGCAGCTCAGCTTTGCTACAAAGAACACAGACCAAAAAGCTGCTTTATGTCCACACTACCCCCTGCAAGAACATAGGACTTTGTCATGACCTTGCTCTACATTAGCATCTCTATCATCCCTCAATAAAACCGCTGAAATAACCTTCATTCAGAATGTTTCTACTGTTTGGGTTGGGTAATTTATAAGAACACTAAGAATAACCAAAATTATAACAGCAAATATTGGTGACTAATAATGAAAGATACGAACTTTCTAAGAAATACTACAGGAATTTTGCCTTGCAATTTTAACCATTTCTTATCAGTTAAAGTTTGGAAGGATGTTTTGCTGTCATCAAGTGATTACACCACAAGGTTTTCTGCAATTTCTTCGAAGGTAGTAGTATCAGACTGGGAAAAAGACCATGAAGTACCAAGAAGACCCTAACAAAGGGATTTCTCCAGTTTCTTTTCCTTGAAGGGAAGGAATCAAGAGGAGCTTGCTCAAAAGAGAATGCTACAAAGTGAATTCAAATGAACTGATATGACTTACCTTGAAGAAACAGCAGCACACTTCTGCTCACAAATTTTAGTCACAACTTCTTGTTTCCTCAAGTGTATTTAGTACTTCAGCAGATACGAGTAATTTTAAAAATGCAACTACTGGTATAATTCTGTGGTTAAATTATGCCAATCTACAACTGCATTGTCACCAAATGGGATGAACCAACACTAAATACAGTTTCTCAGAATGCAGATACACTAGCAAGCATGTCCAGCTCAGGAGGAAGCTTCGTGAAATAGCTAAGCCAATGTAAAAGCTCCCCACTGCCTTAAGGGAGGTCTCACTCTCCACTGCCTTCCTCTAGCCTTGCTTCTGGCAGTTAAGTTTCCTCTCTCTACTCCGCATAAGCTTTAGTAGGTTTCACACCCACTGAGACACTCACTAACCTGGCAGAGAACCATCCAGTCTCTTCTGCCAGGGCACCCAGCTCATTGCAGGATCCAACAACACACGTCACAGTCACCAAAAAAACCGTGGGAGAAGCAGCCAGCGACAAACTGGCAGCAGAGGCAGGAGCAAAGGAGGGAAGAACAGGAACCCCAACTTCTGCCAAGGGTAAGCCATTCAACCAACCTTCCTTCTCCAACTTCCTCTACATCCCAGGAACCACAGGATTGCTAAAGCTGATACAAAGAGGAGGCGTGAACAGACGGCCAGAGAGCAGAGAAAGAGCAGTATTATTTCCCTCAACATCCAGAGCTCACCACAGAGCCACAGGCACTTGAGCTACAGGCTCAGCATGGGACAGGAGTGGCACAGCAGTGACACATCATGTCACAGAGCTGTCTGCATCTCCACCATCTAGCAGGGCAATACCAGGCACAGAAATTAGATGTGTGTATGCACAGACCAGATACACATCCCACAGAGAGGCACAATTATTAGCTACAACGGTGTCAAAGATATATACAGAATGGGTAAAAACATAAGGAAAGACTGAGGGGAAAGTTGCCTGATATGAGCAGAAGTAACCCTACAACAATGATAGGCAACTGGTCACTCGACTGGGGAAAAACAAAGGAGTGCATGCCTTGCTCTGACAACAGGAAGTAAGACGATATTGAGCTTGTTTGCTACTGGCACCCCAAGACTGGCCACACCGAATATGGACCACGCTACAGATGCAGGCAGGAGACACTGGGAACTGAAGTGTGAGCATAACTCTGAAGAACCGAGGACAGACCACCAAAGAGCTCACCCTCCTGAGCCTGAGTCTCAGCTGACACTGCTTCGGCTGACAAGCGTTCCCTGCATCAGCCGCCAGCCACCATTCAGCCCCATCTCCTCAAAGGCGAGTGACCCCGGCAGCGCTCACTGCACACTGCGCTACCTCCGCACGAGCCCAGACCCCGCACGCTGCCCACCCAGTCGCACGTACCACACATGCTGCCCCTTTTCCTTGCACTTCCCACATCCCCCCTCCCCTTCCTCCTCAGAGCCCCCACACCACAGCAGGACCCACACAGACGCTGCCTGCCCCTCCACTCAAGGCCGGCTGCCCACAGCTCACCAGCACCTGTCACCCCCAGGGCCCCACAGCTCGGCCCGCCCCGCACACACCGGGCCCCGCTTCCTGTCCCCCGGCACGACCCCAGCCCGGCCCCTTCTCGGCGGCACCTGAAGCGCGGCGAGTCCTTCAGGCACTCCTCGAAGTCCACGGTCACCTTCATGGTTGCGGGGCGAGCCGCTGCCTCCGCTGCTGCGGCTGCTGGCGGTGTTGGCGCGGCGAACCCGGGGCGAGGCGAGACCGGGCCAGGGCGGGCGGGGCGGGACGGGACGGGGCGGGGCAGGGGCGGTGCTCGGGGCGGGGGCGGCGGCCGGAGCGCCCTGTGCCCGCCCCGCCCGGACGCGACTGACGGCCCGGGCAGCCAGCAGCGACCGCCCGCGAGGGCGGGGCCGCCGGCCAATCACAAGGCGAGAGGGGATGGCTCAGTCGGCAGAGCGCCCAATAGGCGTGGCCGCTCGGAAGATGCAGCCAACCGCCGGCACCGCAGCGATTGCTCCCGCCCAGCGTGCTCAGAGTGACAGCCGGGCCTGCCAATGGGCAGGCGGCCGCTGCCCTCCCGCCAATCGGCAGCTCCATCGCCGCGGCTGTCCGGATCACTGAGGCCACAGCCCGGCCCGCCCGGCGCTCGCCGCCGTGACGCTGCCGGGGGCGCGGCGGCCGTGTGGCGCCCTGCTAAACCGGTTATCGGTATCTGCTTGATTTTTTTTTGAAAATTACAGCTCTTCATTAAACGGGGGGATCTCGCCCTCGGGGGTGAGACACGCGCGGGAAGGCCCGGCCGGGCCCCTGAGCTGTTGCACGCGGTCGAGAGCGGCCCGCCCGTCGGCCGCACCGGGCTGCGCAGCGCCCGCGGGGGCGGCAGGACGGGCGCTGCAGCTGGAGAGCAGCGCGGGCTGCCGGGCACACACTGGGGCTCCCCCGGGCAGCCAGTGTCCCTGCTAAGGGTGCTACCAGGGGAAGAAAGATCCAGCTCCTCTTCAATGTGATTCACTTCTAGATAGAGGAAGTAACTCGTGGGGGAGACTCAAAGGAGTCTTTGAAGGAGAAACGCAAACCTCAGGTTTTCTTTTCTAGGACTACCAAGTGTGCGTGCTTGGGTTTCTTACCGAACCTTTGTCCGAGAATTGTTTTTGAACTAGAGCAGATCATATTTTGAAGTAGAGTGAATCAGAGTGAACAGGACCATGTTGTAGTCTCCAGTTTGCAGTGAAGGACAGCAGAATATTGTAGATTTATGATCATTTAGGAGAATACAGGAAAAGATCTTTAACCAGTTAGGTGCTACTTATTGTTCCCAGATATAAAACTGACAGGAGCACCAGCCATCTCCACTCCTTCTCAAAAGCAGCGACAGAGAAGTTGCTATCCAAGTTAAACTTGTCAAAGATGAAGCAGTCACACATCACAGACTCCGTCTCACAGTCACAAGGTGCTGGGAAGCTGACACACGTAGATTATGTTCGCTCTTGCTTCCTCCCGGAGTTTGAGGAGCTGCCATACCTGCTTCCAGCAAGCCCACTTACCCCTGCAGCTTTCACCATTCCTCACCCCAGCATCTGCACCAAGTTTCACCTCTTTTAATCTCTTTCGTTTTTTCATATTCTTCCCATTCTCTCTCCCCGACTTCCTTTCAGTGTTAAAAGGAGAAACAGCATGGAACAAGGGGAACATATAACTTCTTTCCAAGAACCTGAATGCCTGCTGTACCCTTACTGTCCCTCCCTCAGTTAAGGTGTCCTTTCACAGAAGCAGAGGGACACTTTTTGGTTCAGTCAGTTGTGGTTTAGGGTGTCAGGGTTTTTTTCTACGGCTGGTGAAATGTCAGAACCAAACTAACACTATTTAGAGTTGGGATTCAAGTCACACCCACTCAGGAAAAGCAGCATGTTAATATTTGTATCACTGAGGCTGCATTTACCTTCTGAAATCCACTTTTCAACTGAAGTATGCAACTGAAAAGAGCCCATCTCTGTTTTAAGGAAGAGTTTTACTTCCTAAGGAGTAGCTGGTGTTAGTCATTTTCCACTACTCCATGCCAGTGAGTCATGTCTCAGTGTTGACCATGAGGAGACAGAGCAGTTGTGCTTAAATCCTACAACACACAAAGAAAAACATCTTGAAAAATGCAACCTTTTTTCTGTGGTACTGCTATTTTAAGTTCATTACTCAGGTTACCAGATCTACCCTGAGGTCTAGGCAAGCCAGCAAATCTGTGTGAACAAACCAATTTACATCAAAGTTAGAATAAATGAAAGTCATGAGGAAATTACAATATTGGTTTAAGAATTTATCTAGGAACACACCTGCAAATATTAGCTGCCAGTTTCTTCTGAAGAGCTCCAAGAAGCCAAACATTAGATTAGTATTAGTGCCATAAGGCAGTAATGAAAACAATGGTTTTATTTATGTTATGACACTTAACACTGGTTTCAAACAGAATAATTACATTTGTGAGGTGGCATCATAATACCACAAAAAAGCATGTTACAGAAACAAAGAGTTCTGGTAAGATGTACAAGTTTCAGATGAGAGAGTAAGCTGTGGAAAAAGTATCTGCAGTTTCCATGAATTGTGTACAAGCTGGTGGGAAAGAAATTATGGACAGGAAAAAAAAATCTATAGACATGAGTTAAGGCTCTTATTTGCAAATGATCTTCCTATTGGAAGTATGTTGAAAATGCTTTCTCTAAACAGGATGCAGCTTAAGGACTTAAACCTGTGCAAGAAGATTCACAGTTATAGTGCTATGGAGCTCACTGTCCACGTAAGTGAGGGCTGTGTTTGTTTCTTCTTTGCACCACTCTGTATTGTACACGAGTCTTTACCAGATGCACCTAAAGATTAAGATGTGCATGCAAGCTAAGTCCCCATCAAATGTAAAAAGAGAAAAGGCATTTCTTCTCTTGTCCCCATTCAGCAGGGAACTCTATATTTCTCAAGCAGAGGGAAATCAGACATCCCTTTGCAAAAGAAGCTATATGGAGTTTCTGGAGCTACTGCAAAGTAGAACTTGTCTGATTCAACTTTTAAAATGCATCAAGGTGCAAGCGGAGAAAACCAAGTAAACCAGCCTTTCAATCAGAAGCAGTGTCAGGGACACTGGGTTGCACTTCTGCTGAGGAAGACAAACACCATGAACAGTTTTTGCGAGCACTGAGGAGAATGCAGAGAACAAAGCCTTTTTAAAAAAAACCCAAACTAAATCAAGTTTCAAAATAGCATCACACTTGGAATTTAGGAGCTTGGTGGCACAGAAAAAGGGAGATCACCCAAGCAGCTCAAAATCACCTGAGTGATGAAGGGACCTACTATACATTATGTGGTTCATTTAAAACAATCTTCATGCATTTGTGTACTTTCCTGAAAGCTACATACTCATGTAATTTAGGATTTTGGAAGCCATTACAGGAAAGGTCTTTATTGGAAGTTAGCAAAGTTTGTTTATTAAGCAAAATGCCTTCTAGACTTTGTAAGGTACAAAGAAGCCCTGCTGAGCACCAAATGGCTTTTGACACAAGAAAGTGGGGCTTTAAGGAGGGCAGGACATTAGCTCTGATAAGAGCTGCTGCTGCTGGATTCTACTTTAATTGCAGGTACAAAGTACCCATGGATACTCAGCACAAAGTGATATGTTCCACAGTCTCACAGAACACATTGGTGTTACCTGCACACATTGCTCACCACATCCATGCTCAGTCTGACAGCGACACATGGCTTTGCCGAGCACTGCCATGCTCTCAGCAGGATTTCAGCACCCAGCTGGAGCAGGCCAGGCCAGCAGCTAGTCTGAAATACAGCTCAGTGCACACAGGCCAACACTCTGAACACTGCATGCTGGTATACAGAGTACAAACCTCAAGTTTTGAAATCCTATTCTTGGGAGCCAAATTGAAAGCGACAGTAAGTGACCTGACGAGTCAGAAATATCTAAATGCCTACCCTTTGCCTGTTTACTCTATGCAAGTGACCACATTTGATACACGAAGAAGTAGCATTCTGCATATTGAAAAATTAGCATCACCACACTGGCCAGAATCAAGAGTTCAAGTCTTTCTTGTGAGAAGACCCTATTAATCTTGATTCAGGACCTCAGAAGATTAACTACCCTGTTACCCACTAAGGAGAGGAGATAGTTGGGAAAGGCACACTACAAAACTCAGTTAACTCACAGGTATCCTTGGCAATGCATCCAGTCTAATGAATCATTCCTGTAAAAATCTTTCAAAGGACAGCATCCTATTGCATTATTCACTCTCAATTTTTCTGGGACTGCAGGAAAGCTCACACTTGAGAATGCATGTAACTGTAAAATAACTTTCATTCCTTTATTCAAACTTCACATATACAGTGGAGAAAAAGACATTTTAAAATAGATCCATATAATTATATGGATTTTTGCAACATATCAAATTCAGATCAAAATTAAGATATACACTGTATTTCATAACCAAGCTAAAGCTTAAGTGTGTACTTTTTTTGTGTAATAAAACCCAGAAACTGCTCTGAATACTGGAACATTCACCAGTCAAATTTCACCCAGTGGGAAGTTTTTACAGCAATTTGGAGGTGCAGAATCCCTCTTTACAGCTATACAACCACACTGTAAACAAGTATTTGAATTAGGCAGTTTCCCTTCTAGCTTTCAAAAAAGCCTTCATTTTACAAAAGCAGTTGTTGTAAGTTGCAATGGACACAGGAAAATTTAGACCAGTGGTTTTCAGTATGGAAGTCGCCAACCCCAAATGAGTAGATCAACAGCAGTTATCTTTCATAAAGAACAGCCAGAGCCTAAGCTCAGCACATCTTCAGTCCTGATGTATATTTCCTCGTGGCTGGGTGTTTTTCCTCAGGTGCTAACAGCGCAAACACTGTTCATGCAACCGGAAAGAACCAAACATTTGAAACAAGAGCCAGAAGAGTAACAGTGGATGTGATTTTGAGAGAAAAGCTGGAGGAAACTTGCACATTCTCACAATAAGCCAGAGAGAGCTCCACAAAACAACCAGTCCTGATGGAAGAGGTTATGACAGTTAAATGCAAAGTTCAAGTTAGCCATTTCCAGTGTAAAAACACTCCCTCTGCCAGATGTTAGTACTGCTTTAGTCAGAAACTAACAACCGATTCCAAACACTGCTCTTAAGAAATAACACAGCTCTTGTTCTAAAGACTGGGAAAGTGCAGGTAAAAACATACTGAAATCTAGATTAACAGGTCAACACTTTACAAAAAAAAAGTTGTAGGACTTGAATAATCCCTTTTTAAACTGCTTAACACATCTGATAAATAGCTTACATGTCAATCTGATATATGCTGTACCGTGTGGCTCTTGAATCCCAAAACTTTCCACATGAGACACCGCATCTAGAACACTCTCAAATAAATAGTGAAAAACCAAAAGACAGTGAGTGTTTCAAAGCAAGAGTAACAGTACATCACGCAAGATAATCAGCGCTATACATACAGGGAATGCCATTCTGGTTGAACAAATTATGAAGCAGTATTCTCCCAAGAAATACTAGGCACAAGAAAAAATCAATTAGACAGTGTTTTCTGCCTAATGGACAAGTCTAAAATTAACATTCTTGGCAATACAACATTGTAACTGATATGCTTCTTTACATTTAAGAGCCTTAATTGCAAAAATCATGAAGCGATGTTTATATTTGTGTCTTTGACAAGCAGTTACAGTTCTGGACAGATTTCTTCTATGCTGTGTGCTCTACTTTCCAGCTGGTCACGAGTAACATGTGCTGCATAAGAAAGATTACAAAAAATAGGTACTTTTTCACACCCATTGAATATTTTCACAACACACACAAATATCCTCCTGGAATCATCTTTGTTTCTCCAAAGATCATGTTTTCTAACCCATCTTAGCAATGTATAAGCTTTTAGTTGGAGAGTACAGAAACTTCTAAAACAGTTATTTGACCCTCATGCTCTAAAGTGATGGCCAACACCAGTGCTCAGCACACTAAGCACTGAGTGCTCACCTCCACCCCAGAACTGGGTGGATTTAATTCAGGTATTTAGAACACATGAGGTTCCTGAAACACCAGCAAACATAGTACTTCCCACGTCAAATTTCCAAATCAAGTGCCAGAGGAGGCACTTGAAATAAAAAAACCCCAAGTTTATAAATGAAGGAGCACAGTCAGTTGTGTTTTCAGGAAGCTGTTAACTCATGCTTTTGAGCAAAAGCACCACAATAAATCAGAGGAAACTTCTCCTCAGTGCTGATCAAAGAATACAGTGCTGATCAAAAATAATAATCTTTTTAAAAGGCCAGTTTGGCTTGGGCATGAGATAGATTTGGTAACACACAGTTTAACAAGCAAACAGTAGAGTTAACCAACAGAACTGATTGCTGTGTGCTCCCAGCCTTCTCACTTAATTCATCTTTAGGGTAATGCTTGCCCTGGTTATAAAAACACAACATATTCTGTATCTACCAAAGGGCACACCCAGTCAGTGACAGCTCAGCTGCTGGGTGCTATCTGAACAGGTTAGCAGAGCAATGCAGCTAAATGAACCAGAAAATGAGAACAATAGTCTTACTGCTTGTCAATTGAACTGCTATAGACAACACCCTCTGGTTGATACTTTTGTGTAGCAGAAGACAGGTCTGCACTGAAATCATCATGCTTAAATTTACCTACATCAGGAATATTTCCTTCAGTGATTTCAAAGAGAATTTCTAAAGGGAAGATTTTTATGGAGAGACACAAAGGTCACTTCTGCTGGCAAAGTCTATTTATGTTATTCATGGAGTCATAAATAGCAAGTAGCCAGAGAAGATGAAATGCTGAAGCAAGTAAGTGTAGAATCACAGAGTGGTTTGGGTTGGAAGAAACCTTATAGGACATCCAGCTCCAACCCCCCTACCACATGCAGTCTATCATAACTTGTACTTTCTTTTCCATAAATGAGCTTGGTTGCCGGAATCCATATTCATGGGATAAGGCATGGCTACTTAAGGCAAGAAAGGAATGATCCATCCATTTAAAACATTTGACAGCCACAATGAAGACAGGAGCAAGAATTTACAAAGAGTTCTCACCATCACTGACTGGACTGGCCATCTTCATTTCAATCAGCAAGAAATCTCAGTCTGCAACCAAGAAGTGCAACTTGTATTAGTGAACCTGATGGTATCTGACAGGAGCCTCCTTAAACCTGCCCTAAGTCTTTAGCCCCTTCTTTGAAAGAGTGTAGAGATTAGAAGTGTACTGTTAGTTTTACTCAAACTAGACAGAAGGTAGAAAGAAACATCAGATAAGAGAAGCATGGAATCTTCAAGGGATCTTCATAGACAGAAAAAATTCCAAGTGAGAAGAGATTTCTCAAATTGCCTGAAAAACAACCCAGGAGCCAGTGGAACCCCAGAGTCACAAAAGACCACTAAAATGCTTTTTACGTCACACCTTTACCTGCAACAATCGTCAGTACTACGGAAGTCATGTTATTCCATCGGAATAAAAGGACATTGCATGGCAGCTCTCACCCACATAGACTAACTGGCATAATATCTGAGTGGCAGCCACATCACTTCATGATCTCCACAACTTCGCAAAAACTCAAGTCAAATGGAAGAATTTATAAAAATATAGCTACAATACAACATGCAGAAAACCCAGGACATTTTCTTTGAAGTTAAAAGCAAGCATCAGGGCTGTTAGTCAGTTTAACAGTGAAGCCAAAACAAGCCACTGCAAAAATCAACTCCTGTATCACCTAGTACAAGAGTAAGGAAACCCTCCCTTTTCTGCTCTAGACAAAAGCACTTTAAAACACAATTTCAAGTCAAAGAGCTCTTCGAAAGTTATCCAAGTGAATAATCTTTCCATACACTGTTCTCAGGAACATGAATATTAATAGGATTTTGATTTCCTTCCACAAAGGAAACAGCCTAATTTTTAAATACTCAAGTGCTTAATGTAACCAAAAGCACAGCATGACCAAAAGCACAATGACCAAAAACCCCAAGTAGCAAGCATTAAAACCATCTATTTGAG
Source organism: Poecile atricapillus (assembly GCF_030490865.1). Taxonomy (NCBI): domain Eukaryota; kingdom Metazoa; phylum Chordata; class Aves; order Passeriformes; family Paridae; genus Poecile; species Poecile atricapillus. The sequence goes on along the minus strand of NC_081256.1, from coordinate 14,950,124 downwards.
AAACCTTCTGTAGCTCTAATTAACACTTATTCATAAGGAGATTCTTCTGTGCCCTCAAAATACAGATGAAAGAACAATAAATAATGTAATGTCAAAAAAGTTATTTCAGTAAAACTTTGACATTAACACAGCTACATGCTAAACATTTCCTATTGCAATGTAGCAATTTCTTAAAACGTGGGCAGTGGCAGAAGACTGGTTTATTAACATTTTTGTTCATATCCTGTCATCCTTTGCCCAACCCTGTCACATAATCCGTCTGAGGACATTCAATTCACCAGCTGCTACAAAAGTGAGACCAGTACTTAACCTCAGAAGAACTGATCAAGGACAAGGATTAAAGGCTGTGATAGCTGATACAGAGATTAGGAGATAACAAAACATGAAGCTTTAAGCAGAATGATAGAAAAGTGAAGAATTGAGAACTATATCAGGTTAATGGAAAGTATTTCTATATGCTATGGTGTGGAGGTGAACCAGTTAGTTAACGGGTTGCTACACTGGCAGACAGTTACATTTATGGAATCTATTAGCCATGAGCAGTCTAAAATTGATAATTACCAGTTGTGGTTCTGAAGCTGGTTATGAGGAAGGTGGAATGGACTTCAACAATAGAGATGGAAAAATGCTGCAAAGGTCTGCCTTCTTTCCACTGGCGAATGCAGCTGGGGAGCGGAGTTGCCTCTGTTTTACAGCAGAGTGCAGAGAGATGGCAGCTTCAGGCCATGCAGAAGGCTCATACGGTTGGCTGCTGCAGCCCTCCTTTCCCCTGGAGAGTGAAGTTCTAGTAAATAGCCATTATAAGGCCTATGTTAAGTTACTGGATAAAGTCAGTCCAGTAATGGGTCTCAGACACATACCAAATGACCCTTTCAGAACAATTGTGAAGGAGTTAGTCCTCCTGTAGTAAATAACGGGACGAAAAGGTGCAATCCATGGAACTTAAACACGCAACTTTGCAAATCACCTTTTTATTGCGTGAGATTTAAATGAATTTTATAAGAGTTCCTAGTTCACATGGTTGTGAAAAGCAGATGTGAACCAAGTTAAACCCATGCAGCATCTTCCCAAGTCTGCAGACCATGCTAATATCTCACAGCTCTGCCAACCACAGATGAACAAGGCTTACAGACTTCACTGCCACCAGTCTCATGAGCAACAGATGTGTGGTTTTTTAATGTCAAAACTTTATTCAAAGTGCTGTTACATAAAGAGGTGGGGAGTGAACTGTAATTATTCACCAGAATACCACCACAAAAGTCTAAGACGTTTCACCCAGAGAGAAGTTTAAAGACGAAAGAGAAGGTGTCAGCCTCTATAGTTTTACGAGTTCCCTATCAAGAGACAGCCCTGAAACAGGTTCCAGCAACAGCTCCCACTCAAACACCCCAGACTTTCTTCCAGTGCACTAAAAGCGAAGTTGAGAGTCCTATCCCATACTATAGCAATGAACATTTCTGCTCAAGGAAAAGTCTGTATTGAAGGCTTAACAGCAGTTTTACATTACAGTCTTCTTCCTCAGGAAGATAAATACAGTCCTCTCAAGAGGGAGGAAACATTGATGGCAATTTCCCATTGCTGGCTACAGGATGGATTGGGAGCAGAATGGGAAATGACCCACAATAAAAAGCCAGGCTCGCCCATGTAGCGATTAAAGTGTTCAGTACAAGACAGCTCCTCCTTTAAAAAGGGTGCTGGCAACTTCACTATCCAAAGTCAGCTGTGTTGAGGAAATGGTAAGAAGCGGAGATGTTTGTTTTTCTGTTATGCCACAACAAACAAAAGCCTACATGCTGTTTATCAACACTGATAGTTTTTGTTCCATGCTGCAAATCTACCTATGAAAACAGAGTGCAACATTACTCATTCAGTGTTACATACATACTGTACTCCTAGTCAGTCTCACACTGAAGTATATTCATTTCCCAACAACTCAAAGGACCACCAGTACTTACAGGTGCTTTTTAATTACTCAGTAGCTCACCATGTTCAGTAGCTTCTGTACTCATTGTTTCTACATCTGCAGCATCACGCATCTCTTCATCCTCTTCATCTTCCTCTTCTTCACCACGCATTTCTTTCGCAATGAGCTGCCTCGCCAGTTTGATGTTTCTTCCTTCATTGTAGTGCATTTTTCTCTTCATTTCAAACTGTTTCTTTTTCTCTGTGGACAAACAAATGGAAATAATTGCTCCTTCCCTTAAAAAAAAAATCAACACGTCTTCTTCAAAGAAGAACATACTGAATAATTATTGTCTTCAAGCAGTGGAGTGTTCTTTTAAAATGAGTCTGACTTACAAAAAGGATAGTAATTGATGTACTGGAATCTCAGAAGCACTTCTGTAAGAACCTGTTTGCAACTCAGAGCGAGTCTGAACCCCGAGAAGCATCTGATAAAAGTACACAAAATTCCAAAGTTTCACAAGCCTTGTTTCTAAGTAAACTCAAGGACAGATTGAGACATACTGCTGGGATAGAAGATGAACTTTTGCAGCTGTGTGGCTTGAATCCTGGCTAGCCACCAAAGTTCAGTTGAGAGATATATTTACCACATGTAGAAGAAAATATTTTCCACTTTCACCATGGCCTGAAGCCAGCTCTGCTCCATATATTAAACATTAACATATCCAGCAGTATTGCATTATAATAAATAAATTTTGCTTACTGCCAGCCTCAATGTTTTGTTCTTTTCCTTCCTTTAGTATAGCAAGGTTTTATGTTCAAAGTTAAGGCCAGGAAATTTGAGAAGCACCAGCTAGATAATACAAGCCTGAAACCTTAGAAGTATTATTGTTGACTGTTCTGTTAAAACATTCTAGTCCAAGTTCACATGAAACGATATCTCTCTTAAAGATGCCATTTGCTTTGGAATAGCTGCAGACTTCCTATTGCATCCATCTACCAGTTGCTTTGAGAATACCAGAAATATCATCTGTATATTTGCAAGCAATTAGCAGCATTTTATTTGTAGTGGTACTCATTGAATTAAGTCTACCCAAAATATGTTCAGATTAAGAACTATTGCTTCAACCCCAAACCACAACTCTTAGTTGAGGTGTCTTGGCAGGAATTCCCACACCTTAAGCTTGTACACAGGGACACAGCCACCAACAGCAAATTCCTGTTTATATGTAGATCCCAAACCAAACATTCCTGATTAGAGACAAACAGCATATTTGTTCAAACACTATTTATCTCTATTTTCAAATCACAACGTTTTTCTGATAGTACTTGTTTGCAAATATTTCTTACGGAAAACCTGAAACTCTTGGTAAGAAAAGATTCTAAACAGAAGAAAGAAAACAACTGATGCCTACCCCGTTCTTCAGGTGTTAATTCTTCATCTTCATCCTCCTCCTCACTGCTTTCTTCTTGCCTTGCTATAATCTTGGGTCCTCTACCTTCAGCTGCAGCTGCCAGCCTACATAAATCATGCAATACAAAATGCTGAAACAGCAAGTTTTTCAGTATTTAAAATAATTGACATTTCAGAACACTCATACAAACAGCTTTGTTCATTATTTTTGCCATATTTATATGTAGTAACAACCTATAAGAGGTTTAAATTACCAGTAGCACTATCAAACACTGAAAACCACTTAATTTGACAATAGCAAAAATGCAGCTTCTAGAGAAACCAGCAACAGCTTTCCATAAAGAAAATCTACCCCAGGAAAGAGCAGATTATCTTAACATTTAGTCAGTGTTTTTTAATACAATACTTACTTTTTACTCAACACATCTGCTCTTAAGGGCTCATATTCTGAATCACTCACTGCATCTTCATCATCTTCTCCTATCATGCTTGGAGGACAAACAAAAAGTAGCTTTTTTAATAATTTGCTTGAGTTTGTCGTTTGCTCAAGGAAACAGTCAAAACCTTACAACACTCAATTTAAAGACTCCTTTAATGCTTTAAAAGTTTTCCAAATCAACTTAAAATATTGATATGACAACATTATATCCTGATACTGAAAAAGAATCAATAGAAGACTTATTTATTCCATTCAAAGCCTAAAGCCTGCTAGAACAAACCTTCTAAACTTTATCCTTTACACTTTGTTTTTTCAGACTGCTCTCCTTATTTGGAAGCTTTATAGATCTCAGTATGTTGCATACACCCAGCAGGCCTGCACAGTAATATGACATCACCCACAAAGTAAATTTTGCTCTAAACCCACAATTCCACCTGGCAGCACACAGGAAAACACTTTAGCAAGCATACCTGTGGTAAGGAGTACTTGGCTCATCAATTTTCATCAAGCCATAATCTTTGCCTGCAGGGTGGTACGTAGCTATGATGTTCATTTCATCCCACTTCTGGGATTTTTTACTGAAATATGAAAAGAAAATGAAATTTTCTTATATTCTAAATTAGTTCTGCTTTACCAGAGAAGGAATTTTTAAAACATTATCTGATCTCTACTACATACTAAACAAAAAATATTGTTATGACACACAGACATATTCAAAGTATGGCTATTAAATACTGCTCTATACATACTACAGTCATACTAAATTATTAGTGCAACTTAATTTCCCTAACAAGTCACAACAGCTAAACAAACTCAATGATCTACAAACATATTCATATAATTCAGAGATTCCTGGGCTTGTTCAATAACTATCTTGTGAACTGTTTGATTTTACAGTAACTTGTAAAAAGAGAATTCTTCCTCTTATTACAACCCACAAGACTTCAACAGAACCCAATACCTTCAGTTCACCTCTGCTGAGGGAGCAGGAATGATTATTAGCAAAACTGTTACATAAACAATAGCAACCAACAAATCCCCTCCTGCAGTGAAATAAGTAGGATAGAACAAGCTGGTTATTATTACTGCTTTTGTCATCCTAAATTGGAATCATAAGCCAAGTGATTCACTGCTATAATTAAGCTGAGGGAGTTTCACATTTTATGCAGACAGGCACCAGTGATGCTACATTATCTAGAATTTTCTCAGTCAACCAGAAAATGTGCCATTTTATGTATATTTGAAGAAACTAAGGCTCACCCACACTGACTGCTCACTGACAAAATATATAAGCCACAAGAAAAGCAACTACCTTGTGGCCAGAGAAAGAGCCATCCCTCCACTGATCTAAAAGCCACAAAAAATGTTTAATCAACACAAACCACCATGTTCCACGTTTTCTCTAAAGAGGTTATTGGAAACTTCATATAAGGTGGTCTTTCCCTTAGATTAAGCCAATAAATTTAATTTTAGAATAATACAAAAATTCAACAAGTTAATATATTCTTGTTGTAAATTACTAGTTAAGGAAGCAAACATTACAGGACTTTGTAGGTTTTTTGGGGGGTTTTGTTTGGTTTGGGGTGGTTGTTGTTTGGGTTTTTGTGGGGGTGGGAGAGGGCAGTTGGCTGGATGACTTCCACGTAACTGCTCTTGTTTAAACACAGACCGCTCCAATAACAGATCTGAAAGATATATTCAATCTTAGTAACACAAGTGCTCTTGAGCAGAATAATATCTGTAAAACAAATGTGATAAAGCAAAATTCCAAGCACAAACTACACTCTACATTTACAGGACCACTGCATAATACAATATGGGGGAAAAAACTAAAGAGAAAAAAACAGATGTGGGGATTGATACTGAACCCTAGAGGCCACAGGCTTACACTCCAGAAATTAATACAAATTGAATGATCTTAATCCCCTCAGCATACAGTAACTGGTGCCAAGGTCTCATGTTCGAGGCTTCAGGTCCATTTAATCATTTTGTGCAAACACAAGGATTGCAGCATAAGCGGACAACACGTGAGTCAGATCGTGGCTCTGGCAGGGCGGGGAGTCATGAGCTTCATGATGACAAAGCAAGAGATCCAGTCTAGGAACGCCACTCATTCAAAACTGTCTGGTTGGGAGTCGAAAAATCCCCAGTTTACCCAGTTGAACAGAGCCTAAAGTTCACCCATGGCCAACACAAGATGCTCGCTGCGTTGCACAGGGAGGATTTTTACCAGCCAGAGCACTTGGACAACGATACATAGGGTACACAGGCTCTCTAAAGAGACAGAGCTCAGCTGACAAGGAAATACAACAGATGGGAGAGATTCCCATCACATGCTTCGTGTTCACTTGCCCAGAGCACATCAAGGTTTATAGCCCAGGCTCACAACTCCACCTAATAATAATACTGGCAATCTTGGAACAATCCCTTTGGCATGCACTGTGCTGGAAATCAGACAGCCCACACTGAACAAGGCAGTGAGTCATAAATAAAAGACTGAATGAGTTTTTAGTGGCTTCATTTTTCACACTTATTTTTTTAAACTCAGATTCCAACACTAAAAGCCTTGGCTGTGAAACATCTCCCAAAGCACAGCTTGAAGTTCACCTGTGGGAAAAAGTCATTAGTGGCAAAGAGACAAACATGTCATTTCACCCCTGCTTGTAAAAAGCCCTCACAGGAGAATGACTAAGTGCTCTGAAAACCCACACCTCTCCTGTTTGTCTCCAATTTTGCATGTCTGCACAGCATAGCACTAATGACAGGGCTTAGGACCATCACAGGGAAATGCATCCTGACACCCCTTCAGATACAGAAATGGGTAATCTAATATTCCTTAGGAAAATGAGATTTGAAAAATCTCATAACTGCTCATTTGTATTTTCTCACACCTTTAAAAATACACAATAACTCCATTTGACACCACACCAGGTGGTGTGGACAGGCAGGAAGTTTCAGCAGCAGTAATAGCCAAGGAACACCTCTCACACCTCACTTGCTCCTACCATAGCAGACTCACCTCTTCCAACACAGCTACTTGTGCACACACACACTTCACAATTCCTTTGTAAAATATCACATCCATTCGTTCACAGGCTCTTACAGGGGTCTGAAGGCAAAAAATACTGTACCCCAGCGTGTATGCCAAGAACACATCTGTTATTGAACCACCATCCCAGCTCTTAGGATGCAGTTCCAGTGGTGTCCCAGTTTCTCAAGCTTCCTTCTTGCATCATATTTTCATTAAGGAATTTTTCCAAACAATGTTACCATCACTAACAGCAGCACAAGGTCAGTAATGATGCAAGTACATGAAAGCTCTACTGAACATGGTGCTTTAAAAGATGACAGCTGACAAAATGAGCTCTTTCATCTATAGATATTTTAAAAGATCTCCAGACCTGAATTTCAATATTAGAAATAAGCAGAATAATTAGGAAATCAAATACCTGAATTTATTACCTAATCTTTAATGTCAAGGGAAAATCACAACTGTACTACTTATCATTCTTCTAAAAACAAAACTGTTTTGCTGAAATCAGAAATAACACTGATATATTGATACATTGCAATCTAAAAATAATACCTGCACAGAAACCAGCTTTTTATACCCTATACTGATCTTTCCAGGAAATTTTCTAATGCAGCCTGCCAGGTTTAGCCAATATCTTTCAACTTGCAAGGCCATTTCAGAATTAATCTAACTGAATTTATCGGCTCATGTTGGTAAACATGAAATAGAAGCTGGACTCTAGCCCACTAACTGCTTCCCAAGAAATTATTGTGCGCAATAACCAATATATGATACATTCATCAGTTCATACTCCAATTTCTATTAATTTTTCAAGATAGAAAATTAAACACCTGCTACCAACAGCCACTGGTAATTTATGTCTGGTGTGGTACTAAACACATCAAGCTACATAATATTAAAACTAAAGAAAAGGAAAAGAAAAAATTATATTTGTATAACATTGCTACTTACACTCACCTGTTTCAAAAACATCATCTTATTCATTCAGTTGAAATGTTTCTCTGGAAAGCAGAAGCAGCTAACACAAGCAAAGCTGCAACCAAAAGCTTTCTTACCTTGCTGACTTTAGACTACATTAATGACTAAACTAGGCAAAGATAAAAGGAATTTTACCATAATAATAAAAAAACCCCATCAGCATGACCATTTAATTTTATTGTTATTTCTCTCCTTACAATACTGAATAAGGTGCCAAAAGCAAATACGGTGTCCAAAGCAAATTTGGAAATATTGAATTCAGGTCAAACCTTGCTCATCATAACTTGATGGAGAATCAGAGCAACGGCAGGCAGCACATGCTGGAGGCATCAGGAAAACTGTTGGACTCTTACCCATCAAGAACAGGTGCTGGCCAGCTAAAGACCCCTTCCGGCACATCTGGACCAGCTCGGCATGTTACAATTAAACCAAGATTTTCGTGTCATTCAAATCACAAACAACACGGCTGTGCACATTCCCAAATGTGAGATTCATATGGATGGATCCTGCACAACCGAGAATACATCTTGATGATGTTTCAGCCCAGGAGAGGTCCCCTCTCCAGGGACACGCTTCTGATTACAAGAAATGAGCTGCCTATGAGAAGGCTGAGAATAAATCAAGCGCATTTCTCAAACTGTGAACTATCCTCGTAGCGTCGGTAAAACGCTTTGTGAGCTGCCACCCTTAGCGGGTGACAGCCACTCCTCGGCAGGAGCCACAGCGACAGCTCCCGCCGGCCTCATGCGGGCAGCGCTCCTCGCCTCCGCCCAGGTGCACAGCCGGCACCCCCTGCTCCCAGCGGAGCCCCAGCCTCGGCGGGAGCTCCCACTGCCGGATCCCCACCGCCCAGCGGAGCCGAGCTCCGGGCCCGCCGCCGCACGGGGTTCACGGCATGGACCCCCCGTCCCGCCCGCGCAGCATCCCCCCGGGCACGGGGCACCGCGGCAGCCCCGGCTGGAGACACCGCCCGGGTGATCCCGCTCCGCGAGCCCCTCGAAGGAGCGGGACGGCCGGAGGGAGGCCCTGCGGGGACCCGCCGCGGCCGCCCACCACCACCCGGGCCTCACCCGTGCTCGTCCTCATCGCAGGCCTGGCTGGCCTGCCGTGCCCCCACGGCCGCTCCCGACGACGCCTTGCTGCCGCTCTTCTTCAGGATGCCCTTGATGGGCCCCCTACCCGTCGCCGAGGCGTCCGGTACCGAGGGCGCCTCCATGGCCGCGCCGCCCGCCCGGTTCCGCCGCCGCCGCCACCGCCCCGGCCGGGCCCGCCCCGCGCCAGCGCCGCCGCCTCAGCCCGGCGCGCCCGCGCCCCCTGGCGGCCGGCGGACCGACAGCAACCCCTGCTGCCGTGCGCATGTGCCACCGCCTGGGGGCGCTCTGCGCGCGCGCGGGGAGCACGGACACGGCTAGATGGACACACGGACACATGGACACATGGACACATGGACACACGGACACGGGGCTAGATGGACACACGGACACATGGACACACGGACACACGGACACGGGGCTAGATGGACACACGGACACACGGACACGGGACTAGATGGACACACGGACACACGGGCACATGGACACACGGACACACGGACACATGGACACACGGACACGGGGCTAGATGGACACACGGACACACGGACACGGGACTAGATGGACACACGGACACACTGACACAGGGCTAGATGGACGCACGGACACAGGGCTAGGTGGGCACACGGACACACGGACACATGGACACACGGACACGGGGCTAGATGGACACACGGACACATGGACACACGGACACACGGACACGGGGCTGGATGGACACACGGACACACGGACACGGGACTAGATGGACACACTGACACAGGGCTAGATGGACGCAAGGACACAGGGCTAGGTGGGCACACGGACACGGGACCATGGACAGAATGACATGGACACGGCAGGGACATGGACACAGATACACGGACATGGGGACACAGGCACAGAGATACACTGTCACACAGATGCAGGGGCGCACAGACAGAATCACTGAATCGGTCAGGTTGGAAGGGGTCAGTCACATTGCACAGGATTGTGTCCAGATTGTTCTTAAATATGTCCAGTGACAGAACTTCACAGCCTCTCTGGGCAATCTGTTCTAGTGCTCCATCACCTGCACAGTAAAGAAGTTCTTCCTTAGATTCGTGTGAAATTTCCTGTGCATCAGTTTATGCCCATTACCATATCCTGGTGGTTGGCACCAGTGAGAAGAGCCTGGCTCCATCTTCGTGGCATGTCCCCTTCAGATCCATACCTACTTTAATGAGGACACACGGACTCAGAGGTCTGGCCTGTGCCCAGGGCCAGTGCCCACACATGGGGCCTGCACACCGAGAGGTGTTTGCTGCCCTGGGGTGCCTGCACATCCACAGAGCTCTTGGCACTGTGTGGGGCTGGTGCCTGTTCAGCACTCCCACATGCACTTGAGGGTTTGGCACGTGCAGGGTGTCCCACATATGTGCTGTTGTTCTGGGGACATCTGGTGACATGTGGCAGGACAGGCTGCAGCTGTCCTGTGGTGTCCCCAAGCTCTCTGTGGAGCCATGAGGAGAAGCCCCTGGCACAACGTGTTTGCCAGAGCAGCCCAGGTTTTTCACGGTCTCTGTGGCGCAATGAAGGAGCCAGCGTCATCTCCAGAGGGCCCAGGAACCACCGGGTTTTGTCTCGGAGTGAAACATTGCTGTTTCTGAGCCGCACCTGGAGATCCCAATTCCCAGCCAGATGCAGGGGCAGTGCCTGCCCAGCCGATGGGGCTGCAGGTTCCCAGCCCTAGGGCTCAGTGCCTGCACAGCCACCGTGCCATGGGCTTGCATCACACAGGTTGAGGGCTGCAGCAGCACCATCCATGTGAGAAGGAAAATTGCAACCCGATGAAGCAGTGATGAAACGATTACACCCAGAATCTGACACACTTGGGAACAACCATGCAGTTGTTTGTATCCTGGCATCATCCATTATCCTTATAGCCTGAAAAATTGGGTGGAGTGTTTAATTCTGTGTCACAGGAACTTGTGGCATTAGAATTTGAAAGTTTAAAGGGCTAATGACTTAAACATGGCACTTGTTTCTGGTCCTCCCATCCTGGCCTCCTCTGACTGGTAAAGATTAGGGACATACTGGCTCCCTGCTCAGCTCCTGTAGATCTCCAAGGGCAGGAAAGTGCTCTGCAGCACACCCACACCACCAGGGTCCTACCAAAATAAGTGTAGAATCTTTCCTGCAGATTTAGCATTCTACATCCACACCATTATTTCTTCATGTCAATAAAAGCAGCAGGGGATGGGGGTCACTGTCAGCCAAAGCCACTACACAAATTTGCTGGCAGGGCTCAGACGATGGGGGTTGCCCATACATCCAACTCTGGAGAGCTGGAAAGAGCTCCAGGCTTCTGGAACAAATCATTTCCCTTTAGCTGTGGTTGTTACGTTCATTGCAGCCCTGCTGTGGTGGTGCTGTGGCCTCTCAGGAGGGGCAGGCCCCACACACTGAGCCCTGCAGCCTGCTGGCAAGGGCTGTGCAGCTGGGAAGGTACAAAAGGCCCGAAGCAGGTATTTTTATTTCATTTTTAATGAGTTGCATGAATGCTATTCAAGCAGAGTTGTCGCGGTGCCTGCTGAACACCTGCCAGGGCAGATGCAGTGCCAGGGGGCACTCGGCACGTGCAGCAGCAGTGAGCAGGATGTCAGGTTGAGCCTGCTGTCTTCTGGTGTTCAGGGAAAAGCCTCTGGAAGAGAGAACAAGGGAGCAGCCCCATCTCTTTATGTCTGCTTACAAGTACAGTCAGATCCCCTTGGGAGGCCAGGACCAGTCTCATCAGAAGCTAGAGAAGGACACATATAGACATTGGGGATGGAGTGATGCTGAATCTCTGGACATTTTTAGATTTAAAATACAGAGGGCAAGATCTGATTTCTAGCAAGGAGGTCTGCTGACTTAGGAGCAACATATGTCTATAACCCTGCGTTGGAAAACTTTCAAGACCCCCCCCAGCCCCAATTCTCAGGCTGCAGGAGTGACCCACCACATCTGGTTGCTGCTGCTAAGGCGGTGCCCACGGTGTAGCTGAGACAATGTAGATTCCTGGCAGGCCCAGAAGCATCAAGACAAAATTTGGAAATTAACATGGGACTGTGTGATGAATGATTTTTCCCCAGGACTAATACTTGCCCATCACAACTCATACCCTTTTCCATCCACATACTGGAGGACTCACAGCAACAGCAGAATTTCAGGTCTGCACTTCAGGGTTTCTTTCTTTCACCCATTAGCACTGACTCAGTCAGTCATGCTGCAAAAGTCAGAGCAAGACAAAAAGAGGGGGAAGAGCGATACGGTGAATGACAGCAAGGAATAACTCTGGGCTGTCAAATTACTGTTAGCAAAGAGGAAACTACTGTTATTAAATTTCTCAGGTACACAGAGAAATTCTAGTGGATAATAAAGCAAGCAACAAAGTTTATCTCTGGTCTGGTGCTGTGTCTCTGCATGCCAGGAGTTACATCTCAGCAGGGCAGCTGGCTTGATCAGTGGGCATCATTTTGTCAGTGTCAATCTTGTAGGACTGGAGAACACTCTTCAGGTGCTCCACAGTTTCTGGGTGCATGTCAGGAGTTCTTGACAGAATCCAGGCATAGTCCATGTGGAAGAGCCAGAGGATATTAGTGCAGGAGTAAACCAGGGAGTAATTTTCATAGTCAGTGGAGATGACCCAGTAAGGGGCAGCAGGCATGACTAGGAGAGAGGAGAGCACCGTAACTACCATGTGTAACCAGCTCTGGACAGCTCTGCAGCACCACAGCCACAGTTCCTGGGACTATTCCCACTTTGGCTGCTGCACATTTGTGGTCAGTACAGGGAGCTATAATTTATAAAAGCCTACCAGGACTCCTTGTTCTGCCCAGAGGAACTTGAGAAAGACACAAAGCCCTGACTATGAAGGTCTCTCTGGAAAGTTAGTGCTATGACCTGAACAGCTCTCCTGGGCTGATGAAAGCCAGCCCAGCCTTACCAGTGTGAGGGTGCTGGCTGCGGGAGGGATCTGTAGTGCTGGGAGCTGACTCTGGTGATAGGAGGAGCACAAACCACCACCCACTGCCATGGGAAACCCTGCCTTGGGGAGCCAGCCGAGCCCAGAGCTGTGCTCTGGGGCTTGCACCTGGTGAAGGAGGTTGGGGCTGCTGCACACGCTGCTGGTGATGCCCCAGCAGCACAGAATTAAGTCTGGCTGTGCTCATGGAACAGTCATTGTACTTCCTTTGCAATTACCCCTCCTCCACCCGTTTCTCCAAATAACCCCTCTGTGAAAGAGAGCTATGAAACTGCCAAAGAAAAGGTGTGAGGGAGCAGAATAAAAAGTGATCCAAGGGGACACTGCAGCTCACTTTCCAGTGTTGCTGCAGACAGGAAAGCTCTGTGCACTGTGGCAGAGCACCTCAGCAGGCCCCTGTCAAGTGTTACAGTGACAAGGGAAGGAACAAGCAAACAAAACTGTATTATTAATGGTTATTAAAAGCCATTTGTACGTAGAGGCAGCGTGGGCAAGTAGCTGTACTGCAGTGTGCAGAGAAGCAAGCTTATTCTTGGCTCTTGCTGCACTGTGGGGCTGCCTCCCCCACCTCCCCACCTCCCTGTCCCCATCTGTGCAATGACCTGGAGGGACAGCAAGGCTGCTGATCTTTCTTGCTTTGAGATCAAGTGGTGAAGAGTTCTCCACCATTGAGGGGGCTGTTGCTATAAATGGCAAATCAGTGCCACCAAACCACTGCCTGCAGGTCAGAGTGTCTATTTTAGCCCTTTGCTGGTGTGCTGAAGTCACATGGGCAGCTCTACCCCATGCTTTGCAGTTTCTGACCCCTAGTGCCATGGCACAATGCTCAGACCACAGCACTGCTGAGGCCACAGGCACTGGGGAGCCTTCCCACCACACACTTACACCAGTTAAAGCGGACACCCAGCTTGGCCGGCTGTTTTACATCCATGTGCATGAGTTCTCCTTCAGCTTCATTGATTTTGCCATTGGCACTAAGGGGAGAATGACAAAAAAGACAAAGTCAGGAAAGTGGGAGATAATTTTTTTTTTCATTTCCAGTAAATCATCCTTCCTGACACAACTACCTGTCAAGAGGTGGCTGAAATAGGGACTAGTAAATCCCAACATTCCTGAGGATGTTTTCAGCAGCACTGGGCTCCTCTGGGCAAGGTGCAGCTGGATGTCTCAGGCTGAACTACCCCAGCATCCCAGGCTGCCTCTCTCCAACTATCCCTGCCAGAGGGATGTCCTTTGCTTCCAGGGTGACAATGACAGACAAGAAGGAGAGCAAGACTGCTCTGCACTGGGTGGGAGGAACCCAGCATGGGAGGATGGGAGGATCCCATCCATGATCTTGAATGTGCCAGGGAGCAGCTCAGCTCCTGGTAGTTGTGGAAGGCACATGTTCACTTCTGTTTAACCACCTGTGCTTCTTCCAGGTCACTGCACATTCCTCCGCATGCAAATTACCTGTACCTGTGTGGTGAGACAGGATGTTTTTGGCTACTTGTTCAGAGCACTGCCCTGCTGGCAGCAAGCCCTAAGACTTGAGCTGCCTATCTTATAATAGCATTTTTGCACGGATGCCTCAAGACCTGGATGCTGCCTATCAGACAGGAAAGTTTCACACTTCCCTGTAAAACAGGAACAGCCAAGGAGGCAGAAGCGAATGCTGCCAGCAGCAGAGGTCAAGGGGCTGATGCTGGAGCCATACACAGTGCACACCTGACCCATAATATCCCTAGTATTTCAGGGTCCTGAGCTGCTGCAGTAGTGACAGCAATGATTGGATTTAATCTCACACAGATTAATGCAAATCAATGTCCAGCTGTTTGCCAGGCGCAGCCCGAGCAGTGGAGCTGCTGAGACAGTGCTGGGCACTCAGTGAACAGCAGGGATGCTGCTCTGCTCCGGACACGAGGGATGTGTTCCTAAGCTGTTGTTATTGTGAGCCAGAACAAAGTCCCCATGCCATGCCAGGAGCACAGGGGACAGCGCTGCGTTCGCTGCTCCTTCCCTCTCATCCGTTCAGCCTCTCACTGCAACAGCTCACAACAGCACAGGCTGGTGATGGAAACAGATGAATTAACACCTGCATCTTTCCGTGTAAAAATCCAGAAGGACTCAGGATAATTGCAAACTGCCCTAGTTCCCTAATAAAGGAAAAAGTATTCCCTTCCCCATTGATTTAAACTGACAATGCTTTCCGATCCCCTTGCAGTTACTATCTGTGCATCATAAATTCTCCAAAAGTAGGCTGACAAATATTTAAGTAAAAGTTACTCATGTGGTTCACCTTCCCTGCCCCTTTTCCTTGTCTCTTTACTCTGGAGCAGAGAGGAGCACAGGCAATTCTGAGCATGCTGGGGCACAAGGTGGTAGCTGCCATCCTACAACCAGCCCTATGACCCCCCAGAACAGGACTCAGGGCTCCAGCTTCTCAGCCATCTCTGGGGCTGACAAGCCAGGCAGGGGGGAGATCCAGGCTATTTTATGCTGAAGTCACCATGTACATTTGAAATATTTCTTATCACTCACCTTGGACAATGAGACAGAGACCTGGTGATCCTCAGGTCACTGGCAGGGATTAGAGACCCATATCTTTCAGAAGAGCTACTGCAACCACAGGGTGCCTCCCTCAGCACCCTCAGCACCAGACACAGGCAATTTAGAGAAAAATAAACACCCAGGACAGCAGGAGAGATGACAGGAATGCCACTGCCACAGTGAGGGCATGGTCCAAACACAAACACTTACAGCATCTCCTTGTTGATCACCTTGAACTTCCCATTCTCCTTCAATGAGTAATTTGCTTGGATGCAGCTTCCTTTCTCAAAAGTTGAGGGCAGCTTCTCTATCTCGTACCATTTCCCCAAATACTGAAAAAGAAAAAGTTTAAAGAGATGTTTTTAACACGAGTGAGGTGAGGCAGAGCAGCCTGCCTCCTGTGTCAGCACAGTTTTTGCCTCTCAGTGGTTGGGGTTGGGGGTGAGCAGAGCTGCAGACCCACACAAGCAGCTGTGGCACAAGGTGTGACCAGACCTGCCATCACCCCCTGCTCCCAGGCAGTTTGCTGTCAGTCCCACACCCTCTTAGCTTAACTTGCAACATCCAGTGAGATTTTTAGAAAAGTTTTCACACCTTGTTGATATCGAATTCTTCTTGAACTGATGGATCTGGGCATGGTCCCACATGAAACATCTGGCCTTTCCCAATGCTGAAGAGACTGAGCAGGACCGAGAGCCGCACTGCCGTGCCCAGCATGGCTGCACTGGGATGCAGGCGGGAAATGGACCTGGGCAGAAGGAAAATAGCTGAGCTGGAGCCTCCCTGGAGCAGAGCTTTCTGTGAAATGGCACGAGGGAGAGGACATGCAGCAGGGCACCTCAGGGGCACAGCAAGGAGGAAAGAATGATTAGAAGAGTGCAAAAGAAGTCCCAAGCCCAAAACCACCTCAAGCCCTGCCTCTGCTCAGGCTGTGCCCAGCAGCTCCATGAAAAGCCAGGTAATGCCTGGCGAGAACAGTTGTACTCATCACCCACATCTGACACCTAGCAAGATGAAGGGGTGATAAATGTCCAAGGACCCACAGGAGCATCATTGTTTGTCCAAAGATGAGGCAAGGGGAAATGCAGGATATTTGCTTTAAAATGGTGGAACATATTCCAAAGCCAGTGGAGAGCTGGGGCCCTAGAACATGAACATGAGCACTGTAGACCTTCAGCACACACCTGCGTGGCAAGAGGGACATCCCCAGGTATGCCAGGGCTGCCTGACACTGCAACACAGTGGGAGAGACAGTGCAGCTGCCTCTGGAGGGGTCTTTGTGTGTCAGGATATACACAGCACTGCAAGCTGGGGAAGTTGGTAGAGATTCAAATCAGCACCAAATACAACATGAACTGACCCCCAAAAGCATGGGGTGAGCAGAGAAAGGACAGGTTTTCCTGCAGAGCAGAAGCAGGAGCTGTGCTGCTTGCACCCAAACAGTCTCTGGAACCAGGATGCTGCCCACATGCTTTGGGCTCTGCTTGGAGCAGGTTGGCATGTACAGACCCTGCAGCACTGGGCTCCTCTGCTTCCCTGGCTGGAAACTCCTCCACAGGAGCAGCGGTAACATTTTCCCCAAGTTTAGAAGAAAAGCCCAGTCTGTCTCCAGCTGCAGACACAGACAGTTCCCGTTTTGAATTTCCCAATTCAGACGTACCTTGGTGGACGAGGCGCAGTGATGCTCCGCAGAGGACCAGGGCGGCAAGGAACAGCTCTGTGGTGAGCTCTCTGCTTCTCTTTATAAGCGTGCTGGGATCATCATTATTCAGCTCTGGCACAAGCCACTCCCTGGTCCTCGACGTGTTTAGGTTTTTTGGCAGGCCAGTCAGCTGCCTTAGATCTGCAGCTGGTACGAAGCTGGAGATGGGCTGCAACTTGGCTGCTCACCCAGGCAAACAAAGGCACCCCACGTGTCTGATAGCGCCCTGCAGCTGCAGAGCTCTCTGCCTTGCAGCCGCTCACTAAAGCCTCAGGCCTGGGTGCAAATGGCAAGGGAAGGAGAGAAATGCCACAGCCTTTGGGAGGGGATGGAGACAGCTGCAGCTCCCATGCTGTGCACTCTGGTCCAGCAGCAGCCATGGCCATGCTCCAAGGGGGGACACACAGCCTCCTCTGCCTCCTACTTGAGCCCTGGAGATCCTCCAGGCCACTGCAATGTCCTTGTCCCCATCATAGTCACTTACTGCGAGTACATGAGGAGCATGAAGCAGTGGGATGCATCACAGGTTTGTCTGAGGAGCTGTAAGACCTTTCAGCAGTTTTCTTCTAGACTTTTAAATCTGATTACAAGGAAATATTCTGGTGCAATTAATTCCATGCTGACCTGGCACTTTTTCCAACAGGTGCCCAGCAAATGCCTTTGACAGCAGAGCAGCCATCTGTGAATGCAGCCGGTCCCAAGAGTTATACAAGAAGAGTTGAGTAATTGACAGGAAGCTCTCTGTGTCTAATTACATTTTAATCTAATCTCTGTTGAGACTTTCTCTCTAGGTGTGTTTTTACATGCTGCCCTGCATGCCTTACTCACACACACACACACACACACACACACACACACACGCGCATGAGCTCCTGACTGCCCAAATGCCACCCCAAGAGCCACAGATAGCTCAGTCCTGTCCCTTTTTGGGACCATGCAGCCGAGGTGTGCCCTGAAACACAGCACAGCCAAGGTGTGTCCTAGGACCAAAACAACCAGCAGAGCTGTGTGTGGCTCATCCAACGCAGAGCTGGCAGCACCAGCTGGGGGTGAATGGCCCAGAGGAGCACACGGTCCATGGTCTGCCACAGTGCTTGGCACAGGGCAGAGGAGCCTCCATACAGCTCATTAGTGCTTTGGCAGCCACCCATGTCCATGTCCCTGATGGGGTTGCTCTGGCTGCCCATGTCAAAGTCAGAGATGTTCTGCAGACTTCCTGCACGCCCCACATTCACCTGCACCACTTGCAATACAAACAGGTTAGAAGTCAGGAAATCCCTGGGCAGACCCTGACCTGAATGGTACAAGGGCTGCCATGCTGCAGTGCACTGGTGGGATTCCCCATGCACTGCGCACCAGCAAGCACTTTTTATCCTGAGCTCAGCTGCCCACAGCCTGTAGAGTAATCAGAGGAGAAAGTCCTGCAAAAAGGCCAACTTGGCCACAGTGGAACATTTGCATGTGGAGGTGTGTCTGTGTGCTTATCCACACCTGCACATGGAGCGTTCTTCTATGGAGATGGAGTGAGGACTCCTTGGCTGTGGTGGCAGCAGTATGCCCTCAGGTGGGATGGTTCTGAGGAAGCCTTTCACACTGCTGTAGCAGGAGGGGCTCCTGCTTGCCCTTGCCTACAGGTGCTGCCCAGTACCCAAGGGCTGCCCTGCAGTGCCAGGAATGTATCTGGGTGCTTGGCATTGCCATTGTGGCTCCTGGTACACTGCAGCCAGAGCATCGAGGTGTTCACCCAGCCATGCTCCATGGAACTCCTGCTGCTGGAGTGTGCAGGAGTGGGCCGTGGCCAGGACGCTGAGAAGTCAGGAGTCAGCAGAAGCTGACAGTCTTTGAGCCCCCTGAGAGTGGAAATGACAGGTGTGGTGGGCTTGGCTATAGCCATCACCCCCCTTGCAGCCAGCACGAACAACTCTGGAAGAAAACCTGTCTTTGCAGGAAATCCCACATCCAGCCAAAGGCAGCATCCTCAGAAGTGCAGGAGCTGCACTGGAGCCCTATTTCTCTACTGGCCACTGCCAGCCAAGGAGCACCCCATGGGTGCCAAGCACAGCTTGAAGCACAGATGATGAGAGCTGACAGTCGAGCCTGCTGCCACTGCTGGGATGTCTCCACACAAGCACTGGCTGTGCCTTCCCCAGGGGCACATTTCTGGGCCCTTCCTGACCACAGAAGGAAGCACCCAGGTATCTGCCACTCATCTCTTGGAGTGGAGCAGGTTTGGGATGCTGCAGCTGAGTCCCTGCTTGGGGCCAGCTAGTGAGGACATGTTCAGTGGCCACCCCAGGACCCTCCTGTCATTCTACCTCCAGCACCACCAGCACCACCTGCACAGACCAGAGCCTGCTCCATGTCCCACCTGTCATTAGCCCACAGCAGGAGTCTGCTCTGAGCCATGCCAGAGAAAAGGTTTGGGGGAAAAGCATAACCTTATAATTGCACCCAATTGTGGGGTGGGAGCAGTCATCTCCACCTGGTAAGCAGTTTGTACCCTGGAGCAGAGGAGGGGCCTCACATCAAAGGGCAGGAAGCTGGAGCAGGGGAGGGAGGACAGGAAGGAGAAAAGCTGTGGAAAAACCAGGGCAAAAAGGGGGGTGCGAGGGCAGCAGACACGCTCGGAATGCTTCATGCAGGAATGAAAGCTCCTCCACATTTCTGGGTAATGAGGCAGCTGCAGGGCAGGCTGCAGGGCTGGTGCACAGGACATGGACAGGGGGGTGGCACCGGGGCTGCAGCGGGACAAGGCAGAGCTGCCGGGGGGCTGTGAGCGGGGGGGCAGGAGTGGGTGCAGAGCATACACGGGCTGAGGGGGTATGAGCCACACTGCACGTCCCGGGGTGACGGGGACAGACAGACAGACAGACGGACTACACTGGCCGGGATATTCTCACGCTGTCAGTTGTCCATTTCAGAGACAAAGCTCATCTGGCTCCAGAGAGAGGATGCAACAGCACTGAGTACTGCCAGCAAAGAAAACCCCCTTGGCAGAACAAGCTAGAAGTGCAGATAAAATTCAGCCAGCAGAGGGCTAGGACAGGACAGTGCCTAACCTGTGACATTCTACCTGTAGCCGACCTGGCTTAGTGCGGGAGTGAGATCGTCCTGTTGCAGATATCAGCTCTTGGCACCTATGAAACAGAGCAGCTTCAGCCAGGCCTGGTGGGGACCTGGCTCCCCAGGGAAAGGCTGTCACACCACACTGGGTCTCTAGCTGGGATTTCAGCAGCTGCAGGGGAGCCCCCAGAGAACCAGGATAACCTGGGAAAGCTGAAGGTCCCACCATGGGGACAACATTGTTTGCATGGACAGCTCTTCCTGACTCAGCCTTCCATTTTGTTTTAATTCCTCCTCTCCAGGAAATGGGGCTTTGTGTTGGCCAACAAGTTACAACCTGTATATAGAAACAAAAATCAACACGTAGGAGACAAGACAGAGAAAAGAAAAGCAGGTGGGAATTTTCCTCTGTTTCTAGGAGTGGCAAAAAGTGCTTTGAAATCTGTTTATGCAAAATGGTGTAAAATTTTTAATTACACTTACGACAGCAAAGGAAGTAAACAGACTTTGGACGCATGAAATGGCCTCTGGGATGCAGGAACTTGGTCCCAATGCAAGTGCACAAAAGATGTTGTGATGTATATACAATATACATTTATATACAATTATTGAGTAGCTCTCCACCTTGGAAGTTATCCAATTATGTATTCAAAACACATGAAACCAAACAGAGAGAATTTAGAAAGTTAGAAAACTAAAACGGGTATTATTATTTAAGGGATAACTCCTCTCATGCAAGACCAGCAGTGTTTCTGGCTGTGCTGAGGAGGGCTCCTCAGCCTAACTGGCACTGCTGCCAAGATCTGAATCCCTGCAGAGAGAGAAGCCAGAGGGATATTTACTCTTCAGAAAGTAGAAAAAATGAAACAGAGAGAAGGAAAACAAGGTCTTCGTATACAGAAATACCTTGCTGATCTGGACCACTGACAAAGCTTTGGCCCAGAACCATCTCACCCCTGTGGATGTGCTCACCATAAAAATTGGAGTTTAAGCAGTGTCCAGAATCCTGCATTCCAGTGCCCCACATGAAGGGTTGCCTTATGCTGCTAAATAAGGTTTTAAAAGTTGATGCATTTGCAGCTGTGTTCTCACAGCAGACCCTGGGTGCAGGCAGAGCAGGAATTCGGCCAGGTTTGTCCTCAGAGAGGAGAGAGGAATGTACAGCCTAAGGGGGCAGAGCAGGACTTTTCCAGTGGATGTAGGAGCAGATCCCATGGGCATTTACCAGATTCCTGTGGGCTCTGTCTGGGAATGCCCACTCAGCTTTGAGCCTGTGGACACTGGCTGTGTGACTCAACACAGGGTACTGCTCCCATCCTCTGTGCCCCACTGAGCCCAGCCCAAAGACAATCCCAGCTGCCCTGCTCTGCATCCCCTTCTCAGAGGACAACTCCCACATTCCCCAGTGGATTCATGATGCTTTTTCTCAACCAGCAACGTTTAGCCTATTGAAATACATTGTAAATGATCTAAAAAATGTCATTAAGCATTATGTTTAGAGAGCTTTTTCTGCAAAGGGATTTTCTGTTCTTACAGAGAAAGCACAGTGATCTGTTCACAGCACCACCAGCTCTGTCCAAGAGATGCCCAAGTAAGACTATTTAAAGCTCACAGCCCTATTTTCTGCAGTTAAGCCGTATTTCAGCCCTTAGTTCAGGCATGCATTAATGCAGTTACACAATTATATTTTCTATGACCTATATACAACCTACATCTTCCTCACGACACAGATCTGTAGTGAGTGGGTAATCACAGCTCTGCTCATGGAAAGAGAACAGCCTCTATTACATGAAGAAATGCAATTAAGAAATCTCCTGCAGATCATGCTGTCCTGCCAGCCGAGCAGGAAACCCTTGGGCAGGGACATGGGCTCTCCTGCTGCCAGAGCACTTTGGAGCCTGCTTCAGGTCAGCAACTTGCATCAGCTACCAGGAGCCCAGGAATCACATAGGGGGTTCAGGGGTGGCCTCAGACTCTCAGATATCCCTCATTTATAGGCCTCAAGGCTGTTTTATATATGTTTTATGCATGCACCAGAAAGACCCAAGGGCAGCACTTTGGCCATGAAGGACTTCTTGACCAGCCAGCAGTGTTTCCATCCCATATCTCTGAGTCCCCCAATCTCACACCACAGGTCAGAGGAGAATTTTAAGAATACCCTTTCTGAAAGAGCACGTCTCATCCCTCCACACAGGATGAGAGCACAAAGACACTGGCATATGTGTTTGGCTTTGCCTGTGAATAGCTGCATTGAGGCTATCGAGCCTGAGCACACACAGCTTGCATTGAAACACAGGCTTAAGTGTTTGCTAGACTGGAATTCACAGTGTACAGAAAATAGATAATATAAATTCAGTGGTCAGTGCTCTGACTTTGGTGCAATACATGGTTACAGTATAAAATGGCACAGAGATGCCATTCACAATGAGTTTAATTTAAACTCATTCAGGAATGATTAGTTTAGACAGTATTAAAAATGTTTCTATCTGTGCTGCACCTCAGGAATACTGGTCAGGTGTGTATTTCAGTGTAAGGAGACCTGGCGTGAGGATATGCATGCATTATCCATGTGTCATACCTTGTATTCTCTGATATAATTATCCTTGAGAAATTGTTACCCATGGACTAGAACAAAAGCTTCTTACACCTGGACAGATGTACAGGAGTGTAGGAACTTCCCTGGATGCAATAGATCAACCTGGGACTGATTTTGATTCTGTAAGTGCCCATGCACAGACAGAGCTGGAAGCCAGCTCCTGACTTGTGCCTGCAGGAGGGAAAGCTGCCTGAAGCAGGAGCTGGGCTGGCTGGGCCAAGTGCCATCCCTGCCCACAGGGAGCTGGAGCACACTGTTAGAGTGCTGCAGGAAGGGAGCAGACACTCCATACAGGTACCCCCAGAGCCTGTGGGGGCTCCATACAGTCCCCCGGAGGGAACCAGGCAGCTCCTGTGTGGTTCAAGTCTGTAAAAGTGGCAGTGGTGCAAAAAGAAGGTCCAGATGTGCTCTTGGGCTACAGAGTCTTAGGGAATTGCTTGCTGATAAAAGTGTACAGCAAAAGAACATGTGCAGGAAGGGGATGAAATTGGGACTTAGTGTGTGGGCCAAGAGCATATGGGAAAGATGGGGAGAGAAGTGTTTTCCATGTGCACAGATGGAGTGGCAGCAGCTCCCAGTAAAAGCTCTGGCTCCATCCCCACACCAGTGCTGGCCCTGAGAAAACTCAGTGCTGGAGTCCTTCATTGGGATGGACAGACCACTGGATAACTGTGTCCTGCACCTCTTCAAAGCCACCTAGTGCCAACAGCCAAGCCACCACACCATCTCACCCTCTTTAAAGATGGCCACTGCTACCCTGAAGCCTTTTCTGAGTGCCCAGGCAGATTTTCCGCAGGCACTTCCTCATTATCAAAGTGCACCTCAGCTGTATTGGAGTACTTGATCCTCATTTCTTCTTTGGAGGACTGCCAGGCTAAGTATCTGCACAAGCTTTCTGCAGGGAGGGAAGCTCTGCAGCCATACTCCAGACACCCACTGGATGTCTCCAGAGGGACACAGGGTGCACCAGGGTGCATTCCCTCTCCCAACAGCTCCCTCCTTAGTCACGCTTCCTGGAGCAATAGTTGCCTCTCATTAGAGCTGGAAAGAGAAGCTGCTTTGCTGTGCTCTGAATGCTTCAACACCTCTGAGCAGGCAGAAATCAGGAAGGAGACACAAGGACAGCCTGCTGACTGATTGTCATAGTAACCCTGGTTAAACTCTCACCAGGAAAATGACTTTTCCTGCAGCACTTGACCCCATGAGGTCATAGGTACTACCCACACCCCTGGGAGCACAATTGCTCTGGCAGTGAGGCCCTGGAACAGTAACAGACCATGCAGAGTTTTCCCCCAAATCACAGTTCAAGGGCAAGGTGCCTGTGGGCTGATGGTTAACCTTGGAGCCTGTTTAAGAGCAGCACAATGGTGTTAATGCCTGCCCTCAACCCTGGCACCTTCCTCTATGCAGCTCTAACAATTCAGAGGACTTTAAAAGCCACTTGTAGCAGCTTTCACGCAGAAGACTGGAGTCACCACATTTATTAATCTGCCACAAAAAGGAATTCAGCCTGTGGGAAGGGGGATAATACCTATTCTGGCATCAGAACAGAATGAGTCAAACAACATGTACTACATTGCAGTGGTTTTCTGCTTTCCAGCATGGACAAGGTGGTGGCAGAGGCAGCTGGGATAGTAAGGGAGCTTGCTGCAGATAGAGTGATTTATTCAGGGCATTTAGCAAATCTGTAGCAGTACCAGGGCCAGAAGTGCTTCATCTCAGTCCCAGGCAGAAGTCTTTCCACTAAACCATTAAAACAGACCAGCTCTTACCTGGTTCCTCTGCTGAACACTCTTTCTACAACCAATGCAATAATTCTTTCATTTTTCTTGTTTTGACTTTTCTTAAAGTCTTGGCAAACACAGTGAAGGAAGATCTCAGGTGACCAAATCTGTTCTGTCTGTGTGTTGGAGCTGGAAACAACTGGGAAACACCATAGCTCTTCTCAACATCATCTGCTAGGTCCTGCTTAAGAAAGAGCTTTCATACCAGGGGCCATGCTCAGAGGGATGGACACCCTTGTGCCATGCTGGCTGGGAACAGGCAGGCACAGGGGAAGGCAAGAGCCAGGAACTGGTAGGCAGACCAAATATCTCCATGTACTCTTCAAAGCAAACCCATAAAACTCATTGTATTGGGACCAGTGTCATGATGCTATGGCAGTGAAAGTGCAAAGCTGGTAATGGTTATAACAGTACCATTGAGTTTTAGAAATTCTCACGCCTAAAAATAGTTATTGTTCCAAAAATCCAGGAAACTTCAGATTCTTTCTCCATATTGATTCCTTCAGGCTTAAGGCTGTCTGATAGAGGGGGATTCTTCATTAAGGATAACCCGATAATGATGTACTTCATCAGGAGATGCTAGAGAAAATGCCTCCCTGGCCATATGGGGGTAAAACACAATCAGCTTCTCTCTTAAGGGCAGAGGAAAGCAATGCTGTACACCCACCCCAAGGGGGTTGGCAGGGACCCCCTCTGTCACTGCTCTGTTGGCAAAAAGTGCTGTAAGACAAAGCACTCTTAGGGAACCAAACTAAGCTGCCCTGCAGGCAGTGAAATATGGCATGTTCACTGCACCATGCTGTGATAAGTGCACTGAGCACTGGCTCAGCCAAGTGCTGTGCCCAGAGCTGCCTTCGGCTCCAGTGGGATGATACTGCCAGCCATCCTGCCAAGGGCTCTGGAGAGCTCTTCCCTTCAAGACACCCCAGGAGAAGGCACTGGATTCTGCAGGAGACCTGCACACATGGCTACTTTGTGCCTTCTGTTAAGCTGCTGTCAGCACTGAGGTATTATTTATCAGTATTTTGAGGTGAAAACACAGGTCTGCTGTTGCCTCAAAGAGTACCAGGGGAGAGGATGATAGAGCTGTATCAGTAACATTCCTGTGGCCCTTCCAGCACTGCTGGGAATGAATTACTGTATCTGGCTCCAGGCCAGGCCTGGAGGTGGAGCTGGCTCTCCTACAAATTCTCTATTTGTAGCATCTCTCCAGTCCCCAGGGCTCAGGCTGCTGGCTGAGAAACCTCCTGGTATTGGTTTGGGTTTGTTTCTAAGACATTTTTCAGCATTGTGGTTACACAAGAAGCTGAAAACTTGTGTTTCAAAACCCCAGCCAGAAGCACAGGTGCTGCTGTTGCTATTTACACAGGACCAGCTTGTTTAGGGGGAGGCTAAGCTAGGAAAATAAACCCATCCTGAATTTCTGAGGTCTTCAAATTTCCAAAAGGCTGAGCAAGCCTTCTGTGTGTGGGTGCGCTGGGTGGCAGTGTTGCAGAGCTGGGTGCTCTTGAGTGAGCTCCCTGCAGAAACCCCAAGCCTGCAAAGGTCCCATGCCCAGGCACTGCCCTGGCCACCAGCAGAGGGCTGAGCCAGCATCTCCTTGTGCAAGACAGGACCTCAGCAGCCTTTCTCACCTTTTCTGGCTGTTGTGAAAGGCTTTAGCACAGCTTCCTAATCTCCACTCGACATTTAAGTTTGTCCAACTGATGGTGCTGATGTTCTTTGATTTTTTTTTTTTTTATTTTTTTTTTTCTCAAGGAAGAGGAGAAGCCCTGGAGGAAGCAGTCTGCCTGGGAGACACAATGACCCCACAAGAAGACTTTCTGGAGCATGGCAGAGACCACCAGAAGCAGAACTAAGGTCCTGACCTGGGGCAGAGAAGAGGTGTGTTGAATAATCTCTCATTCTGGTTTCAGGGCACTTCTGTGCGTCAAAGGACTTCCATCAGTGGCCTACTTTTCCCAAGAATATTTCTGGCAGTAGGCAGTTTCTCAGCTACAAGTTCAAAGCCAGATGTGCAAGAAGTGCTTCTCAAATTCTAAACTTTCCCCAAACACTGATCAACTCCACCCCAAGTGTAAAAGCAACAGGTAAATAGCAGTAGCAATAGCAGACAATGCCAATACACCACAAGTCAGTCATAGGCATCATCTGTCCAGAAACAGGAGCATCCATAATCTTGGTCCCATTAGGCAAAGGAGAGCACTAACTTTGCTAACATTCTGGCATCCCTCATGCTGTGGTTTTTCACTAGTGCTCTGTAACCAGACAGCACCTACAGGGCTACTACTTGGCAGGAAAGTGGCACACAGAATTATTGTGATGGTTAACATTATCTAGGAGCACTCATATCCCACTGCCCACATAACTGTCCCAATGCTGGGTCTTGCACATCAGCATGTCAAGTGTAAAAGCCAAAGCTCCCCTCCCAGGCAGAAACCAGATCAGGCACTAGCAGCCCTCCTGAGCACTTCTCAGGGGGCAGAGGAGGGGACCAGGGCTCACATGCTGTGAAATCCTAACCCTGGCTCAACCACGAGGTCCTTGCATGGCCTTGGACACCTCTTGGCTTGCCAGTCTCCGTTCTGTCTCTGAGAAGAGCTAATCCTTATTACCAGGCAGCTGTAGCCCTTGGATTAGTTACAGGCAGAGTGCTGAGGCAATGAATAATGCACAGCACTGCTCTAAATTATCTCCTTCGAGGGAAACAACACAAAATACAAACACTGAGGGTGCCTGTGTTTACAGAGAGGCCTCTCTAACTGCCTTCTGCTGAGCAAATGGGCCATGCTGCCCATTCTGCTCCAGGCAGTTCTCACTGAGCCTCCACAGTCCCACTACCTGCTGAAACACCATTAATTGTTATTATTAAACCACCTCCTTAATTACTGAACCTAATTAAATCCCAACCTCAGATTCAAAAGAGGTGAGAAATGTAGAAATGAGCATTGGAGCCAGAGACATATGCTTTAAAAATCTCACAGTTTATTTTTTTCCTCTGTGCAAATCAGGGCTACTTAACATTAATCACATTTCACAGTGCAAGGGGCAGAAGTGATTACTGTTTAAGCTGCAGTTCAGTGGGATCCTTCTGGGTCCTGCATCCCAGGAAATCTCTATGTGCAGATTATCTGGAAAAGACACAAACTGCACAGCAGTGTTTCTAGCAGTTGTTATTTGTAATACAAGCTGCCTTGACAGCATCTCCAAGGGAAACCTGCTTTCCTCCTGAAGGCATCACAGCATTCATGGCTGCATGCAGACTCCAAGAATCTGCAGCCAGTGGCATACAGAAAGTTTAAGGCACAGTTTTTGAGTCAGAGCTAGTAAAGACAGATGAAGAAAGAGCTCTTTAATCAATAAGCTCTTTTCACAGCCACTTAATTTCACATAAAGTAAAACAGTGGAAGGAAAAGCTGGTCCCCAGAGTAAGAGGCTTAGGTCCCAGCCTGGCAGCAGCACCTGCAGCTCGCTGGCTGCTACATCAGTTGTCACCACTGGAACACAAGGAATGGGGCATGAAGCCAGGCAGCCACAGCACTTGGAAAACACTGAAATCCTGTATTTGGCCAACAGAAGAGACCCTTTGGTATACTGGGCAAGAGTAGCTGATATCAGTTATCAAGAGTTTCTCAGAGATGATTGTGTGACATG
The DNA here is from genome assembly GCF_030490865.1 of Poecile atricapillus. NCBI lineage: Eukaryota > Metazoa > Chordata > Aves > Passeriformes > Paridae > Poecile > Poecile atricapillus. Next base: position 14,921,953 of record NC_081256.1, on the reverse strand, counting down.
GAGATTTCATTGTGAAATATTAAAAATAAGAAATGTGTCCCTTAAAGTATCCTTCCAGAGCTCATAGTCAGGCCACACTAGCTGCACTGTGCCCCATCACTGCTCAAATGCAGAGGATAAATCAAAAAACTGATTTGGAAAAGCCAACAGCTGCTCCCTCAGCAGCCAGAGGAAAGCAAGGGGATAGCTGGACAACATCTGTATCACAGTTGAGTAATTCAGGCACCTAAAGTAGTAGTCAGAGAAGCCAAATTTGTTTGCTACATCAGTTTAAACCCTGTCCCACAAAGCTCAGCAGTGGCAGGTGGAGAGGGGCTGCTGAGAGATGGCTCAGACCTCATCATTAGAAGGGCATTTCACTGCCTGTGTTGTGCCCAGTTGTTGGCTCTGGCACGTCCTGGCCACAGTGCTGGGAGGGAAGAACCCTTCTTTGCAGCTAGGTAATGAGGCTGTTTAGAGGCAGTGTTGCTGTTTCCCTGGAAAGAGCAGACACTCACAGCACAGCAGAGCTTCTTGGCAGTATCAGGAAAATGGAAGGCTGTGACTGACCCATTTTCAACCAAATGGAAAATTCTGCTTTTGTTTCCCATTTTAGTTTCTCCCTTCAAGCCATCTCATAGCAACAGCTTTGCTCTACTATTAGCAGTTTGTCCTTGTAAGGACAACAATAAGCCAAATTTATCACTGAGGGAACTCTGCTGACCTAATTACACTAGCCACATATTTGACATGTTATATTTACCTTCCTCTGCTTCCTCCATAGTTAAAAGGAAAACACCTTTCAACTTTAATCAGCACAGCAAGAAATACAAACAAGAATGAGGAAAAAAAACCCCAAAACCATGCTGTTCTAGCATTCCACAGCACACGACTTCAAGTCATAACTCAAAGCGGAAGCACATGCATCTCCAGGGGAGACACAGCAGCAAGGAGTGCAGAGGTCAGCCCTAACCTGTGTGTGAGTAGGAGCCCTGGAGGGATGCCTGAAGGATGCCTGTTTAAAGGGTGGCTCCAGGGATGTAAAGCCAGTCGGCAATGGCTGTGGGCAGGTGGGTCATGATCTGCAGCCTCACCCACCAGTAGGTCTCCATGGGGTTGTAGCGGTTCTTCGGGCACGGGGATGTGAGCGCTTCGGTGATGTCATTCAAGACCAGAGACATGTCCTTCAGGCCACTGTTCACAAAGGACTTCATCATGGCCACATGGCGAGTGAAATACTCTCTGCCATAGTCCTCCCGCACCGTGTCGGTGGCCCCACTCCACAGAGCCTCAGCCTGCCTGTCGATGCCGGCTGCTGTCAGGATGCCAGTGGCCGCCACAAAGTTACTGGGCTCAATGAGGATGACACGGACCCCCCAGCGGTACATCTCCTGCCTCAGGCAGTCGGAGAAGGCTGCCACCCCAAACTTGGAAACACAGTAGCAGGAGCGAGATGGACTCACCATGCGTCCCAACATGCTTGTGATATTCACCACACGGCCTGGAGAGAAAAGATCAGGGAGAGAGGATGAGCTACAGAGGCAGCAGCCAGAATATCCCAGTAAAAGGGTACTTAGTTGGATGATGCTGATTTCTAAAATCTGAATCTTGAATACACATCCCCTGTTACGGAGCTTTTCTCTCCTGCCTCAAGCAAGGCTAAACCCTGTTCTCCAGGGATGCTGCATATGCCTACCCCTGCATCAAAGAATTTACAAAGCATTTCCTTCCTAATTTCCAAGTAGGGAAGTACCATGATCTTCTGAGACTGCTAGCTGTGTGTTCTCAGGAGTGTGCCCTGCTCATGTATCTTGCTAGAGAGGGGGTCAAGCTCCCAGCCTGGAGTGTCATGAGCTGAAAAGCTCACAACTCCATGTGATGCCATACAAGTGTTCTGGTTCTTTCTGTAAGACAGCTCATCTGCCTACCACACCTGTGTACTTTTAGACCTGAGCTGGATGGCAGAGAATTAGTAGAGATTTCTTTGCATCTGCAGCATGAGCAGCACAACCCACTCACCCAGCTGCTCAACCACAAGTCTCTACAGTGGCCATTCCTGAGGCAAACAAGAAGTGCTGCTGTCCATGGGGCAGTGGAGAGCAATTGTCCTAATTCCTGCCAACAGCCCGTGACAGCCCTCCGAGCACTGCCTCAGGACAGTGACAGCAATGGTCACTCCTCTGTGCGATTCTCAGCTTTTATCCAAGACAAGACATGTGCACTATGGTTTCAGACACACTTACAAACAAGCCCTTGAAATTCCACCAGCTATTTTTACAGAATTTTCACAGCCATGGAGCACAACACCCTTCTGCAGCCCAAAATTTCAGCTGAGAAAAAGTGGGCAGCTCTGATGTCTCATTCCAGACCTAAATGTAACTTAGAGGGACTGTGAGAATGACCTGCTGACCTGGTGGGTAAGATACTTTTTGTAGTTAGATGGAGCTTGTTTAGTGGTTAATTGCCGTCTGGGAATGGCATCTGAGCAATCTTCTTAATATAGCCCCCTTTTGTCCTCACAGAAAACACACCTGTACCATTATTCCCACGCATGCTAAATAAAGAAGTTCTTCAGGGTTCTGCTCATACATATCTTTTTTCAATATAAAACAAAGAGTTTTGATAACACCATTGTCTTGTAAGATAACTGAAATGGCTGTTATTGACTCTCATTTTTTTCTGTCACTACCTGAAGTCACCTGTGAATGGAATAACATGAAGGGAGAAGATTCAGTTATCCAAACATGATCACCCTGTGGACTCCAGATTATCTTGTCTGTGTGATATCTGCCAACACTGCACAAAGGTCTCTGATATCTTGGATGTTTAAATAGCACCTGCTGTGTAGGTGCCTGGCCTGCCCCAAGAATAGCCTGTACTACCAAATTCTTACATGGCATCCTCAGAAACCTCGTGGATGCACAGGCATTCCCCCAAGTACAGCCTGGATTTATAGCTACATCTCTTTGCTGTGCTACAAAATCTCTGAGCCTTAGCTCACTGTCCAGCATGTACCTTTGGCTCTGCGAATGAGGGGCAGGAAAGCCTTTGTCACCCTCACAGTGCCCCATAGGTTGACCTCTGCCACCTTCTTGTAGTTGTCTAAACTTGCAAATTCCACCTCTCCGAAGGTCGAGACGCCAGCGTTGTTCACCAGGCCCCACAGACCTGCCAACAAACACATGATTAAGGAGTGGGACAAGGAAGAGTGTCATGGAGAAAACACTTTCCTTCTTGTTCACCGTAACCTAAAATCTTAATAAAGAACTCAGCACTTTTGTAGAAATAAGTTGTAGAGAAAAACGCAGTTGAAATACTGTCCTCCTATACCAGGGGCTTGTTTGGAACATCAAGGAAAGTAATGGGGCCCTACAAGTATTGCCTCCTGAAAATCTTCTGTACAGTCAAATGCTCTTCTGGGGCTTTATAAGGCCGCATCTGGCTGACTCTCTTTTAAGTCTTCTCTTGATCCCAGGGTTGCCTCCACTCAGTGACTTTATAATTAATTTTGCAATTTGGAGGGGGCTGGACTTTCTCCCACAATTAGGAGGAAAAAAGAAGGAAAGAAAACAGGTATTTTGGATTTCTTAATCCCCTTCACAACTCTGGCTCGCTGTTTTGGAGGGTGCACGGTATTGATTTGTACATTCATGGCCTGGTTAACAGCTGCTGTGCTTTAGTCCAAGTATTTGGTTTCCCTCAACCCTAACTTTATCAGGAGTTAGCAAACTTACAACCAACCCTTAAAACTACTAGAATTTAAAAATTAATGTATTTTGTGCATGCAGTCCTGTCAAAATTAAATTGACTGCACTTCCCAAGAGCTTCTGTGATGAACCCTTTACATGTCAGGACTTAACAGGTCAGCAAGGACTTGACCCTTCAAAGGAATTACTGCAGGACTCCCAGTGGCAAATGTTTTAGGGCTGAGTCCATACTTCATGGATTTATTGAAGCATGGGACTGTGCAGCCATAAACTGCACAAGGAACAATGGAGGAGCTGGAACAAGACAGCAGTTGCTCCTCATTAGATGTCCTGCCACACACCATGGTTATTTTCACTGCGTTGGAGTCGGGGCTGGACTGTTGGGGCCGCATTGGACTCAGTTGAAGTTGGGGCTCCTTTCCACTCCAGGACCTTCCTTTTACCAAGAACTAGCACAGGGCTAAGAAGGAGTCTTCATGTCCAGTGAGCTCCAGTATTGCTATCAAAAGCACCAATGTCATGCCACCCTGTTGATAAAAGTTATCAAGCTCCCTCTTATAATTTTTTGGGCTATTTGCCCTGCCTCTGCTCCATAGCTTCCCTACTCTGATGTATGAAAGTCTTTTAACTTCCGCCCTGTATTGATTCAGTCAGTTAGTAACCATGTATTTTACCAAACAGTCCTGTAAGCAAATTGCAATATTCTGCCAATGTGCAATGGAATTTATCCTCCTGTTGCACTTAAAAACATCAACATGCCCTTGGCAGACTGCCTCTGCTCTCACACGGGCCCCGGTAACCCTGCCTTGTTCCCAGCTGAGGTTGTTCTCTCTGAAGGCTGTTGACCAGCTGTGTACAGGAACCTGTGTTCCTGCTTCACCTGCTGAAGCTCCCAGTTTTAGGTAGTCAAAATGACTGAAATTCACACTGATCTGCATCCAGCAGAGCATCTCAGCCTGAATGGGGTCTGTCTGCTGCAGCAAAGCAAGGTCTAACTACTAGCAGGAGGACCATGGAAACAGGGCACGTGATGGAGTAATTTCACCACTAACAAAAAAACATGCTGAGAAAATTTGGCAGGGATTTACCAAAGACAAACTGTAGGTCACAAACTGACCTCTGCAGAGTATTCCTTACAAATTCCTGTAAATTTCTGTACAACAATTTCTCATTTCCTGGGTTGTGATGTTAGTTCTCACAAACGTCCCTGAATCATTATTGACAATAGTTTGTTGTTGGAATTCCACTGCTCATGGATCAGGGCACGTTACAAACAGAACAAAGTGCTGAGGGGAGCCCAGTCACAGGGCTGTTTGCTGGACAGCAGTGTGTTTATTGAGCAGAGCCTTATCACTATTACGTCTCTAGAGTCAACAATACAGTGGGAACTGTATGAGACCAAAAACAAACTGGCACTCCTATCAAAAGAGTTCAGCATAGGGAGAAGAGGTATAAAGAACTGTCCAGCCCAAGAACTGGCCTGCACTAGCTCCTCTGGGGACACATTCAGTGTGCAACCACACCTCTGTGCAAGGCACTTCAGTACTCTTTATATTCCAGCACCTATTTATTGAGCACTACTTATTTCCCAGTAAATTGAGCCTCAAACCTCAGTCATACCAATAGGCCTAAAAAGAAGCCTTTGTTGCTTTGAATACCGTGCTGAGGCAAACATCTACAGGAGGAACCAGTCCAACTTGCTGATCAGGGACGCAAGACTTCTCTGTCCCTGCTACACACACAGTTTTGCAAACACCACTGCATTTATAGAATCAATAGAGCTGCTCCCTTCCAAGCTTTCACCCAGTGGAAAAAGGCTTTGTGCTACCACTGCTGTTGCTGGGCTCTTCAGGAAAAGCTTAAGAAGATGTGAAAAGCATGACGAGGCCTGGGTGATTGTGTAGGAAGAAAAATCATGCAGAGAGAACATGTGTGGGAATCAGAGCTTGTACATTACTCAGTTACATTTCATATGCTTATTTTAGAAGGGAAGGTGTGCTCATGTAATTTGCATGAAGATTAGAGCTGTTGTTATTTACTAGCTTGATACTTGTTGTGAACAAAACCAGGGCCATGGCAGACTCATCCAAGCTTCAAGATGAACAGCCACGTTCAAGTCACAGCCCTGAAGTCCTGAAGCCACAGATGTCAAATTTCAGTTCACCCTCAGCCTGTTTCTACAACTGCTGGCCAGCTTGCTACTGGCATAGAGACTGCAGAAAAGCCTGTGCAAGGCAAGAAGTCTCACCTCATCATATGAGAAGAGGTCAGGTGGTGTCACATCAGGCTCTGACTGTAAACTCACATCCCACTGCCAAAGCACTTTCAAGAAGGAAAGATGGGACTCTTATCTCCCTTGACATGCTTTTGGGGTCCATGAGTTGGACTCATGATTAAGGTGACACGTGGATTAAGGTCACCTATGCCAAGCTTAACCTGGATTCCACTTCCCATCACCTCTGGGATGTTGCATGGCAAACTGAACACATGGATTGATCTGACTGAAGATTAATCCAGGTTTGGGGGCAGTCCAAATCTGTGCTCCAGCTCAGATGTACCCTCACAGTTTACCCACACAGCAGAGGGAACAGCAGCAGTAAGCAGCCAGGGCCCATCACCTCTTCATTAGCAGGGTCACTTGCAAGGTCTGCATGAGCTAGGAGCACGTGTGGCAGGAGTGGAAGAAAGGGATCAAGCTCTGGCCGTTCTACGCCCTTCACAGACATTCAAGGACAAAGACACGGATACTTGTGGGCTTGCTGCCACTCATTGCTTTTTATGGGATGTAGAGTTAAAGCCTAATCCTCCAGCAGTCTTGGTCTCTTTCCATGTGCCTGCCACATCAATAGCAAGACAATTGTCCTCACTGACCCGGGTACAGCACAGCCTGACTGCCAGCCACACACTGCCACAGGCCTCCAGGCTTGTTAACCCTCTTTTGGTGGTGCACAGAAAGAAAGACCTGGTCAATGCATGGCCTGCTCTGTAGAAAGGATTCTGTGAGCAAAATATCCCTACATACCTTCCTCCGGCTCCTTCAGGGTCCTCTTCACAAAATCCATGGCTTGAGCCACCTCCTGGTCACTGCACACATCCATCTGTAGCACTTTCATCCGGTCTGACTTCATGTTCCTCAGCTCCCTGGCTCCTTCTCCATTCTTATCCTGTTCAGCAGAACAGAAAGGTGTCCCACCAAGATGGACCAAGAACAGTAAGGCAGCTTGGGGCCAGGCATGTTCACATGGACAGGAAATAGAAGCCACTGATGTTGCACACACAGGTGTAAACTTGGTGCACAAAGATGCACAAACCAGCGTGCCATCCTCCTATTCCCTCCAGCACCACTTCCAGAAGTGCATCAGTGACCCAGTGCCCTGAAGCACCACAAAGCTCACCCTGCTCTTGGTTCCTTATGATGGGTTTCACATCCCTAACATGCTGAAATACTGTGCCAGCCAGAGAGAACCATGGGTGACTCTCCACTACCTTGGTCTCTGTGCTCTACAGGTAACATAACTTGTACAGAAATTGGAGTAAGATGTTCAGGAATATGCGCTCAGTGGAGATTCGCTACACAACAGCACAATTACAGACATGAGGCATGAAAGGAGATTCTGGCTAAAGAAAGAATTTTTTTTTTCACTCTATAGGGAACAAGAATTTCACGTCTCTGCTTTCCTTTCAACCCTTTTCCTTTCTTTCCTCCCCATCCCACTTCTATTATTAGAGATTCTGTTACTACTGTGGCTTTTTTGTTTAGTCAAATGTAAACACAGTTAAAATTCCAAATTTCACCTGCTCACTTGCAGGCAAGATTGCTGTCTAAGCCTTACAGCCTTGCTCGGGTGGTAAATAACAAATAAAAGTGAAAAGAGCATAGATTAGCCACACAGTTCCACAGCAGGCTTGAGATATAAATCACAAAACTATTCCCTGAATCACAAGCACTGCCTCATTAGGGAGGAAGAAATTATGAATTGGTGAGTCACCATGCCTGGCTGCCACTCTTCCTTTATCACTTGATACCAACTCCCACAGCACAAGGGCAAACAAGGCGAGCAACCCACCCACAGTCACCTGCTCAGCAGCCTCTGCAGCCAGGCAGATATAAAAAACATGTAACTGCTTAGTTTTTTATAAGTATCTCAGGCTATTTAATTCATATGTATACAACATCTCATCTCCACCTTCAGTCCAGTGAACATTGACAAATAATGAAGGAAAAGAGCTGAAATATCCATCACAAATGTGAGCAAAACAGGGCAGTTCTCTTTAAAATCAATCTGTAGTTACACTGGCATTATGACAATAGTAGGAATGAGTTCTTGGCCCCATGGCTGCATGGCATTTCACAACTGACTTATTTCCCAGTACAACAAGAACAGCAAACAAAGTTTGAAGCTTTTCTAATGCACATCAAACGTGGTGACGGACTGTGTTGGGCCTCTTACCTAGCCATGAAAACAATCTCAAGTGGTGTTACAAGTTGTCAATAACATGGTCACCAAAATATTATATTCACTTTGAAACAAATGAGGGTTGTATGATGCCTCACTGTATTTCTGGAAGATGCTCCTGCATCTCACCAAGTTATATAAAATAAATTTCCACTACTTAACAGTGAATAAAGTGAAGCTAATTCAGCTTGTAAAGAGAGAGATTTATTGTATCTATATAAAACCAAAACCATAACTATATCTGCATGCAAGTGCCAATTGTCATTTAAGCACTGAAAAGACCTTTCCCTGCATTTTTTCTTTAATCTTGCATAATACTTATAAAATAAAAAATAAATATTTCCTCTGCTTTTTGAGAAACAAAGTCATGGACTGGCAACTTAAAAATCTGGTAAAAATTGTTTGTTTTGTTCATGTGGAAATGAATTTTCCCCTATCACCAATGCAACTCTATCTGCAAAGTTACCTTCCCAGATACAATTTACTCATTATTGACAAAACATATTGATTTTGGAAGACTGACTTCAACATGCAATATCAATTGGGACCACTTTTCATAGTTGCAGACACCATCTTAGCCACTATTTAACTGTAAAACAAAGTGCTAAACTCTTTTGTCCAGAACACCTCTTCACAAATGAAGCAGCTACAGATTTTTATGGAAGCAAGTGAACACCATCTTATGTTCTGTGGTCTTCAGGGGCTTCAAGTGCATTCCTTGTTAGGTAGCACATGGTACTTCCTCCTTGTTTTTTAAATGGTAGATTTGTTGGCTGGGATAACACCTGGAGCAGTTCCCATGGGAGCAGCCACACTGTCCTCCCAGAGGTGATCTTCAGCAGCAGGAGCCACACAGCAGCACAAATCAAGTGAGGTGCTGGCAGCAATGGCCCAACTATTCCTACAAAGCCTCTCTCCACCTCCCTTTGCTGATTTTTTGTCCTCTCAGAGAATCTCTCCTTCCCAGTTCCATAAGAGTTGAAAGCCATCATGCTGCAGCCCAGCCTGCTGCCCAAGCTCTCTCCACAGGCCTTCAATGGGACTGTGTGGTTTCCTCCCAGCTATCTCCTCCTATCCCCTGGTTATCCTGCCCTTGCAGCCCTGCAGGCTCTGCCTGCCCACCCCACCCTGTGCCTAGCAGGGGCTGCTCCTGGCTGAGAAGCCCAGCAGCTCCACAAACCCTCTCTACCCAGCCGAGGAAACTTGTTCCAGTTTTTGGCTGACTCCCCTTCCCTTCCTTGCTCCTCTCCCCTGTTCTGGCTTGGAGGATGATCTCAGTGCAGTGGTGCTGAGGAGAGGCAGATCATAAAGATGTTCAATAATGGAGAGCCCCCTGCTACAGATACAGACATGGCTTTTTCCCATAGAAGCTCCTGGGATTCAGGATTAGGTCCTGGCAAGCACTTGGGCACCTGCAGTGAGATGTCAGGAGGAATCAGGAAGCCACAAACACAATGCTGAACTCCCATGGATGCAGCCAGCTCACTCCATGTGAGACAATTCCTCCCCACCCTGCTGCCAATCCACAGGCTGCCTTCCTGTGTTTCCTGAGCGGAACACCTCGTGCTTGTCATTACTGGATTTCACATAATTGATTTCAGACTCCAGCCAATCTGTCAGGATCATTTTGAACCCTGGTCCCAAAAAGGCCTATGATCTTCTCTGTATGGTTCTGTGCATATTTTTTTCCAAGTGCAAACTCTCTTCTGGGGGGTACTTCCAAGAATATGGTCCTGGGACTAAACAGCAGTCACTTAGAGTATGAGTTTGCTCATGAGACTATCATGAGGGACTGTAACAAACTGTAACAAAACCCTTACTCAGGGCACATTTATTCCTTCCCCTTTAGCCACTCTGCTGCTTAGCCAAAATGAGATTAGATTGACACAGCACAGTTTGTTCCCAGTAAACTTATACAGGCAGGGTGCATCACACTATGATCCAGTCATTTGTAAAACTGACAGGGCAGTGTGTGGCAATTGCATCGAGTGCACTGAAGGTGAGCTCCCTGGCTGGCAATTCCAGAGGTCTATCTCCTTTGGAAAGGGAAGTACAGTATCTGCCCTCTTCCAGCCTTCGGGAAATCCCCTGGCCTCCAGGTACTCTTGAAAATAATATCACCCATTGGGCAAAAATCACAATAGCTCATCCTCTAAATTCCCTTAAGTATATTTCATCAGGCCTGGTGAACAAGCACATGAATTTATATAAACATCCCTTGTTCTTTAGCTTTTCTTGCCTACAGTTCTCATGATAACTGCTAGCAACGGGCATCTGAAAACAATTTATTCTTTCTTTTCAGTAAGATCAAAGAAAACAAAACTATTATTGTTTCAACTTTTCCTGTAATTTTTACTTTTAAGGTTATTTAATCTATTTTTGCGTGTTTTCTCCACCTTGATCCTAATATATTAACAGAAACTTTCTCAGTGGACTTAGTTGCCCTTGCTTAATGCAATCCCTTTTGCATTTGATCCTTTCCAGTTCTATCCCAGCCTTCATGCAGTGTTCTTTTCATTCCTGTAACTTTACATTTGACCATCTGATCATTAAGAAGCTCCTGATGCACCTCACAGTCTATTATCCTATATTTAATACCAAAGCTTTCTGTGGTGGTGTAATACATCAGGGATCCTTTAATTCTCTGTATAAAAGCATGTAAGTGGTGATGGACTAATTAGGTGTGAACTAAGAGCCTGTCATCTGCCTCATGACAGCTGCCCCCATACCTGTTCTGACCCTGCTGGGAACCTACAGCAGCTCACAAGCAATGCAAGCAAGGAAACAGGTCTCACTTCAGAAGCATTTAGTTTCCTTATGGGGTTTCCAGTGGAGCCTGTACCTCTCTGCTCCACACTAGCAAGTACCTTCCAAACAGCCCCCTTAGCCACTCTCCTTTCCCTCTCCTGTCCTTTCTGCTCCTCTGCAGAGTGCCTGACTCGCCATCAGCACTAAGAAAGGCATCCCAAAGCAGCAAATGACATGATTACTGAAGGAATTACAGAGGCTCCATATGGAAATTTCCAAACAGTGGCAATAATCCAACAGGACTCTCTTGTTCTCAAGTTACACAATATGTCAGCTGATAATAACTTTCCTTTCTGGCGTGGTGGAAGAATGCAAGCTCTGCCATGATCACACAGGCAGAGAAAACCACCTTTGCTTGTTCTCACCCTCCACAGTAGTCAAATATCTGTAGTCATCATACCCTGAGCACCTGTGCTGATGTAGTCATCTTCAAATGAAGCAATGTGTGACTGTGAACTGATTTTGAACAACTCAGGTCAGAAATCACAAGTTTTGACTAGCAATACAGCAAAAATGCATAGTAAAGGTAAAATCACAGCTGAGATGGAAGTGGAGCCAGCCCAATTCATAAAAAGGGTTTCACAATACTAAGTTCTAAGTCCTTTGCAAGAGCAGGGACTGGGATGATAGGTCTGCAACCCTTTCAGCTTTAGAGTGTCTAAACTTATCTCTTACAAGTGATGACACCTGCCAAACACACATGACAGGAAGTCAGACCTAAAGATGTCAGAAATGTATGGTAAAATTTTCTATTCAACTGTCCATAAATAGCTATACAAGCTGAACAGCTTGTACAGAAGCTGCAGAAGCACGGTTGCAAGACATTTTGGAAGCAGAGCCTTAATAATGCAGGAAAGTCAGCTTGGAGATGAGTTTTGGGGAAGGTGTCCACAAAAATAACATTGTGAAAGAGAGCAACAGGGATGCCATGGAAGACAGACAGCCACAGTGCCACAGCAATCTTGGCCTATCAGATTTATGGTGTTGTGGTATTTCTGAGAGGCTTGCAGCAGTGAACAGTGCCACACTGTACAAGCTACTGTACAGACATGCAGTTGACAGACAGTCCCTGCCCTAAAGAATGAGGAATGAGGTACAAGATACAACAGGCAGATGAAGCAATGGAAGATGTAACCATCCCTGCCCACACCACCTCTCTCAGGTCTTGAACCAGGGGAAATGGAGGCTGCAACTGCAAATGAAGATGCTTTCACTTGAGAAGCACTTTTCTCTAATCAGCAAAAAATCTGATAAATTTCACTACTCACCATGAGCAGGCATCCAGCAAAAACAGTAAATCCCTTTGCATGAAGGCATTTTGCCAAGGCATGTCCAAAACCTTTGTCACAGCCTGTTATTAGCACTGCCTTCCCTTCAGCCTGTGTGGGGAAAGACAGTCATAGGATACCGTCAGACATTGCAATGTAGGCACCACCAGCACCCTGCCCCACAGCACAGGAGTCACTTGCAGTCCTGCAGCCAGGGCAGGTACAATTCCAGATGCAAGTGACAGTGGCACCTGTGTGCACAAACACAACCAGCTTCCAACTACTGTGAAATGATGCATTTATTCAGTTGCTGGTCTGTAACAATTTGTGTTGCCTTGATACCTGAGCTGGAACAATAACTCTTTCTTTCAAGTAGCAGTGGCCAAAGCAGAACAGAAACATCTTAAAAGAAGTTAATGATCTACCAGTTCATAGTAAGAAAAAGCAGCATTGAGAACATCCAAATGGCAGGATGTCACTGGCTTGAACTGTACAGCAGCTCTTTTAGCTGCTGAATGACTGCTGTCTGTTCCCCATCTACTCCCACTCTATGCGGCACTTTCCATGCTGTATTTTAGCACTCAGGAATGTGACTACAGGTTAGAGCTTCCTTCTGAATCTCTGCAGTCTTAAGAGGAACAACTTATCAAATCCTACGGTTCTCTCCTACATTATTATTATCTTTTGACTGACAGGTAAATTGAGAAGGAAGATTTGATATTCCATCTGATATGACACAACAGGCTTGAGATAGATATGAAAGCAGAATACCAAATCCTGAAGAGAAGCCTATAGCAAAACACTGCCCATTCACCCTCTGTCTTTTCTTGAAAGTCATCTCCTCACCACAGGTGTGAAGCAATGAATTAACACTTAACCCAGCTAGAAGGCTGCCAACTGCTGTGCTGCACAATGCTCCAAACTGAAACCATATCCATGAGGCAATAGCATGATAAAGCAATAAAAATCCAGAGGATGCAATAAGGAAGTGAGTTCCATTTCTCTGGAGATATCAGTAACTAATATTGCCTGTTACTGTATTCACAACAGCTGGAGTATGAACATACGTATGAATTGCACTGGCTGGTCCAGCCATATTTTCAGAGAAAAATGGGTCAATCACAAGTGCTCTCTCATCTCTTGCTTTGCTGACATGTAGTGTAATGAAGCAGCAATAAGGGATGATTGCAGGGTGATAGTGATCAGAGCATTACTAAACAAAGTCAGGGTGAGCCTCAGCAGAGAATAAGCAAATAAGCTACACCCTGTCCTATAACTCATGTTGAAGTTACTGCTCTCAAAGGGGAGGTAGGAGCTGAAGCTGAAACAAGAACTGATCAAAAGTCTGTGCTGCATTTATGATACAAACACCCACATTAACATTATACTATAACCTATGCTCAGACAAAGAGCACCCAGATACAGACTAGCTCTGTTAAAGCTCTAAAGATAGCTACAGCTAAAGGACAAAAGATAAGTGAGACTCAAATATACAGTGCTCAGTCTGAATTTAATTTAGAGTGACACAACTCCAAGAGAGATGAAAATCAAACAAGAACCAGATCACAGAAGTTGTCAAGGTCACCTCCCACTCAACAAGCTGGCCCATGGAAAAAGAAAGGATTTGACTTTCTTTTTCTCTTTCTCTCACCTCACTAGAGCCCTTGCCTCTGAATCTTGAAGGCAAAGGACTTCTTAAAAGAACAGGAAGTGTGCAGGAAATAGGCAGTGGTAATCACTTCCAGAACACAGTCAGGCAAACAAAGAAGATACTCAATCCTCAACCATCATTAGCTCCTTTAAAAAAAAATCCCCAAACAAACATCTAAAATGTAGACAGAAATGAGATTTAAAAATCCTCTCATCTGCCTACAATAGCAAGGAAAGTGAGGGACCACTTCAAGTATTAAAAGGATCCTGTGATTGTAATTTGCTACAACCCTAATTGCTGGTAATAAAACACATGACTATGGCATCATGGCTCATAACAGACGGAGGCCCCAGCAGCACCAAGGAGCGTGCAAAACGCCAAGGGATATACTGGATCTCATATCTATACCTGTGCCTGTTTGTGTCATGCCTGATGGACAGAGAACTCCCAGGGATGACAGCAGGGATCAATCCCATTCCCAGCCAAAAGGATCCTATCCCAGAAAAACTTCTGAACACAGAAAAGCCCAATCACCCTTGTCTTTTTAAAGTCCTGAGATAAGGCTTAATCTGCCTGTTCCTGAAGTTTGATAAGGTCAATCTGCAGCTTAATTTGACTCAATGCTGGGACAGGCAGAGAGGATCAGTTATCAGCACAGTGACCTTAATGAGCATTCTGAGGAACTTCGGGTGCCTCCCTCACTCGGGGTCATACAGTGCTCCCCAGAAACACTGCATGGGAGACAGCCCTCCAGTGCTGACAGGCTGCCCGGGATCTGCTAAGAGCACAGAATAACTTCTTGTACCACAGGTGCTGCTGTGGCTTTTTGGCACAGTAATACTGTCTATGCTTGTTGTGTGATCCACAACACTATTCCTCACAGTTCAGGCAGCCCTAGCAGGTCAGCCTCATGTTAACCTGCAGCCAGCTCAGAGGTACACAGCTTTTCCTATTGGGATATGGCTAGTTTACTAAATAGTAGAATTTATTTTACTAATGCTGTCGATCTATCAGAATTATACATATTTACTGCAGAACAGACTAAAGAAATTGAAGCTACTTTTTCAGCCTGTCTTTCTAGACAACATGGGAATATGCCATGCTTACCCAGAATTGGTATTTTTCTAATGTGACACCTTTTTTTGATCCTGTTCCCTTTTGTGGCTCCCCTGACCAATCCCCTGATGTTATCAAACAGAATGATTTTAGGATAAGGGCAGCTACAAAGTAAACATGGCTTGTTCCTTTTTCCTGGGCTGGGAAAGTTGAGGTTTTATATCCCAGGAAAAAGAACTGAAAATATTCACTAAAGGGAAGGTATTTTCTCAAGTGGAACAGGAATAGGGAAAGTAAGAGAAGCAGAGTGGATGGATGACTGAAGTAGGAGGCTGCAATCAGACTACAGCAAAAACACTGTCTCTGAGAGCAAGTCGTATCCTGGGCATCCAAAGCAGCATGGACAGCAGGACAAGAGGTGATTCTCTGGTGAGACCCCACCTGCAGTGCTGCATCCAGCTCCGGGGTCCCAGCACAGGAAGAACATGAACCTCTTGGAATGAGTCCAGAGGAGCCTACCAAGATGATCAGAGGGATGGAGCACCTCTCCTATGAGACAAGGCTGAGAAAATTTAGATTGTTCTGCCTGGAAAAGGCTTTGGGGTGACCTAATCGTGGCCGCCTACTACCTGAGGGAAGACCATTTACAAGAGCATGTAGTGACAGGTGACAGCACAAGAGGGAATGGGTTCAAATTGAGAGTAGGTTTAGATTAGATATGAGGAAAAAAGTGTTAACTGTGAAGGTGCTGAGGCCCTGGCACAGGCTGCTCAGAGAAGCTGTGGATGCCCCATCCCTGGAAGTTTTCAAGGCAGGGCTCTGAGCAACCCGGTCTAGTGGAAGGTGTCCCTGCACATGGCAAGGGGTTGGGATTGGAAGATCTTTATGGCCCCTTCCTACCCAAGCCATTCTGTGACTACATGAACACGTTCCCCCTCCAAGTGGAGCACTGCGGGGGGTTGCGCCCGCCGCACCGTGACCCGGCCGAGCCTCTCGGCGGGGACCTCATCGCCCCGGGCCGTGCCCAGCTCGGCGCTTCGCCCCCCTCACAGCGTCTGTCCGGCTCCACCAGCCCAGCCCGGTCCGGGCAGCGCCGCTCCGGCCTCGACACCTGCAGCGCCTCAGCCCGGCCCGGCCACACGGCCCGGCGCCATTTTGGGCCTCGGGGCGCCTCCGGCGGCTCTGCCGGCGAGCCCCGGCCCCTCGCCGCGGTACTCACGGGCAGGGCGCGGCGGGCCCGCCGCGGCAGGAGCAGGAGGAGGCGGAGGAGCAGCACCCCCGCGGCACCCAGCGCCAGCAGCAGCCCCGCGCCGCTCCGCATGGCCGCAGCCTATCGCCGCCGCCGCCCCGGCCCTGCCCCCGGCCCGCCTCCCGCCGCGCCCGGCACCGCGGCCCCGGCCCAGCCTCATTCAAACGGCAGCAGCGCCCGGCGCCCGCCGGCTCCAGGTAACGCGCGGGCGGCCGCGGGGCGGGCCGGGGTGGGTCGCGGCGGCCCCGCGGAGCTCTGGCAGCCGGGTCGCAGGGTGACCTTGCCCGCTGGGGGCGGGGGGCGCGGGCATCTCCTCTGCGCGGCCTCCCCCGCAGGCTCCACAAGCCGGGGCGGCCGCGCCGGGCCCCCGGTGCCTCGGCCGGACCGTGAGAGCCTTTGGGGCCGCGGCAGCCCCGTCCCGGAGGGGCTGGCCCGGGCCGGGCCTGCGGGACCTGCAACGGACCTCGGGCCTCGCCCCCTCCCTGCACACCTGACAAAGACCTGCGGGGACACCAACCGTGCTCCCGAATTTGATCAAACTATCGGGATTTCTAAGGATTAGCCGAGCCAGCGAGCCTCCTGAGCCCTGTCCGCTCCCTCCCTCTCCATCTCTCAGCGGTGCCCACCGCTGCTCTTTCTGCGGTAATCTCTCTGTTTTTCAGCCCAGGCCTGGTTTCCAGCAGGCCCCGAAGCTGCCGCGGTGGCGGCCCAGCCTTCGGCAAAGATGCAAAATACCCCTAACAAATAGATACCCTTTCTCAGCTTCAATAAATGGGCTGGGAGATGTTTTTTGTACCTTGGCTTAGTTTCATCCAAGATAAATATGATTGAAGTTGTCTTTCGGTACCAAAGTCTTGTCCTTGAGATGTTTTCACTCGGTATTGAGTTTATTGGTGGTTCCCTGTGCTTAGTCCAGCATCACCAGCTACTTAATTACAAAAAATTGTATTTTTAACTGCATGGCTGTACTAGCTGTAAAGCCAAGGATTGCTTTGGAAACATATGACATCATCTCTGACTTGAAGGTATATTTTTGTTTAGAATTATTTCATATAGTACATTTGAAATAATATATTCCATATGAGTACCTTAATTTTTACCTGTTTCAGAGAAAAAGATGTTCCATTAAAGATGCATTGAAGAAGGAGAAAATTACTTTTTCTTTAAATATCTCCTTGCTTGGTAGTTTACTTATAATGCTTTTTCTTATTTAAAAGCATCTTGGGTGGCTGAAGGTTGAGCTGTTTATCTCTGTGTGAGGGACTGCAAGCAGAGAAGATGAGTTCCTTTGGACTTTATTTTACTGTTGAAATACGTGGAGTCAGCATGTCTTACAAAATAATTGAGCAACTAAAACAGAGGTGCTATCTTATGTTGCAGAGCTAAGGAAGAGCAATTTTGCTTTTGGTAGAGTGTGCCAGTTGAAAACATGTTGGCCACCAAGCTGTCCCGCCCTATCTTGAACTTCTCTGTGAAAGCCCTGAATTTCAAGGACCCAGGGAATGCCTTTAGGTAAGTAACTTGGTGGAAAAGAGGAAAGAGTGACATCTTGAGTAAAGCACACGTCAGAGACTCACTTGATTTCAGTGGGACAGTTTATTTACAGTCACAAGGTGGTTGAGGTTGGAAGGGACTTCTGAAGGTCACGTGGTCCAACCACCCTGCTAAAGCAGGGCTTCTTTGAGCTGGTTGCCCAGAACTGTGTCCAGGTGGCTTTTGAGTATCTCCAAGGATGGGTGCTCTAGAACCTGCCTGGACAATCTGTACCAGGAGTCAGTCACTGAGCTGAGCACAGCAGAGATGGCCTCTGTATGCAAGGAGGGGTTGGCAACATAGTGTTTTTGTTGTTTTGGTTTTTTTTAACACTGCAGTCAAGAAGTTGTGGAGTAGAGCATTAATTCAGTATCCATCAAGAGGGTTTTTTTTTGATTATCAGCAAGCAGGCCTTGCTTCAGTGCAAGAAACTGTCATATATTTCTGTGACTTCATTAAAGAGGCAGTGAATCCCATGAAAAGAGAAAGTTGAGAGGAAAGGTTTTACTGAGAAATGGAGGTGGGCTGAGTAATTAAGCTGGTTTTTTTTTTCCTGCAAATGAACAGAAAATTGCCTATCTAATTCTAATTTCTAGCTCTGAAAAAACCCCAACATTTATATTGCTGTATGATTGGACCCCTATTAGTCCAAATCCAGAGCAAGTTGAATGCTTTCTCTGGCTTTGTTTTATAGTGGGGTTCCCAAACATCAGTGTGTGTACCACTAATTGTACATAAGCCATTTAAAAGTAGCTCATGACCTGTTAAACAAGAGGTGCCACCTCCAGTGTTGCTCTACTGCTGCTGATAGTGATGTCCAGCATCATCATGGTCAAGGGTGGCTCTGGTAATAGGCTGTTGTAGATAGCTAAGCTGTTAAGAGATTTCCTGTGCAAACAGACATAGGTCTTTATCACCTATTTGCTCCACATACACCAGAGTTCACCTGCAGGAATCTGCTGTGGCCTTAAAAATACAAATTAATGTTTTCTTAACTTGAGGAAAGAATTTTCAGCATATTCTTGTTTTTTTTTTCTTCTGTCTTCTGTTTTGCTTACTGTGTATTTGTGCTTTGTGTGTCTTGTACTCAGGGCAAAACTGTGTTGCATTTGCAAGTCCCCACAAGTTGCTAAACCTGCAATAGAAATCCAACTGTTCATTGAAAGGCAGTGCTGCCACTATACCAGTGTCTTAATACACTGAAGCAGCATTTATGTACTTGACTCTTCAAGCTGGGGACTTCTTTTTTTGGTGGAACTGAACAAAAGCATGATTACAAAAGCACAAATTCAATTTGAGGACCATCTGTGCATTCTAAAAGTCTCTGTTGTGGTCTCTAGAATTCAATGATGCAGAATGACAAAATTGGCTTATGGTGCATTAATGTACCATGTGGGGGCTCACATCACTTCCTGGCTGTTTCTGCTGATGACGTTCCTGCTCAGCACCAGCCAGCATCTGTTTTTCTTTTGCCCTTGCCTTCAGGTCAAGATAGGCAGAATGTCAAGTAGGTACTCTCTACAGATTATTGTGAATTGAGTGCAGCAAACCAGTGTTCTGCAGTGAAATAACAGGGCCAAACATGACACTGAAAAATAAAAGACAAGTTAATTCAACTAAAAGAAATGTTATGAACATTTCTGGGCACTTTAAGACACACCAAGAAACTTACTGTTGAGGTAGAGTTTCAATCCAGGATTGCAGGTCAGTGATGTTAACACACACTTTGCCTGGGGACTGACCTTTGCAGCAGTTAAGTTGGCTATAGCTATTTCAAGAGCTGGTTTGACTTGTGACACTCTAAGTTAGAAAAACAGCTAAACTGTTTCAGGAAGGTGAGTGAACACCATTGCCTGAATATGTCATCTCCTTTCCCATCTGGTTCAAAGCTTTTGCCTTCATAGATCCCTTGATTTCCTGAGATATGGCTCAGAGGCCAGTGTCTGCAAGCTGCTGTGCAGTATAGCAAAGGTCACCCTGGGAGAGCCTATGATGTCTGAACTGGAGATAATTGTGAATGATTATGCAAATTTACTTAGAAGACAGAAAAGCAGCCTGCAAGATAAGCTTTGGGAAGGATAGATGCTGTTGGGGGAGCCAGTGCTCAAAGCAAAAATGAAAAAGTTGGTAAAGTCCAGGGAGGTGACTGGCAAGGACATAGCTTGGGGTCACTTTGATTTGTTGTTCAGGCCTAGTTTTGATGAATGATGGCAAGGCTTAAGACAGAGTTATGCTACGTAACATAGCTTTTCTAAATGGAATCTCATTTCTGGAAGGCATTGTTGCTTTGCTCTAGTCTGTCTTTGTGAATGTGTTTTGTCTTCTGAGAGTCACATACTATGCGGAGGAGCTTCAGATCTGCATGGCAGGTATTGCTCAAAGACAGTGTTTCTTAGCTTAAATGGTTGCAAAAAGGGGATGTAAAATCTAGGAGTATCTAATGGGTAGACACTGCAGGGAAAGAAGTGTTATCCAGGATGAAGTATGGATGGAGCTGTGTGTAAAAGGAGTAAGACAAATCCAAGCAATTCAGCCTCAGGCTGGGTGTCAGAGACAAAGCCACAGCAGAATACTTTCATCGGACAAATTAATAACTTCCCATACCCCAACTTTGTGCAAATCTTAATTGAGGGTGTTGTTGCTTTTGAAAATGCAAACACTGCACTGCCTGTTTTGTGGGTGGAAGCAGCTCTGTACCTCTAGACCAGGAGCTATTTTAGAACACTTTGTAATACCCAGACAGCTTCTGCAGCTGGAAATAGCATCAAGGTCTTTGGAGAAACAAATGTGTCATACTGTAGGCTCAGACTAAGGAGAAGTGTAGACTAGATTCTGTCTTCCCAAATGACAATCTACATCATGTATGTAGGCAGCACTACATTCCTTTTCATGTGTATGTTGCTGCAGCAGGGTATGGACAAGATATTCCACATCTGACTGTTCTGTTGTTTTGGGTTTTTTTAACAGGCCCGTGCAAAGATTTTCCTTCCCTCTCTTGTCCCCATGTGGCAGCCGCTCTTATGCAAATGAAGTCGATCAGGTGAGTATGACTATGGCTTCCAGGAACTGGTTCTGCTGAGCAGGGGTTTTAAAATCCCTGAAGCCTGGTGACCAAACTCATCTTTCCAATTTGCCTGAAAGACTCCAAGCTGGACCTCTCAAGCATACTCCACATTCTTTCCTAGCACCAAGCTTCCATTGACGTAGCACGGTATGTGCTGCTAAGGATGGAAATAAACAATCATACGAGTAGGTTTTTTCTATTTTTGGAACTCACTCAGCAGATTAAATGTTCTACCTTAGAGCAGCAGGAATCTGCATGACAAATTCTTAATAAAGTACTCTGTCTGGAGTATAGTTGTTTAAAGATATGTAAAAAAATCAGTGTGTCCTCACCACTTCATCTGGAGAGTCGCCCTTTTTAGCAGCCCTCTCCTTGGAGATACTGACTTGCCAGGAACAGTGCCAGGCAAAAGGAGAGGGAGCGTCATCTTGTCTGTCTTGTGGCACAGAACTCAGCACTGTAGCGGTGCTAGAGCATGCACAACTTGCACCATAACTCTGGAACAGAGTTTTGGAGAAACTCAGATGTGATTCTTGCATCACTGCTGGGCTTCCAGTGTGAGGAGCCTTTGGTGCTTCCACCCAGCTTCCACCCTGATCAGTCCTCGAGTATGCTGGGGAAAGCCAAATTTATAGTTTGTTAAAAGAGATGAGTCAGAGTGAATTGCGGGCAGTTATTATGTAATCCCACCCACAGCAGCACCTTGGATTTACAATTGTTTCTGTTGGGCTGTCTGATGCACCATCTGATTTTTTAGCTTGTTATTTAACTGCTGCCTGTCTTTGGGTTAGAAAAAAGAATTTGGTGAGGGAAGGAGGTATACTTCTCTTTAAATTCTAAGTTGGAAATGTAGGAAGACCAAAAAATCCCAACCAGATAAAAAGAGTGATGACCAACTGGTCTCCATTTCATATATTAAACCCAGTTGAATCTTCTTAGGTCTTAGAACCCAGCTCTAGATGGCTAAGGTGCTCTAGAGATAAAGATGAGTGAGTAGTCAGTAAGATTAAAACATACCATTTCTTCACTCAAACTGTCTTCTCCATGCCCTAAGGGCTGCATATGCACAAGAGTGGACTCCTGCCTGTTTTGAACAATAAGAAACAGTTTCTGATGAAGGGAAAATATGTCTTGGGAATGGTCTGGTATATTTTCAGTTTTCAAGGTGCACATGAACTGCCAGAACATGGTGGTTTGCTTGGTCTGTTTGTCTTGGAAGCCTGTTGCCAGAGGTACTGAACTCCTCCATGCTGGGAGGGTGGTGACCCTGCCTCACTGGAGTGAACTCAGCATGAAAATGTCATTTCTTGTATTCAGGAGGCACTGGGTGGCAGGAGCTGGCAGTGAGTGTAGAGAACATCCCTGGAACAGACTGCTCCTGACCAAGGACATGACTTATTCTGTGTGCTGCAAATCACTAATTTCAAATACTCAGTTCCAATGCATTTTGTTCTGTTTTGTTTTGCAGATTGGCAGCAGAGCTGTGCTTATAACAGGCTGTGATTCGGGCTTTGGATTTGCCTTGGCCAAGCACCTGCATGACAAAGGTTTCATTATTTATGCTGGCTGCCTGCAAAAGGTAGGGAAAACAAAAGCTGTTCTCCGCCTGTGGCATGTGCAGCAACACATAGCAACTCCAGTCTTCCCTCTCCACTCTGCACAGCTTTCTGCCAAGGAGAGTTGGTAGCCCAAAAGGGAAAGACACAGGTTCTTGAATTTCACAGAGCAGAACCAGGACTGAATGGTATCTAGAGAGGTTCTTATTTAAATCACAGCATCGTGGTCAGTTCCATGTCTGATGAACTGGAATCCCAAATCTAATTTTATGGGCATAACTGTAAGCAAAGTTTGATGTCAGGCTGTAGTCTGGACCTTTCACCCTGCTCTCAGACTGTATATATTTATGAAGGGCTTATTTTGATTAATTTTGCCATAAAACCAAGCTGCTAGTTATTTTATAGCATGTGTTTTGAGCATAGTTTCTACATTCATGACTACAGCCATACCATGGTGTGTATTGGGGGGATCTCCTGAAATAATGGGGTACGTGATGGAGTCCCACTAGTGGAAATGAGAGAAGAATCAGGCTACAAACATCTTAGTGACACAGCCTTGATACGCTTTGCAGGAGAACTTGGTGTGGCAAAGCATTGATGGTCATGGAGAACAGGAGGGAGTTTTAGTCTCTCTCAGTATGAAACCCTGCGCTTTTTTTTCAGCTGCACAGCCCTTTCCTAACAGAAACAAACTTACTCCTCAGGATATCCTGGGGTGTGTCAGTTGGTTTGATCTAATCTTTTAGCTCACTCATCACTGTGAATGTATCTTTAATAGTGATACTATTTAAAGAGAATTTTCCAGGTATTCTTTAATGTTACTCGACTTTCTCCTATTTTTTTCCGTTATTACTAAGTTTTGCTTAAATTAGTAGTTTGTCTCTGCTGCATTTTTTCAGAAGGGGTGATTGTCTCGATAGCTCTCTGTCTTGTGTCTCAGTATTCAGCCAAAGATTTGTTAACCTGGGCTCCCTCTGCAGGCGTCACAGCAGAACAGGACACTTGGTACAAGCTGCTGCCTTTCAGAAGGGCTCAGGACAGAGGGTACATGAGTTCTTTTTTGATAGATGTTTCTACTCAGCTTTTGTAACTGAAGATCAACATTAGAGAATATAAGAACACTGCGAACTTAAAAAACCCTGTTTAGAGTAATAGCCTGTCTCTATATTGACAGAAGTCAAAAACTTCAGAGTTGCAAAGTTAGTTATAGATTTCATTTTTTCTCTCTGAGCTTCTAAAAAGGCACAATTTTCAGTGGACATATATAACAGTTACTTAAACCTCCCTTCTATTTTTGTTGTCTTCAGTATTTGTTCTACTGAATGCATGTTAGTGGAAAATCTTGGCCTCTGACAATTTCTACATAAGCTGACATGCAGCAGCATGCCAGAAGTCTTTTAGACTTTGATCAATATTTACTTCCTCACAGAAGAATCAGCAGAAAGCTTTGCAGTATCACCCTGTAATTAAATATTGCTTCTTTAGCTGAACTCACATGCCATATTCCAAATTCTGTGTGGCCTTGCCAAGAATGATAACAGCAGTTGTCATCAGAAAACACTGGAAAATGCCAAAGCTCCTCTGTTAGCTGAGTGGCCTCCTGTGTGTCTTCAGGCCATTATCCTTTCTGTAGACAAAAACAATTGCAGGAGACTGAGCTGATTTTTCACTGTGCTACAGGCTTCTCTAGCAAAACCATAAGTAGGGTTCTGATCAGAGTCTATTATTGCTGGTGCTGATTTTAGGAACAGAAAAAGCTTGGTGTTTTTAGATGCTAGGTAAAAGTGAAGGTAGAAATAGGGAACATAATCTTTGTCTTAGATATATTTGACCTAGCTCTGACATAGAGGAAATGACTCTGAAACTTCAGTGTCACTTCCATGGGTTTGTTTTTCACAGCACACCTGCACATCAGAAGCAGACTGCTTCTTGGGGAGCCACTGTGTCCTCAGGACATGCACAGTCTTAGGAATGCCATGTCCTTACTGCAGATTAAAAGTATGTGCAGTGCTGACTCTTTATTAGGAAAGATTTCCTAAAGTGGCCAGATCCTGAGCACCTATCTAACTGTAATTTTACTAAAGGAAGCATGATTGAGGAATATAGAGTCATCACTGAGGGGAGCCCGAGGATGGATCTGTGCTAATAGTGTGCTGTTTCACTCACAGTTACTTCCTAAGCTTTTCAGTGCCAAATATACTCATGTGAGAGTTGTGTTGATGCTGCATTGCCAAAAGACAGTGGTAGACTGGAACCAATGAACGCTCATGCTGCAGCTGTTTTATTTTTAGCTCTTTGGTTAATATATGGAGAAGCCAGCTGACACAAGATGAAGAAGGTATTTTTCCATCAGTATCTGTTACCATTGGACATATGTGATGTTTGTCTCTGCTGTCAGGAGTGTGATGGAACCCCTGTTTGCTTTGCTGTGTATGCTCAGGCCTGTTGCAGCTTGCAGGGGAATGAGAAGGCAGAGGTTCTCTGAAGAAGCTGGCACACAGGCTGGCCACTGCAGGGCTCCACAGGAGTCTTCAGAGCCACAGGGTGTTAGAGACCAAGGACACACTGATGAAGATACAAGCTGAAGCCTAGGAGCCCCAGAGAGTGACCATGGAGAGAGGAAGGCAAGGCAGCAATGTGCTTTTTGAGTGTGCAAGAGCCAAGCCCTCTTGCCACAGGGACAATATGCCCTGGGGCTGGCAGCAGAGATGTGCTGGTCTCCTGCTGTAGCATGAGAAGATCCTTTCACTGCTGTGTGTGGGCTGTGTATGGGCCTGGGGATTGTGAGACAGGCTGCATCCCCTGCCAGGAGACACAGTCATCAGGTGCCCAACTTAAACCATCTGCCCTTGCTGAAAGCCAAGGGAGTGGCCTTGCTGGTGTGGGTTAACATCCAGAGTCCAATTCTTGGCCAGGATCCCAGCCCCAGGAGGTCCTGTCAGAGTACCCAGCTGTGTGTGGGTGGGAGGGCAGGAGGGAGCTGACTTTCAGAGCCAACCTTGTCAGGATTGAGGAAGAAGATGCTGTGGAGGTCCCAGCAGAACTATGAAGCCTCTAAGGCTGGTAAAGTGCAGAGATTTTGTAGCGCCTCATAGAACTGGGATCAGGGAAAGGACCTGGCCTCATTTTCCTTCTTTCCTTTATTATATCTGCTGTTTTCAAGAGACTTGCATGTTTGCATTTGCTGATTCCCTGATGGCATTCCCACATTTGTCACTTGTATGCTTTCCAGTGCTTTGCCATATAAACTGCTTTGATACAACACTGCTTTTGAGTGAGCAACAAACTTAGCACCAAACTCTTCTCAGTCAATCTAACACCACCATCAAACTGCACATGAGACTTCTAATCACTCCCTTCTGTAAGCAGTGTGCTTCCCTAGAAGAGAGAGCAGTAGATGCCCTCTCTTAAGGACAAAGACTAACTGGTGTTAACAGTCTGTGATGGAATATGGAAGCATGGAGGAGAAGACAGGAGATGTTGGGTGGTTACGTTAGTGAAATGTCTCTGAACACTGTATATAAGTGCAGGAATGAGAGGAGCCAGGAAAAGGGTTTTTGGAAGATAGGTGGCAGAGAGATGGGGTTGTATGGCCTCCAAAGTGTACTCTCTGAAGGGAACTCTCACTTGAGCGACTGATGGGCAGCCTAGGCTCAGACTGCAGACAAGCTCCATCTCATTGACAATTGCCTGCTGGCATCTGACAGGGAGTGCCTGTGGCTTGAGGTGTACAGAGCAATCTGATGTCATTCAGCAGTCAGGAAACAGACCTGCTATGAAGTACTGGCCTGTTCCAGCTCAGGAACTCACTGGCCATTTTACACCATAGCCCCCCAAGCAAGTTGCTGTGGCCTGTGTCAAGCCAAGTGAGGATGGCACCACATGCCCACCACTGCAGCACTGGGACATAGTTTGGCTTCAGGAGCTCATACTGGGCAGTGAGTGCTTCCTGGGTGCCTTGCTGCAGCAGATTCACCTCTGGCTGCTTTCTTGAAACAGTTTGCACCAGCTGACTTGTTACAGGGCTCATGGTCAGATGGAGATGCTTGAGGAGCTGTGTTCTGCAGGAACAATTCTGTCTGCTCCCCTTCTTCTTAGGGCTGCAGGACTGTCCTGAATATTCTCTGACTGCTCTGTGCACTCTTTTGCTTGATTTGAGAGTTGGTATGTGTTTGATATTCTGCACAGGCTCTTTATCCAGATTGTCACCAGCACTTTCTTCCCCTCTAGGACAAGGGAGAGGGTGGCTCCAAGGAGCTGGATGCCATGAAGAGTGATCGAATGAGAACTGTCCAGCTCAACGTCTGTGACAGCAAAGAAATGGACCGGGCAGTGGAGCATGTGCAAAACAGCCTCGAGGACCCAGAGAAAGGTGTGTGCGTGCAATGGGCTCTGAGGCAACAGAGGGGGCAGGAGTTTTCTTGGCTGGGCTCCGAGAGCATTGTCAGGGCTTATTTCAAAAGCTGAGCATGTGATTGAAGGACACAAATCTTTGAGGAGCAGCAGGGCAGAGCAAATGGCCTGTTTGAATATTGTACCATATCAGAAAGGAGCTTCCCACTTCACACAGTGTCTAAAAAGGAAACTGCTTTGTTCTCTGCTAGCTCCTGTAGGGACATTGGCAAAAACCAGAGTGGTGTTCAAGGCTCTGGGATTAGAGCTTTGTTCCTGTGAACTGAAGTTTATTGTGACTCCCTTTCTGTCGTAAAACCTGCCCAGTGCCCAAAGATTGTGAGTTAACAATGGAAATGTCTCCCCCACTCTTTCAAAAGGCAAAGGGAATGAAGAGGTTTTCCAAAGAATTTCCCATGAAGCTGGCTGGGTATCATTAATGCTATTGTATATACTATGATTTAAAGTTCGGGGGTAGCTGTACTGGTTTCTTAGCCTGCCTACTTCATTCTGAGGTGATGACAGCAAATTCTGTGAAAGTATTGTGAAAATTGCCTTTGCTCATACATTTCTGAAGCCTTTCTATCCTTTGAAATACATTTTTCTCCTAAAGGATATCCACATTCAACATAAAATAGTTTTAAAGCAGAGCAACTGGTAATGTTTTGGTTTGGATTTTGCAATCCAAAAAAACCAATTTTTTTAAAATTTTCTTTGTATTTAATTTTAATCTATGGATCTTCTATATAAATTAAGTTTTCTATCTCTGTATTGTCAAGCATAGGCCAGA
Organism: Poecile atricapillus; assembly: GCF_030490865.1. Taxonomy (NCBI): domain Eukaryota; kingdom Metazoa; phylum Chordata; class Aves; order Passeriformes; family Paridae; genus Poecile; species Poecile atricapillus. The sequence continues at coordinate 14,894,443 of NC_081256.1, read as the reverse complement.
ATGAAGTTGCCTTTCCTGGACTTCTGATAACGCAGATTTCAACAGTCAGTCAGTAGATAAGAATGAGTTTTTCTAAACAACAGACAAAAAGTCTTTCTCAGAGTTCTCAGCATGTTTCCTATACAATTAGAATATCATATGAGGAGAGTTAATTTTATTCAAAATTCCTTTTTAATCTTTCTTTTTATTGCCAAATGAGTAGTCTTCAGTTGTTGCCATTTTGATTGCAGCAGAATAAAAGGGAGAGGCAGTGTCACAAATGCTCACCCATGCTTACACCCTCCTTCCCAGTACTGCAGACACTCTAGTTCTTATGGTGACAGAAGGGATTTTACTTTGAAAGAATTACCCTTTTGTTTCTTACAAGATCATTCCTATTTATTTGCATTATCTATTTTGCTTCTTTTCAAAAATCATGATGGATAAAATAAGAGTGACAAGGAGAACAGCTTAGACGAGGCTGAAGTTCTCTGTTTGATAGCTCAGAACTTCCTGGGAAGCCTCTTTGCTGTACTTTGTGGCTGCTGTGTTGGGTGGTACAGGCAGATCTCCAAGGTGGTTATATTTGCCCAGGAGACTGAAGTGCTCTCTGGACTCTCTTCTGTCTGGTTTTCACTATCACAAGTCATAATAAAAAAGCTCTGTTCTGTGGTTCAGTAACCTATTAGTACGACTAATGGTGCTTGATTTTGTCTTGTAGGGCTCTGGGGGCTGGTTAACAATGCTGGGATCTCCACATTTGGGGAAGTTGAATTCACCAGCATGGACACCTACATGGAGGTAGCTGAAGTGAACCTGTGGGGGACTGTGCGAACCACCAAGGCTTTCCTTCCGCTCATCCGGAGGTCAAAGGGTGAGTGGCAGACCGCCTGACTGGCTGTCCCTGTAGCAGGTTCCTCATCCTGCCACATCTTGCTGTGTTAGAGACCAGAAGGTCTATGGCACTTCTCTCTGTACCATCTGCCACCTTCCTGCCTTCAGAGACAGAATGTGGTCCCCAGAAGACACATGGATTGCCTCACCTCTCCGAGTTGCACAGCAAGGCAGCAGGCCTGAAAACCAGTTATTTCTTTCCCATAAGTGCTGCCTTCTCCTGCAACATCCCACACAAGACCAAATCCATTACACTTTCTTTTACTTGTTCAGAAACTGCAGCTCACAATAAATTAAAGTGCCAGGAGCATTCCTCCCTGCTATATAAAAACCAGCTGTGGCAGGGCAGGCAGCAGCAGTATAAGAAGCTTCTTTCATGGAGGTTGTCATTTTGCACTGTTACTCTGGGAGCCTGTGATGTAGGAAAAGAGGGGGTTGTACACCAAAGGCATGCAGACCTGGAGCTTGCATGGGTCTCAGCATAAAGGGGCAAAAGCTTTCCTGTGCCAAGGCTTACTGCCTGACTAAATTAGAGCATTTTTCACTCTTGGGGCATCCACAGGCATTAACAATGTTTCCCTGGGCTGCAGACCTGGGTTGGATGTGGCCTGGGCAGCCCTTCTTCCATCATGGAAGGTTATCCACTTCTGAGGTCAAAGTTTCTCTTTCTAACACAACAATGAGCCCTGGTAGAAAGTGCCGAGAACTAACCTCTGCCTAGACTACAGTATTCACGGCCTCTTACCAGCATTTTCCCCAGCCCAAATGGATGGCTTCTGGCAGGGAGAAAGGTCTCTGTGCCTGGGGCCATAACCCAGTTGTCACATGGAAGAGTGCATTGGACTTAAGCTGCTCTGACCATTGGTGGTACAGGAACAATCCATTCCCTTTTGAGAAGCAGACACTGCGAGCCACCTTTGTGGCAGTCTTTGATTTGCAAATAAATAAGCTCAGGTTTGGTGCCAGAGGCTTTCCTTGTTCCCGCTTTCACTTGTCTGGGGTCAGTCCAAATTGCTGCTGAGCAATCCTGTTTCCCTCCATGCAGGCTTTGTCCAGCCTCTCCTGTGTTCCTCAGAACACTGAGCTTTGTGTCAGTATGTGCCTGTTCCCTCAGGTAGAAAGAGCCAAGGAGCACAAGCAGTGGGCTTGTTCTCCTGCCTGAAGGCCATTGCCTAGGACAGCAGTGCTCAGGCAGAGCCATGAGCAGGTCTGCCAGGCGGTGGGCAGGTGGGTGGATGCATGTTGAGGAACATGTTGGGTGGTGCGTGCCAGGTACCTGCTCCGGGCCAGGTGCCACGGCTCAGCTGTGCTCTGCTCGGCCTCTGCCTAGGTCGCGTGGTGAACATCAGTAGCATGATGGGGCGGATGGGCAGCCCTGCCCGGTCACCCTACTGCATCACCAAGTTCGGCGTGGAAGCCTTCTCCGACTGCCTGCGCTACGAGATGCAGCCCCAGGGCGTCATGGTCAGCATCGTGGAGCCCGGCAACTTCATCGCCGGCACCAACCTGTACAGCCCCGAGCGCATCAAAGCCATCGCCGACAAAATGTGGGACGAGCTCCCCGAGATCGTGCGCAAGGACTACGGCCGGAAGTACTTCGACGAGCAGGTCAGCAAGATGGAGTCGTACTGCAACAGCGGCTCGAGGGACACCTCGCCGGTCATCGAGAGTGTGGCGCACGCGCTCACCGCCACGGCCCCCTACACCCGCTACCACCCCATGGATTACTACTGGTGGCTGCGCATGCAGATCATGACACACATGCCCGCTGCCATCGCAGACCGGCTCTACGTCTACTGAGGCCTCACACACATAAGCTGTCCAGGTGGGAAATCTGTTTTAAAGAGAGCTTTGTACACACTTCCCATTAGTCCTTTTTAAATTTTTCTAACCTCATTTCAGAGTACTGTATTTTAGCTCTAAAGGGTTCATTTAAATGTCTGACATAACCTAAAAGGCAGTAATTTGCAAGGAATGTTTCATAGGCAGGAATATGTTATGTTTGTGCAGGGACAATGATTTTTTTGCTATTTATTTCATGTAACCCTTTCTTTTTTCACCTCAAATATGAAGCTATAATCATTATTTAAACTGCAATTGCTCTGAAGCGTTTTCAGAATAATTTCTGCCGATGGCCAAACACAATCTTCACAATTCCTGCCTAGGATGCAGCCTTCACGCCATAAAACAGAATCCCTCCATGCTCTAATAGCAAACCACTGCTTCCTCATGACAAAGAATGTCCAACTGACTTTTCCAGGCCTGGTCACAGTAGCCCAAGGCAGAGCAGAGACTTCTTTAATTTAGGGATCAGAACTCAAAAAATGCTCAAGGTGCTGAAACTGAGCAACTGACCCCATCCCTTTCTTTCTTAGAATTATACTGATGAAACATTAGAGAAAACGAACCAGTCTGCTTTTCTCGCATTCTTTCTTGCAAAGGAGTTCAATGACCCAGGGACTCAACTTTGCAGACTTTCCCCGTTGGAGTTTCTTATTCATATGAGCATTCCCATGACTGTGAGCAGCTTTACGCACAGGACTGCAGGTGTCAGGATTGGCCTGCAGTGACATTTGCCTTCTCTTCACCAGTATCTGATGAGCTCCAGAGTTAACTTGGAGAGGAGTTTCACTTGAACTCCTGTGGCTTGTGAGGAACACTGTGGAGCAGATGGAGCAGAGAGGGTTATAGTCACATCAGTGAATGCCCTTCTTGCCAGGGACCTCAGCTACAGCCAGGTATTTGTACAGCACCTTGCACAGAAGGGCCTTAACCCTGACCAGGCCTCCAATAATGCAGCACAGGTGATGATAACAATGATAACTTCCATTGAAGGAGTAACTGACCTGAAATACATGCACCATGACATAGATCTATTAGAACATCCATAACAATAAAGTTAACTTTAGGAGCAGTCTCATTTCCATGATGGTTGTTTACATATCTGAGAAACATTTGTTTTGTACTTTAAGAAAAGAAAAGGAAAAAAAAAAAAGAGCCTTTCATGGGGAATTCAGGAAGAGTAGATTTTTTTAAGCTTGAAAGGCAAAAATAAAAAATAATTAATGACCATTGTTAGTGAAGTTGAAAAGATCTCATGTGCTCTAGTAACATACTGTGACATGATCAAACTCCTTTGGCTTAATAAATGTATACATGAATGGTGACAAAATTCAAAGGCTCCCTCTCTTTATTTTTGAAATATATAAGGTGAAGGCTCATATACTGTAGTGGTGAGGTTCATACCTGTTACACACACACATCATTCAGAGGCTTATTTCCAGTCTTGAGCCTTTCATGTATGCACTGACTATTACAAGACTTTGTAGAGTACCAGCTGTGTCCTGCATCTCGTGACAGAGATGCCTAACCCCTGGACTCTGTGTATTCACGGCTCTTAAACCTGCATTTGTAGTGGACTCTTGCAGATTACAAAGGATTATTATGGATTATTCCTAAGGGATCAGGAAAGGAAACTGAGCTCTGAAGAGGGGAGGGTTGGGGCAGTGATTCAGCAGGGTAGCACACAACAGGTCACTGACAGATCCCAAATAAATTCCAGGGAGAGACTGGCAGGTTTCCAAACCTTTCTGATTTTCTCCAGAATCCCAGCAGTGGTAGCTACATCTTGAGTGCAGGGCATAATGCTTTGTTTTCCAATATAAGGACTCTTCTCTATGATAAAACATGAGTATGAACTACCCAGCAGGCACAAGGACTGAATTGCAAAGCAGAACAAAACACATGGATAACACTGGCTGTTGCAGATGACACAGCAGAGAGAGAAAAGCCTTTACAAGGGAAGTTCTTGTAGTCTAAAATTTAGCTCTTAAGATGCTAAGTAGCATTTAAAAATCATGTAATTCCACCTGGGATGCTAGCTCTCAATTTTACTGCTGGGTTTTAATACAAACATCAGTGGAGTTAGATATGGAGGAAACTGAGTGCACAGCCAGGTTATCTCAGTTTAGCTCAGAGATCCCGGGACTAAACACAGCAGGTGTTCAACAGCACTGTGTTCATTCCCAGCCAGAAGGATAAAGCTGAGCAGGGATAACTGCGCCCACATTTACATGGCATTTCTTCAGGAGGCTCCTGAACTCTCCCATGAGGTGGCCCCAGGGAGCTCTGGAGCTGTGCCACCGTGCCTGGGCTAGAGGAGATGTGACAGTCCTGCTGCCCTGCAGTGCAAGTCACAGGGAGCTGTGTGGCTTCATATGATGGGGACACAATGTCTGGGGTGCTCCTGTGCATCCACAGCTGTTCCAACATTTCTGTGCAAGTTTTCCTGACTCTGGGAGAGTTTGGCAGCAGATTTGTGGTCAGGAGGGCAGCAAGCTGGCTAGTTCTGCTGGGATCTTGGCAATCCCCTGATTTTAGGGTTTGCCCTGAGAAGCGCATTAAAAGCTAATCCCCTCTGGGTTTGCATGACTGTCCTTTTGACTCGGAGCACTTGAGGTCTGCCTGCATGGTGCCACTGCAGCTCCTGGAATAGCTTCAGCCCAAGTTTATTTGAAAACTGAAAAGAGCAAAAGAGGACTTGGCCAGGCACCTGGTCCTCTACTCTCAAGGCTGCCTCAGTGGCAGCTTCTGCTCCCTCAGGAGGAGCTGGGGAGCCTGGAGGGGTCAGTTTCTAAGGGTGCACACACCTGAGCTCCAGTCTGGTCCCAGCTAGCTGGAGGAAGGGCTCTCTCTTCCCAAATTTCTTGCAAGGCGAAGACCCTTGACGATGATGCAACAGATCTCACTGTGCAGTATCCCTTAGGCAACCTGGAGTTAAAAATAACTTTCTCTTGGGTGGTGGGAAGTAGCAGAGATGGAGTAATTTTAACTACAGCTGTTACATCTTGTTCTGAACCTTAATGTGGAAATCATGGAGTCCTACCCACTTCAGAAGTCCTACCCACTTTTTGCTCCTGGTGATGAGGGTAGTGAGTACCAGCATTTAGTGACTCCTTACTGCCACCATATCAGGACAAAGTGCAGGGATTTCCCAGTTAAACAGGAGATGATTTCACAGCCAGGAATTCACACACCTTCAGGAGATCTGCTCCCAGGCCCATGTCTCAGCTCCCACATCCTTGCAGAGGTCTGGCCCGGGCTCCCTCTTGAGTCTCAGCCTGTGGGCCTGGCTGAGACTTACCCTGGAGTAGCAGTTTGGAAACAGGACTGCTCTGGAAACGGAAAAGAGGAAAGCGCCACTCATGTTCAGGCATAGTTAAACAGCAGAGCACAGGATGTCTTCCCCAATTTAATTAAATATAACAATTATATAGGTCCTCAACTAAACATAAAAGTGGCTCAGTTGCTGAGCTACACAGTCAAATCCCTGTCTGTTCTGATGTTGGGCTGAAGCCAAGGGGGCCTTGCTTCAAGGTGTATGCGCAGCTGCTGGCACTTTGAGGCAGGAAACAGGAGATGCCAAGGCCAGGAGCAGCTTGTGCAGCTGTCACATGGATGGCCACCCCTTGCTTATCACCAGCCATCACCTGAGCAGCACGACCCTCTCTGGTGGTGGGTGGAAGGGGTGCTGTGAGGATGGCCCAATGCTGGCTGTCAGATGGGGCAGCACATCTCCACTCTGTCAGCAGTAGGGATGGACTGCCTGGAGCAGGCTCAGCACTGCCCTTGCCAGCAGTGAGGATGCTGATGGCAAACACGGGGATGCCAGCTTGGCCTGTGTTTCTGGGGACCTCCACCCCCACCGTGCAGAGAGGGACATGCAGTGGCACAGATGCCATCCTGCAGCTCTCCTGCAACCAGTGAAGGACAGTGGACGTGGTTGCCTACCATTTTCTACCTTCCAAAGGTAGGTAGGACCTCAGGGCTGCCTGAAAACCACAAATCAGGCTGTTCTTCTTTCATAGGCAGCAGGCAGCTCCCTGCAGTCTGTGGGGAACATAGGGGTGACGAGTCTGGCTAAGGCATAGGTTGTTATCTTAAAATAATTTTTGCTAAAACAGTGTTTTTGTTTGTGATTATTTGAAGACACCTTTTTTGTCAGCATCTGTCCCAGATTACATGTGAGTATTTCTGACTTTCTGGGGCTCTGCCACCATAATGAACTGGAAGAGGGAGTGCACCTGGCTACAGCCTCCTCCAGTCATCCTCTCCCTCCCTTCCCTAGCACAAGGTTGTGCAATTATTTGTGTAATGTGGGACATCTTCAGCAGAAGAGCTTGGGAGACCTGTGTCACCACCCACACGAGTGCTGGGGAAACAGAGCTCTCCCAAAGCAGGGGTGCCCTGGTTTCTCAGCCATGCAGCAAGCGGGTCAGCCCACCCACAGACCAGTTGGGATCTGTGGTGCTAAGGAGCTGTGCCCTGGGAATTGCAGCCTCCCTGCAGCCACCCCAGACAAGTGCAAGCCCCATCAGGAACTTTGGCCATCCTCCCTTTGCTTGTCTGACAGGCTCCAATGTGCTGGTCTCTGGGGTGGTTGTTCCCCTCACTGCTTACTTCTCCATCAGCAAATGGGGCACTGAAGAGAGGGCTTGTCTTTCCCAACAATCTAGTCCCATGAGTTTAGTCTTTTATGTCCAAGGAGGACATAGAAAGCTAAAATCCCCCTGCTGATCTTGTGTGGGTGTTCATCCTTGAGCTTTATTTTCCAGCCAGAGTTGCAAGTTGGGAAGCAACCGCAGCCTTCTCACCTCCTCTCCAAATACCCACACACCAAAACCCCCAGAAAGCTCCTTGCTGGAGCTGGGGGTGAAAGTGTAAATGTTCCCATCCTTGTTTCTTCCCCTGCTGTGAATGTCAGAGCAGTAGCCTAAAAATGCAGTAATATCCACAGCGATCACTGGTGGTGGTATTTCTGACTTTGCCTGGAGCAGGATGAACCATAAATCTTGTGAGATAACATATTGCCACAGAGACTTCCAGCCAGTTTTTCCAGCCTTAGGAGTCTTAATGCTGCCAACCCACCCAGAGCTGGGTATTACTAGCACAGAAAGCAGCAGCTTTCTGTCATATCCATGAAAACAGAGTGAGTATTTGGTGCTTCCCCTATCTGAGATCTTGGAGGTATTGTGGGAAACTTTACCGGGATCCAATCTACCACACAGTGAAACTGGGGTATTTGTTGTCATGAGACTGAAAGTGTGACTGGTCTGAAGGAGAGACCAGAAAAATTATAGATTGGTTAAACAAAATTTTAGATTATTCTAGATGTCTCACCTCTGAATCTGCACTGAGTTTAAAACCAAAGATCTTATTCTTTTATGAGTAATCTGGACCTTGCCAGTGCCAGCTGCACTTTCCCACCCTGAGCATTGCTCAGGATCCCATTTCAGCCTTACCAACAGTGCATTCCGTCTGGAGTGGGGATGGAGGATGCTGGTCTTCAGTCCCACTGGGCTGGATTCATCCCTGCAATGCTTGCCTGACGCCTCTCTCCAATGCACAGGGCCCATGATCCTGCTCAGGGCAAGAGCAGCACTCTGGGACAAGGGGTGGTCTGCTCTGATGGGGATGCTCCTGGCACGCTGGCACTGCTCACACTCAGCCTGCTGCCCTTGGCCATGGTCCCAGAGGTGCCAGCAGGTCAGCACCTCCCTCTTTGTCCTGCCTCTACTTCTTGATCCTCCTGCTGCTCTTCCCTGTGGAGAGGTCCCTGCTGTCCACTGTAGCCTGTGGATGTGGTTAATGTGCCTTTGGCCAGGTTCTGGCACACAGCAGAGGGTGCTGGATTGGCAGGAGCAGAGGGAGCTGCTTTCCTCTGGCTGGCAGTGCTTTCCCTGAAAATCCTCTGGATGCCACCCTGCTCCTTGCCTCTCCAAGCCTGCTCTGTGGGGATCAGCTGTGCTTTGCGGAAACCTTTGCAGATGAGGGAATCACCTTCCACCTCATGGAGACAAGGATTTGTGTTCCCTTTGCTGATGTTTTGGGACAGCCCTACCTCTCTGTGTTGTTATCAGGAGTTTTCTGTAGCACTGAGTCCCTCAGCAAAGAGCTGACTTGTTTGGAGCAGCACTTCCCACAAGGAACACCACTGGCCTGCCTGGAAACCTGGCTTCTGCACAGGAGAGAGGGGGAAAACCCCAGCACAACCCAGCCCAGCCCTGCTTGGATTGATACTTACCTGGACAGCATTCCTCGGGATGCAACCCTTCCTCCTCATCCTTCAAGTCCTTCTGAGCTCTTTCCTTGTTTCTCAGCTCCTGGGAGATCCCTTGGGCTAATTCTCAGCCAGATCAATGCACTTCCAGAGTTGTAGGCACAAATGACTGAGTGGCTTGGCAGGGTGAGCTGGGGTGGAAGGGAAGCAAGAGGCTCCTGGGCTTTTGAGAGGTTGGTAGATTTTATTTTCTGCTGTTATTTCTAAAAGCAGGTTTCCTGTGCAGACTTGGTGCTGTTGGGAGGCGTGGGTGGGTGTTCTGTGGGGCAGCAGGGGATGCTGCAGGATGAGATGGACACACAGGATGTGGCAGGGGTGCCAGTGGGGGACAGTGTGGCCTCTTGAGGAGATTACAGGGATCCTGCCATAGGACGGGTGTGTGTCCTGCTCTGGCTGCCACTAGAGAGCCAGGTGGGTGGTTGGGAGGACAGGCTGTCCCCAAGATGCTGGCCCTGAATTGAACACCCTGGAGTCCTTCCAACCACCTGCCATTGGTGCTGTGGCTCAGCTGGGTGTCCTGAGTGCTGGGTGGAGAAGAATAATTGTCCTCAGACCCTGCAAAGTTCCCTTTCAGCCCTGGCAGATGAGAACAAGGGGAGACACATCTGCCAGAGACAATTCAGTGCTGGCACAAAGCACAGACAGAGCCGAGCCATGCACCAGTGCTGCTGGCCAGGCACAGGCTGGTACCACACCACAGGGCTGAGCCCCAGCCACTCTGAAAGGCCCTTTGTGGCCCTGGCTGCTGCACCCCGTGCCACCATCCTCACTCCTGGCCTCTCACTTGGGCTGTGTCCTACACACAGATGCCTTTGTGACTTTCTGACCCGCTGCAGTTGTGCTCTGGTTTGCACCACAGTAGAAATACAGGCTGAAATCCATCAGAAATATCTCTAAGAGGAGCTTGAAGCAGGGGCAATATGAATTTTTAGGGTTTTCCTCTAGATGTGGCACTCTCAAGCCACTCTCAAGCTGTGCTGAGCAGAAGGGCTCATGTGCCAGTGTCTGGGCTGTGATGCCCTCCTAGGACATGCATCCCATCTAAATGCCACATATCCCACATGGCACTGAGGGTCACCAACTCTGTTCCTGGCAAAGGCCTGTGCCAGCTTCTCACATGGGCCCAAGGTCTTTGTGCAGGAGCTGACCTGGCTCTGGGTGCCCACTTTCACACTGCTCTGCCCAGCAGCATTGGGACTTTGCTTTGCTTCTCTGTCCCTCCCTGGAATGGAGTTTGTAGCTAATGCTGCTCCTTGGGAGCAAACGGGGCCATAGGTGGCCCTAGGCTGGGCTCAGGGGTGTGGCCTGGCACATACAGAGGGTCACACTGGGGAGCCAGGAGTGGGAAAATGTCCTGGTGCCTGAGAATAACATCAGGCATTTTTCTTTCCCCTTCCAAGGAAATGTTTGGGTCCTGGAGGACTGCATCTTCTGACTGCTATTTCCCCTCTTGTGTAATTCTTTAGGAAAAACATCCAGGCATGCTAACTCCATCCCAGAAATGAAAAAACACAGCAGAGTTCCCAGCCCAGCTGATAGCCAGATCTCTGAGGAGGTGGGACACAAGATACAGCCTGGCATCTCCAGGGGATGCCCACCAGGCCAAGCACCTGCTCCTGGAGAGCACCACTGCCTCCCTCCCAGCCATCCAGCTCCCAGCCATGGAGATGGGACTGCCAGGATTGCAGAGATCTTTAAAATGTGCTTTTTGACAGGATTTAGCAGAGAGAAAGGGAATCCACCAGGAAATCCCGGTGCCCTGTGGATGTCTGTTAGACTGCAGTGAATATGAAAGCAGATGAAATTTTTTTAGAGCTTGGCTCAAACACTCTTTGGGCTCCACTCTCAGCAGTGCTTTGAGCTGAGCTGGCATCTTTGATCCCTTGAGCAGTTGGGAGCACATGGAAACTTCTGAGGCACTGCAGTGGTGAGCAGAGGACAGACAGGGATTTTGCTTTGGCAATGCTGCTATTAGCTCAGTCACAACTGTTTTGGAGGATTTCTGACAGCAAACAGGCAGAGCTGGATTTCAGCCAGCTGGTAACCAGGTGGTGGATGTGTCTTCAGCTGTAACTGTGTCGGCACACATTGCAGCCCCACAGCAGAACTTTTAAACATCACATCCCTTAAAAGACCTAATTTCGGAGGGAGTGTGTCAACAACTACTGAAACGTCTGCGGCAGTCCCTGAGCATCCAGAGGGAAACGCAGGCCTGGCTGTTTGGAGATGCTCCTCCCAGCCTGGGGGTCTTTGCAGTCGGGAACCATCTGTGGGTCCCCCAGCAGGGGCTGTGACCCCTCTGACAGGCAGATCTGTCACCCTCCCACCCTGTCGGGATCAGCCCTTTTGCAGCCTGATTACAGGCCTGGCTGGAAATGCAGACAGCATGGTTTTGGGGTGAGTCACTGAGGGTTTGGTGGCTTTTCCCTCCTTGCAGCTCCCGGCTCAAAGTGGTCACTGGCAGCATCAGCTCCTGGCCCCAGGGAGCACATCTGCAGTCCTTTACTTGTGGAGAGAGGTTTGTATGAGTGCTGAGCAGGCTCAGGGGAAGCAACTAAGAGTGCCAAGTATTATTCTGGAGATCCTTCATATTTTTTGGGAAAAGTGACCCCAGAGATAGGTGATGGGGAGGCTGGGCTTCCCAGAAATCCTTAGTGAGGGGAGATCTGCTCCTGTGGGCCTGGGCTTGGTGCCTGCCATGCTCCCTTTGCCATCCCTGAGGCAAGCAGAGCTTCTTGTCTTTCCTGGGAGCACAGAGACCTGCCCAACTTGCTCCTCTCTGCCAGCAGGAGTTCTTGATGTGCCTGGTTTGCAGGGAGGGGTGGGTTTTTAATTAAACTGGGTGTTACAGATGGGGGACATGGGCAAGCGACAGATATGAGAACCTTGCCCCGTCAGATGGGAATAGAAGCAATTTTTGGTGGACAGTGTTCCTCCAGAGGTCACATAACATCTGGGAGGTGAGGGGAAGCCTGACTGGGCTGCAGTCAAGCAGCTCTTCAGGGATGGAATTTCTTATCAGTGTGACGAATACTGACTGCTGCCTCTTATTTGATGTGCTGTGTGGGGCACAGATGGTGCACAGATCTGCACCAGGGAGGGGACTCACAGCCCAGCTGCTGGGAACAGGCACTGCCATCAGACATGTCCTCTGCTCCCCAGTCTCCTAAACCATGACAGGCAGGGGCCTGAGCACCAAGTGTCTCAGGGCTGTGATGGATCCTGGTGCTTCCAGAGATAGCTGCTCCAGACAGGCTCTCACCTGGAGTTTGTTCAGGTGTGACTGTGACTGGGCCCTGCAGTGTTTGCAGCACCTCCCAGCTCTGCAGCAGGCAGTGACTGTGCAGAACCCCAGATATCCCTCATCCTCTGATTTGTAACCTTCCTTGTCTTTCCTCTGCCCCTCAGCCTGCTGTGAGCCTCCTCCCTGGGCTGCAGCTCAGGCATCTTGTGCTCTCCTGGGCTCCCTGCTCAGACTCCTGCCACCTTCACCAAGGCTTCTGCACCATCCAAGACTGATCCCAACCTCCATAAATGCTGATAATGCCCCACTTAGTACTCAAAGGCTTACAGAACCTCGCAGCAGCTGTAAATTGTGGGAGCTGTCTTTTGTGTAGAACAAATGTTGTTTGTACTAGAAATAGGTTGGAAGAACTGTCAATAAACAGCTTTGGAAACACATCCCATAAGAATATGAAATATTTCAGGGTGCGTATCTACAATGGGGACCACCAATGTCCTGCCTGAGAACCCACTGTCTCCAGCACCATGTCCTCAGCTTCAGCATCAGTTCATAACATCAGCATAAGCCCCTGGTACAATAGCAACCCTGTCATTTGTGCTCACTTATCCATCTGTCTGTAATATCTCTAATCAAGCCCATTATTTATTGGTATAAAATTGGCTACCCAGAGCAACAGAAGGCTGTCCAAGGTCAGGAGGAACATGACAAGAGTTTTCTGACTCTGACACTCTGAGGCTCCCCACGGCGAAGGCTGTCAGTACTATTTGCAGACATCACTGTGCAAGGGGAAGACAATTACTGCAGGAGAACCACTTTTCCTGGGCTTAGTGATTCACCAGTCTGTGTGGGTGCCATTAATCCCCATGGGAGTGGGGGCAGGCAGCCTCACAAAGACACTATTCCCTGATGGAGCATTGCAGTAATGCTGGCAATGCCATAGAGAGGTTCCCCCTGCTCTGGGGGGACCTTTTCCCCCTCAGAAAATACTTGGAGAGGGTGCAGGACTGCTCTGCAGCTCATGGCACATTAGATGGACCATGCTGTGGGCTATTCCAGTGATACCTGCCATCCTGCAGTGGGAATTCTTTCTTGCCTGGCAGAATCTTTGCCATTGAGCTTTTCCCTGCAGCTGTGCTGTACAGAGTGAGGTGAAAAGCTCATCATATTCACTCACCTTACAGGTGTTCAGAGAGCTCCTAGACCCTCTGTGGTTCCCCACAGGTTATCTGTTACCTGTGGTTATCACAGGTAACCTTCCTGGATGGAACACCTTGAGCCCTCCCCTCAGAGCAGTCTGTGTTGCAGTCCCTGTGCCAGCTCCTGGGCTCTGCTGGGGGGAACAGCTGAGCCACTGGGGATGCTCCTCTCTGCCCCTGCACCCCTGGGGTGTCCTGGCTTTGGCAGCCAGGTTCTGCACCGTTCTGCACTGGCTGGTCTGATATACACAACACTTGGCATGAGCCATAGTCAGTTTGTGATGGAAATGTTGCCTGCAGAACCCCCTTTGCTCCTCAACAACACCTGAAATCCCTGTGCCTTATATGACATGGTTTGTATGAAAACATAGGTGATATCTGGGCACAAAAGGCACAATTAAAGATAATACACAGAGGAACTTACACAGGGGTGCAAGCTGAAGGAGTCCTCCTTCCCAGCAAATGATTGTACATGGGATTGATTTACTGACTGCTTTTGTGGAGAGGAGGCTTGTAGGAAAAAAAATACCTTCTTTTTCCCCAAGCTTAAAACACCTGGAAAAATTCTGTGTTTGAGTGTTATTTATTGCCAGAAAATATTTGTCTGACAATTATAATCACTGCTAGTATCTCCAATGTGTCTTAAAGCTTAATTACCTGATCATTTTTGTTAGCAGTGAGATAATTCTTGCCTCAACCAGTAATTGTGCCACAGCAGCTTACAGCACCTGTGTGCAGTGGCTCTGTGCTCAGGAGAGGCCATTTGCTGACCCTCCTGTGAGCCTCCACGAGGCACGGCATGGACTGCAGAGCTGTGCTCTGCTGGTGATGGAGGTAAGGAAACCTGGGGAAGGAGTGGCTGTGGGGACCAGGGAGGCAAGCAGCAATACAGGAGAGACACAAATATAAAGAGTTAAGCCAGCATGAATTTGTCAGCCAGAGTGATCCATTCAGAGAGTGATAAAGTGCCCATGGGCTGGTTTTTAGGGGTTTCCTGGCAGAGTGCCACTGGGGCTGGCAGGGATAGGAGGTTCTGCTGCCCCTCAACACAGGGCAGAGAGGCCTGCACCCTCCTCACCCTGTTGCAAGAGATGCTTTTGCTCACCTGAACCCTGGAGGTGACCAGGTGCTCACACAATCCCTGCAGCAACTCGATCTCAGGGCTCCCTTGGCAGCAGCAAAGCCAGAGGAAGGAGGAATTGCCCTCTAGCATGTTCCAGAAGGCAGCATGCTGTAAAATTCATTACCCTCAGACTAGTTTTAGCCCTCCTGTAAAATACATTTTGTGTCTAATCTTGGTAACACACCATCTCTTCGCCACCAGCCTGGCAGTGTGTCTCACTGCACCCAGCCTGTGGTACCCTGCTCCTGGGGACACGTTTCCAGGCTGGTTTGAGCTTTCTTAAATTGAAGTCTCCAGCACTGGTTTTACAATGCATCAGGCAGCAGGTGAGATGCCTCCTCTCAGGCTCTGGGCGCATGGGTGTGCCCTGGGATGCTGTGCGAGGCTGAGTTTGGGCTCCAGCCCGGGCGCCCACAGCCCGGAGCCACACACGGGGCTCGCATCCCTTCAGGTCTGTGCTCCAGAGTGAGCTGTGAGAGCTGTGGCACACCGGGACACGGTTCATTTCTCCTTGTGAGCACCTACAGCCCGTTTAAATCTATTCGAAGTGGTCTGCGGAGGGGAGCATCCCTCAGGCTCGGGTGCTCTGCTGACCCCGGGTACAGGAAACCAATCTCCCTTTCTTCGCCGAGGGAAGAACCTGCTCATGGGGAACCTCTGTTGAGCAAGGAAATACAAGCTCTCATGCCCTGCATGGGCCGAGGGATTTAGCAAGGAGGAAGCCAGGCCCCGAGGGGCTGCAGGAGCCCCAGACCTGCGTGCCCGGGGCTGTGGCAGCGGCTGCTGCGCTCTCCGCCCCGCTCCGGCTCTGCCGCCGCCCTCCGAGCCCCCGCTGCCTCCCGGGCCCTCCTCGCCTGCCCCGAGATGCTCCCAGCCACGGATTCCTGTTTGGTTCACGGTTTGGTGTAGGGGGAGGAGGCTGTAGCGGCCGCCTTTCGCTCCCGTTCCTGTTCCAGAATGAGTCACGGCGATGACGGAGCCGAGCAACAGGAGAGAGGCGAGTCCGCCTTGTGACGGTGATTCAGCCCCTGCGGGGTGGTGGCAGCGCGAGCAGAGCTATTGTTCCTCCCCACCAGCTGGTGACAAAAGTGTTCTTGCCCCTCTCACGGCAGAGGAAGAAACATGAACAAAGCGATGTGTAAAATAGCGACGAGTGATGTCCCTGCTCCCGGGAACAGCCTGTGGCTCTCAGCCTGCGCTGCACGCCGGGCTGTGCCCGCAGCCAGCCCCTCTCCTGCCCCGGGACTCTGTGGCTGCTCTGCCAGGCCCAGGAGCAGCTCAGGGCACACAGGGCTGGCTCGGTCCGCACACCGAGGAGAGCTGGGCTGAGGCAGCCTGGCAGTGCCACACCAGGAGCCACCAGCACGTCCCTGCAGCTGTGTGTGTCACCCAGCACCCTGGGGACACGCCCTGCATCCCCTTCACGAACGGGAGCTGGCATTTGGGCGGTTCTACAGGCTACAAAAGCAGTGAAGTCTGCTAAAGCCTGAGCGCTGTGACCAACAGGGAGTGGTTATCCTCTGCCTCTTGTCAAACGAGGTTTGGGGGCATCAGGTGAAACCAGCAGAAATATGTTCACCACAACAAATGAGGAAAAACTGGTTTACAAAATTTGAATTGAAGTTGTTGTCTGTTGCATGGCAGAGAAGCCAAGAAAATTTTACAAGGATTCAAAAAAATTATTCATTGTATTAAGATAATACCTGGTAGTCACCAATTCAAATACAATCCCTCAATTAGGAATTCCTTGAACCAAGTGTCAGTAGATGTGGGGAGGAGATGCAAGAGTCATGTTTGCAGGCTCCCCTGGACATTTACCCTCCCCTTGGCACACACTGGGGAGAGCTTCTGCCACTCCAGCTCACTGTTTCCACATGCCTTTTCTCAACATATCTGGGAAATTTATAGGTTGTTCTATAAGCAATATGTGGTCTTTAAACAAATGCTCCAAAATCCAGAATGGCAAAATTAATATGAAGCTGAGCTGGAAAACCATAAATAATCTTTTACTGACTTTAGCATTTTCTTCTCCCAGTTATTTACATTTTGCTCATTTTGTACTTGCAATTTAGATGAAGCCCAAGGAACTGCATGTCAGATTAATGCATGACTGATAGCAGCTTCAGGATGTTCAGACAGCAGCAATATGTGTATCATTGACAGTGAATATTCATGGGGATAGATCAGCTTGGAGGATTAAAAGCCACATGCTAGAGGGGTGGATATAATGAAAACAGAAGTAATCAAATGAGTTAAGCAGGAAAGGTGTAGCTTTATTGGCTTTTTATAGTCACTTTCTCAGTCTCCTTCAGTTCCTAATTACTGTTGCCAGAAGATAACAGCTATTAGCAGTGGCTACAGATCCTGGGCTCTTTGAAGTCCTGAACAATAGACCACAGGAGGTGCTACTGGGCGTTCTTCATCTTCTCCCCAGTCTACAGCAGCCCTGGGTCACGCAAAATGCTGATGGCTGTTTCCACCAGCAGCATTCCCAGTCACCTTTGATCACAGCCACCCTTGCAATAGCTTCAAGAAAAAGACTTTATTTTGGTGGAATAAAAATAATTTGTTGCCTGATCATATCATAACAACCCTGAGGAAAGTAGTCCCTGTATCTGCCTGGGCAGGGAGGAGATGCAAACTGTTTTGGGCAGTGCTGAGATCTCACCAGGGAACCTTCCCCACTCCTGACCACCTGGTTCATCCCAGTGACAGCAACACCCCAAGTTTGCCTTGGCCACAACTGTGTGTGAGCATGAAATGAAGCATCAGGCTCATTGTCAGATCCGAGCTCACAGGAGCGTGCCAGGCTGACAGCAAGGCATGGAGGACAGACCTGGGGTTCAAAATAATGACAGATTGAAAAATTCTGCAAGTCTACACTGTATAGCAATGGACTTCTGAAAATATCAACTTTACTCAGATTTTGCTGACATAAGTTGCTGTCAAATGACTTTTCCTCTTTCTCTCTGTGGTCCTGTATTGCTGTAGATGCTGTCCTGCAGCAGGAGACCCTGTCCCTGATGGAAGCACAAGAAGCCTCTCCAGGGTGTATTGTAGTGGGTGGTTTGTTGAGCAACCACCATGAGTTGTCACAGGTGTTACATTCTGCACAATTTTTTGTTTTGTTCTTTTTCCTGCCCTAGTGAAGACCTCCATGTGTCTTGACACTGTTTTGGCTTTGTTCCAGCTCTAACCCTTCAAAATATTCTGTTACCTTCAGGTTAGCCTTCACCTCCCAGCTCAGTTAATCAGACTCTCATTAGCTTTGGTCCCCTGCTGCTTTTTCCCACTCTGTTGCTTTAATCCTGCTCTGATCTGACAAGCAAGGCACATGGAAACAGTGGCTAGGATATGCTCTGGAAATAGTTCTGCCCTTTAAAGCCCTTGGTCATGTTTTTCTCTTTGGTCCTGAAATCTTTCCATACTGGCCACTGTAACCTGCCACCAGCAACCTTCTCAGGAAACCACTGGTGCTTACACCCTCCATGGTGTGTCTTGGGAGCCCAGGGGGAAAACCACATTATTTTGACTGCAGTCAGGATGCAGGGAAATTGTTCGCTGCAAGGCAATCCTGTGCCATGTGTGCCCAGGAGCTCCTCAGCACCTTTGCTGGCAGCTCAAAGGTCTTGGCTCCTTCCCGTTCAGGAGCTGAGAAACATCAGCCCATGAGCAGAGCAGGGACAGGGGCTGGCAGATCAGCACAGATGGGGCTGGGAGGCAGGAGAGAGGCAGCTTCACTGGAGGAGGTGCTGGGTTAGAGCCCTCGAGGGAGCAGCCTGGGAAGGAGGGAGGGCTGAGTGGAGCACTGAATAGAGGCTTAAACTTTACAGTTATTTAGGATTTTGCAGTGTTGATATTCAGTCAGAGATAAGTGGTCATTCACTTGGTATCTTAGAAGATATTGAGAAAAAGAAATGTTATATGGAGTGCTGCTTTGCTTAAAGAATAAGTATTGATGTAACAGGGACTAAAATGTTCTAGTATCAGCTGACATATGCTAGTCAAAAATCTATTACGTGGAAAATCCAGTGATGATGCCTCTGTGACATGTGGCATCCTGTTCCTGCACATTCATTTTTTCCCATGCTTTTGAATTTTCATTCCCTTCAGTATCTGATGTGTGATGTAGGAAAGAAGGGGGAGAGATGAATAAATCAGAATAATGAGCAAGAAAATTTTCTCTACTTGTAATTCAGAGTTTTGAACAGCCTTTTTGATGAAACACAGAATGTATGAGTGCTAGTTGTCATCAAGAAACAGACAATTGCAAAATATTCTTTCCACAGGAAAGGGCCTTGCAGCCTGAGGCAATATTTCCACAGTTTTCCAATGTCTCCGGTCACTTATAACAGGTTTTCTCTGTTTTATGCAGCTGTGGTCTGGCATGCTGTATGACAGGGAAAATTTTCAACTTATGGTTTGCAGACACTGCATTATTAAATAAGTCCTGTGCAGACAGAATAATGGCTGCCTGTGGGGTTTTTCTGGTTTGGCTTTTTTTTTTTCCATCCCTCCCCTGATTTGGAGCAATTTCTTTCTCAAAACAGCTCTGTCTTTGCCTTTTCTAAATGCAGGATGATTCTGTCCTCTCTGGTGTGTGAAAACATGCGAAGAGTCATTCCACCTCCACTCCTAGCATGCAGGGCAGGGTGGAAAGGCTCCTGGATTTTGACTTCTGCAGAGATTACATAACCAAGTCCTCTAGTCCTTTTTTGTGCCTATTTATGCTTGAGACACTTACCTACTTTCCTCATGTCCTGAAAAGCAGCCCTGCAGAAACTGGGGGTCCTGTGCTGCAGGTACAGAGAGCGAACAGCTGCTGCTTTCTTGTGGTGGTGGAGTGGGAGCAGGCGCAGTGCCCAGGCAGCATGGGGCTGCTCCAGCAGCCAAGTGGAGCGTTCAGATCTGATGCTGGCAATGTGCACTGTAAGGTGTAGGCCTGGGACTTCTGCCTCCTGAGTTTTATTTTACAACTTGATCAACAGAGCTAGCTCTCTTTCTCAGTGCCCGAGCCAGCAGAACAGAGATGGATGCAGCCTGGCCATGGCCTGGTGGGGCCCAAGCTCTTAAAGGGCAGGTATGATTTGCACAACACTCCAGTTCCCCCTGACAGTGTTCTTGGGGGGTGTAACTGCAGCTTCAGAAAATGCCTCATCCTACCAAGAGCCCCAGGCAGTAATGCAGAAATAACAGGTCTGTATTGATCCAATTAAGGTGAGCTCACCTGCCAACAGGATGGGTTTAGTTTGTGCTTTGCCATGGCAGGTATTTGCTCCTGATATTTCCCTCCCTCATGTCTGGTTCCTGGATCCCAGCTCAAAGTTGCACAGATATAATAGTTCAAAAGGCTTGCGTTCAAGAAAAATCCAAGGAATTAACAAGGCAGCAAGAATTCCACTAAATCCTTATATGAAAGATTTTCTTGGGAGTAACTCCTGTGCACTTCTAAACTCACAGAACAACCCTGGATGTCTTTGAGGCCAGTGCCTTTCTCTAGAACTGTCCTGAGCCATGTCCCCAGGCACTGACCCTCTCCAAGGCCTTATGTCCTTGCCAGCAGGTTTGGATTTGCAATGGAGGCAGCCCCTACCATCCCTCTACAGTGCCATATTAATACACAGTGAATGGCAAAACTATGCATTAATAGCACTGAAAATTCAAAGCAAAGCATCCTGAAGGGTGTCCAGTTTCACCTGGTGTTGGAAAGGGAGTTTCTAAATCAACATCAGTGCTGCTTGTCTGGAGTAAAAAGAGAGCAAGTTAATTATTCCCTGCTTGACACAGAACTGGTTTTGCGTGATTTGCAGATTCTGATCCTTGTCTCCTTAATCAGCCTCTTTTCTCTCTCACCACCCACACAAAGCTTCTCTTTCTACCTACTTCTAGTTCCTGCGTGATGATACTCGGTTATTACCCCCATTCATGGTGCCAGGCTCAGAATACTGACATCAGTCTCCTGCCACAGCTGTTGGAGGCAGTCCTGTCCTGCTGGGCACCTGGGGAGAGCATCCCATAATCCAGGGGCTGTCCTGAGCTGCTGCATGACCAGAGGCACTGATAGCAGCAAGATCTGCCCTTCCATCAGCACAGAATTGCTGCTGTGCCCAGGGCATTGCTGAGTGTTCTGCAGGCAGCACAACTGTATGACCACAGACAGGTGAAAAATAAAAGTAACTGTCCTGCATTCTGAAAGATTCTATTCAAACTTAACCCTGGAAAACCCATCTGACTCCAACAGAGACTCGCTTTTGTGAAAATTCTTTACAGCACCTCAGTTGTTCCTCTGTGTGTTCATACCTGGAGGAATATGTTGGTTTCTGCATAAATATGCACAGGTACAGCAGCAAACAAATTTCAATATGAGTAAGAATAAGATAATATTGTATATGTGAATTCTTGCTGATGTTATTTTTCAGCCAGGGAGTTATACTGTGGCCTGTGGCCAGAAAAAAAGCCCTCACTGTGGATTGCAAAAACTCATTTTCCATGAAGAAACCATGTCAGAGATTTCTAAGAGATAACTCTACAGATAATTTCTGTACTCAGAACAGCTGAGTAAACCTGTTTTGCCCGCAATATAAAGCAGTTCAGCAAATGCATGTTGTCTGGAAAACAGTTTTAAGACACAGGATCACGAGACCAAATCCCAGGAGCAGGAATGCTGATGGTCTTGTACCAGGACATTTTGTTGGAAAGATCGGTCCCCACCTCTTTGCTTCCTGAAAAGTGATGTGATACTTATGGATTTATTATAAAGGAAACCCTTGTTCAGGTGCTCTGACTTTTTAGAAGAAACCCTTCTAATCTGTAAGTCAGATGGGAAGGGGGCTGAGGTGGGCAGTAAACATACAATGATGCTGCTGTAGGAGTGCAGGTGTACAATGTGCTGCTGCTGCTGGCCCCGAAGAGCCAAGGCTGGATGGGGGAGATCTTTTAGTGTGAAAAAAGATTAGGTTATGCTGACTATGGGATGAAGCAAAGTCGTGGCTCAGATTTATCTGGTTGGAGATTGTGCCAATTGGCACCATCTCCTAACCTGGGTCCCCAGCTTGCTTTGTATACCCACTTGGTGGTCTCATAAAGCATCCATCTTCAGAGATGATAAACCCCTCAGCTCCTGTTGGCTTTAAAGGTAGTAGTTTTGAGGGGGTTTTTTTACTGCTTGGTACATTGACTCATGTTTCAGGTATTATTAGCATGTACTTAAAGGGTATTTTCTAGGTGTTACTTTTAAGATCTGTCCTACTGAACCAGTATGATCCTGTTGTGTTTTTTAAAGTCAGCTGATAGAACAGTTAATGCATGTGCTCCTGAAGTCCTTGTTTTGCTCTGTATTCCTGGTAGGTGGTAAATCAGGAAGCTTTTGGTGATTCAACTCAAAGCTGTTTCTTTACCTGTTCCCTTCTCATGTAGACGACAGACCAGAATCAAGTTGTACTGATTATGCCAAGGAATTGCTGCTTCAGACAAAAATTAAAAAGGGAATTGGGGGTGCAACTTGAAGTTATTAATGTGAATTTACATATGAAAACTTGTTTTTGATAACTTTCCACATCACAAAAATTTCTCACTAGAGAAATAGGTCACATGAAAAAATTACCTATTTGAATATTTTTCTGGTTCTCCAGGAGGCTTGCTATTTTGACACTGTGCAAATATTTTGTTGTTAATTCAGCTGGCATTGCAGTGGGTTATAACCATTGTTGAAGTAAGTGCACAAGAAGGGAAATAGAAGAGACATTCTTTGAAATATGCAATTCTGTGAACACAGTTGCTAGAGGAGACATGAATATAAAACTAAACTTCTCTATTAAAGTGAGTGTTTATTATTTCTTAAGATTGTTCTTTTACAAAAAAGAACAAGCATGTACCATTTTGCTACCCAGATGTTTCCAGAGGTCTCTGTTGAGGTCATTCTTGCTGAGTGCAAGGCAAGTGATGTAGGGAATTAATGGGCAGCAGAACAGAGAAATGTTGTGGTGCTTGCAGGGGAGGATGATGACCCGGGACAAAGGCTTGCTCTGCCCCAAATGCTGCACGTGCATCTCCCTATTGGCTCCTCAAAAGAACAGCAAATTACTCTCTTCTGAGAAGTGTTGGTGTAATTGCTGCTCTAAGTGAAAGAAATCTCATCATGGATTTAGAACCAAAATTGTCATTTCCAGTTTCCCCCTGCCCTAGCCTTCTGTGAGAAAGGTTCAGGCCTGTTTGGGGAGTAGGGGACCAGACTGCTTTGGTTTCTGGCTGTTGCTGCAATAATACTCATTTTCCCCTCCTCCAGTCCTGTCCCCAGGGAGTCCAGATGGAGCAGGTGGGACCCTCCAACCTTTGATCCATGACAGGCAGCAACAAGCACACCATAGAAATGCAGATAGTGTGTATTTTTTTTCACTGTGGAAGCCTTTTGGCAGGCCTGAGCTCCCCTCTACCTTTAAATCCAAGGAATGCTCCTGGAGGGTGGGTGCTGCTCTGCAGTAATGGGTGGGACAGGGGTGTCTCTCCTCTGATATGTCCCTGGCTGTTCAGCTACTACTTTATCAACACCAGTTGTAGTGTCCCTGTTGGGTTCTTCTGATCACTGCTGCAACCATACCAAAACTGTTGTTTCCCCAGCTGTTTGGCAGTTTCACTGCGGCCATGAAGGATGGAGACTGCTAACCTGCAGGAACTGTGGCATTACCAAGAGACAGAATTTGGGAGGTAGAAAAGTTGTGCCAGATTGCTGGTTTTATAGACTGTGAACAGCTTTCATTTATGGATTTCACTGTGACTTCCTTCTTTTGGCTGGGAGAGCTGAAGTTGAGTGGTATCACGGGCGTGGGTAGCTCTGGCAGATGTGGAGAGCTTTGGGGGACACAGCTTGGGGCTGTTGCTTGAACTGAAGGGCTCGAAGGCATGGAATAACTGAGGGTCCTACAGGCACATACAGGAGGTGACCAGAGCTTCCTCTGGTGAGCTGCCCCACTGCAATGGCAAAATGTCCTGGTGCTCAGACACTGTGGATAATTTCTCATCAGCTTCATGAACTGAATGCAGCCTCTCCATTTATGTCCTGTGCCATCAAGAGCTGAAGAAACCTGGTGTGGGCAGCACAAGGGAAGGATGGGGAAAGCTCAGTTCTCCTTCCTGAGCATGGCAGTGGTGCCAGTATTGCTACCCAGGCTTGCTGAGAGCTTGCTGAGCAGCAGACACTGAGAACTCATCGTTGTAGGAGCAGTGCAAGAGCTCTTTGCTACCTTGACAAAAACCACACTGTCTGAGCAGTGCTTGGTGTCTGTGCAGCTGTCTAATAGAGGAGAGGTGCTGATTTTTTTCCATTGTTATTATTAGTAGTGAATTATAGTGTTCAGCCTCTAAAAGGACTCTAAAAGGACTAGTGTTGGTGGAGCAAAAACCCGAGGGATTAGTAGTGCTCCTGCTCTCACATTGGCACTGCTGGGATGGGTGTAGGACCATGTGGGGACACCCAGAATGGCCCTGCTTAGATCAAATCCCTTTCTGGGTACTGTTTTTTGTAGAACTGTGCTTTTCTGCTCAGTTCTGTCATTCTGAATTGCAAAGGCACAGTCATGACTGACTACACTTCTAAATATTGTGATAGTAAAAGTCTTTTCTGCTGTTGGCCTGACACAAAGCACTGCACCACTAGCAGGCAGCAGCAGCTTTAAATGAGCTCTGCAGACTCACTGGGACAAGATGATGGCTCCAAAGGGATTTAGGATGTGGGATGGACAGTCTGTGTGACTACATTAGTTAAATAATGATGGGGAAATGGCTGGTGAATATCTGCAGCAAGCTGTGAGGGAAAAGGACTAGCTGGGTAAGCCTGTTGGTAAGTCTGGTCTCTGAAGGAGACAGAACTGCACAGTTCCCATAGTTGTTTCAAAACAAGGATTTTTAACTTTCTGGCTATGCAATTAGCCTTGCTGTGAAGCCTCAGCAACAGATATTTTACCATGTCCCTTAGGAACATTAGTTTATTAGTTTACAATTTTAATTAAAATTGTGCTGCTTAATTTCTTTGAACTGTACTGACTCTAGTGGCATGGTGCCATTATCCCACAGAACAGAAGGACACACCTGATGCTGGCTGGCTCTCACCATTGCTGTGTGCAGTCCCTAAGGAAAACCAGGAGATCCAGGCACTTTTAGTGCTTACAGGCATGTGGTGTTTCTGGGAATATTTCCCTGGTGCATGGTCATTTCACCTTCTGCACCCATCCAAGGCACCTTTGGGTCCCATTGCTTTTCCCACTCTTGCTGAAGAAGTCATGGACAGCCTCGGTGCTGCAGAACTCTGGACATGTCTCCATGGTGAGGAGACAGGTTAGAGATGCAAGGGGCAGAATGACTGGCTGGGTTTGCGCAATCTCACAGCGTGTTGCTGGCTGTGGAGATGGGATGGCTGTGGGTAAAGAGCCTCCTCTACACCTTGACTGGTGGTGCCTGGCTGGTACTCAGCCACATCAGTCAGTCTTTGCTGGAGATTAACAGGCAGAGATGTATTAACTGCTCTGCAGAGCCTGAACAATGTAATTACCCTCCAAGTGAGGCAAGAGTTTGTGCCAAGAGATTTTTATCTCTCATGAATGAGCTGGAGAGTGAAGGGCTCCTGGCTTTTATGAAAGGCAGGAAACTCCAACTCTCCAGCTACTATTTTATGAGCCAAGAGATTTGACCACCATGAAGCAATGTCTGTGTCATTAACTTGGCCAGACAGCCAGAATGTGTCAGGACAAGGGTGGTGACTAATGCTGCTAGAAATGCTCCTGAATTACTCGTAAGCTGCTGCTCCTGGAGCACCTGCTGTCACCAAGGGGTCTGTCCTGGCAGCACCAGAGCACCTCTGCTGGCTCTCAACTCTTCCTGGCAGTGCTGCAGGTACAGTGGCCCTACAAGCACTTTGGCACAGTCTGAAGTGAAGCTCCACAGGTGAAGAGAAGCAGGCAGCAAGAGAGGAGTGGTGTTTCCAGGGAAAGGGAGGACTTTGCTGGTGTGGGTGTCTCTAACTGCACCCATTATCCTGCCCTGTCTGCTGCTCTTCACAAGTGAATCCCTTTGATCTGGAAATGAGTTTGGCTTCTTGCTCTGCTGTCCCAGTGGTGGGAGGGCTGCTGCTGCACTCCAGCCAGCCTGGCCACTGCTGCTCTTGGTGCCTGAAATAACTGTTTCCTCTCTTGTGCCTGTTCTCTGATGTGTTCTGTGGAGGAATGAGGTCTCCTTGTTGTGTTTTGCAGAACTATCCAGTCAGTTAGTCCTTGCTAGAGCAGGCTGGTATCCTGCTGGTGTGCTCTTTCATGTCTGTTGAAATTAATCCAGCTCTCCTGAATGTGGGCAGCAAGAGCAAACTTCTCTTGTGCCACAGAGACAAACCACATATCAGACTTGATGGCAGACCCTTATGGACCTGTGATAGTGATTCCTCTTCAGGCACATCCTGCCTCTCTCAACACTTGTTTCTGTTTTCTCCCTTGTAGCCAGTTCCTTTTTGTTCCTTGTCTTTTAGCAGAAGCATCTTCAGTTTGTTAATCCCCCTTTGATGGCGTGTCAGCTGCTTCTCTGAAGTCCAAAGGGATGAGATCCAAGTCTTCATTTGACTTTCAAAGGAAGAAGGAACGAAGTCTGACAAAATTTCTCTTTGCAAAATTCACACTTATTGTTACTGTATTCTTCATTATCGTGTACTATTGTAAAATTTGTTTTAGAATCTGGCTCTTTACTGCAGTTAAACTACTGAGCCTCAACCTTTCCTTATCACTTCTCACTTCTTAAGAACAGATATTGTTTTGCATTTCCCTAGTCACATCCTAATGTTCCAGATGTGCTCAAACCCTGCTATTTCTGCAGCCTTTTATTTCGGTCCACTCCAGTATGCAAAACTATGTTTTTTCCTCCTGGAAAATGGGCAGGAAAATGGTGAATTAGTGTTTATCACATTCTCTATCTTGCTTCTTGCATCAGATCCCACATTATTTGTTTTATATTGAAAAGTAATGCAAAGGGTTAACTTGGCTTGGGGCCATCCTGAGATTAGCATTTACCCAATTTTCTCTGTAGAAAGACCCTCCCTTCTCCTTCCTTTGATCTACTTTTTCTCATGTAGCTGACTAAACTTGTCTGTTTGTGTAATACCTCCTGTGAGGTGTCATTTGGTCTGAGGATAGCCGGAGGTGATAACCAGATGCTTTTGACCCAGTGTGTATTGGTGCCTTTGCTCTTATTCCCTATTCCATTTCATTGGGAATTTCTGCAGGCTCCAACTACTCTCCAAAGGTGGTTAAATGTGCCTTTGGCTGCTGTGCTGCTTCAGACCCTTTACCTCTCTTGCATGAGAAACAAGTACCACAGCAGCTTAATAGCTTTTCTTCCACTTTTTCTTGAATTCCTCAACTTAGATGATTTCTCATTTTCTAGAGATTATCAATTTGCCCTTTGGAATTGGGAATTTGGGATCACGTTTTCTAGAGGTTTGTTGTAAATTAGTATGCGCTCAATCGAAAATCATTTATTGTTATCACTGCCTTTTCACAAGCTCTGCTGGTATATGCTGGAGCACCCACCACCACCACGTGTCTCTCTGAAGGGCTCCCATGGCACTGCAGTCTCCTGTCTCTGTTTCTCTGTGCAGTCCCTTTGCTCTGTAATCATCCTCACCTTTGTCTCTGCTTCAGAGGCAGATAAATCTCTGCTCTCCTGTTTGCTGGCTGGTGACTCCTCGGCCTCCTGCCTTCATCAGCCCTGCCCTTTCAGCCAGGGCTCAGCAGTTCATGGTCCACCAGCTGGGAGTGAAGCTTAAGGAGGAAAAGGCCTATTCATGCGGATCAGGTGATGGGGCACTCCTACAAAGCCTCGCCTGCGGAACAAAGCATTTTTGGGGCTTGCCAAGTTGCCTCTAAGGATGCAAAACCCACCTCCTGTGCAATTCCTTCCCTTAACAGAAGGAATTCAACCTCCCCACACAGACATGTGGTGCCTTTGATTATGTGGGCACAATGCAACCTTCGTGGCTGTAGTGCCCTTGGAGGAACTGGCAGAGAGGATCACAGCTGGTTTTAGCCTCCTTTCTGTCAGCTTTAGCTAAAATTTAATAGCACACAAGCCTCCTCCATACCCTCAAACTTGGACAGCCAAAGCCTTTCCCTGTTGCAGTTTACACATATTCACATTCTGACTAATAATATAATTGAGATGTTTCCAGGGATTTAAAAGACTTCTGACTAAGCTCTTGGCATAAAGAGGAAAAAGTGAAAGCCAGAGTCAGGGGGAATCAAGAATTCAACAGAAGCCTTTGAACCAGCTTTTGATTTACATATGAATAACATTGATCTGCAAAGAGAATTGTGTCCAGTCATCCCCAACAGAGGCGACAGGCAGGAGCTGGTTCCATGCTGGGAGTCTCCCCCAGTTCCTCCTAGGATTATTTTCTCCACCATGCTTTTATGACTGTGCACTTCTTCCTACTTCCACAGGATCTCGCACAGATATCAATTCCCTTGGTCTCAGGGGCAGCGAACCACAGAGTCCAGAGTGACTGTGGTATGTAGAGCAGGGATAGATGTATAGTCCTGGAGGTCTGGGAGGTGTCACATGTTGATGCAGAAGCAGAGTCAGCAAGCAGGGGGGTGTTAAAGTGCCTCAGTGCCTGTGCTGGTGGTGGGACAGCCCGGCAGGGACATCTGCTCTGCTGCCAGGCAGTGCCTCTGTGCTGGGTGCTGACCCTGTGACATGCGTCAGATCCTTGCGTGGATTCTTGTCAGTTCTGCTGCTGAAGGTGTTGGAGATGAAGGATTTTGTGGGTTTTTACTTAGAGGAGCCACTCGAACATAATGTACAGCCTATAAACTGCTTAGAAGCTTCTAAGCTTTACTTACCGTTCCTTCTGGGGTAACCAGCGTCATGTGCCAATCTGACTAATGCTTTTTAAAATGCAGTAGATTAAAGGTGAATGTGTTGTTTTGGATTAAGCATTGCAATGACAGCATTTCTCATTGCTGTTCACATACAGCTCGTCAGGGATGATGAACACTTCCTCTTCCTGAACTCTGCCAGTCATCCCTGAACCTGACAAGAGCAGCTGAGTGATTTCACCTCTGCCCTTTTCACACACATCCATAAACACACCTGCATGCTGCTGTCCCAACTTCACACTCCATGAGAATATATTAACAAGTCAAACATTGAATTTTCACATCTAGGTGTTCTGGTTTTTTATATTTCTGGGTTTTTTTCTGAATGTCAACCCTCACAGGTTGATGATCCATCCTTCAGGGGGTTCTGCAGCTGCATACCTTCACTCCCAGCTGCAGGCTGAAACTGTACTTTAATTCCCACAGGACCTGTGCAAGCCTTGTTTGTATCTGCGTGTCACTGCAGATCCCCCTGATTGCGTAGAAGGTAGAAACCAGTGCTTTCAGACTACATCAGGAACCTTTCCTACTCACTTGGCTTCTTTCCCTTCTAGTCACTATTCCTTGTGTCTTACTGCTTTAAAACTTTTCTATTCCAATTGTTCCAAAATATTTTCAGTACCAATAGCTTTTAACTGAGCAAGACTTTGACTTGGGATTTCTTGCTTTGGTTGCAGGGAAAAGAGAGGATGTATTTTTACTTATGAGCACTCTGCTCTCTGTGCCTGCAGTATTCTGCAGGATGCCTCATTCCTGTCTTGCTCGAGCTGGTTTTGACCAACCTTACATTCGTGGCAATTTATATTTAATCTGCTGTCCAGATCTAGTGCTTCTGAGCCACTTCAGTCCACACGCCTCCTTCTCCTTCCTATTTTGGGCTCCTGGGTACTTTGATGCTTCTTCTGTGTAGCTCAGCCTTCCAAGCTTCAGCTTACGTGAAATCCCCAAGACAGCCAGCTTATGTCACCATCATCCATCAGGGACAGCCACAAAGAAACCTGCAGCTCAGTAGAGCTCTCCTTGCTCCTGTTCCTCTGGAGAGGGACAATGTAAGCTTAGGGAGAAGGCAGGCATGCTTTAGAGCCGCATATATGATGTTATGACATTAGAATCAAAGAAAATAATGTAAAACTCATTTGCTACAAACCCTACCTTTGAGTATATGAGTGTTACATAAAGCAATCATTTACTGTGGTGCTAGAATAAAGAACTGTCAAACATCCTGTACAGATGTGATGGTTCTTCTCTCAGCAATATGAAATGTCTTTGCTCACAAGATGAGGTGAAAGAGAACTTCTCAAGCTTGCCTGAGCATATGTCCAGGGCACCAAAACCACAGGCAGTGTATGTCTCCTGCCCTGCTTTGGTGCAGCCTGGATTTATCCCATTCCCCTTTTTTGTCCTTTTGGCAGAGTTATTGAAGGCTCTAAGTGAGGAGATGCAGCTCTTTCTCTTGCTCTGCCAGAATTTCCAAGGGTGTCACCTGAAAGGTTGTTTTGCAGAAAGGCTGGAAACTTGTGTCCAGCTACAAATGAACTATCCCAGCCCTGGAGAAAACTTGGGGCCCTGTGTCAAGATCCTGGCCATGCATTCGAGGTAGCCTTGCATTTGGCTCTGCTGCTGGCCTGCTGGGTGACCTTGCTCAAGTCACTTTGCCACTCAGGTCACTTCTTTCCTACTCCTTGCCCTGCCAGCCCACAGGCACAGGACTGCTCCTGCAGTACGGATGAGAGATGACTCAGAGGTTCAGCTGCACCATGGGCTCCTCAGCAGGGGCCAAGAGCAGGGCACTGTACAGCAGCTCTTCTGCCTGCACTGCCCAGAGCAGCAGGGACCTGGCCTTTGTGGGAGCAAAGCCACTGCAGAAGATCTGATGGAATGTAACACCTCCTGTAACTAATCAAGTAGCTGTTATCTGTCTCCCTAACACTCCTGTTACCAGCCATGCATCCTGTTTGTTTCTTAAGCAGCCCCATACCATGGTGTTCAATAATGTGAGAATTTTGTGCTTGAGGAGTTGCATGCAGCACTGCTTTCTTAAATAGCTGTTTTCTTGTGTTGCAAATTAACAAGATTGCAGTGGGTTTGTAATCAACAGCAATTAACTTACCACAGAGGCTGCAAGAGAAATCTTTTGCCCACATTGCAGGCTCCTCTGATCTTTTTCACAGCACCCAAAGCCATAGTACCAATGTCTTGCACAAACACACAGAGCTCTTTTCTGTGCAGCAACAGGGCTTGGGGCTCTGTCCCCCAAGCCAAAGTCACCACTGGGGAGTGCAGGAGAAGACAGCCCAGAGTTACTGGTGTCCCACAGAAACCTGCTTGGTGTCCTGCCATCCGTGTGTGCATGACCCCCGCGCCAGCCTGACCAGCTGGAGGGTGAGTGCCTGCTGGACTGCTCCTGGTAGCAGGGAGGTGCAGGGCAGCTTGAGATCCCACAGGGAGGATCACAGCATGTCCTCTGCCTTTCTACCCCAACCTGGCCTTTCTCTCACTTTTCCCTATGGAAAGAGCACCTGGAAGCACCTAGAGCACCTGCACCTGAGCCTCCATCCAGGGACCTACTAAACTTCAGTTGAATTTTCTTTTAAAAAGCCTGACATCCCTTCTGACCCTCCACTTCTGCCCTTCCTGGGCTGTGCTGCTGCAGTGAAACCCCTCCAGTAGATCCACATTGGACTGAGGAAGTTTCTGACCCCTGGGATGATGGAGCATGCCAGTTGTTGTTTAGGGAACGTGGCATCCCTTGGGCAGAGCTCAGTGCTCTGCCCTTCCAGTGAAGGCAGGGATCCAGCTGACCAGCCAGCTGCTTGTGCAGATAATTGCAGTATCAGTGAGATAGAATTAGATTACATTTATTTCATGATCAGTTATGTTCAAGCTCTTCACAGACATCTTTACTATGTTAAATTAAAATTAATTAATTGCTTATTCTGGGAAAAGATTAACATCTAAAAGCTACATGACTTTCAGGGCATTTCTATTTAGTAGTGCTTGACTTGCTTCTACAAGGCTTGATCTTGCCAAGTCAAGAATGAAATATAAATGCATTCACTACAAGTGAACTGGATGTAGCACCTGAGTTTGTACTCACTTCACACATTGCTGGTAATTGGCTGCTTTGTTTTTGCTGGTGTGCCTGAAGTGCCCTGGATATAAACTGGCTCAGATGGTGGATGACAAGGACATCTGTGATGTGCTCAGGAGGCAGCTCCTTTTTGGGACAAGGCAAGGGTTAACACATGGCATGGTATCTCTTGCACACCAGAAAGGCTTCTGCCAATGAGTATTTCCATCATCCCTCCCTGCCCACTGCTGGGAGACAGGTCACATCCAGGCAGATCTAGCAGATTTCTCGAATGAGAGAGAATATCTCCAGTTTTACCTTAATTGTCCTGAAATGTCAAGGTCTTAAGGTGTCACAGTTAGTTGTCCAAGTAGCTGGAAGAGAGACCCTCTCATCCATGTTCTCTACATCCACTAACTAAAAGATGGAGCAGTAATGGTCTGAAAGACTCCAGCTAATGCAGTATCAGCAATATATTTCAAAGCAGAGAATGCTGCTCCTGCAGAGACCAATGAGATACAGTGGATAGGCATCCTAATCAACTTCTGCACATGGACTCACTATTCAGTGTCTGTACTTTTCAAATATCTTCTGGAAGTAGATTTTCATGGTTGATCACAGTTTTTGTAGCCTGTTCTCCCTCTGTTGTCTTCCTGCCTGTTCCCATATCAGCATAGATATTCTGACAACCCAGAGACTGGTGTTTTATTTCTGTCATTCCAGTTTTTCTCATGTATTATTAGATCAAGATGGTTGTCTCTGTCTCTTTTACTTCACTGAATCTGCTATAAAGTAAAAGCAGCACCCACATCCTCGACAAGTATTCACCAGGAAAATTCTCACCCCCAGAACAGAGTACAACTTCGTGCTATCTGTGTTTCCTCCACTTTGGTGAGAAGGGGTTTTCTACTTCGAAAGCCACAGTGATGGACATGCCCTGGGTCAAATGCCACTGAGTGATTATCTCTTTAAGCACAGATCTCAAAAGGCAATTTGCATACTACTACATGGGCATTTCATACTGTCAGGCAGAACAGGCCCCATTTTTTGTGGGAATTTTCTTTGGAGATGGACTCCAAGGACCTGCACTGTGCAGAGAAGGTGTGACCCCAGTCTGCAGCAGATCAGGTTTGCTGTGAGCATAAGTAAGGATGTCCCATCTCCTGGCATTCAATACCATTAGATCCAAAGCAGGATGCAAGCCCCTTGTCCCCAGGTACCTTTTGCTGACAAAATAAACATGAGTTCATTCCGGTTTTCTCACCTCTCCCCTGCTCATGTCAGAGGTGAAATTGAAGCAGTATGAGCAAATGCACTGTGTCCACCAGATTCTGTGTTGCATTGATACTGACTGTTAACTAAAAATAGTCTCCTTTTGAGTGTCATAACAGTAGCTGCTATTTAACCCCTCCTTTTCAGTTTCTTTTTGGGCTCCAGAGTGGCGGAAGAATTTGCTGTAGGAAGAATATTAGGGAAAATATCCATTCGTTTTCCTCAATTTTCTTTTGCCTTGTTGGAAATGAATGACAGGCTGCAGCTGTCACTACAACACACTCTTACACACACTCAGACACACTCTCTCTTACACACTCTTACACAAACACATTCACACTTTTGGTTGACAAGGGTCTGCCCTGGCTCAAACTCCTTGTGTTAAGTCACAAAATCCACGAAGTCTCTGATTTACCTCCTTGCTCCTTTCCCCTGAAGGAAAACAACCTTGTAAATTCTTGTGGCTCTTGGGAGAGGTGGGAGGTGGGTACTGGCGGTGTAGCTGCTTTTCATACTTCCCTCACCCTCAGCAGACAGTGGGTCTGTACTGAGTAGTGATGAAGTGACAGCTGCAGCACGTCCCTTCTTGGGCTGGAGGAGTTCACCTGAATACTTCATTATAGTATTTCACAGCACATTTAGACACAGCTAAGCAGGTACAGTTCCTTGGCTCTGTGGGGTAGGTATCTTGCTCCAAGCTTGGCTGTGCATTTTAAAACATTGTTAGAATTCAGATGAAATTGCTTCCAGCTGCCTTCACAAAGCCTAAATATTGCCAGGGTCCCAGATAATGTTCCTTTTCTGCTTGATTGTGGCCTCCTATAGAGAGGTCTTCAAAGACCAGTTTCAACAAAATCAAATTATTTTGGAATATAATTACCTCTCACCTCCTTAAATTTCATTGTGTTCCAAAGAGTTTCCTGTAAACAGATCCCACTCTTTAAAGGAGCCATGCTATTCTGCAGTGCTGGTGGGAGCCAGCCCTCACCAGGCTCCCTTGCTTTAGCAATTCTTGGACAGAGAGTGCCTAAGTAGCTTGTTATGTGATAAAACGTCACATTTCTTCTCCCCAGCACTGCTTGTGCTGATATTCAGCTCCTGCAGGAAACCATATGGCTTCCAGAAGCCTACCCACATACCTGTACGTGCCTACGCAGCCCATGAGTCACATTTACTGTTTGGATGCCCCTTGAGTCATCTGAAAATCTGTGAAATTTCCATGTCTCTTTCCATGCAATCTCTTAAGAACTTTAGACAGTTATGTATAAGGATTTACATATGTATCTTTTTTTTTTCTATTCTGTTTTTAGTTTCATGGGTGGT
This sequence comes from Poecile atricapillus, assembly GCF_030490865.1. Lineage (NCBI taxonomy): Eukaryota > Metazoa > Chordata > Aves > Passeriformes > Paridae > Poecile > Poecile atricapillus. Next base: position 14,860,313 of record NC_081256.1, on the reverse strand, counting down.
AATACACTGGCACTTCTTATTTTGAAGGAAATTGAATCTTGATGAGAGCAGAGCACTGGCTGCAGCTGTCTGGGGATGGGATTAAAATGAAGAAGTGAGACCCTTTTGAAAGAAGAGCTTTAAGAACAGGAAGTCCAACACACTTGGGCTTCCATCCTTTCCTTCTGTTCTGGCAGGGCCACACCCGATCACTGCTGACCCTCGGTGTGTTTCTGTGTCCAAAGGCAGCTGCAGTGCTGCCTTCAGGGGGATGTGAGTACTTTGGGAGCCCCTGACAAGACTTCACAGCACTAAGGAATGGCACAGATGGAGCATTCAGGGGGTTTTGGGGTCTGACCCAGGGCAGCAGGGCTTGGGGTAGATGTCTTCATGCTCCTTCAGCTCCTCAGCTGCAGGAACTCCAGCCTCAGACAAGTCTATCTGCCCCTTATCAATCTCATGACAAGATAATTTTGCTGCCTCAGGACAACACAGCTGATGTGTAAACTTTACCTGTTGCTTTGCTGACAAAGGTAGAGAAAAGAAAGTTCTTTCTCTTTCCTCTATGATGGGCCAGCACTGAAGATGCATTATAGCCCAAATTAAAAATGGCAGCGCAGAGGTTTGCTGCAGCAACATGGAATGATGTAACCAGCCTGTCAGGAACAGCTACTTTTGCAGCTGTACCCCAAATGCAGGTAGTGCTGGGTGTTTAACAGAATAATCTCACAAGCAGTTGAAGGGGAAGGAATGTGTAGATAGACTGTTCTGCCATACAGTGTGTGAGCTGACTGCATTAAAAACATCTATGTCTCCTCATAAGCATTCTGCAACCAAATAGTGATTCTGTGGCCTTATAGAGCCAGAAAAATTGTCAGAGGTATGTATGAGTGTTTTGTACAGCTGGAAGCAGCAGTGTGAGCTGGTAGACAGCTTCTTGTTGTAGTTTAGCTTAGTAAAATTGCCAATAATGTTAATTAGAGCAAACAATTAGGTACCTCACCCTCTGTGAGAGAGTATGATGCTTTATTCACCCACCCGAAATGCTGCTCAGTGTAGGCAGGGACGTTCCTACTGTTTCTGTACTGTTGAGTAGCATGCATGACCTGGAAATCTGCAAATGAGCACACAAAAGCATTGCTGATTTACACCCCTCCCACCCCTGACTAGGTCCTGTTTAAAAAAAATCACTTTGCAGAATAACAAAAGAACCCCAACCAACAGACCCATGATATTTTCAAAATGTGATAGTAAACCGGGATAACGTGCTGTATAGTGTTCAGTCAAACAATATTGGTAAAATTTTATACTATTAAATTAAATTCAAATACTATTATTATTTCAGTGAGCTACAAGGTACAGATATACTGTACTTAGTGCATGCAGCATGTTCACACACACGTGTATGTGTGCAAAACGTACAAGGTATGTTCCATAGCAATAGATCAGGAGTGTGAAGAGCAGAGCTAAAGGAACATGAGAGGACAGGAGAGTTTCAAGAGAAGGCTTCACTGGAAGCCACTTGAGTGCAGAGGGTTCTGGGGTGCTGAACCCCTGACACAGCACTGCTGGGGGGCTGCTCTGCCTGCAGATGGAAGCTCACCACCAAATAGGGAACTGCTTGGAATCCTGGCAGCAACGTGCTAGCTAATAGGAGGAGGAATAAGAAGTCGAATAAGTAGAGGTAAAATTTCCTATCTGCATGTATGCTTTTGCACAAGCAACAGAAACGAGCTGAGTGGTTTTTAGGAAGGCTTGTTCCACAAGTGCTGCTGGAGGGATCAGTAAAACAGATCTAAGCCCACGTAATGTACTCCTTGGTGAGAAGAAGAAAGTTTAGAGGTTGTTTCTGGCAGTCTGCTACTGCTTACAGCAAAAGGAATGCTGCGGTGGATGCCTGCGTCCCAGGAAGCCTCTGGCAGATCCCAAGGGCCCCTGCTGCCCTGTCAGCCCTGGGAGCAGCTCTCTGTACACAGCACATCGCTACCTGCAGCCCTGCCCCAGCTGTTCCCATTCCTCAGGGGCACTTCTGAAGCTGCCTCTTGTTCAGGCCGAGAGAGCTTAACTGATCTTGGCTATTTAGGGGAGCTTCGTCTCCAGCTGAGCCTCTCAGTAACTCCTAGGGAATGGTGGTGTCTCCTTACAGTTTTCCAGGATGAAGAGGCCACCAGGAGCAGAGAGCTTGAGATAGAAATGATAAGGCTGGGCACTCTGGATCCCTGCTGGCTTGTGCTACTCCATCAGCAGACTAGCAGGGACTCATTTGCACTTCCCCAATGTCTCCTCATCTTTCCTTCTAGCTGAGTGGTGTTTCCCAAATGGTCTGTGGATCTCTGTAGGATGTGCTGCTTTTGTAAATTTTTTATGCGGTAAAAGTGCACTGAGAAACCAGACCTACTGTTTAATGAGCCTAGAGATGACTCCCCAGGTCTGCACAGATATTGAAAAGATTTTAGGGGTCTGTAAAATGCAAAATGATCCAATTCAGGGGTCTGAAAATAAACCAGTATCCTGCTTTCAATATATATATATATTTATATATATATATATATATCTCACTGCTGAAACTGTCATGGACCAAGGCTGATGATTTTGCTCTGTGGTGATTGTGGAGTGATTTCCTGGCTTTAGCAGAGATACTTTTGTGAGGCATTGGACTCTGGCTGCCTGGGCCTGAAGTCTGCTTTCTCCTGCAGCCACCAGCAATGAAATAGAGTCTGTCCATGTGTGGGATGATAAAATCTGCAGGGGAGTGCTACGTTTTCCACATTTTCAAAAGTACTTTCCACCCATCCAAAGAGTTTACAGAAATAACCTGCTGCAAAATGTAAAAAAAGCAGCAAGCACTTGTATTGTGTGGAAAAATTAAACTTACTGCGGGGCTAGACCATAGAGCTTCTTACTCTCCTGCTTGGGCAGTGACATTTCTGGAGCACTGTGGGTCAGTAAGGGCTGAGGGCTGGGTCTGCTGCAGCCCAGCATGGACAGCACAGTGCTGTGAGGTCTGGGCAGTGAGGAGCAGGGGAGCAGCAGAACTGAGCTCTTCCTGACTAATTGCAGAACCTCCAAGAAGTTCACACAAGGAATCAAGTGTGAGCTGAGGTTGTTTTATACTCATGCAACATTGCTTTGATGGTTTCAGTTCTGTAGGCCTATATATAAAACAAACACAATGGGTATCTAGCAGCTAATTCTAGCCACAGATAGAAAAATTAGCACACCTCAGTTGCTAATTGCTTGAAAGTACGAGCTGCTTCTGATGTAAATATGAGCATGTGGCTTGCTCTGCAGAGACTAGCCACAAAATTTTCATTTTTAGTTACATTTAGCTGAAGCAGACAAAAATAAAATCCGCAGAGGAAAAGATGCATCAGAAATTCACTGGAACTACACTGAAGTTGTACCCTGCATAAATAGCCTCAGCAAACAATAATTAACACAGCCAGCATGTTTCATCTTATTGTTAGGGAGTAGAAACAGAGATAATCCCTTCTGAATTGTAATGTAGTGCCATACATAATGATAAGGTTTTCTTTCTTTGGACAGCTAGTTTTGTTTTCCATGATGGAATGTCTTCAGAGAGTTTAAATGAACTGTTTGCAATGAAACTGGATGTTTCCTGCAGCATGTAATAATCATAACCAAATGAGATTTTAATTAATAATTGAATAAATCCTTAGTGAGATTCTGAAATAGGAGGCATGCTCTACATCTGCATGATGCCAGGAGATCTGTGAAAATACTGAGCTGTTTCTGTTTAGGAAGCTGAGAAGTCGCCCTTGAATCCAGACCAGTGATGGTGGAGTGAGTTCTCTTAAGCCTACCCTTAGTGCACAGGTCTGGAACTTCTCAGCTATCCTAAAGCAGAAATGTAAATTCAGTGCAGCTTTGGTAAGCAGAACACTATTCTCTATCAGCAGCTGATTTCTGTTCCATCCTTGATAAGATTAAATATAAAGCAGTAAAAAACCAAACCCAAACCTATCAGAGGCTTGTCCCCTCCCACTCACCTTGGAGGAGCTTATCTAGTGTTTTACTATGCTGGAGATTTCCTCAGCAATCAGAATCAGACCCCTGACTTTCAACAAGTTTTCTTGAAGCTGCTGTACGCTATAACACTGTCCAAACCACCTACCAGAGGACCCCAGGTGTCAAGAATAAAGGCCCAAGAGAAACTCTGTATGAAAAAAAATGTGCTGCAATGAAGCAAACCCAAAATCTAAATCTTTGTACATCGTTTTTCTTCAATACAGAAAAATTTCAATGTGTGCAGCCCAAATCTGGTTGTGAAATCTACTTTTCTATTAAAATACATGGTTCAGTCTGTGAGTACCTGAGGTAAAAGGCACCAGGCCTCCAGGAGATGGAAATGAAAGGACACCATGTGCTTAGAGAGGAACATTTTACTGTGTTCAGTCTATAGTGTTGTGTGACTGCATCAAGTCTCACCTTGAAATCAGCTCAGTGACTTGTCTTCACTTTTCTAGTTGGAAGCAGCTCCAAACCTCACTGCTCCTGTCCCAGGAAGCTTTCTGGAGGACCTCTGCTCTTTTTTGCTCAATAGCCTTACTGACCTGAGGGTACCCTGTGAGTTCATCCACTCTGGAAATCCCAGATTTCCTGCTCTGCCACCTTCTACTGCAAATTCACCTTAGGTGAACACAGATGGCCACGGTTATGTAAAACTCTAGGTGAGGTCTCACTAGTGTTTTGTGCAGGACCATTAGTATAACCCTACCTGCTGTAAATCTTGCTCCTGAGGCCCCTGTCAATTATCTTCCCCTTTCAAGGCCTTAGAAGGGCTCACAGTCACCCTTTGTTGACTGTTTTTGTTTCTTTCCTCTCTCTCCTGCCTGGTATGACTTTGATCTCTACACTATTCCAACTTCACAGCATTTCTTTTTGTTGTAGCTTTTCATGTCACCCCATGCTTCCTCTATAAACTTGTCTCTGTGAAGTATAAAATATTTGCTGATAAAAAAAAAAAGGAAAATATTTTACCTCTTAGTCTACATAGTCTCTGCATCCATTAAAGAATTCTACTTTGCCAATTTCAGCATTAAGCAAATACAGAAATGCAAACCATTCCAGGACAGAGGCCTGCACACCACCATGTTAATGTTTTATTTGGCCACATTTCCAAATAACCAGGAAAATGGGACAAGAATTGCAAGCATACACCTGTCTTCCAACTTTTCTTGTCCTTATGAGTCAGTCTTGGTATCGGACAAACTCGTTACTCAATGCTCTCTTCTGTTGCAGTAGCACAGTTCTGAGAAGGAATGTGGCACAGCCTCTAGTGATATCACTTTTTACCTTGCAAAAATCACAGTTGTGGTAAGTGGAAGATTTTTTTCCCACAGCAATGAGAATCCAGAAATAAGGAAGGTTGATGGATTACTTCCAGAAATGCTGTATTTTGAGGACCAAAAGCAAATGAAAGGAATAGAAGCACTGGAATATCAATAGTAAGTAGGCTTACATGTTTTCTCTGAGTGTACATGTTTGATTATTGCAGCCAGCTTCCCTGTAGCTTTCTGCAGCATCTAGCTGGACCCATCTGGAGAAAGTAACTGTCCATGCAGCTTTGCCAACAGCAGCAGAATGCTTAGGTCAGTGTATTCAGAAGTAGTTCTGATTCTGGGAATCTAGTATAAGCTCTTTGGGAACTTACAACCAGAAATGTTAAAATTTTCATTGATTTCAACTTGCAACAGTGTTTGATCAAGAAATTGGGGCAAGATAAGCGATACAGAAGCAACAAAGCATAAATGAGTTATCTATAACAGAGGATTTACAGAAAGGACAAACAAGAATCTGCTTGTGAGTCAGTAGCAGGACTTTGATAACTTCTTTTAAAGTCACTAAGAGTAGGCACAATACCACTAGGATTTAAAGAGTGGTTTTTACAAAACCCACATAAAGGCCCTCTGTTGCGGCCTTTTGTGAAAAAATGGGCAGGCTTGCAAGGATTTTCTGCACCTAAACACATATCAACATATAACAGAAAAGCTGTGTGGACACTGCAGGATCTCAGCACCACTAAATGCTCACCCCTGGAGTGAAGGGCAGGATGTACTAACTGTGGGCAATTCCTGCAGCCCCTAGGTCCTCTTTATCAGTAGATCCCTGCAAGTCACACAGTTTGGCAGTTTCTTCACTGTTTCAGCTCTGCAGCTGTTCTGTGGGACACTGGAGGACTCACCCCTCACCTTGAGTCACTGGCAGCCTCTCCCTTTAATTATTCATAAAATTCTAAAGAAGACTATTTTTTTTCTTGAATTATCCAGCTGCATTCCATTTTAACACCCCTCTTTTCTTTCACATATCTGTGGTACATACCTGCTTTTATCCTCCCAAATCTTCTACACAAACAAGGAGGAAAAAAACCCATTAAAGGGAAGGTGTGCCTGATAATTCAATTACCTGCTCACCACCAGTGAGCCAGGAGGGCCAAGTTATGCTGACTCCAGTAGCTCCTCCTCTCAAGTGGTCTCTGCAGAAAATTTCCACAATCTCAAGGAGCAGGGAGTATGGCAGGGCAGGAGAAGGGAAGCTTGGGCCCTGTGTACCCATAGCCCAGCTCGTAGGCAGTAACAGGAACAGCACTACAGCTGGAGACACGTTTTGTGAAGGACAAGCCAGCAGTCTGCTAATTGTCCTCAAATGTGTCTTTCCCCAGCTATGGGGTGACCTTAAATGGTAGGTGTTAGCATAGGAAGAAGGAATTTTAAACAAGTTTAGCTGACATTTCAGGAGAGAGAGGGTCTACAGTAAGAGCTCCACATGCTCTTATGTGTTTCTACAATGTTCAGAAACACTCAGTGTTTGGTGTGAAGTAGAATGTCTTAATACATTGCAACAAAACAGTTTATTTGGAGAGTGACTCAGCTTTGAAACTAGGTACCTTATGACAAGTATAATTTTGATTCCTAAAAAAGTCACTGCCAAACTCCCTTTCTGTTTTTCCCACTCACCTAATCTAGGTACACGTGTCTGTAATTCCAAAAAGACAAAGACTTTTTGTCTTTTCAGGTGTACAAGATAGACAATGTGGTGGTAACAGAGCATGTATCTCTCACCCTTGTGCAAGAGGCATAAGGCTGGGCACAACCCCATGCTTTTGCTACAAATACTACATTGTTTGGGTTAGGAAAACAAAAGTGTCTTGATGTGATATGCTGTGATGTCATTTTGCTGTGCTGCTGAATCCCGTGGTTCAGGCACCCCAGTTTCTGTTCTCCAGGGCTGGTAAAAATGAGCAGAGTAATCCAAGCCATGGACAGTAGCACTGTTTCAAGACATGCTGGAGACTGTGCCACAGAAATAAAAGAAACAGCACTTCCATGTTATTTACTGTATTTCCGCAGAGTAAGAGTGGCTTCTGCCCTTTCTGGGAGAAGGTGCTTAGGCTTTACATAGCCTGTGTCTGAATCCCACAGTGAGGTTTTCTTGTGCTTTGTCTGAACTAGAGTCCCTTGCTATTTTGGGGGGATTTGTTACATTTTGATACGATATGAAAAGTTTAACTTATTTTTAGTAGTTGTTGTTTTAATTGGGTAATGTGATCATACAAAAATCCACAAATTTCCTTTCTAAACACTCTCCTTAGCATTTGGTCAGGCAAACCCCACAGCGACTGCTGCCTTCCTCACAGGAAAACACTGCTCAAGAGCCTCTAATGTGCTCTTTGAAGGTTTATTTCTTGCATCAGGTTTTCACACATACAAACTCACTTCATACAACACACCAACCTCTCTGCTTAATTTGACTGGGAAAGTTAAAATAGGCAGGTTATATAATGATGTTTATCTTTACATCAGGAAGTCAACTAAGAAGCTGTTAAGCTGATATTATATAACACAGCCCTGATTATAGAAAGTGTGGAGGAAGATGGTCTAGGTTTATGCCTGTCATATTGGCAGTAATTGTTAACAATTATAATTAGCATTGTGTTGTATGCTTTTGTTTTTGATGTTTTTCAGCCTTCCAGAAGATGCTGGAGCATTAGCACTGAATTTTTATTGTTTATAAAAATTGTAATTGCACTCTTCCATACATTAGGTACATATATTTAAATAAATCATTCTAAATAAGGCAGTAGAAGTCTCATATTTCTTATAAAGCTCTAGTTCCTGAGGTTGCTGGAGTAGTAAAACTCTTTTGTAGGACTGGGAACTGTCCCAAACCCAATAGATAAATCTTATTACAACAAAAAAAGAGACGAGTTTGCTATATACACATGGCATAAAATCCCTAATTGAACAAGAACTCAAACAGCTTCAGCACACACAAACTGCACAATGACAGGGAAAAAAAAAAAGTATTTTAGACAAAAATAAGTCCAGTTTTCTCTTACTCTCCCTGTGAACAGGAACATGTTCATCTACTAGTCATGCCCAGCTGGACTCTCTAATGCTAAGAATAAAGACATCCTTGTATTCTGATGGAGATCCAATTAACCTAAGAGAAGTTTCAGTTATGAGGACAAACTGGATACATAGTTCACAAATTAAAATTATGAAGATTGTATTACTGGGGAAACCATCTTCTCTGTATTAAAAAAAAATAAAATTAAATTAAATAAGCAGAGATGTGTAAGAGGATCCCATAAGAATTTCATTAAGCAGGCTTAATTAAATTTGCTGAACTGTGGTTTTTTAAAATAAAACTTTGATTTTAACAACTGAAGATCAGATCCTTCCCCATGTAATAGGCAGCAACTTATTTTACCCACAAGAGTGAAGATGATAGAAAAAAGTGAGCTGGTATTTCAGCTGTTTGCAGTATCTATGACAGGCACGTGACTCATTCGGTTGTGTGACAGAGTAACTGCAGACTGTGTTGGAAAGAGTACCTTTAGTCTTTAGTGGCCTCATAGAAATTTTCCATGTATAATAGCTTTTAGAGGGAAAACAAGACTCGTTACCATTCCATGTTTTGATTCAAGTAGAATGCTTCTACAAGAAGTTGTTTGCATCTCTTATAACCCACAAAATTACAGATGGTAACGAAAAGGTGCTCTTCTGAAAAGACGGCTCCTGGAAGGTAAGGCTGTGGCACACAGTCCAAACTTATCAGACATCAGAGAATCCAGATGAATGGAGGCTTAATGAACGCACTAACTTCACTCAGGCATCATTCCTTGTTAGGCAGGGGAAATGAGGCTTCATTAGTTTCATTGCTCCCCCAGTTAGCTGTGAAGCATTGCAAGGAGTCTGCAGGGAAGTGAAAGCTTTTCTGCAGCTGTGAGAGATCCTTTCCTGAGCATCAACTCCCAGTTCTGAATGAATAAGGTAAATCATCTGCTTTGTATGGTGACTGCTAGTACTATATGATGATTTTGGACACTAAATCTGACAATTAAGAGAGCACCAATTTTATTGCTCTTATGTTTTCTTTCATTAGTAAACACAACATTAAAAAAGTCTTGAGTTTTACTCATTATTCTTCAACTGTCAGCATTTCTTTTTACTGAAATTAATATTATAATTGTATTATTCTAGAAATATTCCACCTTACACACCAGTGTCCATCTTTAATTATGAACAGATGTACCTGTATTTATTTAATCTGTCCCACCTTCTGTTGTAATGGAGTTTGTCTCAGCTTGTAACTACTATATTTTTCTGACTGTACTAATAACTGTAAATTCTTGCCACGTGATGATGTCTGCAGTCCCTTTTTCCTTGGTGTTCTTGTGTTGATTGACATTATGTGTGGAACTAGGGAATATTTTTGAAGTCTCCTGTTCTGAGTTCATTATACCTCTCCAGTTACTGTGTGGGACACCAGCTGCAGCACATCCACTGCCATTCCAAGTCTGAGAAGTCTACATTGTCAGCTGGTTCCAGTGGGACTTAAGGGGTTCACCAGGTAGCTGGCATGGTAGCACGTCCTGCTGCCCTGCCTGTGGCCAAAGTGTGACTGCCTCAAAACATAAGAAGCCTGACAGCATTCGTGTTCCCTGTGGCGTGGTGCCAGCTGACCAGGTGATGTTTCTAAAGCAGAAAGAGCCATTTTTGAAGTGGCAGCTGGACTGCTTTGAGGAGTAGGAGCTGGTGTAGGATCAGGTACAAATCTGTGGCAGGGCTCACTACTGTGATCACTTGCCAGAGCAGGCAGCTGCCATCAAGCTCTGGCATAGTTTCACAAAGTGGGAAAACATCTCTGTTTCACTACAGTTTATGAATCTGGGGCTATTAGGCTCTGACACAGGGCTGCCTTTTCCCCATGTACAAATGGCACGGGCTAGGATCAGGTGGCTGTTACAGAAGGTTTTCCAGGGAAAAAGGCTTGTGCTGCGCTGGCCTCCCTGCTGCCAAAAGCTGCCTGGTCCTGTATCACACCCCCCCTCCCCAGGCAGTACGTGTGCTGTAGCAAGCTGCCCGTCCCTGCCAGGGACTGTCCCAGGCAGAACATCCCACACACGCTCCTGGCAGCAGCTGCAAAAGAAGGGTTTTTAAAGGGGAAATCTGAGGGCAGCGAGAAAAGGCCAGTGGTCACATTCTCAGATGCATCTGAGGACTACAGTGGCAGTGGGCTGCTGCGTTGTATAATTGTACTGGAGTTCCTGTGCCAAGGGTCATTTTGGAGCACAGCCAGAGCATGTTAAGCACAGCATAATGCTGACTTCTCTACTGACCACTCCAGTCACAACTTAAGTACAAGCTTTTCTGTATGCTGACCATAGTGGTTTGATTTAAATGATATTGTTTAAGTTGTGGCACAAATGATGCTCTGGTTCACACTCAGTTTTCCCCTCCTCCAAGGGACCTACACAATTTCCTGAAAGCTGGAGCCTGAAAAAGATGATGTGTGATACAGGACAGTTTTGCAACACTGGCTCTAGCTGCAATGTTGCTAGTAAAAATGTCATTTGCTATTCATGGGATTTTTTCTATATGTGCTGGAATTTCAAGCCCACTTTTCATACTGAAGTTTAATATTGTGCTTTCTTGTTCAACTGCTTTCAATCAGCAAATACACTCCTAGAACAAAAACAGAAGTGCCAGGAACCAACATCGTTCTCTGAGGTACAATAAGGCTCACCTAATTGCTTCCTGACTTGCTGATCCATCATCCTGACCCCTTCTTTGATGTTTTCTTTTTTTTTTTTTTTCCCCTAGAGCATTAGTAACAAGTGAGAAATGCTGTTTCAGGGTGTTATATATGGGATTATTTCTCTATCCCCAGCACAGTGACCGTATGTAATGGGATTATCTCTTATTTAAAATAAAAAAGACTTGGAAACATCAAATACTGTGTATGAAAAAGTAGTTACTTTATGGTGGTTCCTTTAATTGTAAAAGGAAAAAAAATCCTTTTTTTTTTTGTTTTGTAATAATACATTTATATCAGTCAGCAAAACTAGCCTAAATGCTGCAGATGTCTCCTTTTTGCTCACTAAATTTAGATTGTTCTTCCTCTCCTATATACATATTCCTCTGACATCAAGAAGGCTATTGCCCCTTTATAGCACATTTATTGCTGTTGTAAACACTTAAAACTGATGAGACCAGATGATGGAGGTTTCTGCCAATGTCCCTTCTTAGCCTGCTTTCATTTCAAAATATCTGAACTGGTAGCAGCTGGTGCCAAAATTCTGAGATATGAAAATTCAACTAGAAAGGAAGAAAATGGGCAGTGTGTGTCAGCACTAAATGTATGTTCTGCTTGCTTCAATGAGATGTGTGAACACTTTCACAGTATGTAGCTACGGGAGGAGGAGAAAATCCTGGCACAAATCAAAGAAACAAAACATAGGAAGAGGGAAGAACAAAACATTTGGGGAGGCAAAAGAGAGAGGCCTTTTCTAGATCTGGGTTAGATCTGTCACAGCATGTTTCCTTAAGATTAGGTCTTTGCCAAAGAGTAATCTAGTTCTGATTTTTAGATTTCAGATCTGTGAGAGTTGCCCAGGAGGCTCTTTTTGGGTTCTTTGGATAAGTTCTTGAACATTTTAAGTTGTGCTTAAATCTAAAAAGTGTAAAGGGAAATGTGAGCTTGGATTATAAAAAAGTCACATCAGCAGTATTTGCCTTGAACTTTCAAGTGTCTTTCTGCCTTTCATATGTGTATACATACAGGGTTTGAAGTGTATCAGATCAGAGACTCTGGCTGACTTCATCTGATTGAGAGATGTCTGTATTCCCTCCCAGAACAAGAGTTACCCCTGTGTCCACCAGCTTTAATATACATTTCCTTTTAATGGGTATATAGAATATGCTGCAAAGACCATTTAGGTCACACATTTTTATCTGAGGCACCCATTTCTGTACTCTGTCACCTCTTTGCCATCTTGCAAAAAAGGAAGCTGTTTTGCCTTTGAAGGTAACTCCTTACCATTTCCATGCCAGTTTTGAGAAAGTAACTATCATAATTCTGACCAGTCCCCGATGTCAGCCTATACAACCCATTTCTTAAACTTTCCAGGATGCAAGGTTTTTCATGTTTTCCCCCGTGATGTCTTTATGCCGACCTTATGTGCTCTGTTAACTGCAGCAAAGCTATTTCTTTATCTTTATTAGAGTCCTTCCTCCTCATCCTGGTCTTCACCAGGATGACTGAAGGAAAAGAACACAGCAACAGGTGGGTGCCAGTGCTCCGTGTATTACTTATTGTGGAGGCCGGCAAGTTCTGTGAGATATCTTTGTCCTGCTGTCTGTCCCTTGGCCTCCCGGCACGTAACCCGGCTCCGGGCTCTCCGCAGCCTGCTGGGCTCTGCCTGTGCTCCCGGAGCCGCTCCGTGCCCGGCACTCCCCAGCACCATCACAGTTCTTTGGTGCGCGCTGCCCAGACCGTCCCGCAGCTGAGCGGGGACGAGCGATGCCGCAGGTACCCGGCGCACACCTGGAGTTGTCCCGCCCTCCCGCAGCCCAAGCCGGGCACCACCAGCTGCGCCCCGGGGACGGCGGCGGCGATCAGCCGCGGGGACGCTCGGGGCGGGTTCCGCCGGGGGCGGATTCCGCCGGGGGCCGGCTCCCGTGGCGTTGTCTCTGCGTTCCCGGTGTCCGTCCCGCGGCGCCGGGCGCTGCTGCGGGCTCCCGCGGGCCGGGCGCGGCGGGGCGGGGCGGGGCGGCCCCTTTAAGGCGGGGGAGCGCTCACCTGCCTCCTCCCCCGCCCGCCGCCAAGGTACCGGCCCCGCGCCGGGCCCTGATTGGGCGCCCGCCGGGCCCGGTCACGTGGGGGGGGCGCGCTCCCCCAGCCTCCAGGCCGCCATTTTGGCTGGAAAGTTTGGAATTTCCGAGCAGTGCGGGCGGGAGGCGGCGGGAGCGCCCCAGCCCTGCCCGTCCCGGCCCGCCGCCTGCACCGCGCCGTCCCGCCCGGCCCGGCCCGGCCCGGCGCGGCTCGGCCCGGCTCCCCCCGCGTCGCGCCGAGGCGCCGCGGCGGCGCCGGCGGGAGCCCCGCGCGGAGCCGCTCGCTCGCCGGGCGGCGGGGTCGGTCAGGCGGGGCGGGCGCCGGCCCCCCGCGCCCGGCCGGCAGGGGGCGCCGCCCCCCGCGCCGCCCCGGGCCGCGCTCCAAGCGCGCGCGGCGGAGCCCCGGGGCAGCCCCGGGCGGGGGGCGCGGGGCGCGATGCCCGTCAGGAAGCAAGGTGAGCGCCGCGCACCCGGGCCGCGGCCGCCGGAGCCGCCGGCTGACAGCCGCTGCCGCGCCGGGACGGGCGGGGGGGCGGCCGGCGGGAGCCGCGGGGCTTCGGGCGTTGCGAGCGCGCCGAGGGCACCGTCCCGGCCGCGCTCTCCCGGCTGCGAACAAAGGAGCCGCCGCGCCGAGCCGGGGCGGTCCCGGCCGCGGGGGCTTGTTGCATCCCCGGTGCTCCTGCCCGGTCCGACCCGGTCAGTCGTGTGTCTGGTCTCTGCTTGCAGATACCCAGCGAGCCCTGCGCCTCCTGGAGGAATACCGCTCCAAGCTGAGCCAGGCGGAGGATCGGCAGCTGCGGAACTCCATCGAGCGTGTCATCAGCATCTTCCAAAGTAACCTTTTCCAGGCTTTGATAGGTAAAGGTTGGCTTCTTTCAGTTTGTGCGCAAGCCGGTCGGTTCTTGCTAATGCTGTCACTTGTGGTGTTAAGAGCAAAAGGTGTTTTAGCCGTAAGTTAGAAGCCATGTGCTTCTTGTCGTTGTGTTTTTGTTTTGCATAGTAACACACGTGTTGTTACAGATCAACAGTTCACTTGTTACACGTACTTTCTTTGTTTCGGGCTTTTAACTGGTCCAAACTGCTTAAAACTGTGGAATAGCTTTTAGTTCTGTGACATGCTATCCTAGATTTCTTTAGATTGTTTCTCCATGCATCTGTGTTCACCTGGTAAATTTCTAGTGAGGGCGAGGCTTTTTTCTGCCTGTATGTTGCAAGTTAGCGAATGAATTGAAATGTTTTTAGTCTAATGAATCAGACAATTCCTGTTGAAGAGTCTCTAAAAAATCACAAAGTGTATAACTGAAGTGGGAATTTAACCTAAAGTAAATGAGAAGAAATCCCTAATGCTTCAGGGAGTACTACAGTCATCTCTTCTCCTTTGTTGCATACTAAAGTATAGTGAAAACACTATTAATTCTCAGTTTACAGTCCTTATAGTGCTTAATGTGTTCCCATAAGTTCTTAGAAGCATTTGCATGTAATTTTGAATTTCCTGCTGGTCTATTTGGAAAAAAAAACCCTGAGCATAAACAGAACTTGCAGACTTCTGTCTTTATTTGGAAACTTCTGCAGGGAAACAGTGAGAAGTGGTTTCTTCTTGATGGACTGTCACTATCTTTATGATAGCTAATGTTAGCTTACCCTCAAGAATAAAATTTGTTCCACATCCTTGTCTTTTAATAGTAACCAGTGTCTGAATTGGACTAATGGCAAACATTGTAGCTGTATTTGTTCCTTGACTTACTACATGGTTACTATCCTAGGGTGCCCATCCTTCCTTCACAGGGTTGCAGCTTCTTCAAACCTGTGTTGTGGTGAAAGCACCTGGGCAGGCAAAACATAAACATGCATTGCTGCTGAATGCTTTCTTTTGGAGCCTTTATTTAATCTTGTGTAGATTTTCAGAAGACAGTAATTGTGCTGGTTTTTTCCCTTATCATGTAACTTAATGAAGGGTAGTTATGAAAATAGGTCAGTTAAAAGAATCTTTTCCTTATAGGAACTCTTCATTTCTTTTTACTACATAGCTGATGCTAATCAACTCCATGATGAAGAGCTAAACATAATCCTTGTGGGACACGTGTGAATGGATTCACTCATTGGCAGATCAGAATGTTGAAATCTCATGTCAAATATTTAATGTACAGCAGCACTTTTTATTTTCACCTGTAAAATTTCAATGTTGACTGCCATTCTTTTCCCTGTTCTATTCTATTCTCTATTCTTTTCTGTGTATGTGTGAGGGTTTTTAAAATAAAACTCTTCAAGGTTCATGCAGTACTCTGTTTTATCCCTTTCACTGAAAAGGTACCAGTCTGTTAGCCTCGAATATTCTAACTGCAAGGTGTAGTTTCTTCTCATATCCATGTATGAGTCTGCATTGTTTATAACTCTACATTTAGTAGCAGTAGTAGTGGACTTGAAAGAGCAGGCAACCTCATGTCAGCCGGCTTTGTTCTGCAAGAGCAGAAAGGAGGAATGTGTTTTTGCCTGGGTGGGCTGTGTGTCCTATTTTCTTGACTTGTAAGAGGCTTCACATTGCAGCCACAGGACCCTAGTTCTTGTTGAGTTCAGTTCATCTGTTCATGCACAGCAGGTGCTTCTTGGGCATGTTGCATTAACTTTGCATTTCCTGGGTCCCTGTATGATTGTTTATTAGATTGCATACATATGTTCCCAAACCATCTGGCAGAAGGCTGGTACTTGCCAAGCAATTTATGCTGTCAGCTTGGGTCTTTCTCCTTTAACCTGCTGCTTTCCATGGAAATATGTTAGGAGAGTCCTTGTTCCGGGCTGGCTGCTCCTGGTTGTTGTTTTCCTGGAAACACCTTCTTTTATGGTGTGATTACTGCATGATGGGGGTAAAGAGTGGGGAGACTCCTTGGAAAGGATGTGTTCTAGAGGATGGCTGCAGTTACTGGCAAGACCTTTAGCTGACTGCTGCTTGTCTTGCTTCCACGAAGATCTGGGAGCAGGTCGGATGAAGTATTCAGTTGTGCTGGGGGCTAGACTTAACTGGAATTCTCCACTGGTCATTGCTTTATGGCTGAATTTGAGGTGTGCATTTTATAGAAGTTGTGAGGCCTTCCAACTGAAATAGCCAATGCTGTTCTGACAGCAAGTTTCAGGCTAAGCTATACCAAGTTATTGCACTTATAGATACTTCTTCCAGAAAGTGTGATACTTCAAGTTTCTGGTTTGGGTGGTTTTTTTTTCTTTTTTAAATAAAAAACTAAAAAAATCCCCACCAAACTTCAGACATTTATTTTCTGCTTTTTCTGCCAAGTTACTGCACTATATCCAAGACTTGTTTGCCCATAGTAGGTAGGTTTGTGAAGGTTGTAGTCAGGATCTGCTGTCAATTTCATGTATCTTTTTTAGTGTAATTTTTGACTTGGCAATCAAATGCTGTTCTTTCAAGCAATAAATAGCATTATGCACAGAAATACATCTTTGGGTTTATAATGGAGGAAATTAAATATTCCTAAAACTACAGATTTTAAGTGTTTCATGTTTTTAGATATTGAAAGGTTCTGAACTAAGGTTTTAGAAATTGAAAGGGTATTTTTTTGTAATGTCCATTTGGATGCTGAAGAATAAGTAACATTAATTTTTCATTTGAACCTTTTTTATGTTCTCTCTTTTAATCCTCTCAATAAAATTTTAGTTCAGCAATCTGCAAGCTTGACCTTGTTCTTGAATTGCAGCTTTAAGTGGTTTGAATTAGACCAATAACTAGTCAGTGTGAACCGCCAGTGGCACCAGAGCAACATTGCAAGTGTTACATTTTAAGTGATGTAACTGTAAGAACTTTGAATCTGTAACAAGAGTTGTAACCACATGTGACCTCCTTAAAACAGTCTCTGAAAAAGCCCATTTTACATTTTCTGTCTTCCGTAATGTGGTATTTTCCATTGCTGCTTCAACCAGCTACGTGTAATAATGTCTAGAACTTTAATTAAATTAGTACCAAGGGCCCATAATTAAAATGAACTTGAGAATAGTGTCAGTTTTAAATCAATTTCCTTTTGTACAGGCTCAGAAATGTATGGTATTTTTTCTAGTTCTTGATTTCTTGTTTTCCTTTAAAATGGTGTGTTCCCAATATTCTGATCATTGATGAGCCAGTTTATTAAGAGACCAAATCAAAATATCCATATATAGAACCATGGGGTAGACTTATTTCACTTTGGTAAGGTATTTGATATTTATCGTCAAATAGCGAGGTACTAATTCTGCAGGTGAGTTCTGTTCTCAGCTTAGGCACTCTTTTACCTTTTCAGAAGCTACAGGTTCTTGAAAAGGTATGGCTATATTTATCTTTTTGAAAATATAGGAAGAAAAACACTAGCATGCAAAAGTAATGCTTCTGAGAGAAAAAACATATGATGCAGACTTCTGTTTATACCCATTTTTGTTTAATTAAGATCTGCTTCTAATGGGTGTTATGTTGAGGTTTACCATATGAAAATAGACTTCTAAAATTAAAAATATTACAGCTATAGCTAGAGACATAAGGTAGTTTGCTACTTCAGAAGCATTAATTTTCCTGACAAGAACTGACTCCATGTGCACTGGTGCCAGAAAAAGGGAATTCTGGAGAGTCTCTACCTACACTGGCAATGCAGTTGGCTGTTGTGGTGGCTTCTTGTCTAAAGCAGGGTCGGTCAGTCTGCCTGTCTGTCTGTCTATCTGTCTATCTAATTTTGTAGCTATGCATATACAGGCTTTTTAGTGTAAAATGGCCAGTCTGACTAGGGAAGGTTCAATGTGTTGAATTTCATTGTATAAGCAGTCTCAGTTGTTACTTAAAGTCCTTTCACATGAAGACCTGCCTTGAAAATTGTGCTTATGCACTGGTTCTTCCTAGCACTAAACAACCAGTGTAGGAAATTTTGAATAAAAAAATGTAGTGGTTTCAAACCAAAGTAAACATGAAGGTGCTTTTAACCATAGTTTGGATGAGCCTTATTAATTGAACAAAACATATTGCAAATGCTGTTAAATACATTTTTTCATCCCAGAAAAGTAAGTCCTGTCTCTGGAAATTTTGAAAAAAGCTGATGATTGCATAAAATAAGTTCTTTGTTTAGGTTTCTCAGCAGTGTGATTTGGACTGAAAATTCTAGGAATATAAAACTTAGTCTGCAGATTTCTCATCTCTGTCCATATTGGCTTTCTGAACTAAATTAGGAAAACAACCCTAGATTTTAGACTGAAATAGATTGGATTGGGTCAGTACTCCTCAAAGCTGGTCTGCTTTGGAGTGGACTGACCACATTCCTGCTGCCTGCCGTGTCTCAACTCAGCTGCATGTGGCAACTGGAGCTTCTCAGTCCTTCTCACTCCTCACTTAGCTGCCTTGGGAATATTTCCTATACTTGCTGGCTAACTGGCAATCAAGCACAGTTAAACACAAGCTCCTCTTCTGAATTGAAACAAAAAGTACTTGCTCTTGGGGAAACCTCAGATAGAACTTTTATTTCAGCAGTATAGTTAATAGAGCATGGGCCACGATGACACAGTTAACTCTGCAAATCTGCTCGGGCCATCCCATTTTCAAAGGTTACTGAAGCCTTAGTGCCTTTCAGACTCTGCTGAATAAGATTTACCTTAAGAATCCAGAAATTCTTGACAGTAAGTTGAGGATCTTGTTACATAGTCAGCCAATATTGCTGGGGTTTATTATTATTATATTTTTATTAGAGGAGGGTTTAGGGGGAATTGGATCTTCTGTAACACTACATAGTACTGAAATTGTTTTGCATGTGCTAAATAGGTTATTTGCACATTGAAATCTTATCCTTGCTTCGTTTTTGTGAGTTTTCCCCCAGACTGCAGCTTCTGTGAGACAACATCTTTACTCATATTTGAGCCTGAAATATCCATACAGTATAATCCTTGCAAATTGGAGGTGTTCAATGACTTCTGGACAAGTTTCCTAAGGCTTAAAGTATGGTTGTGCTTGCTTTGGTCTCCTTTGAATACAAAAAAATTGGTCGTTTTTACAGAAATTTGACTTAGGGTTGTGTTTACAAAGGTAGTTAAGTACTTGATTACTTTCATCCAGATGGAGGGAGGATAAATATTTTAGTTGGTGTCCAGATGATTGGAATGTTAATTCAGTCGTTAGTATGTTTCTGCTGTGCAGTTTGTCTGAATGTCCCAGTCTTTGGAAGAACTTCATGTCTTACTCTTTAAGGAACCTAATAATAAGTGAAATAATCTCATTGCTCCTCCTTTTTTATTTATTTTATAATTACTTACTATTTTGTATGCAATGCAGTTTGATATCTAGCTTGCTTTTTGAAGTGTTTTCCACCCTGTATTGTGTATATGACAGGGCAATGTATTGAATTTTTGGGATTAGGTGCTGCTTTTGGTAGCCTAAAATAGCAAGTAAGTAGTAAGTTGAGTAGCTACTGGTATGCAGATAAATAGTATTGTGGCAAAAGTTTATCCTTGTGGTATTTCAGTGACTGTGTATTCAGTATTGAATAGCTGCACTGTAGGATATATCAATTGCAGTATTCTCTTCCCAGGGTTACCATTGAAAGGGATCTGCTGACAAAAAACCTTGTCAATAAATCTGCTATTCATTCAGGGGCTAAAAAGACAGTAGAAATTTTGAATAATTGGTGTAGTTTCCAGGTTCTGGGAAAGTTTGCCCTCTGGCCTGTCCTTGCTTTATTTCCCAAGTTCTTTCACCTCTTTTGCCTAGGTGTGCTGCCTATATCCTCCCATGGTTTTGTCTGTGTTCCTGGATTTGCTCCTAATCTCCCTCAACATTTACTTCAGTGCTGGGTACAATGTAGAGGAAGGGGAAAAGCATGAGAGGATATTTTTACTGATCTTAGTCCTGCTTCCATGGTGGTCCTAGCAGCAAGGGCAGATCATCTACTTCAGCTCTGCAGCTGGAATGCCATGTGCCCCCTGTGCATCTGGTTTCCCTGTATTTTGAGAGCTTGTTTTGATGCAGGGGGAAGGAGTCTTCAAAGAAACTGAACTGTAGCAGCTGACTAGGAGTCTCCTGGCACAGATGGTTTCCTGAATTATAACTAGGCCGAATTTGCAAGATTGTTAAGAGACTGCAGAAGGTGTAGGGCTGACACTAGAATAACCTCCTTAGCTTCATGCTCTTTCCCCAAGTTAGGGGAGGCTATAAAGCTCTTTGGTAAAGCTTTTATAGGAGTCTTGTCATGTGTATCTTCCCAGCCATGCCCTCAAAACAGCTGACTTATTTTGGCTTGAAATGAAAAAGTCAGCCTAAGACAGAGAAGCAGCAAGGAGAGAGTGTTAGCAAATAGTAAAAACACTGCAACTTTTGGAGGTTTTCAGAAACTTGTGTTAAAATTTGGCTGCAGGAGACACACAGGTGTTAGTGCTGGAGGAGATGCTACTCTGTGTCACACCTGGCCTTGTGCTGCCATCGCTGCCACATAATTACTTTGGAGCCTGAGCTTCCTGTAGGTAGAAAAAACTAATGCTTGTGCTGTCTCATCTAAGCAAAGCTATGCACCTATATGGAAGCTCAACTTGGAGGGTTAAGTGAGCTCATCCCAAAACTGGTTTGATTTTTTGAATGCGTTTGTCTGGTGAGAAACATCATCAGTCCTGTATACTGACATTATCTAGGGGATATACTACAAATAAGACTTAATAGTAAGGTTTTTGTTGCCACTGAAGACAGTAGTAAATGCATCCTTTTAAGAAAACATTACTCTACAACTACATTGTTGTAGTGGCTGCAGGCTTGCTACTGGTGTTAAGATATTTGGGGAGGGTGGATAGGTGGGAGTTCATTTTTAGTTTGGAGGCTTGTTGTTGTTTGGGGGGGGTTGGGAAGTTCTTGGGGGGGTTTTTTAGGCTTAGGCTGATGACTAAGTGTGCATGAGGCAATAATAAATCAGAAAGTTTAGACAGCAGAATATTGCATCGATTTTCATCTGTGTGTGACAGTTTTTTCGTACCTTCATTCTGGACATAGAAGACCCTGTGGGTTTCTGAAGGAAAATTAGATAGATACAATGTGAAACGTTTTTTAAGGGAAAACTGGATGTGACACATGGTATAGTTGACATGCTGGTGTTAGGTCATAGATTGGACTTGATCTCAGAGTTCTTTTTACCAACCTAATTGATTCTGTGAAGATATGGTGAAGGACGGATTAGTAAGCAAAGACAAAAATATGAATGAATAGTTTGGAAAGTGTAAATGGTCTGGCTGGTAAGGAGTTGGATTTGTCTGAGTGTAAAAAGCAGCTGGAGGAATAAAAAAACCCAATTAGATTAAGCACCAATTAATGAGAACTGGAAGTAAAAAGTAGAAAATAACATCTCCTGGAATTTGAGTTAAGCAAAGAAGTGTGTGCGGAAAGGATGTTCAAAGGGTAGGACACAGTTACTGAAGCTGGTGCAGGAGCTGGGGATCAGTAGCTGGATGCTGTAGCTTGCGGCAAAGGATCTTGTAGAACAGAACGTGTAGTCAGAAAGCTGCACCATGAGTTGCTTCTTAAATTTTTCAGCAGTCTTTATTGTGTGCAGCAGTTTTAAAGAAGAAATAGATCCCCAAACAGCCAGCCCTGAAAGGGGCTTTACAGGAGTTGTGATGAGGCTGGTTTTCACTTCTCATAGTACAAATGCAAACATTTATTTTTGATCAGGCACACACATACACCATGACAACACAACCATTAAATACACAAAGAGAATGCTTACTTAACTGTGGTCATTGGCATGGTAAACAGACATGAAGCTTTTCTTCGTCTTTGTATTTTTTTGCTGATCACTAATCATGCACTTTTTGAGTTGTGCTTTACTTGTATTAAATGGATATTCTTAGCTTGACATAGCAGATGTAGTAAGCATGCATGATTGAGTCTTCCTTGGAGTTAGTAGGAGTTGCTTTATGACTGAAGAATGGAAATCTGTAGTGTTGGCAGACTCTTTTGCCTGTTCTGACAGTGATCATGGCTCTGTTTTGTCTATACATTCATTGTGTTGGGCTGTTAAAAATTTGGCAGATACCATTTATCTCAAATTGCTCTGAACTGAAATAGCGTGTTGACCTTTGTTTTCTTTCTAGTAGTTTTAAGACTTAAATTTTTAAGTGATTTGGCAGGAAGCCCTAAGAAATAAAGATGTCTTTCCCTCCCCTCCTTGATTTAGAGAAGTACTTAATTTATAATGGGATGGCCTTTTCCTGGACAGCCCACAGGCAGTCAAATTCTTAACAAACCTGTTTTTTCAAATATGGGTAACATGATAAAAACAGACATTTGCATGTGCTCCATTTAGATGAACAAATGTCTGAGAAGAGGCAGACCAATGAGAGATGACAAAGGAATTGCTTACATGGACTAAACTGAAATAGGTCAATTTCTGATGGAATTCATAAGCTCCTTGGTTGCTTGCAGGTCTGAGGGAGGGTGGTGGCTCTGAGAGGTTCTCCTGAACAAAGCTGGTATTGAAGAGCTTTGTGTGGTAAAGTCTCTATGGTGATGCAAAGTTATCTGGTGTTTTGCTGCCTTGGTGGCTTTGTCTGAAATTGGTTTGTTCTGCTGTTGAAGATCTGTCAGAAAAGGAGCACCTGTTGAGTGCAGGATTAACTAAGTAGCTGAAGCGTGTAAATCCTGGCCGTGCTGCCACGCAGAAGGATCTTGACAAGATGAGGAGATGGGCTGACAGGAACCTTATGGGGTTCAACAGGTAGAAATGTAGAGTCCAGCACCTGAGGAGGAACAATCCTATGTACCAATACATACTGTGTGTCATCCAGGTGGAAAGCAGTGCTTCAAGAAGAGATGTGGGGGTCCTGGTGACAAAAACTTGACCATGAACTTTCAGTATGCCTTGGGGCAAAGGTGGTGAACAGTCTCCTGGGCTGCATTAGACAGCCAACATTAGAATTGCCAGCAGGTAAACCCTCCCCCTTTGCATTTTAGAATGCAAAGCATGAATTTAGATTTTAGAAAATCATGAACAAACAAAAGAAACATGAACTTCTTTAATTAATTCTTGCTCGTATGCAAAGCTGTTAACTACATTAAAACTGAAAACCTTCAGATGGGGATACAATTAATACAGCATACACAAAAATTCACATATATTGTGGAAGCAGTTTATACCTTTGTACAGTGTGTGATGTAAGGACGACAGTTCACTGGTTTACATGGACAGTGTCCAAAGCAGTCTGTTGTAGTAAATGTGTTACTGTTTAAGTTCATGAAATGCTAAGCTTGTGTGGAATTTCCTGGCATTTATTTAAGAAAAACCATCTATAACCCACAAATGGTCAAGATACTTAAAGTGCAAAAATGCAAAGCCCAAAACCAGTGGGTTTCTGTGATCATTGGAGGAATGCATTCAATTTAAAAAAGAATAAACCACAGAATCATTTATATTGCAAAGGACCTTTATGATCATTGAGTCCAACCTTTAACACAGAACTGCCAAGTCCACCATTAAACCATATCCCTAAGCACCACACCTACAGGTCTTTTAAACACCTCTTGGGACTCAACGATTCTCCTGGACAGCCTGTCCAATGCTTGAAAACCCTTTCAGAGAAGAAATTTTCCATCATTTCCAATCTACACCTCCCCTGACATGGCTGAGGTTATTTCCTCTTGTCCTAGTTCTTGTTGCTTTGAGATGAACACTCACCTTAACTGCAACCTTGTTCCAGGTAAATAGTAAATGCCAAGGAAATTTAATTGGTTCCCTCTATACCATAATAAAAAGGTTCAGTGTCAGAAGTCTGAAACCAACATCATGTAAAAAATTTCATGGAGTTGATTGATGCTTGTTTGAAAACCAGGACATATTTGAAAGATGGTCAGAAAAGAATAGGGCATGGGAGACTGAGTAAAGGGAATCTTTCTCATGGAGGTGTGCAGTGTTGACTGTTTCTTTCTCCTCATGGTTACGTTTTATTGAGGTTATTGTTTGCTGACATAGTCTATGCTTCACTCTTCTTTCTCTACTTTGCAGTTGCATTTGAATTTCATGTATGTACTGTATATTTTATATATGCTGGATGTTCTTTTTTCTGTTACCCCTGAACTTTTTTTGCCCAGTTCTCAAGGTTGGCTTCCTTTAACCAGTAATTAGCAGTTGCTGAGTTTGTAGACTTCAGGCCTCTGATGCCATCCTGTGTCTTTGTTTTCAAGGCCTCTCTTGTCATGCTATGCTTTTGCTCTTTTATGCAGCTTTTTATTCTGGGGTCATAGGTAATCCATTCCCTAGAGAATAACCTGTTTTGTTGGTATATATTAGCTGTTACACACAACTGTAAATTTGTAATTCAGTCTGTGTGTGTACTTCTATTTATGTACAGCTTTTAGTTAGCTTTGGACAGTTGTGTGATGTAACACTGAATGATTTCACATATATTTGCGTATACTACTTACAGAGTATATATAGCAAATATTTCTGTGTGTTATATACAAAAATATTATAGAAATAGGTGTTAGGTCACACAGTTGTCTGAAGCTAAGTAAAAGCTGTGTGAGTTAGATGAGTCACCTGGTCTTTAGATAGTTGGTGGTAGAGTTGGACAAGCTAAAACAAAGCTCTGGGCAGGCCAGGACAAGTGCAGAGGCCTGGTAATTCACTTAACACAAGACCCATGGCCTGTTATGAGTAATGCCAACACCTTGTATGTGGGGTTATACCATTCCCTTAAAAAAATGCTGTTTTAGCTATCCCATCTTTCACTTGCTAAGTTACAGTTATTGAAATGTTCATGTATAAATGAACACAATGGAATTTTTTAGAACATACACTGATCTTAAGTTATCCTGATTACAAGTACTCCCCACTGAATAAATAGCAAAAAGTATCAGGCACTGCACATACCAGTACAAATGATAAGCAGAGGCTTTATGTTTGATTTCTAAGGAGCAGGGAAGAAATTGATCTTAAAGGGTGGTGTCGTGTTGCTGGAATCCTTGTCCCTGGAGACAGATTCTTCAGACAGAATTGATGTAGTCTCTGGAAGTGCCCTCAAATATACTTCAGAAAATAAAAGAATTTGTTTCTACAGTTCTGCTGTTCTTTTAATTACTGTGTTGTGGTTTTTAGTGAAGCTGGATCTCCCTTGTAAAGTGGATTTAGGTTTCAGTTTGTATTTGGCAGATAACTTGTTTGCTTTAAAAGTGAGCAGTTTTAGCTTCTGGCGTATCAAGTTACTG
The DNA here is from genome assembly GCF_030490865.1 of Poecile atricapillus. Lineage (NCBI taxonomy): Eukaryota > Metazoa > Chordata > Aves > Passeriformes > Paridae > Poecile > Poecile atricapillus. Next base: position 14,835,002 of record NC_081256.1, on the reverse strand, counting down.
GTGAACAAGTCTGTTCAAAGAACAAAACTGAGATGAGTGGAGAATATGAGAAGGGGTGAACAATACAACAGCAAATTTCTTTTAGAGTAAAAAGTCCCAGTTTGTCACCATTCCTTAGCTTTTCACACTACTAATAGGCTAAGAAATAAAATTTTCATAGAAGTCCTCCATTGCAGAACTGGTGGTGTGTCACTTGCTTTGTATAGACTTTTATTCTTTGTGCTGTCAAACATATTTCTGATTTGCCCACTTAATGTGGTTTTACTTGTAGGCAGACCAAATTCCAGGATGGTTTTCTTTGTTGCCTACCATTCATCACTTTTTGTCACTTTGGATTCCTAAAACTCTGTGCTCCTATTCTTCTAGTTTCAGCTGTTCTTTTAATGTTCCCCTCTAGTTTCTGAATGTTCCCCATCCGTGTTTTCTTTTAGTGTTGTGTGATACCTGCTCTGAATCAGTTTTCTGTAACTTAGTTTGAGATAGAATCTCTCTTTTGAATTAATATGTGAGAAAAATGCTATAATATGAAAATAGCACATCATAGTTTGAAGAGGGAATCTGACCATAAATACATCTAAAACAGTGTTTTACTACCTGCTATTTGTAATAATTAGGAAAATGTTAAAACTTTTCATATGCTAATGCATCCTCACATCATTAACATGTGTTCAGTACACGTTCAAGTGTGTTAATGTGTTGAAATATTTTTGTGAGCTGATACTATAGCTTTAGACAAGAAGAAGGAAATTTTAGTTTAATTTAGTATGGTCTAGATTTCTGGATTTATGGAAGTGTAATTGTCAACTTTTATTCTTGTGGACCTAATGTGCTTGGGGTTCCTAGGTGGCTTGCCTATACTTGTACATACTTAATGTTTGCATTCTGAGTAGTAAAAATGGAAACTGTTTTTTTTTAGAAGGTAGATATGATCTTATAGACACCAAGTTTCTAGAAACTTTGTGGATTTGGAGCAAGTCCAGGATAAACAGAAACTAATCCCTTGTCTTGCCATCTTTCAATAGTGAGTCTATTGTGGTGTCCTCCATAGAGAAGTGGAGGTGAGATATGGGAAATGCTGTGCTTTTTGGAATGAGAGTTCTGCAGGAGGAATAAATGGCTACCTCCGCTGGCAGAGACTTAAAAGAATAGTAGCAGAATTGAAAATCAGTGTCCTAGATTTCTGCTGCAAAACAGTTGCACAAATAACCCCTTCCCATAAATAATGTAGTGATCTTCCTGGCTTGGTTGCTATGGATTGCAGCTATAGAATCAACTTAAACCACTGTCTATTTTAATACACAAAGTACTCTCTTTTGGGGGGGGAAAAATTTACTGGGTGTGCTTGATTGATGTATTGATGTTAATGCAGCTACAAGACAAATTTGCAACTGAGGGAGCTAATGTGAAAGATAGATTTAAAGGCAATTTGTATCTCTTAGGCTGCTTTGCTCCTCTATATCTAGGTCACTTAACGTCTTCTGCAACCCTCACTGCTATTTCTTCCAATCAGCAGCACTAAGAGCAAGTATAACTTTAAAAATTAATGTAAGCTGTTGGTAGGAATCTGACTCTTGCTCAGAGGAAAGATACAAATGGAATTTGAGAATTTCAGTTTTCTGAACTGGTAGAGAGCAGAAGTGCAATGTCTAAAAGAACACATAAGATTGGCATGCCAGCAACAGTAGTTGCAACTCTTAGTTGTGTGGTCTTTAGTGGGAGCACTCTGTAAAGGAGTTGGTTATTCTGGACTGTTGCTGGAAAGCTACAAAACTGCAGCTTAGACTCCTTACTCATGGCTGGCTCCTATTTCCTATGGCTTACTGTGCCTGTATGTTTATCTTCTATGAAGTTGGTGCAATTAAAAATTGAGAGTTTGCAAATCTGTTTAGCAGATTTCTTACTTTGAATAAGAGACTAAAAGCTTTACATGACAACTTCTTCATTTGTTCGCCCTTCCCTTAGCCTATACCATTTCTGATTTTTTTTAAATTTTTTTTTTTAAATGTGTGTGTTTATGGATATGATTGCAGTTGTGGTAGCCAGTTGGACACACCTGTACTTCATAGGAACATCTTTGGTGCTTCTTTGTATTGTTATTTTTATTGATGCTTCATGGAGTGAGTAGGATGTCAATAAATAATGTAATATAGCCAAATTTTTGTTTCCCAGAAGTTTCCAGCTTAGTGTTCAGGGTTATAGAAAAATCTGTTAATTAGTTCATAACTATGACTCGTAATTCATACTGTTAAGTTTCATCCTATTTCTGGTACTTAGACTGAAAAAGCAGATGATGGCCTATCCTAATCAATTTTCCCTTTCCTAGCTTGTTGCAGCTTCTCTCTCTCTCTTGCTGATTTCATCAGTATACTTCTATTTCCATGGTAATTTAATTGAAACATGTGCAAAATAGACCTTCTAATACTGCCCTTGAGCAGTAGATTTCAGCTAACCAAAGGCTCCATTAGTTGAAATAATGTATACCAGAACTTGAAACATAGACACCCATCCCTTCTACTATTCCACTGAAGTTTTTTCATGTGCAGAAGCTGTTCCTGCTGCAGCTTGGGCTCCTGGAGGTGGTGGCAGAAGCCCAGAGTGAGTGGGGACACAGAGACTCTGTGATACAGAGCGTGAGCTGTGTGTGCTCTGGGGGAGGTTCATATGACTGTGGAGATCCCTACAAATTTACCCACGACAGATGAAGACTTACCTAATTTGTTTTGCAGGAGAAGATGTAGTCAAAATGAGAATGGTAGAGTAACTAGCGAGCCTAACCTCAATTTTTTTACATGTTTAGATATTCAAGAATTTTATGAAGTGACCTTATTGGACAATCCAAAATGCATTGATCACTCTCAGCCATCTGAACCAATACAGCCTGTGAATACCTGGGACTTCTCCAGCCTTCCAAGCACAACAGTGACATCAGAAACATTGCCAAGCAGCCTTAGCCCCAGTGGAGAGGTATGATAAAGAAATCTGTTCTATTTTTCTTGTTGAGACTATTAGTTCGACATTGTTCTTGAAGTTTCCTTCATTTTATAAAATATTAATTTTCAAAGAAAATGTACATTATTAAAATCAATAGTCATAGGGCATTTAATTATTGAAATGTTTAATAACATGTATGCATTTTGCTTAGTCAAAAATTTATAAACTTGTTTGTCAAATGTACCATTAAGTGACCATTAAATTGGATTTATGCTTTGATTTTGGAACCTCACTGACAGGTTTAGTATGCTTTACACTCATCCATACTTGTGACTCTTGAGTCATTACTTCATTAATTATTTGGGTAATTTGAGGCTGTGTCTTTCTGGCTAGTAAGCTTTTCAGTCTGATCATAAGAAATTCTCTGCTACTTCTCTATGCTCTGTAAGGACTTGTCTTTGAAAACTATATGCAGCCAGTTGTCACTGGTGAATGGTGAGAAAACTGATCAGGAAAATGCACATTGATGTATATTTTTCACTAGAACAAAATCTCCCTGCTCATTTTAAACTTAAAATGTTGCTTGAATATTTTCACATCAGAGCTTTTATTTGACCCCAAAGAGGTGAACCTAATTCAAAGTGTGCCGTGGAAACTGGAGAAAGTGTCTGAATGTCTCAGTAACTGAAGGCAGTGTGCTTTGCTGATCCATTGTCATGAAATGATTGTAGAGCTCAAGAGGAGCACTGGGAGAGATCAGCCAAAGGACTGGTGCTGCAGCCTGTAGGGAAGCTCGGGAACTTTTTAACAGAATACATAAGAGACAAGAGAGGGGGGATTTAGATTTCATTGGTACAGGGAATGATTCTACAGTTTTTTGGTAGCTCCTTGAAAGTCATAAATAAACCAAATAATAGCTGACATAGTTATTGATGACAATTTTGTCAAACAGTTTCTTTCTCCTGTGGTAATAATTCTTGTGGTAGGAAGAAACCATAAATGGGCTAAATTCTGACTTGAGTAGAACTTTTGGCATAGTTTGACAGGCTGTCTTTTGAGATAATATATCAGGTAAAGTTTCTCAAAAAATCCTGGTTTGGGTTATTAGTAGAAACATTCTGATTAAATTAGAAATTGAACCATGGGAAGAGAAAGGTATGTTGCTGCTTCACCACCCAAGACTAGAATGAAGTCTTGGGCAGTTGAAGTAATTAATCAAGTAATTAAAGTCCTACATTTTGACTAAACTAATAGAAGTTGAATAGTTAACAGTTGGTTTCTCAGAAAAGGTTTAGGTAATTTTTGAATCTTCAGGTGAGTCAACCATGGCATGGTAATAGATGAAAAAAACACGTTATTGACATATGTATGGTGTAAAACTCTTCTGCTTGATCTGCATAAGGTTTTGCTGGAGAGACTGTCAAATTTGAGGTACCATGGTGTGAAGATGATGTTTAATTTCAGTGCTTAGAAGAGGTTGACATGGAGGATCTGAAGTCTGGAAAGAAGTGAAGATTAGGAAGATTTGGTGCTGCTTGAAAGAACTGAACACTTAACTGGGAAAGAGAAGTTTCCTGTATTTATAGAATGTGAAAAAGATAATATTTTGCTCTTATACCAGATGTGCTAGACTTACACTATAGAAATAGACTTACAAAAGCATTTTAAATATTTTCCTGAGCACCAGAATAGCACAGTACATGGCCAGTCTCCCTTACTGAAGGTCTGTTGAGGCAGCAAAATGGTCTTAAAGACCTTAAATGTTTTGGGGTTTTTTTTTTCATTCCTGTAATGCATCTAGGAACAGTGTAATGGAATTGAGGATTCATGTCCCTAACAAACGATTTTGTTATTAGTAAATACATTCCAAATTCTAGCAGCCTGGACTTGAAGCACGTATTTGCTGCTATGAGATTTGTCTTAAAATGTTGCCACTGTAGGATGTTTTGTGCTTCCCCTATAGGAGAAACGGATGTCTGAAGTGGGGAATAGTGTGTGATGTTAAATCTAGGCTTTGTGTTATTTTTGTGTGCTTTATTATTCTCTCCCAGCCCCCCTGCAGCAACTGTTTCTAGCGCTATACAAGTGTAGTGCTGTCCTTGTATTTTTCTATGTTGTAGATGAAGGTGTGACTTAATTACAAAGTTGCATCTTTAGTTTTTTTTCTCATGTGCAATTGAACTACCAGGAATAAAAAGGCCCTGTCCTTGACACTGCACAGTGACAACATTATCATGGCAAGGTCATGAATGCATTGAAAGGAAGAATTGCCTGATTTGGGAGAGCTCACCAGAGATGTGTCTGTTCTCAGCTGCACTGTTTGCTTCACCAGTACAGCCTGGTGGCCATGCTAGTGTTACCTAACAGAACCTGATATGGTGTGGTTTACTTTGGTATTTTTCTAAGTGGCCTGGATTTGAACATTTATGACAGAGCTACCTGTCTTCCTTCATGTTTTTTGTCTTGCGTATCATGTGAAAGTCACGATTGTTTGACCTTCAGTAAATGAAGATCAGGTTTTGGATTTACTTCCAGTATTCAAAAACATAGCTTCATATATTGGTGTTGATCCCAGTTCATGTGAAACTGAAAGCAAGCTTTTCTCCAGTCTCTATCACTTACAGGAAATGTTATCTTGAATTTCATTAGTTAGAACACTGTTTCCATGTTAAGTTGGAAGGTGAAAAATGGTAGTTTGGTGTTGGTTTCAGTATACCTGAATGTCTTAGTTTAGCTTTCAAACATATATGAAAATTGTTATGTAAACAAATAATCTTGTACATTTTTATTTGCCTTGATTCTTTTTTCTTCAGTGACTAGAGTTTGGTTTTTTTTCTTTATATAACTGCTAGGCAAAACTTTTCCCTCAATATTTTAAAATTTAATAAAAGTTACAAGGAGAAATTCTCATGTATTCACAGTTTATATTCCACATACTTGCTGTGTATAGTATGTGAAAATTTATATTTTAATGCTTAATGCTTTTTGGTTCCAGTAATACTTTTTTTTTAACTACTTAGGATATTAAAAAAATTATTTTATATTTGGTTTTAATTATCCCAAGGGCATAATAATTCCAGTACAGCATGTGTTTAATCGAATGATTTGTTTTGCTTGCTGAAATTTACTAGAGACTGGGGAGGACTTGGGTTTAGTATATCTGATTTTGTTCATAGCTAGCTTTTTAAAAATAAATTTTCACTTTTCTGACTTTCAAGGCTGCTGTCCAGTTCAGTGTTAGTTCATTAACCAGACACAAGCAGATTGGCATGCTGTATGCACTTTGAAATTATTTTAACTCTATTCTGTGTCTTGCCAGGCTGGTGAGTCCGCAGGTGATACGGATGGAATGTTTTTTTTCATGCTTGGATATTGTTAGCCTTTGAAATAATGTATTTCAGCCTGTTTCTTTTACCTTGCTGGTATTTGCTGGTAGTTACTGTGAGCCAAATGAATATTCTTCCAGCTGACACTTTGATGGTATATGTGAGAGTTGCTTGAGAATGGGAATAGAATGCTCCCCTAAAGAGATTAAGGATTGAGTTACAAGAACTTTCTACACAGCTGACTTTGGGAATGACTTTTTAGCAATGTGTGCTTGTGTGTGTACATAGAATAGCGGTATACAAGCTTAGGTTGCCTGAGGACTTCTCATGACACGTAGCCTATTTCTGTTTTTTCCTTCCTGCTCCTGAATCCAAAGACTGGAGTTTGAAATCCCCATAGGTTGTGTATTAGAGAAAGAGATACAGATTGCAAGTTTTCCTGCTCACAGCAATCTGTTTTATTTTCCACGCTCTGTTAAATAATGTTCCAGGAAATACAGTTTTATTTGTTTCAATCTCCAGTACAAAATGATGGGGGGGGGAAAAAACCACTAAAAAAGAGGGAGTGATTCAAGACAGTGATAAAGCAGGAAAGGAATGTTAATCCTTTCAGTACTAGGAACTAGTTTAAAAAAACAAATGTATGCAATCTGAAAAAGACGAACGGTTCATACCTCTCCTTGTGTACATTAAATACTGAGCTCTAGTGTGCCTGGCAAAGCGAGCAAATGTGAAAGAGGATCTGGGCTCTGTGTGAGAGCAGAGCGCCTCGGAGCAGCTTCTGTGATCTGTGCTGCCATCTGTAGGTGCGACACTTGGTGTTTGACAAATAGGCGGTGAAACTCCAATCACTGGAAGAAATCTCTGACCTAATTGAGTAGTGTATTGCTAAGGAAATAGTCTTGTGGCATTCCTTTTTATCTTTAAATCTGTAGGATATGTTTTAGTATTTTAATTGTTTTAAACTAGAGAAGTTAAGATGCTTACTGTTTAACTTGAATTTAAAAGCAGCCACAATAATTTGATTTTAGGTGTTGAAAAAAACCCCACTGAACAATGCCTCAGAGGAAATTTTTTGCTTTAGGACATGGAACTCAATCTGGAGTCTCTTACAGTTGGATGAGGACACCTTTGTATTTAGTGGGTAATGGTGTCTGAAGGACTTTGGTCTGATCTGTGGTTTTCCCAACTATCTGCACATGCCCATGTGTTTAGTGTCTGGCATGTAGAGACTGGCTAGCTCACTCTCTTCTAGGGCCTTTTGCCAAATTATTTTCTCATACAAAGAAAGCAAAAGAGGAAGTAAGGAAACAGCTGATAGGTCTGCAATTTCAACGAAAATTTGACGCCAAGGCAGAGTGGAAAGGAAACTTGCTAAACATCTTGCAATTATAAAATAGCTCAGTATCACCTATGAGGTCAATTATATTGTGAAGGATTTTAACCAGCTAAGTCTTGAAAATCTCAAGAACTGGAAATGCAAAACTTTTCTGGTCAATCTATTACAATACTTGACTATCCTCATGGTGCAAAAGCTTCACCCTATTTTTAATTGAAATTTCTATTTCAATTTATTTGTAGTTTCTAGGGTTTTTTCATCATGCAACATGGACTTGGCTCAGTCTTCTGGCTAGCCCCACTGTAGGTACTGGACGGTGATTTCAAATTCTGAACTTTTTATCCAAGCTTAAACAAGCCCTGTACCCTCATCCTCTAAGGGTCAAGGCTTCCAAAAATCCTCTCAACCGTCTCAGTGGCCCTCTGCAGAACTTGCTCCAGGTTATCAAAATCCTTGTATTGGGGTCCCAAAATAGAGTGTGGTGCTCCAGATGCCCTACTGAAGTGTCAAGCAAAGGGGAATAATAGTTTTATGTTACTACTGGCTGTGTTTCTGTTAGTGCAGCTCCTGTTTGCCTTCTTTGCTGTTAAGGCCTGCTGCAGGCTTGTGTTCGCTTTGCTCAGGATCTGTCAACATGAATATTTTGAAAAGGGATAAAGTTAAACTAACCTAATTTTCACCTGCAATATGGGAATTATCTTTGTTTACAAAGCAACCAATAATGTCTCCTTAACCTATTTAAATTTTTGATAGTTTTGTGTAACTTCTTAGTAAGATAAGCTCATGTAGTCTGGAGCAAAGTGTGGAGGGAGGACAGTCCTTTGACAGGCTTCCTCCTTGCAGATCTGTCCCCTAAGATAAGACAAAACTACTTAGTTATGGTGACTAAGCCGTGGACACCTTCCTTCTTTGGGACCCCATGTTATCGCCCTGTTAACTATTGGTCATTTTACCCTGGTCTTAAACCACTGGTCCTTTTCCCAATTCTCCCCTTCCCTATAAAACCCCAGCTTTTGCTCAGTTCAGGGGAAGTCCATTACTGGCCCCCTTCACAGAAGCCTGCATTAAAGGACTCTGCAGAATGCTACATGGCCTCCCATCTCTCGTCTACACGTTGGTTGGGGTAACACCTGAGTGGAGCTGGGCTGATCACAGAGCTGAAATCACTTCGAAAAGAGCTGATCACTTGAAGCCTCAGACTGAGCTCATAAAGGTTACCCCCGGCTGGAAACTGCCTGGAGACCCCTGAACAGCTGTTCCTTGTGGGACCCCATCCAGGATAGTCGGTGGCGGTGCTGGGGTCAGACAGACCTCCAGAACCGGCCACCAGCAGGAAAGCATTTTGGATGTCTGGTTCCTAGTGCAATGAAAAAATCTGTGTTTAATCAGTAGCAGTTTGTATCCAGAATGTAATGGTACATGAAGCAGTTAATCAGGATCTTAGTGGAAGTCTTGTGAGGAGATACCTGCATATGTAGAGCACATTATTAAAGTACAGGATGCTCTAGTTCTGTTTTTCTGAATTTTAACTCCAATATCTTCACCCTCACTTTCTAAAGTCATTCTTACCTGTTGTATTAATAAGCTGTTCTGGTGAAAATCCCTGGCATATTGTACTATGTTCAAATACCTTCTTTGCCTTAATATTTATAAAGATTCAGTACTGGTTAGCTTGATGATATGCTATGTCTGATTGTTGTGTTCCTTGTTATTGTACTGATCCTTTATGTCCGTATCTGTATGTGTGTATTGCCCGTTATTTACATCGACTCCTTCTCTGCACACATGATGTGCTTGTTTGATTTTAGCAGCTAGTATAGTCCTGGGTTACTCAGGACCTTCATTGCTTACTGTGTATAAACTTTACAGTGAGGAAATGGTATTTGGCTTGCTATGTATTTTGTCTTCAATACTTGAAATCCAGGCTGTTTGTACAAAGAAAAGAATGTAATTCTTGAACCAAAGCTGAAAAAGCCTTCCAGAGATAGGCTTCTGGTCAAAGTGAATTCAAAAGCAAATAAACAAAATCCCCATGCTAAGTTCAGGATGTATACACAAGCAGTAAAATCCTGCTATTTCTAATTTTCTAAATTTCAAAGTAAATAGACAAATTCACTTAAAAAAAAAATCTAATTTTTTAAAATAAACTTGCAATAATTACATCTTGCAGCCAGATTCAAAGGTAGCTATATAAATGATGACATCTTACACTTTTACTTTCTTTACTAAAGTAGCTGGGAAAATGCTTGCAGATATGATAGTACTTGATCTTTACTGAGTCTTTGATATGTCTTCTCAAATATGCTGAGGTTGGGCATTTGACATTGCCTTGTGAGGCTGAGCTGAGCCTGCTTCTCTGGTTACACCTGTGACAGCTCTGTGCTGTGTGGCTGTTCTCATAGAATCTAAGAGCAAATTAGCATTTAAATAACCACATGCACTTTTATATTTGTGGATAGATGAAGAAATTATTTATCTGCAAAATCAGTATTTTCCAAAGCATTGTTTTAATTTGCGTGATTTATTTCTGTGCATAGTTTATCTGTGCATGAATTTTCCTGTATTTAGTTATGTGGTAGCTTTGTAGATAGAATCTGCCACACTGGAAAAAGAATGAGCCTGTGAAGATACAAAAAGTGACTGCCAAACGTAACCTGAAAGAATTCATAAATAATTCAAGGAAAAAACCCCATCTCTTATCTTTGTGTTTCTCACATGAGAATCATCTTTTGTTTTTTTTAATTTTAATGCCATGAATAGTGGTGAATGGAAGTGCATTTTTTTCCTTCTGGCCAAGCTGTATAGAATAGTTTTTATTGGTTGTTATGGAGATCACTTGGAGCTGACAGGACAGAAAGATTTATTTTTAATAAGAATGAATGACATTGAAGAAATCACAATGTTTCTCACAAATTCAGTAGAATAATAGCTATATTAATGACTAACAGCACTATGTGAAAACATCTTACTCTTCCGTGCATGAAGGGATGACTTTTCATGCATTTCATGATTATGATTCAAGTTTTGGTGTGTTCTTTAATATCTTTCTGTTCCTTCTCACAACACAATTAAAAGGAAAGAGGGCTTAAAATTATTTTATTAAATTGTTCAATTACAGTAGTTTTACTTCTAGATTTTTTACCTATTTCTCATTTTGAAAAGCTTTCTTCTGATCTCCAAAATTTAACACATATTTTCTCATTCAAGGAGTTTTATGATTTGTTTTCAAAATACTGTATTATTTTTTCTTATAAAAATGCTAAACCTCCAGAATGTTTGAGTCTTGGTCAATATTTTTTGAGTGTTTATTTCTTCTATATATATAGTATTTCCAGTGAAAAGGCTGCAGAAACTGCTTTTGGGCTAGGAAATACTTTTTTTATGCATAGTGCTCTTATCTTTGGGTGCTTATCTCTCTGTACACTATATTTATGGAAATGTATATTGGTGTTTGCCACGAAATCTTTTGGTCTACTGGTATGGGATTTTTTCCCCTGTGTGTGGACACTGTTAGCTGGAGATGGGTCTTGAGAGAACCATGTAGAGTTACCTGAAGGACTTAAAAACCATTGTAGTGGTGCAGTGCTTGGTAAAGGGCTCTAATGTACCTTGGTTGTGCATCTTGCTCCCATTTGTGCAGCATGCGTTACTGCATTTCAAGCACACTGGTTCAGAAGTGACTTTCTGTCTGCTCTGAAGTGTTTAGGGTGCTTGTTCATGATGAGCAGCCTGATTCACAAATCCTCAGCAAAGAAATGCCTTTTCCTCACCTCTTTGGGTAGGTCTCTTGTACATCTCAGTCTGCACTGGCAATTTGAAGGAAGTTACATGCTTGCTATGACAGGACTAATGGGTCTTGGGTCTTGTTGGAAGGGTGGTGGCAAGTGGGAGAGGAGAAAAATGATGTGTTAATGATCCTCAGTTCTAAAAGGGTTCCAAAGAAGGCAAGAGAACAAAAAATTGAGAATAAAAGTGATGGATTCTAAACATAAGTTAATTGTAGCCAGGATTAATCTACAGAAGCTTAATCTTGTACCAAGGCAGCCGAGACAAATTTCAGTGATGAGCAGGATTGGTAATCTTTTGCCCTTCATGGACAGAGCATGAGGGAGAAGCCAAGTTCTATGTGTTATTGGGGTTCCTAGAGCTGTTTGTGCAAGAAATGTACATTTTGACTGACTGCATGTCTTGTATTAGTCATTGAAGATGTTTCTGGCCTACACACTGGACATGTGCCAAGTTACCTAAAAATGCATTTCTTTAGTTTTCCTTAACTCTTTGGATACTTGCAGTTAGTTAATTTCTCTGAACCTTACAGTCATCCCAAAAGAATACTTGGGAAATGCAAGAATTTCTTTGTGAGATACCTTGTGTGCATTCAGCTATGAAAGTAATCCCTCCCTCCCTTTTCTGACACAGGAATGTTTCATCAGCTTAATTTTTTGGGTTTGTTTTTTTTTTTGTTTTTTTTCAAAGTTAGAACTTTTAGCCTTCTGTCTGGGTTCAGCCAGTTTCAGCAGTCCGAAAGATGTGTATATTTCCCACTGATGCTTTGCAGCAGTGAGAACTTCACCTAGGTAGTCACAGCAGAAATTCTTCACAGATTTTATAGACAGTGTGAAAATGAAAAATATCTCTAGCTTGACTTGGACATACAAGGTAAAAATCATTGTCTTAGTGGTTGAATGGTGTAAGATTTATCTTTAAATTCCATTCAAGTTTGTCCTATAAAAATATCACCTGCCCACAAAAAAGAATGTGTGATTTTGCAAAGATTAGTTTCCTTATATGCCAGGTCACCCCTTTCCCCCCCTAGCAGTGCCCTTCCACACCCCACCACTTCTCCCAGTATATATGGAAGAGCTGGGAGCAAAGTTGCAGAAAGTTTAAAGGGAGTGCTCTAGATACACAGTATATTCTAGAGTTGTTTTGATGCAAAATACAGTCAGTTGTATGTTTTGGGGTAAAAGCAAAATGATGCAGATAAGATTGAATAGCTTGAAATTACTCATTGAATTTTTTCAATATATTTCATTGTGTTTGCAGCAAAGGTGTTAGTGGGGGACCTAATAGGACAAGATAGTGGGAACTGAGTTATGAGCTACTTTCAACGCCTCTTGTGGGAAATTAATGTTAGAAGGTTCTTACCAATGTATGGAACTGTCAGGTTGGTGTTTCAGAGTACACAGGAGGTTGTTTTGTGCCCAGGTGTTAGATTTTTCCCAGCCGTGCTAATTAGGCTGAGAAGACAATGCCTGTGCATTCAAACTTTGCCTTGTCACTGCATTACAGCCTTACAAAAGGAAATGAAATTCTAGGTTAATTCAAGGCTCAAAATAGCATTTCTCTAGCAATATGCATTACTCTTTCCTTGCCACTTTCTTCTCTCCCTGATCTACATGGAATATTCCATTCATTACTGCTTAGGAAATCAGATATTTTGCAGTCTGCAAATGCTGAAATGACGTTAGGGGAGAAATACTTGTTTGCAACCAAAACTATTTTTGAACATACGCTTCATTTTAGAAATTGTAGCCAGCTAAGAAAAGCTGAATTGAGATTTTTTGCTGTAAAATAATTTTGTATTGCATTTCATCAAATGATTCCCTGTGATGCTCATGTGTTAGGTAATCCTGACAGAGGAGTATATGAAATAGAATACGAAGAGGTACTTAACTGGTATGGAACAGGATTTGACATCTTTTGTAGAATATTTGCAAGAATACATTTAAGTTTTTCAGACATAGATAACCAAAATAGGCTAAGAATTTTTCATGAAACTTAAAGCTTTTGTATATTAGCCTGCTGCTTTTTCTCTACGGTGTTTCTACCTCTGAATGAATCCAAAGGGAAACCTGGCACTCACTCAACTGTTTTGACTATTAAATAAGTGTGCTTTTTCTCATTCTGTTGAGATGGTGTTTAGCTGTGACTGAAAATAAACCTTTTAAATGTTTGGAAATATACCTGCTGTGCTGAAACGATGGATTGCTTATGCATTGTAACAACAAAGGTAAGACGATAAAGCTTTTGATTAATGCCTACAATTTTTGAAGTTCTTGTTGAATCTTTCTTTCAGTTTTTACCTGTATGAAAATACCTTGATGGTTTTCTAGTGTTGATCTTTTTTAAACTTTAAATGGCACAGATCGTCAAAATAAATTCCGTAGTTGTTGCTAAGAACAATCATAGATGTTAATGCTTTGAAGAGCTAATTATGCACATATTGAAAAGTGTAGTAGAATGATTTTTTCCCCCCCCTCTCATTCTGCAGTAAGGCAATCTTTTGTAAAAATTCACTCTCTTTAAATGTGTTAAAATAGTACTTTGCTTTTTATTCCAGAATAAGAAATACCGAATGATGTTTTACATAACGTTTATCAGGACATGTTTAAAATAATCATCAAAGAGAAGAAGATTAATCTGGCAAGTCGTGTTAGGGATGGATATATTTCAAGATGCTTTATTATTTTGACATCTTGCTGCTTTGAGATGAAGACACCCTTAGTGTCATTACTTGTGTGCTAGGATAAAGTTTTATGTAAGTTTGTTTTTAATGCGGTCCACTTGTAACTGCTAAAGATAAAATCTGATTTATAAACATAGTGCATTAGTACTATGCTTGTGAAACACTGACTTTGTGAGTTTGGTTTCTTGGAGGCTTTTTGTTTTCCTTCAAGTAATAAAATTATTCAGTATTGCTCCCCTTTCCCTGGATGTTGAGATAGTTGCTAGTTTAAATTTTTTTTTTTTTTTTTTGGCAAACTGATTTAACTTCTAGCATTCTTCTGGATAATTTGAAACCATAAAACTTGCTTATACAAACTTTTCCTTCTAAATAAGTAGAATAAAATTGACTATCTTTGAGAATATTAAGTGAATTTAATGATAGCTTTTATAAAAGAAAATATGCTTTCCAGGTATTTTGACACAAGGAAGCAAAGGCTGACTGGAATGAATGAAATTACCTTGTCTCTTGTTAGCAAAGGAGTCTTTCTGGCATCTGAACTGCCACAGTTCTTTTGAAAATTAAATATACCCTTTTAAATCATGTTGGAGTGGTATTAATTTGTGGTGTTTCGGCTTTATTTATTTTAGAATATTTTGTTTGTACAGAGATTGGGATTGGATCTTGATTGCTTCACTTCAGTTATATTGATATGTACCTTAATTTTATTTTACTTACTTAAACAAAGGCAGAGGCAGAGCTGTCATTTTTATAACTCAAGTGCTTAACTTTAGTTTATTATGTGCATTTGTTCACATTCACATATCTACTTGTCTAAGAGTAGAAAGACAGTTTATATGGAAAGTTAAGCCAATAGAAAACATTCTGTGAAAAAAAAGTTGTTTTTTAATATGATTGCCTAGGTCTGTGGGTGCTAAGAAAGTAAGACTGCTCACAGAAATGCTCACAGGAATGTTGCACAGGAGAGGGAGAGATCATCTCTGCACAGCGCAGACTTACATGGGGTTAGACTGATGGTGCATTTCCACCTGGAGTTATCAGCACTTCACCCTTCCTGCCTGCTTCTTGTGAAGTTTTGGCCTCATTTAACTAAACGCTGCTGTAGTTCCTTGTAGCATCAGCTGAAGCTGTTTATTTAAAGTGGGGCTTAGAAAAGAACTGTTTGCTTCCCTGTGTACCTGGGTGTACCTATTTACTTGGAAATTGTAGCCTAATGAAAAATACATTCCTTGGTTTTGTGCATAAACCTATATTTCAAATCTCAAGAAAAATAATAAGGCAGTTTTGAAATCATCAGTAATGTATGATAGGATTAGTTAAAATGTTAAATGCTTCCCTTTTCTCTACCTTGAGTGGAGGCATATTTGAAAGAATTCATTGTTACTCTTTATTTCTGACTTGGGAGGAGAAGAATTTGGCCAGTGAGATGAATTTTCTAGTGGATTTGAGAAGTCTTTTGTAATTTGCTCTGATATTTCTGTTTTGCTTAATTGAGAATTCAGATCTAGTCACAATAGATGAACAGGTCCTTAAACTAATTTCTGTCCTGTCTTCAGAGGTTCTAAGTGGTTTACTTTGCCCAAATCTAGTGCAAAGAACACTGATTAATACAGTATTTTTTCCTCCCTATGTGGGCACATTGGTTGGATGTAGGTAGGCAAATTTGCATCACTGCAACCATGGATACTATTAAGAGCAGGCACGTGGGCTGAGCTTACAGTAATGATTTTTATTTAAGTCACAGTTTTAAATGAGTTCATGGCACTTAAAAATACAGAATATGAAAAGTCCTTGATTTTTCCAGAAAAAACAATTTTTAGCAGTCATTCTTAACTTTGTTCCATAGCATACTTCCAGTAAAGCAGTTGAATTTAAAATGACAGTGATCTAGAATAGCTTTAAATAATATATTTAGCCTGACAAGTATGAAAAAACAACTGATTGGTACCATTTTTATTTCAAAATACTAAGAAGCATCCTGCTTGGACTGCTCTAGAGCAGTATCAGTGTGGTGCAGTCCTTGTTTCTGACAGTAGCCAAACTCCAGTATTTCAGGAGAGGAGAAATATATAATGCATCAATCTGCTACTAAGGGAGAAAGGTGAAGGGTTTTTTCCTAAGTTGTAAAACTTAAGCTGTGAGATCTCATAAATTCTGTGTCTGAGCTCATGATGTGGCTGCAAGGTGCCTGACCACAGGAGCACAGTTAGAGCAGTGTGGCTGGAGTGGGGAAGGTGACACTGGGTTGGTGTGATTCCTGCAGCTTTCCTCTCTGGGCTGTGCCTTCCACTGTAGTTCAGAGTCCCATTGTTGTTATAGTCAGTTTTTGGCATATGCCTCAGCTTAAATGAATTGTGCATAATTGAATTTGCACTGAAAGTGATCTTGTCCAACCATCTGCTTAAAGAAGGGGCAGCATCAACTTAGATCAGGTCACTTAGGGCTTTGATTTGGTATTGTAAGCCCCCTCAGCCTGTCTCAGTTAAAGCAGTCTCTCCTCCTGTTGTGCACAACAGGAGCACAGTTTTGTTTTCTTAATGTCTCCTGTTAGACATGAGAAGGCTGATATCAGCTCCCAGTGCCTTTCTCTGGGTGAACAAGCCCAGTTCCCTGAACCTTTCTTCACTGTGCTTCAGCCAAGTGACCATCTTGGTGGTTTTTCACCTATATTTGATCCTATATTCCAGGTCTAACAAGTGTTTGAAGAAACATAAAGTGAGGATTCAATGCAAGTTTTAACCTTTGATATTATGTACTGTGTGCATAAAACCTGAAAGCTTTAATGTTGGTAGAAAATAAAATGTAAGAGGCAATTGTGTGAAAATAGAAACAGTGAAAAACTAAGCTTTTATGTGTAAACTTGATGGAGAAGTTATTTGGTGGGCCCAGAGGAATTCGCATTCTTAAGTGGAAGAACAAAATACAGAATTCTGATTTTAAAATTGTAGATGAGATGTAAATGAGTTATATGGGCAATTTTTACACTGAAAGCTTAAGAAATACTTTCAGTACTTAATAGTACACAACAGCTCTTCCAAGTTGGCACATGTGAATGATGTGTCATAATGGGTTTTGGCCAAGGACTTCATTTTGCCAACATTCCATGTCCTCACTAAAAAGAAAATTGCTTTCCAAACATATTTGATTGGATAAATCATAGTCATCTGGTGAGCCAGTTGAATAATACTAATAGTAAGTCATTTGACTTTGCTATGTCATCTGGTTACAGTGTTGAAGAAAAGGGTGCAGAATTAGTCATAAAAGCTTTGGGAAGTAAAAAAATGGTGCAACTCTAATGTTGGCAGCATCCACAGATGGTATGATACTGCTCTTGCTTGTAAGTTTGATGTATAATGCAATGCCAAAGAAGCAGCTGCCTACTAGATAGTTGGGAAGTGTCAAAATCGAGGATGGTTGTCTGCAATCTAAAGGATTGGCCAACTTTCCTGTGGAATAGGAGACCAAGTGTGTGAGGAATGTTTGCCATATTTGGTTTAAAGGATATTTGACAAAATCAGTGAGGAATACGTGTTGAGAATACCGACCTTGTGGTCATGCCAGGAGAAATGATGTCCAACTGCCTATATTTATGGTTGTGAATAGCCCTTTAAAAAGTTTTTAATATACAGGATAAACTTAGGCAGAGGATCATGCTTCTAATCTCTTCAGGGCAAATAAAGAAGCCCAGTGCAACATCAGATAGCTGGTGATTAATTCTAGAGGTTGTAGCTAAAGAAATTAAGAAATACCATGTTTTGGATTCTATGGAACTGAAAGTGGTTTCTCAGAGTTTTGAAGATGAATGTTTCAAGGTGATTACTGATGACTCCAGGAGTGATGCAGGTGGCTAAGAGTGATGATGGAGGAAATGATGAAGGGACCTCATGCAAAATCTGAAAAGCTGTATGATGAAGTATGAGATAACTTAGACTAACTTAAGTCAAATCATTAGTAGAAGTTTACATTCTTACTGTGTATTGATTACAGGATATAATAAGCTTTCTGCATTTAATTTCTTTTTAAGGGAGTTCTCTGGATTTCAGAGTTCTCTTTCTGTTAATATGTTATTTGATATTCTCCCAACTAACAGCAGTTTAAGACTCAAGAACTTCCTGAGCCAGAGGCACTTGCTGTGTAGTATTCTTTGGCTTTCCCTTACATGGATTATCTACTCTCATAAAAATGCACATAGAATAGAAAACAAAGGTATAAATCTGTGGTGTTTGCCTCTTACACAGAGCTTCTTCTAAGTTAATCTTTGTTTACTTGTGTTTGCTTGCTCTCTCTAAATGGCTGCAGGTATACAGGGATGTTTAATTGATAACCCAGAAGTTAAGAGGATTGTGTAGTTATTCATGCTGGCATTCAATGATGTTGGTATTTGTTTGAGTTTGTGTGCTCCAAGAAACTGGATACCAGGCATCCAAGATGTTTATATGAAGCTGATAAATTTTACATGAAGGTCTTGTGTTATTGTGTGTGTTTGTACTTATTTCTCCTTCTGCTTTAAAGCAAAAAGCTGCTAATTAATACTAGAAATAAGTGCCAAATGGGTTATATTTAGTTATTGCACCAGGGAGACAGACTGACTCTGAGAACATGGTGTGGAACTTGCTTAGACTGGAGATGCTGAATACAGTAGTAAAAAAGGAGAATTACCTTCTGAAATCAATCCTACAAATAGTCCTTCAAACCATTTTTGTAACTCCATTTGCCTGCCTGGAACTGTGTGGATTTATTTCAGAGGAGCTGATGATCATAACCTGAGCAATTTTCCAGGTATTAATGGAAGCAGAGTGAAGCATTCATTCCTGATTTTTGCTTTGCTGACCTCATTTACTTTGGGAAAAGAATTCAATCTATGGCTTCATGAGTGACTGTGAAATCCTGCTGGTGCTGCTTAGAATGCTTCTATCCCTTTTTGTTCACTGCTCACCTGCTAGGATCTCTGTATGTTTTTCTGCAGTCTGAGTGAAAACAGCTCATGGAAAAGTCAAACAAGCACTAGAGCTATTGAAAGATAGCTGCTGGGATGGAGAGTTGTTGACTGTTGAGCAGTTAAAGTGATTCAGATGCCTGTGAAAAGGCAGGTAAGATGGCAAGACTTAACAGCTCAACACTTTAGGAAGGAGAAGGTGAGAAGAGCAGTGATTCTCTCTGGAGCAGAATCAAACTGTTTGCTCAGTGTGGCTGCTGCTCATGGAACTGGACCCTCTGAGTGAACAACTTTGGCATAGTTTCCTGTTGTAATGAAAACAGTGGGAGAAAACAGTGGGTGAATAAATGTAGGGTTGTTCATAGTTGGGCATATGGTCTCCAACACGATTCCTTCAGTAGACAGAGCTATTTAGATTTCTTGATGGCAAAAACCCCAAAAGGCTTCCTCTCTTTATTTGAAGTGAGATTTCAGGATGGCTGAGCTCACTGGCTGATTATCTGGTATGCTGCTAGTCAGATTTGTTTTACTAGCCAGCACTGTGCTTGATCACTCACTTCTTTTGTCAATGCAGTGCATTGCACCAGGGCTTTGTTAACATGAGGGGTGTTTTTACACTTTATTTGAGGCTTAATCATACCCTGATGTTTTGTCAGGAAGTATTACTCATACTTTCATAAGTGGGAATAACATTACTTGAATCTCATTCCTAGGACTGGTATTTACCAGACAAAAAAAAGTAAAACTTTGAAAACATATTCAGGTGAAGACCATCACTATTTAAGGGATATTTAACCTTGTTAGGTTTGTGTGTTTGTAAGATATGTTTCTTTGAAGGCCATACACTGCCATATCTTGGTTTGGAGGAGGAAAGGACATTCTTTAATGAAATTCTAATGCATACTTAAAGTATAACTGAGAGCTGCTCTCTTAAAGGTCAGTGTGGGCAGGAATCATCAGCATTTTCTGAATTCATCTAAATGCCCAACGAAGAATGAACAGGCCTTAGAGTGTTTTAGTGACAAACCCGTACTGCCCGGAAGAATGATTCCCTACCCTCCATGCTGTGAAACCATTAGAACAATAATTACTTCCTTCTTTCAGTCTTTGTGCTCTAACAGTGAGTTTACTTGTGCCACAAATAAGATTTGTTGAGGACATTTTTTGCTCTTATCTTGGGGCTGCATGTGCCAGCCTTCATTCACAATTCTCTCAAATGTGCCATTGAGATGGAGAACTACTGCACAGAATTCTCACTCCCCTGTCTGTTCCTTCTTGCCTGTTGTAAAAACTGTGTGATAGTTGCATTTAGCCCCCTGCATTTGGGGTGCCTTTATTACCTGGCAAAGACACCACTGCTGAGGAGTGCTTTGTTTGCATGTTGTGCAGGTGACACACCACTTGCACATCTTGTATCTCAGGCCCCAGAGATTTTTGTCTTAAGCAGAATCCAAAGGCTCTTCTGATTTGGGCTTTCCAGCTGCTGGGCTGGTGGGTTGGCCAAACATAATAGTACTGGATCCAGAACGGAACAGTCACTTCTTGAATTCTTGCAAGATTCTTGGACTTTATCTGTACAATAGATAAGACTCTGTAGTTAGAGTGTTATAATTATGAACTTGATCCATTTTTCTCCTGCAATTAAAAGATGGCCTTTCACTTTAGTATGCTCATTACTTTTTTGAAAATATGTAGCAATTCAAAACAAGTCAAATACACATTTGACTTGTAGAGTATTCCTGTATGTTATTGTAAATGCTTTACCCAGAACTGATGTTTCTGATTCTTCAGTCTGCTTGTTTTCTATCTGGAATGAAAACCAAAACCCAAGCCATTCATATGTGATAAAATGCAAGTATTTATCATGTGACTGAGTCTGAAAAATCTACTGCTTCGGTTGCTTTATCTTTAGTTTAGTTAATTCAGCTACAGTTCCCCTCAAAAGAACTCCAGACTCAAAATGAAGAAGAAATTTCTGTCATAATTCTGCAGTCTGAAGTGATGCTGTTGCAGATCATTTTAAAAAGAATCCCCTCCAAATCACCTTTCTTCTGCTATTTGTAATTAAATTCTATAGCAATAGTTATAAAAAAAGGCAAAAGGAGGACTATTTTATTACATTAAATCTTTCTTACCTGCCAGGTTTCATCTTTCTTCAGGCTAAGGCAATGGTGAGGGAATGCTTACTTAACTTAGTGATTTAACGAAGTAGTTAATTTAACTTAGAGACCTGTTATTAATAAATGCATCTTAAAAGGTGTTTGTAGAAAATTTCCTGGAAATAAATGTCACTTGTATGGTGAGAAATGGATCAATTTCTTTATTTCCTAAATTCCTAATAGCTTGTTTACAGGATCTGATGTACACAGGAGGTTTTAGGCCATGAGCTATAATTCAGGTGACTGGAAAGGAGTCTGTAGTGGGGCTAGAAGCAGCATGGTCTTTTTAACTCAGTTCCTGATCTTATTTTGATTGATTGAAATACTCTTTGGAGGATATCAGAGTATTCTGAGGAGATGGAAAAGTTCTATTTTACAGTGTGCTATGTAAGGGCCACTGCAAATTGCACGTACACATCTGGAAGTATTATTAGAGTGGTGAGGGAAGTGATGTCTGGGAAGGAGAGGCAGGAAAAAAAAAAAAAAAGGCTGGAAGAGTTTGTATTGATGGCTTAGGGAATATGTTTCCAAATGCAAAAGATGGTAGTGACTTTTCAAATGAGATGATGCTGAAATGGGAACAATAAGAATTAAGCCAAAATAAATTAAAGCTGGAAATCAAAAGGATCCTTGCTGCTAAAGTAATTAGTTAATACAAGACTTTTATAACAATAATGTAGATAACGCAAACTCATTATGATGCAGCTAGATGATTTTAAAGATCATATTAAGTTGTTTATTATATGTTTAGTTAGTGTGAGAGAGCTAGCAGGAAAATCTGTCTCTTTGCATTTTGAACAAAAATAATCAGATTGGGTTGCATCCAAAAATAAGGCTTTTTAGTCATCTCAAATCCCTTAAGCACCATTTTTGGCATATTCTAATGTATCTCTACAGTCACAGGGATTATAAAAGTACATATCTGATAAATCTAAATAGGAAAGTTAATTTCAGAATAGGATTGTTTCAACTCTGTGACTACTAACTGGAAATCTGAAAACATCTACTTTTTCTACCACTAATTAAAATGTTTCTTCATATGTTCATTCAGGGACCCAAATAAAGTTTTGGTTCTGTGCATCAGCTCACCAGTGTTCTGCAATTTATAAACAGCACATTGAAACAAACTGGGCACCAGATTGTGTATGTAATGAAGGAAATGAAAACCTTTCTGATAGAATCAACTTGTTTCTTCCCTGGTTTTGTTTTCAGTTCAGATCTGATGCTTGTGTATCATAATGATTTCTTTTTTGTCTTTGTAGAGAGTGAAGTGTGCTTCTGTAAAAGGCAGACTTTGGAAGCAGGAATATGTTCTCGTCTTTAGTGGTTTGCATTCTTCCCTTTAAAGGCTGCTGTTGTAAGCAGGGAAATGCTGTGGAGTGGTCGTGGAGAACTGCTGCCCTCTGCTGTGTTCAGTGTGCTTTACTCAGCTTAACAAACCGGGACAGTGTGGGATCTGCTAACCAGAATTTGCAAAGCTTCCTTATCCCTCTGACATTTGAAGTATGTGAGGATGTTCTTTTGAACGGTAGAAATAAATGAAGTGTTAACTACAGGCTAAAGAGCTGATGTTAATTTGTTGACTTTCTGATCATGAAGCTGTAAAATCTTGTTGATATTACTTTTTTTTTGATATTACTATATTATTTTGGAAATTCCTTTATATAGTTAATATTCATCCACATCCCTCATACAAATATATTCATATCATAATTTTCTTTACAGTTGGATTATCCCAGCCTTCATTAGCCTAGTTAATGATTTTCTATAATATGAGAATGGGCGACACAACCATTTTTGTTTTGATGATCTCTGTTCTTTTTTATGAAATGTCTTAAAGGACTATTGAAAACTGACAAGTTTTGTTTGTATCTCTTCCTTTCTTAATTTAAACTTGTATGTCCTCAGCAATCCAAGTGCTATGAAAATGACTTCAGCTCTGTGTGATGCCTTCCCTTAGAGCATCAAATAAACATACAAGGAATGCGAGAACTTTCTTGCCTGCATTCTGTGTTGTATGGCTTTGTTGGACACTGCCCAGCACTGCAGTGCACAAATGCATCAAGCTTTTTATAATTTTCGTTCCCTTTGCCTTTCCCCTTTCTGTTTGTTGATATATCAGCCTTTCTTTAACCAATAGTTAAGATGCCCAGGGGAAGCCTTGAGTTGATCTGAATCTCTGATGCTCTGGTAGTAGGCGATGCCAATTGAATTCTTCACAGTATAGGTACTCCTTAAAAATGGAGTTGGACTTGTGGGTAAGCTTTGTGGAACCTTTCCGACTATGACTGGTAATTCATCTTAAGATGAGGCTCAGGGTAGATATTAGGGAAAGATTCTTCATTGAAAGGACAGTTGGGCATTGGAATAGAGAGTCCAGGGAAGTGGTGAAATCCCCACCCCTGGAAGTGTTCAAAAGGCACATGGATGCTGCACTTGGGGCTATGGTGGTGAGCATGGTAGGCCCTGGCTAATGGTTGGACCTGATCAACTTTGAGTACTTTTGCAGCCCTAGTGATTCTATCTGATGATTGTAAATGAAGGACAAGTGGCCACCTCAGTTGCTGTCCCACTCCTGAGATGGTGATTACACATTTTTTTAGACCCTGGTTTGTTGATTTGCTCTGTTCCTTTTTGATTTTCTATTTTTGGCAATGAGTTCTGCAGTACTTTCTTTTCTTTGCTTTCAAACATCTGCTTGGTAATTTAATTGTCTGCTAATGCCTGTGTTGTCTTAAATAGTTAGCAGTTGCTTTTTATATGCCTTTTCTATGCCATTCATCTTTTCAAAGATTGAGTGTCATATTCCCAACTCAGCTGCTTGCTTTTTATAAGATGAAGAGCTCTGTCACTTAAGCTTCTCAAATAGAAGCCACTGAGTATCTTTATCCTTGATGTTATTCCCTGTAATTTTTTATTTTTTTTTTTTGTGGCTTTTATCAGATGAGATGATCAGAAATGTTTCCAATAGGCAAGATTTATGTTTCTCTCAAAACTATACAGAAAAGTAATACTTTCTGGTTTTGTTTTTTTCTGAGCTAGTAGTTTTGTTCTTGGTGGTTTAAAACCTCTCTATAATTTTAGTTGAGGTTCTATTTTCTAGGTGTTTTAAAGGCAACAGAGGGGAGGACGAAGTGGAGAATGACCTACATTAGCTATAGCATGCTGTCACATTCACTCAGGTATTTGGGTCCCAGCTGAAGTAATTTCAAAGCTGAAGTAGGGTGTTATTTTCTGTAGCATCTTGCTAAAGCATACTAAGAAGAAATATTCTGTTTTGAACAGTTGTTCAATTAGTTTGCCAACAGCTGCTGATGTTTCTTAAGGACTGGTGCCTGCCAGGACTGTTGCCCTAGATTCCTGCTGAAATTCCTGCTGTGGTTTAGAAACTTGTATTAATATGCAGAAGCTCTGGGGTTGATAAGTAACATTGAATCCAGGATCAGTATTTGGAAAGTTTGCTTGTGGTCAGGGAAATCGCACTTGGTAGTAATAAAGTATTTAATGCATCATTGCTTGAATTTCTAGCAAAATTTGGCTCTAATTTGACAGTAATTTTCAGTGTAAGAATAAGTATTTTATGTTAATGAGCATTTGGATAATTCAACCTGCTTTAAGAAAATGTGATTTGAGATTCCTTTGTGGAGCTCAAGTTCAGATCAAGTAGCAGTCCCCACACTTCTTGCATAAGCTGCTTCTGTCATGGTGATTCAGTTGTAATTTGTGGTTTCAGTTTTTAAAGTTATAATCTTCACCCCCCAACCCTATTTTTCAGCTTGTTAATGAAAAGTATTTCCTCCTTATTTGCAAATTCTGAAACTGTTACTGCACTGGTGACCGTTTTAGTGAGCACTATGTAGCAGAATGAATCTGCTAAAAGCACCAGAAATACTTTGAAAAATGCTTTTTAAAAACTGGAGAGAAGTGATACTAACTTATTAGCAGTGTCAGTGCTACTCTGAACTGCTTATGGCCTCCCCTCAGCTCTCCCCTTTACTTTTTAGTTTCCCAGAAGTGGCAGATGAGTCAATGACTTGCAGGCAATAACAGCCTTCCTTACCTGTTCTCAGTTAACAACAAAGTGTAAATCACCAGCACCCTTAGCACCTGGATGGGATAGAGATGGCATTTGTAGTCCTTGCCTATTTTTGCGTTTTAAGATGGGGGAAGTGATGAAGTTGCAGTGAATTAAAACTGTAGGCTAGCAAATACATTTATTGATTGGAGTCAAAAAGTAGCATTATGAATCTTTTCTCATTTAGAGGAAGGTGTCATCTCTGGTTTTGAAATGTTTAGATTCATTAGAATGATATAAGAAATAAACTATTGGCATTTTGGCTTTAAGCATTGTACCAACTTTTTTGTATGAAAAAGTCTTTTCAAAACCAATTGCTATAGAACCTAGTGACAGTCCTCTCTGTATTCAGAAATGCATGGCGAGTATTTGAGCACCTACAGAACAGCATTGCTGTTGAGATTCTATCCTGATCTCAGCAGATTATTTTATATTTGAGATGTGATCAGTTTTCACTGTTTTTAAAACAGCAGGACTGAAAGACTGAGTTGTGTTTGTCTCTGGGAACAACCTTCTCACAGTCTGCAGGCGGGGAAAAACCCCCATCGTTATTAGTATTGTGCAAGCACTTCATTGCCTGCCTATGAGAGGTTGTTAGCCTCAACTTTTTTCTGCTCTGCTGCTTTGATGTAGCACCAAATATGTCAAATTGCAGTCTCTTCTTGATGTGGTGTTAAGCAAGCATGAACAGCAATTGAGATGAATCTGGAGTAGTTTGAGGCTTCACCAGATAAAAGACGTGTATTATTAATATATTTTCTTGCACTCATTTTCACTTGTTTTTTTACCAGCCTGCCCTTATTTTTTCAGGGGAGGCACCGATGCTTTATTAATTCTTCGTGAATTATTCAGCAGCAGATCTACTTTTTGTGGCTACTTTGCATGGACCATTTAGAAGGTATTCCACTGCTGAAAACTGCTTCTTCTGAAGGGGCTCTTACAAAAAGATGGGATGGGATGGATCAGATTCTGAGCAATTCTACAATAACTGAAGTACCTTCATATGTTACCCATACTTCAGTAAACCTCAAAGGTGTTGTCCCTCTTTCCTCCCATCACGCTCCCCCTCCAACAGTTCCTGCATGACAATCTTAGTCAAACTAGCCTTCTGTTAAAACCCAATAGGTGCATAAGGAAAATCATGTTTCGGAGGATATGCTTAGCCTAGTCAGCCTGGGTCCTACAGGGAACAATCCAGAGTGAAATTACATTCTTGCTCCAGCCTGGTTTTGACACTGGAGAGCAGTTCCAGGTAATCACACCCTGCTGGATTTAATCTTTCCCACTGAGTATAGACTTGAGAATATAACCTGACTTGGCTGATAATTACCACTTGAGATTAGAGTCCGTCCACATCAAATATAGACCGGGTGAAATCTTCATGGAAGGTGTGTGGAAGGGATGAGACAAGGCTGTAAAGCTTTTGGGTCTTTCAGGAGGGCTTTTATAGCTTAGCAATTTTATCTTTGTGATTCAGTGTCTGTTGTTCAGTAGAAATCTTTTTTGAGAGTTCAGTAGAACAATTTAGGGCAGTTTCTGAATACCTTTTTTCCTCCTGTATGGACAGATGGAACCAACACATCAAAGGCTGCTTTAGATTAATCACATACTTTTACTCTGAATTATTTCAATAATGTTTTTTGAATGCAAAGATCTCATAGTTTTTAATACTAAAGGACTTCTCAGGTCAGACTGGTAGCAGGTTTGGCTGAGATGGAGTTAATTTTCCTCTCAGCAGTCCATATGGTGCTGTGTTTTGGATTGTGACAAACTGCTGATGAACATGCCAGTGTTTTAGCTATTGCTGAATAGCACTCACACTGTGTCAGGGCCTCTTACTCATTCTGCTGCCCTGGCAAGTAGGCTCGGGGCAGGCAAGAGGTTTTGAGGTGATACAACTGGAACCTCTGACCCAAAGTGACTGAAAAGATACTCCATATATTTTTAATATCTTGCTCAGCAGTAATTTAGGAGGAAGTGGCTGTTGCTGAGGCTGGTCATTGATCTGCTGGTGGTTAGTGATTTGGCTTGCCTTGCTTCTGTGTGTGGTTTTATTTATTTATTTATTTATTTATTTATTATTTCACCTTTCACTTATTTATCTTGACCTATGAAGTTTCTCCCCTTGATTTTTCTTCCTTTTGATTTTCTGATTCTCTCCCTCCTCCCTCTGGGAGAAGTGAGTGAGTGGCTGGTTAGATGCTTAGCTGTCATCCAGCCTCAACCTACCATGGACTGTTTCTGGACATGTTAAACATGTTTGAAGCAATGTACTACATTCTTTACAGACTTTAGGAACTTTCTGGTTGAGTTCTATTCTAATCACAGTCTATTCAAAATACAGCATTTTTTTTTTCTCATTGAGATGTTGCTACTATAATGAAATAATCTTCTGCAGTGAATTTAACAGAAGGTCAGATAGACACCTATCGCCTGCATGTACAATGTCTTTATTGGATTAAACTTCAATTATTGCGAAAGGAACCATTTATTTTCAGTCATTTCCTAGTCTTCAATGAAGGTGTTCTC
Organism: Poecile atricapillus; assembly: GCF_030490865.1. Classification (NCBI taxonomy): domain Eukaryota; kingdom Metazoa; phylum Chordata; class Aves; order Passeriformes; family Paridae; genus Poecile; species Poecile atricapillus. The sequence continues at coordinate 14,807,238 of NC_081256.1, read as the reverse complement.
CTGACTCTGGTGGTTTACAGCTAGGAAGAACTTGAGTTTTGGCTTTCATAGTAGTCACACTAGCCAATTCTGTGACCTCTTTCATTCTCAGGAACTTAGTGTTAAAAACTAGAGAAGTAAAGCATGCTCCAGTAGTTTTAAAATACTTTCAAAACATCAGAAGAAAAGGAAGATACTTCATTTAGGACATTTTTAATTCCAAAACATGCAATGGCTTTATGCCTGCCTTACAGAACATGACTACCTGTAACTTTGTCAAGGTATGCTTCTGTTTTAGTATCAGTGCCTATTTAACATTTTGCTAGACTTTCCCTCTTTGATATTCTTAATCACTTTCTCATTATATAAATTCTGCTTGTTGTTGCTTAGGTAGCCTTTCCTTCTCACTTGTTTCCCCTTCCTGTGGTGGGGATTTTTTTGGTGTTTATTCTATGCTTGCTACCTACTTATGAGAAACTGGCTCACGATTGTTATCCTCAGAGACCTCTATTCCTCCAGTCAGATTGGCCGAAGTTAAACTGTAGTGTTAGAATTACTAAGAGGCAGGAACTGACAGATGAATGATATGACTGAATATCTTTGAAATCACACTTGGAATGTGTAGGACCTCTATTCAGTGGTAATTGTCAGGAAAGTCTGTTTTTCATGAAGTTTTGCTTCTGAACACTCTTCAGTCTGTCACCACATATTTTGAAGCCTGATTATTTTTGAATATAGAGGACATGATAATGTACCTCTGCATTCTTTCTCCAATATGGCATTATGTTTTCCTCCTCTGTTTTGGACTGAAAAACTCCTAAAGCAAGCTTATACAAATGTCCACAGTGATGGTCACTCAGCTGGGAAGGGAGACAGTGTTATCTGTTTTTTTGGCTTGACTTATCAAGGCTTACAAAGGACCTCATTGGAGTGATGTCCCAGATCTGTCTTATATGTAACAATTTAAGACTTGGAATAAACTGGGAGAAAAATCACAAACACCCACTGAAAAGTTTCTATTCATAGGACCTGTTCTGGTCTTAAATGCCATTGCAGGGCAAGTTTAGAAAACAAAAAAGGCAAATATTAATCAGCTTCCTCTTTCCGAAGTAATATTTCACATTCCTTCTGAAGTTAATAAGGCTGTGGAATTCTTCAGGGTTTTGGAAACTTAAGACACAGACAGCTATATTCTGCAATTTTTTTATATGAGAATATTAAGCTTCTTGAAAAGGATATATGTACATCAGAATTCTGAACTGGACATGCTGCAGTGGCTGCTGGTTTAACTCCTGCAAACATATTTATCTGCCAGGCTCACAAAACCATGTTTCTAAAGTATGGAGGCCTGCTAAAGATGCCCTTTAGAGGAGGAATTTCAGCTCACTTCAGTGTTTTGAGTTTATAAACCTCTTTGCCTGAAAGAACCGTGCAAATGATTTTTTGGCAGTTTAGAAGCATGCAGGAACAAGCAGTACGTTTTTTGGCTACTCTCTCAAAATTGGCTTGGATGGTCATCTGATACTTCAGGGAGTAAAACTGCAGAGCCAGAGATCTTCCTGGGTGCTGATGGATGCAGTTTGCACCAGACATCAGTTGTTCTCAAACTAGTGTTCAAATTTCATTTGCCTTATAGAAATTGCTTATAAAATTACTACTCCTTGAGTAAGAAATCATGGCAGACATTACATTAGAGTTCTGTGCTAGTATGGGGTAATCTTAAACCAGCATCCAAGCTGTTTTGTAGAGCTCTTTATAATTTTCGAATTCTGTGTACTCTTTGAAGACCTTACAGACTACAATTATGCAGAAAAGAGGATAAAATAAGTTTACTAGATTTAAGTAATTCAGTGTATTTTGTAAAAAATTGGATTTTATTACATACCCCAGAAGTGTACCAACTCAGGCTTCTGGGGAAGGGGCACCTAAGCTTGAGTCCCACTGTCGTGGTTTCAAGCTAGTAATAGAAACTTATTTATTTTTTGCTAGAGATATGGATTAAAATAAGAGCAAAACAGGCTTAAAACTTAAAGGAATAAAGACAGTTTATTAACAAACTACTAGAATAAAAATACCAAAATAAACTTTCAGAGAACCCTTTTACCTTTCACTACTTGATCATTTCTTTGTACACATAACAACATAGAGACAAAAAAAGTTTTACAATCTTGGTGGTCAAAAACAGTTTCAATTTTAGAGTCTTTTCATCAGTCCCCGTAGAGAAACAGAAGTCTCTTTCTGCCAATCCATGGAGTTTCTAGAGTCCACTCCTCCCATCTCACACCACTCTGAGGTGTGCAATGGGTCAAATTGAATCTAGGGATGCTATTTTTAAGGATAAGTGATTCAAAGCAGAAATCTTTTTCAGTTGTCCCTGTGAGCCCTCCTGGAAAACAGCCATCTCCCTGGCTCCTTTAAGGCTTTAAAATCTTCACTTCACTCGCAAGTTCCAGCAACTCACAGGATCATAATCATTTTCTTTTCTTTAAAGTCCACACTTTGAATACTCTATTCCTCCCATACTCTAGCCATGAATTAAAGGAGTCTTTAAACTACTGTCCATCTCCACAGCTGCAACAGAAAGACTTTTCAGCAACAAGCATCTTCTTTTTCTCTCTTTCTTATTTAAACTTAACTCTTTTCTTCACTGTTTCTGGTAGGTTTATGATGTCTTACATGTTAATTGTCTCTCTTTTCTCTGTCTGTTCTAAGAAAAAGGAGTAATCTGTTGTTTATCTAGGTAATAAAGGAGTTAAAAGAAGAAAGCTACAAAAGTTCATAGTGTCCGGTTTCAGTCTAGCAACAGACTTTGAAAACTAAACAAAACTGCTAAACTGCTTTTCTCTCCTCCCCCCCCTCCCTGCGGCCTTGTCCCGGGCCTAGGAGGGGGGGGGGGGGAAAGCCAAGACGGAGCTTGTTACCTCTCCAGAGCCGGAAACAAAAAGAGAACGAGACAGCTCTGAGTGTACTTCTTAAGGGAGTGTTTACAAGTTGAATTCACTTTTTAATGGTCAGATTTGCTGTCAATTCTTGAAAATGGCTGATAATTGGTCAGGAAGAAAAACTCCCATCAGTCACCAGTAGCTTCAACTTCCCTTTTTTTTTAACTCAGTTTTAAAGGTGAACCTAACCTACGACATTCCACCCCTTCAACTTGTAAACACTTACTCTAAAATTATTAATTATATTCAATATACAACTTAAAACAATAAAACTAATAAATTGACAGAAAAGAAGAAACAAATATTTTCTACTTTCCACCCCTAGATTTTTTTATTACTGCTATATAAACTTAAGACAATCTTGCTTTGCTCTTAATTAATCTTTTATCTCACAGTAACACTATTAGTGGTCTAGATTTGCTAATTTTCGCTTTCCCGGCCAACGCACCAATTAAATGTCGTGGTTTCAAGCTAGTAATAGAAACTTATTTATTTTTTGCTAGAGATATGGATTAAAATAAGAGCAAAACAGGCTTAAAACTTAAAGGAATAAAGACAGTTTATTAACAAACTACTAGAATAAAAATACCAAAATAAACTTTCAGAGAACCCTTTTACCTTTCACTACTTGATCATTTCTTTGTACACATAACAACATAGAGACAAAAAAAGTTTTACAATCTTGGTGGTCAAAAACAGTTTCAATTTTAGAGTCTTTTCATCAGTCCCCGTAGAGAAACAGAAGTCTCTTTCTGCCAATCCATGGAGTTTCTAGAGTCCACTCCTCCCATCTCACACCACTCTGAGGTGTGCAATGGGTCAAATTGAATCTAGGGATGCTATTTTTAAGGATAAGTGATTCAAAGCAGAAATCTTTTTCAGTTGTCCCTGTGAGCCCTCCTGGAAAACAGCCATCTCCCTGGCTCCTTTAAGGCTTTAAAATCTTCACTTCACTCGCAAGTTCCAGCAACTCACAGGATCATAATCATTTTCTTTTCTTTAAAGTCCACACTTTGAATACTCTATTCCTCCCATACTCTAGCCATGAATTAAAGGAGTCTTTAAACTACTGTCCATCTCCACAGCTGCAACAGAAAGACTTTTCAGCAACAAGCATCTTCTTTTTCTCTCTTTCTTATTTAAACTTAACTCTTTTCTTCACTGTTTCTGGTAGGTTTATGATGTCTTACATGTTAATTGTCTCTCTTTTCTCTGTCTGTTCTAAGAAAAAGGAGTAATCTGTTGTTTATCTAGGTAATAAAGGAGTTAAAAGAAGAAAGCTACAAAAGTTCATAGTGTCCGGTTTCAGTCTAGCAACAGACTTTGAAAACTAAACAAAACTGCTAAACTGCTTTTCTCTCCTCCCCCCCCTCCCTGCGGCCTTGTCCCGGGCCTAGGAGGGGGGGGGGGGGAAAGCCAAGACGGAGCTTGTTACCTCTCCAGAGCCGGAAACAAAAAGAGAACGAGACAGCTCTGAGTGTACTTCTTAAGGGAGTGTTTACAAGTTGAATTCACTTTTTAATGGTCAGATTTGCTGTCAATTCTTGAAAATGGCTGATAATTGGTCAGGAAGAAAAACTCCCATCAGTCACCAGTAGCTTCAACTTCCCTTTTTTTTTAACTCAGTTTTAAAGGTGAACCTAACCTACGACACCCACCAGCTTGACAGGTGCCTGCAGTGGCACCTAAGCGACATGCTCTGTCTGAAGAATTTTGAAGCCTTTTCACCTTTGGTTTGACAGTTGGTACATTTGTCAAGTAAGACCTTCACTGCTCATTTAATTAAAAGCTCCAGGTCTTGCTGCTTATGAGATTGCTGTTTCCTAACCTGTACTGTATTGAGGATACAGATGGAACACATGGATCGATGAAATCAGTACTACTTACGTTCCATCAAGAAGAGTTGGCAAGTGCTGAAGTGAAGCACTGAGTTTTTATGAAAGTCTTAGTGTGGTTTTTTTGATGCTATATAGCTTTGTTTCTCTCTACCCAATATTCTTAGTGCTCAGGGAGACTTCGAAGTAGGAGCTTTCTTATTTTAAGACAACAGAATTAGTCTTGCTCACTAATTGAAGATCATAACGATGTGGGTATTTTTATTGTGCATGCGGGAGCCATACATAAAGATGGGTTATTGCCAAGTAAACATTCAAACAAAGCCTGAAAATAAAGACCATTCATTTTAGGTAGTGCTTTTGTAAGGATGAAACCTGTTATTTTCACTCAGAACACTTTTGAGGAAACATGGAAATGGTGAGCTCTGACTGTAGGAGCTTTTATGTGATAATACAAAATACAGACTAATAAATTGGCAATGAGAAGTGATAGGTAGTTAAAGCCATATTCTTCTAATTAACAGCTTAGTCATTGTGTTAATACATCATTTTTTGTGTTTTGAAATGTTAATTCACCCTTCAGTTTGAATCAGAGCAATAATTAAGTGTGAATATGTTTCTGTAGAGCTCAAAAGTAGAGTTGGAAATCTTCTGTTTCATTTGTTTCTCTATACAGAAAATACTATATGTTCATATTTCAGAAATATTTATGTTAACAGCTTTTTTGTTTTAAAGAGCTTTTGAGCACCAATAATTGTTTTAAACAAGTGAAACTATTACAGTTAAATCTCAGGATCCAGTTAGCAAAATACATAAGAATATATTTTAATTTTATAAGTTTAAGCAATTAAACTTACACAACCTTGTATTTTTAAGGTTGTGGGCAGGGAAATGTGTAAAAAGTTTCATCTTTGTATGAAGGTCAAGATGATTTTGTAGTGTAACCAATTTATTTATCTACAGCTGCAAATGTATGGCTGAAAGATTCAGATGTTTTATGTGGTCTTCATCAACAATGTAGATGTAATTGCCTGAAGTTACTTAAGCTTTCTCTTCCTTATTGTATCTTACTGATGGAATCCTTTGTGGATGTGTAGACTCTATCTTCCTCTTATTGATTCTTCTATGCCCATGGCACATTAGAGCTTATATTTTCTGCATCACAAAAAGCTATTTCTGCAACATTCAAGAACTGCTTTTGGCTCTTTGAATTTATTTGTTGTCATGAAATTGCCATGCATTTGACTGTGTGTTATTTCAGTGAGAAATTATGTTATTACAATACGATTAGAGGTGTGGAAGTAAGATGGATTGTCGATCCATAGTGCACAGAAAAGGTTGTTATGTGGGATAGGAACGTTGTTGTATTTGGCAAGACAGCGCTGTGTGCCTGTGTTGCTTCCCCTCGTGCCGTGTTCCATGTGTGGTGTTCGAGTATGTGCTCTGCCCTGTTTCTTCAGTCAGGAGTCAGCTTACTGGGACCCCCATCCAGCAGAAGGAACAGAAAGGGGTTTTAGATTCCTCTTTCAGCCTTTCTACTTCCCTTGCTTACCCTTGGATATTCTTGCAAGAAAAACATATTCTAACTTAGCTAGACAAAGAAGGTGCATTTTTGGTTTCTTTACACTATTTTTTTTCTTGTTTTGTGACAATTAAGTTCAGAGTTAGATTTTTTCCTTTGGTCCTGCCCATATTGCTGCACTCTCATGCAGAAGATGATCTACTGTAAGAAATCATGTCCAAGGCTATTTAGTGAAAAATTGTAGGTCACAGCACGTGGTGGAAAGAAAACTATGCTTATTAATATGGAAATACTGTCATCAGTAATCCTTGGAGAGTCTACCAAGAACGAGGTCCTCATGCAAATGAAGTTTATTTTGAGGTTTACTGTGGGCTGAGTTACACATTTTTCTCCAGACATCTTGCCTTAGTTTTGGTTTCATCAATCTGCACATTTATATAAAGATGACGGTCTCAGTATAATTCATGAAGTTACTAGTTTCTGGGCTGCCAGTGTGGATGCAATTTTACACTACACTAAACTTGCTACCTCAGGGGGTGCTTATCAGGTAAACCAAACAAAGTGAAAGGGAGACGACAAAAGGCTGCTACAGGTGTAAACTTAAGTGAACAGTTATGTCCTAAAGAGAGTTCTTTACAATACCACTTAATGCAATAAAAAATAGAAATGATGGCTACTGTTATATTATTGAAGTTTTTCACAAAGGCAAGTTAGCTTATGGTACAAGAGCAGAGTAATTGCAGAGGGCATGTTTTGGATCAATTTCTTCAATTTCTGTAATGCAATTTATTAAAATACATGAATAGATCAAAATCCTGTAGAGACCCTTGGACTTGCAAAAAAGGAAATAAAGTTTGACTTTCATAGGGCTTGCTTAAAAAACAAACCCCAAACAAATGATTTAAAAATTTTGCATCTTAGACTTGCTAGCATGCAGGAAAGAACAACAAATTCTAAGGAGACTATGACAGTATTTACCTCTATTCTAAGGAAAAAAGCTTTATTTCTCTAACTCTTTTTAAGTGTTCACATGTACAGTTGTTTGAAATGCTTTACCAAGAACTCTTCATAATCAAATCAATACATAGTCCAGATTGTTCATGATTTCATAGTGTTAACAGGGAAAAAGCAGTTTCTGATTTTGTGTTGAAGTTGGAGAGTATTCATGTATTTCTGTACTGTTTCTTTATTACTTCTGGTAGATCATTAGGAATTTTACTCAGCAATTAAAGACCATTTTTTTGGCGTGTCAGATAACCTTGAATTTTTAATGTTTGAAAATGAGGATTAAATATCCCAGAGCCATTCATTTTGTGGTCTGCTGACACTTCCTTGAAAAAGCTAGTGTAAATTGCAGATCAGCAAATTCCCTGCTGTTAAGCTTACAACGTCCCTGGTTTTATAATTACACACAGCTGATTTTAAAATGGGTTTTCACATGCTCATTGGTGCAGTGCGAAAGCACCTTGCAGGAAGCGTCGGGTTTATCTCTATCGGGCCGTGTAACGAGTCCCTTGCTGCAACATCTCGCCCCTCCCCTAAGCAAGCAGCACACACTGAGCAGTGGCTCTGCTGGAGTTGCTTCTGTTTTCATGGAGGAGATAGCGGTCCTTGCACTGCAGCAGGTGGAGCTGCCTTGGATCTAACCCGGGCTTCTGGCTGAGAGCATCTGACTATTACTTTGGGCCGTGAGACAGTTGTCACTTCAAGCTGGCGCTAATGTAATTAAATATAAAGCTGACTCAAAAATTTTAAAAATGGACACAGGATTTTTTCTTTGCTGTTTTTATAAGATCTGGTTTCTAACGTGAAGCAACATTTTTCCTGAAGGATTCAACCTATTTATATAAAGGCTTATTTTTGAACACTATGGACCTAGATTAAATGTCAAAGACAGGCAGCAAGCAGCGCTTACAGAGGCATTTTTCTGGAATCTCAGTCACGGATCGATTGAAGTGCACAGGGTCTGAAAAAATGTCTCCTAGCATAAAAAACTTGGATTGTTTTTCTCCGATGCTATGCCACTGTAAAGTAGCATGTACCAACAACACAATATCTTTAATGTTTGGATGTAAGGTGGGTCTATAAAAGGACTTTCCTGGAAATGTAAGCTGCATTTAATGAATGATTGTCTTTGTGTCTAATGTGACTGTTCCTTAAATTTCTGGTTAAATAAGTGTGTGTTTTGTTCCATGCCTTACTCAGTTATCCGAGCTCTTAGTGATGGTGTCAGAAGTAATGAATTATCATGCCAACTGTTTAAAGATCCCTTTGAACAACATTTTGAATTTACTGAATGCCGCATGTAAAATGTCGTCATTCTTCATTAATCAGCATTAATCATCATGTAATCAGTTTATTGCACTTGGCTTTCATTTTCTTCAGCTGTAGAGAATTAAATACACAGGAGACTTGCACTGAGATACAGGGCTGGAAATGCCTCCTGACATCATTTTGATGGAAGCAATTGTTAGTGGCAGGTTTGGGTTTAACAGTGCCCTCGGGCATTTAGTCATTTTAGGACTACATCAGCTGTTTAGGTTTCAGAGGAATAAAACATATATAATTTGAATAGAATATACAGAATAAACAATCTATTCAGTGTTGTGCCAAAAATGTTTTAAAATTTCTTTTCAGTAAAATTAACACGCAATGTCAAGAATATGAGGAGAATGTTAAGTACTGGAAAGCCACTTTGAGATTAAAGGGATATGTGTATGAAGTTACTTTTGAGGCAGAAATTAGGACATCATTCTCTCTAAAACTTTCTTTATACATTCAGGGTTTCCAAGTCATGTTTGTTATTTTTAACAAAAAAATATTTAAACTAGATTTTATTTTATAAAGTGGGATCACTTGTGTGTACATACATACTCACGTATATGCATGTGTGATGCATTTGTGTATATATATATATATATATGTATGTATGACAAAACCTTGATGGTGAATAAATGTCACCTATGTTGGGAGGGAGGAATCTGAATTTTTATGGCTCTTTTGATAGCATAAATATTATAAAACTTAAAGCTGAATGCTTTATTTCCAGGAGGAAGACTTTGCCTTGTTTCAAGTCTTCTTATGCTTCCTGTGTCCAAAGCATTTTTCAGTTGGAAATATGTACCTATTTATTGATGCCATTGATATAACACTAAGATTTTTTTTTTTTTTTTTTTTTTTTTTTTTGTGGAACTGCACACTCCTTTTTTATAAGATATGCTCATGTTTAAACAATGAACTTGGTAAGAAAGCCGTGGGATGAAAATACTCTCGGGCTGTGTTGAGCTGCAGAGCAGGGATGCCGTTCACTTTAAGAGCAAACTAAAAATATCCATCCAGCACGCAGGCTGCACTTTGGGCATGTTGTGGCGGGGCTGAGCGATGGCGGCGGCCCCTGCGCGGTCCCTGCGCGGTCCCTGCGCGGCCCGAGCGCGATCTCAGCGCGGTCCCTGCGCGGTCCCTGCGCGGCCCGAGCGCGGCCGCGGTCCCGCAGCTGCCCGGGCGCGGGGCGGCCGCCGGGGGGCGCTGCAGGCGGGGCTCCCGCGCCTCGTTCGCCTTCATGGCGTCCTTGGGCCGCACGCCCGGCATCGGGCACGGGGCATCGGGCACTGGGCAGCCGCAGCCTCCCGAGCGGGGATCACTCGCCGGGAGCGTCCTTAGCATGGTTCGGGCTGATTGTGCACAGGCTGGAGTGTTCATCTGCGGATAAACACGCGCGCCTGTTAACCCCGAGTGCGTGCTCCATGCTGCCTGCTCTGTGCCTCTCGACTGCCCGCATCCCGGACGGACGGGATTTCTGTTCAAACAGTGACTTTCTGGCAGTGCAGCACCTTCTGCACCAGGCACTTGTCAATTTTTGAATAAAAGTTGTAGGGCTGGATAGTACTAAAAATAAAACGCTCTTGTCCTCTGAGAAGATACAGCATTTGAATGCTGAGTAAATATTTACATGGCAATGTCAAACAGTAATACAGGGTACCTGTACCAGTCCTTCATGTAATGAAACAATTAATCTCATGCAAGTAATCACACAAAACAGTGTTTTCAATTTTCCTTATTTAGATCATGTGAAACTATTCACAATCTGAATGTTCTTTCTTTATTCTTTTTTCCTTGGCCTTCTGGAACAGGTGAACTTTATTACAAATATTTCTGGAATTGTTGTAAATGTATGTACTTATCTTCAATTCTTTTATTGTTTGTGGATGTCCATGACATGAATCATTACATAAATAAGTTTAACATTAGCTGTGCATTTTGACATATGATGGAACACTGTGACCTAAATAACCATGTTATAAGCAGTCATATTCAAGATACAATGTCAAATTGAAACTGTTCAAGAAGGGTGAAATGCCCTATGTCTTTATCACAGTTATTAGAGAAAACTTAGTGCTTTCATTTGAGAATGAAGCAGCTAGTTACTCAAAGTACTGAACTTGGGTTTAAAAAAGCAAAAAACAAACAAACAAAAAGATCAAAACCTCTCTTCCAATATTGCAAATCATTCAGTTTATCGTATGTTGATGCCTAAGCTGAAAATAATACTGAATGTCCTCTTCCATGATCAGTGAAGAAGTTCTAAAAAGATTCAGACACTATCATCTTTCCTTATATTACTTAAGTTTCTTTGTTATTCACAGCCTTTAAACTTATCAGTATGAATTGCTGTTTACCTGCAAAGAGATTTTATTTCAGTTTCATAATCTTCTTGTTTTTTTACAACTACATTTTCAAGTTGACTTCAGTTCTGCAATAGAGCGTACCTTTAGTTTTGTGTCCTTTTTTTCCTTTGTGTGGAAGGCACTGTTACTGTCCTAAGCACTTGTTTCTAGTTTAGCACTAGACTACAGGAAAGATTTGTACGAAATGCAGTAGCATCTTTAATATATTACTAGTTTTTGGTTAGTTTTGTTTTAGCAAGGTATGCAAAATTTTCTGTATTGTTGCTTTTGTTATTAGAGTTGTTGGAAGTTATTTTCTGCTGAAGGGTGTCAGAGTTGTGAAAGCTGGGGAGATGTGAAAGCTATTTAGTCTTCTCTAGCCATTTGTTTTTGACATTGCTTCCAGGTAATTTTATGCAGGAGTGGAAGTGTTGCATGTCAAACAGTGCTTCACAATAACTTCAGTTGCTGGAATGATCTTTGGAAGGGTCCTAAAAGATTTAGTTTAACTGGTAAAGTGGAGAAATTTAAAAAAGGACAAGTATTTAAACTCGAGGAATTGTGTACTAATGATCTAATACTGCTTGGTTTCATCACACTGCCTGTTCATACTGCTTCAGAAAGGGTCTGGCCCTGTGAGCTTTAGTATATTTATCAGATTCAAATTATTAGATTCACTTACTTAAGTCTTATTTTATTGTTAACCTCTTTCTAATCATGGTTGGACCTGTACACTGAAAATGTAAACTTTACCCAGGGACAGACTGTAAGTCAGGCTGTGCTTTCCTGGAATTTCTTGCTTTAGTTGTTGGAAGTGAGCAGTAACTTGGGAGTTGTATGTCTGGTGGGTGGGGAGGGCTAAAGTCTGGAGAAGGAAGGGAATTTGAAATATCTTCTTTTTAAAATAAAGATAAGAGATTAAGAAGACTAAAGTGAACTTCTTAGAATGAGTTTCCTAAAACTTTTCCGTGCTTTTGCTGTGAACAGGTGATCTCTGTTATGAAAAATGGTGCTATAAAATGTCCAGAAAAATTTTGACTGCAAATTGTTGCAGATACTTTGTTAGTTCTTATTTCTAACTTAGCTAGGCCTGAGAGTTGAAGTTGTGGGCCTGAAAAATGGTTTCACTGTGGTGAATTGGGTTCATTTTTGAGTTTCATCTCATGCAAACTAGCACTGGTTTATTAAAGTAAATGGATTTTTCAGTAGTAGTAGTAGTGACCATAGAGTTTGGTGACATTTCAAAACTTAATATCGGTATAATTTAGCCTGAAGATATCCTGTTAACTATGTTGCATCTGAAATGTTTTAAATTAGTTTTGACACACCTGTATTATGCAACAGAATCGTTTGGGGCAGTGTCTCTGTCAGAAGTATGTGTTAAATGTTTAGTACTTGGTTGCTTTGGACTTAAAATTATGGTTATAAATTGTAAAGCAGTCCATAAAGTTCCTTGAGGAGTTAAATTACTTGGCCACTACCTAACTGAGTACTCGAAGGTGTGCAGCTGAGACTGTCTGCAAGTTCAGAGCTGCTTTGCCACATCTTTTCACTTCCTTTGATGTGTCCCTTGCTAGGCTGTCTCTTGTAAATTAGGATCTCCTTGGAGCCTGGATTTGGGTTTGGGATTGCATTCTCTTACTTGTAAGTGGAGTAAAGACCTGCTCCTAGCCACTGGGGGTGGGTTGGCCTTACTCTTTACCTGCTCTGCTCCTTGTTCTGCCAGCATTGCTGTGTGCCTCAGCTTGTCATGAGCCACTTCAGGAATTACAGAAAATTTGTTACTGCTGGGAGAGGGGAAAAAGCATTTTGCTGGATTTGTTTGCTCACTGTCTGAAGTCAGCTGTGTGCTCCCAGCAAGGGGCAGGGAGATGAAATTGTTCAGCCTGACCAAGAGCAAGTGAATGGGTTATGCTTCTTCAGACCCTGGCTGCCCTTGGAGAGAGCTGGGCTGTACTGTGAAATTGTGTCTTTAGACCCCTATGGAGGGGAACTTGCTTTGGATGCAGCAGCACAATTAACTTGGCATGACTGGAACTGTGGACTGAGTTCTTGTTCGGGCACTGGCAGCTCCTGGGAGAGCAAGGGAAGGGGCAGTGGTGAGTGGTGGCTGTTTGACCAACCAGCTCACTTGAACCTGCTGCCTCAGACAAGAGACACACTGTATTCAGGGGTGGTGCTCTGTAGTAACACTTCTGTGGAGAAGTAGCTGTTACAAGATACAGTAGTTTGCTTTACTTAAAGCACTTTCCTCAGAAGTACTTTTTGTGAAGGACTGGGATACCTTTCAGAATAGGTTGTAGCATGGATATTATGTTTTCATGCACTTCATAGAATCACAGAATCAACAAGGTTGGAAAATAGATTTGAGATCCTCAAGTCAAACCTATGACCTAACACCACCTTGTCAACTGGCAAGTGGCACTAAGTCATAAACAACTTCATATCAAATAGTAAGGTCAGTCTCAAATACTGCATCAAAATCTAATCAACAGTTCACTTTTAAATTTTTTTTGAGAAGACTGTAGGCTGTCACTGCCTTTTAGGGGAGAATTCTTTATCGCAACATTTTTTCATTTTAAGTCAAAATAATGAAATACTGAGCTATTAGAACTTAATATATTATAAGCATTGATGCACTCTATAATGTAAACATATATCTAGATCTGAAATCCAGAGCCTGTTTGCATTCAGTCATGTTCAAGAATCTTTTTCTAATAAAGTACCTGTTTTCAAGAAATATATCTGGTTTCAGGAAAAAAAGCAAGGTAATTCTGTGTTTTGTCTAAAGATATTAACCGTTCTGTAATGGAAATTAGTTTTGATTGACCTGTGACTATTTGACTAATTAGAGTGTTCAGAGGTTTTTTTTGTGTGGATGTTGTGTGCACCCTGGCCCTCACAGTAAAACTGGAATAATCCACTTCTAGCTTCTACAGGATCTTGTCTGAGATGGTCTGGAAACTAAGTCCACTTTCAAACAATTTTCCTGTATTTCGTGATGAAATCAAAGCTTAAGATCTGCTAGGGACATTTGGGATCATAAGTATAGCCAAATACAGCCTTCGTCAGTGGAGCAGGCTGCTTTAAACTCACAGAATGCCTACATTCTCTGATGCTGCAAGACATTTTCTCTGCTTCTTGGAGCTCCAATGTTTACTTTCTCTAATTGCCAATGTGGTCTAATTTATACTCTGGTAACGTATCCTTGTATTTTTGGCTAACACTTCATTTAAATTATAATTCTTCTCTGTTCCCAATGTTTAATATGGCTGCTCTAGAGAGCTAATGTCAACTCCTTTCAGCGTTTTATTTTGATAAGTGAAAAACAAGTCAATCTCAGAAAAAAGATGAATGGCAGCAGTCTGAGGCTGAGCAATCCAGCATCTCACTGCTGCAGGGAAAGGAAAGAAAAATAAATTTTATCTTCTGGTAGTAGTGAGCTATTAAGTTGATTATGTCATGAAACCTCTCTGCTAAAAATTTGAAAAATTAGGGCTTTTTGAGTAACCACTGTGAGTTTTCATAACTGTCAGACTTCACCATCTCTCCTTTGGTACATGCAGCTGAGGAGAAGGTCTGGAAATGTTTGGAGTTGGGTTCTTGTGGTAATAGAAGTTGTAATACACTTGCTTTCAGGAGTTATTTCTTACGCTGGAAGAAGAGAGTCTTCTGCTTCTTTGCTAATTAGTATTTTTAGAGAAACGTTTGAATTGCTTCTACTTTACAGTTGGGTTAAGAATGTGTTAAGCATTACAGGAGCTGATAACTGATAGATCATTTTAAGCACTTTTGTTGGTCGTTTACCCTAGATCTTAACTTGTAATGTTGTAGGTGTTTTTGGTGAAGGGAATAGATCTTTGTGTTAACCTGAAATAGAAAGTGCATGTAACTGTTGAGAGGGTTAGAAGTTATGCACTGTTTGTCAGATACTGCTGTGGTGTAGTGTTCTGTGCTTACAGACAAGTGGGTTACTTCCAGTTACCTACTGGGTTATAATATATAAAATAATTACCAGGAAAGTGTCTGGTTTTGACTTAAGCTGTTGTATGTAGATCTTGACATTCTGCTTAAAAGAAACCCTAAGGAAATATTTTCTATCCTAAATATGCTTCAATAACAGGAATAACTTTTCCCAAGATTAAAATGACTATGTGTTTAGAAGGTTTTTCTGTACATTTAATAACATGACATGCTTTCCCTATCACTATTATCAACTATTTATATACTTGGGATTATAGTAGTAGTGTGTGAATGTGCTTGGAAAATGTTGGGATATTTCTTATGGACATAGTAGACCCTGCTGGGGTTTAGGTAGCTTTATAGTAATCCCAGGTGGGACTAAAAGGGCTGGCACATTCTTGGATAGGACCAGTCTTTAAACTAAAAATGCTAATTAACATTTTTATTTATAGGTTTTATTGCCTTGAAGTCAGCAAGGTCAGAAGAACAACTATTTCTGTCTGACTTAGGTTATCTGGATAATCTTTTCTCATTTCTGTGGTGGCCTGATCTTTTTCTATATATATATTTTATTTTTTTTTTCAGAAATACCGCTATCAAGATGAAGATACACCCCCACAGGAGCACAGCTCTCCACACATTGCCAATGAGGTGACAGGTCCAGAGCTGGTTCATGTATCAGAGAAGAATCTGTCACAGATCGAGAATGTCCATGGGTTTGTTTCCCACTCTCATATTTCACCAGTAAAGGTAAGCATTTTTAAAGTTAAAGACTGGACTGTTTTGGTATGCTCCCCAGGAATTTAATTTTGTAGGGCAAAAAAAAGCATGCAAAATATCTCTTTCTGTTTTGTTTTATGGAACTGTTTATTTGTGAAATTTACTTTGTAGGCATTTAAGCATTGATTTAGTTCCACACATTCTAGACATGCATGGTAGTAAAATGCCCAGAAAACAACTACTCTGTACCTATTACTATAGGTAACTGGAGATTTTGGTTGTACTTTTGAGGGGCACTGTAGTTCACGCTGTTGGTTTAATTTTGGACTTTTGGTCAGAAACCTGTAGAGTCAATTCTGAGTTTGCTTTTAGTCATTATTTTAATTGAGGATCTATGTGCAATATGTAATAATCCAAGTGCAATATATTTCTCTGGATATTTTCAGCATGCAGCATTGTTATTTTCAGGATTGCTTCAGTAACTTGAAGACAGAGTTAAAGATTTAGACAACAAACTGAGTGTGAAGTTTGGGAGGAGTTAATAACAGGCAGTTTTATTTACTGTGTTAGTAGATGGATGTAGCTCAATCATATTTTGAATAGCACAGTGCTTTTGTGTGTCAGACTAAATGCTGTTTTCTATAACATCTCTGAGTCTTTATGGCTGGCTTTGAGGGAAAAGTGGAGAAATTATTTGATACTGGGGAATATTTGGGCCTTAGAGTGATGAGATAGGCTTACATTTAGGTAGTCTTGGTACTTTTAGCATGAATTGTTTGTGTGTGATAGTCTCCTTTGTAACTGCAAAGAACAAATGCTGTTGCACTGGGAACAGCCCTGGGGAGAAGGACTTGAGGGTGCTGCTGGATGAGAGGCTGAATGTGACCCAACAATGTGCACTCATAGCCTAGAAAGCCAAACATGTTCTGGGCTGCAATCCAAAGCAATGTGGGGAGGGAGGGGATTCTGCCCCTCTGTGCTGCTCTGCTGAGACCCCACTTGCAGTGCTGCATCCAGCTCTGGGGTCCCCCACTAAAGATGGACATGAATCTGTTGGAGCAGGCCTGGAGGAAGGCACTATGATCATCAGAGGGCTGGAGAACCTCTCCTGTGGAGACCCACTGAGGTGGGGCTGCTCATCCTGCAGGACCTTAGAGCCCCTTTCAGTACATAAAGTGGCTCTAAGAAAGCTGTATAGGGAATTTTTGCAAGGTCATGTAGTGATAGGACAAGATAGGGAAGGGCTTTAAACTGCTGAAAGAGGGTAGATTTAGTTTAGATATTAGTAAGAAATTCTTTCTCATTGAGTGATAAAGCCCTGGCACAGGCTGCCCAGAGAGGGGGTGGCTGCCCCATCCCTGGAAGTGTTCAAGGCCAGGTTGGCTGGGCCTTTGAGCAACCTGGTCTAGGGCAGGGTCTTCGAGCCTGCAGGCAGGGATTGATTTGATTTAGATGATCTTTAAGGCCCTTTCCAACCCAAATAATTCTATGATATTTTAAGAAAAAAATGTTTTGAACCTACTTATGTTTCCATTTTTTCAATTATGAAGAAAAATGTTGTTCAATATAGCACGTCTTTATCATTGACTTAAGGATTCTGTAGAAGAACCAATTATAGTGTGAGTGCATTTAGTAATTGTTTTCCAGCTTTTCTGAAAGTTTTAAAATGTATATGATGATATTGAACCAGTGATTTTTATTTATATCTCCATAATGAACTCCCTGTATTTTTCCATAGTCTTCAGCTAGACAAGCTGAATTCTTTAAACCCTAATGAATAACCTTTTATAAGTGGGCTATATTGCCCTCTGAAGAGCCTTCTGAGAATACTCATGTGACAAAGCTTTCATTTTTGGGAATTGCTAGGACTTCAAACTTTTCTTGCTTATGAAGTTAGACTCATAATAACACACTTTCACATGTCTAATTCCCTGAATTTACTGATGTTTGGAAAGTAATGAAACACCTTTTATGTGCAACCATTAAAAATAGAAAAAATCCTCTTAAGGTCTTTAAGGGACTTAAGGTCAACTCTTTATTCACAAGCTTTTCCTAATTCCTAGAGCAGTTAGTTTTGCCTTTTAGAAAGCATAAAGGGATCAAAAAGTCAAAGAAGGGAGCTGTAAAACTGTCAGGAAAAAAGGAAACTATTTTCAAAATAGAATTAATCAAAATTAAGAATTAAGTATAGTTGCAATATATGGTGAGGCCTTTTCAAAATACTGTGTTGTAGGTCTCTGAGAAGGATTGTTATTATCTGTCTCACACTGGTAAATGCTGGGAAGTCATCACTCAATAGGGAAGAATGTTCATAAGGGGAGTATTATCACTCAATTTGTATTACCATTTTCAGCATATATTTGATTTTTTCAGATGATTCCTCTCTATTGGTTTCAAAGCAATGTATGGTAAATTGAAATTGTTCAAAGCTTTGTTCATCTGAAAACTGGGATGGGTGTTGCAGGTTTCAGTTTTTACCAGCGTTTTGTGTAATTTTGAATTCTGATGCTAATTGGCTGCTGGCTTGCTTCTCTCCTAAATAAAAACCCAAGGCTGCTGTTGTATTATTAGCATAGCTGGTCTGCTCCCCTTTTGGTCTGATGATGCAAGGTGTTCATGGTTTTGGCATAGCTTGTGCTGAAGATTAATTTAGCAGCAACAGCTCTGATTTAAAGAGTGCTTTGTGTGATTTATTTGGTAGGTTGGCTTGGTGCACTGTGCAAGGACCAAGTCTTGGCTGATAGACAAAATCTTGATCAGCTTTCTTCAATAGTTCATTGCTTAAGGAAACTAAATGTAATAGAGAATGTTGTTTATGAATGAATAACATAAGGAGTTTGTTTTTTGTTTTAAATATAAATGTTAAATGGACTTAAATTTTCAAATACGGAGTTGTTAGTTTGAAGAAGTCAGTGGTCTTACGATTATTTGTTGCTCAGTGCTGCAGAGGCCAGTAGAATTGGATTTTGAGGAATACCTTCTGTTATAGCAAGCTCTCTGCAGTGTGGAGCAATAATATAGAACAGAAGAGAAGGGAGATGCCTGGTTCTGACTAGTTTGCATTTTGTTCTTGAGAGAAGCTTTCAAATACTCTAGGACTTAAAACAACTTTTATAACTTGCTTGGACAGGTGGATCTTATTTCAAAGAGTAGTTTTCAATGGCCAAAAATACAAATTTGTATCCCAAATTTTTGATGATGAGTATGTGGTTGCTATTTATCAGATGTCAAGTACTGTAGTAAATGAAGTTGCTTTATTTTCTTGACGGGGCATGTGCTACCTATTGGGTTAAAACATTGCATATTTGCAATAAGCATAAAATAAGAGACTAGCTGTACTGATTTAAAGTTTAAGACTTACAGGTTTTGTCTTGTTAGAGTGGAGCTTTGTTAACTAAAGAAGAAGTGTTTACTTCCTGTGTCTCAAGTAACAAAGAAGTAAAGTTGGCCCAGGATATGTGTCCTCTGTTCTCTGATACTGTGTAAAATGGAATGCTAATGGTATAAAACAGCTTTTAAAAATTATTTAATGGTAGAGAATCATGAAGGAATAGTGAAAATGGTCAAACTTCAAATCCCTCACAAATATTCTGCCCCGAAGTTTTGAAGAATATTTTCAGGTAGTTAGGCAGCTAATACCAGAATTTCTTCAGTAGGGGGTTTCCAAATTCCACCTGGAAACGCGTGGTTCCAGAGTGAGGTCCCGGGAGTTCTGAGATGCTCTGCTCTGCAGCTTGGCCGCGAGATGGCGATGCTACAACAGGGTTTGCTTCAATGCAGCGCTGAATTCAGCGCTGTGGGACGCATCCTGATCTACAGATCCTGTAGATCACAGCCCCTTCTGAGTGACGGCTTTGAGTTAAAATAGGGTGCTATTAAACAGCTCCAGTCAAGTGAGATCTGTCACAGATGTGATATGGTACCAAGAAAGCTTTTAAACTGGAGTGAAAGCTGAGATTTTCTGTCAAGGAAAAAAAGCTTTGAATAACAGATGATTACAAGGCCATAAAATAGTGGGTCGTGGTGCAATAAGACAAAAAAAAAACCAAAAAAACAAAAAACAAACCACAAAGTAATCTTTATTTAGAGCAAACTGGGCATGACAGATTATTTATCATATACATGATGTAGCATGGCAATTCAGTTTTTAAGTGTAGAACCTGATACGGGCTTCCATATATTTCTGTAACATATTTGTGTATTGTGTGTTGGTATTTGGGGCTAATATTCCCCTGTTATTGCAGAAACTGTAAAGGAAACATGTAATAATTTGTAAGCTACTAAATATATCTTGTACTGGAAAAACATACCATGAATAGCATGATTAATCTTTACCTTGCTTTGAAATAAATTCTTAATATTACAATATTCAGTGCATTTCCATTAAATCCGTAATTCTCTATATGAAACTTGCACAAGTTCTTAAAAACTTTTCAAAGTAGTTGATAACTTTATAAATTATATTATCATGTGGCTGCATGTGGTAACAGAAAGCTAGACTTACTGCTTGAGAAAAGTCTCTGCCATTCTCCTTTCTTTAATCAAATATTTTTCAATGATCTATCTCTGGAGATTTTCACCATAGCACCAATCTTCAGAGGGTGCAAGGAAAATGCCTGCACCTGGTTTGTTCCTTTCATGTGTCACAGAAGTGAACAGCTGAACAGAAATGTTTTAGTTGAAACATTGTACTGGCTTTATTAGTCTAGTAAGGGGCCTAAAATTGCTTATTCATGCTGTACATTAAAATTTTAATTTCTAAGTTGTGCATCTATAAGGAGCTAAAGACATTCTACTGGTTGAATGGTATCTCTAGAACAGCTTTGTGCAATCATCAGTGGAGTAGCAGAACACTCTAGGAATTGTGAGAAGTAGGTTTGGGTTGGTGAGTGAAGTCTTTAACTTGTAGTTCTGTAATCATGGACTATTTTCTGTATTTTGTGCCACACAGTTGGGCTGCTTTCCTGTCCTCACATGTTCCCAGGAATGGTCATCTCTGAGCAGGGGGCGCTGGGGACAGGCAATGCAGGGATTAGCATTCCCATTGCTGTCTGCCTGTTCAATCTCCTGCACAGACCTGTCATTTGGCTGGGGCTGTTGTATTCTGCTACAGAACTTGTGCTTCAGGTGATACAGTAAAAATCCCCACTTCCCTTTACCAAAGGAAACATGTGGATGTGATTTCATAATATTATGACATTAAATGCAAATGGGTTCCTGTTTTCCTGTCTCTGAACAAAGAAATGCTTCAAACTGGGGTGAAATACTGCTCCTCACTGAATAAAAGATTGAAGTTTTACCCCCAGATTCTAATCAAAGGAATCTTTTTGCCCAGCTGAAGCACCCAGGGAATACCTTTGAAGCAGTGCCTATGCCCAATGCCAGTGCCCCTGTGCTTTATCTCTGCTTATCCCTTGCAGTGTCAGATATGGGAGAAAATATTCAGGCTCAGTTTGCATTAGAGTGCAAGTAGTCTTTTATTAGAATAAAAGCAGTAAGACAGAGTTTACCTTCTTTGACTCTGAACCTCTGTTGGAGCTTGTGATTGTGTATTGAGCAGGGAAGGATCACTCTACACCTTCGCTATTCACTGCTGAGAGAGGCAGTAGGTTAGTTGGCCATTTTATTTGACCTAGTGCTGTGAGTGCCTGTAGGGTGAGAAGTATGTCCTTCAGCCTTTCCTTTCCTCTTGCTTAGAAACAGCAGCTGGTGGTTTCCTGCCCTCAATCCTTTGTGGACACATAGTTTCAAAAAAAAAAAAAATCTAATAGTGCATCAGCAGTACCCAAACCTTTGTCGAGACAGGTTTTGTAATCCTAGCATAGCACTTCTGCTGACTCCATGCACTGTCTGTGAAATAAATATCTTGTGCCCACTCAGTGTATGTCTGCTTTTTTTGTGCTTTTTTTCCACATGTTTAGTCATCTTTGGAAAAGTATTTACAGGACCTAATGGTATTTAAGCTTAATGGTTTTAAATTACCCCAATTTGTTATCTATTAGTGCTGCAGTGCTGTGTAATAGCCCGCTTATCCTGACTGTGGTATCACAGGAATGAGAGATGGCAAGGTGGTACTTGTTCTTAAAATAGCTTCCAGAAGGGAGAGGAGAAATTGGAACTTGCTCTCATTTCGGTACTGGCAAAGCACAGTGAAACTGTTCTAAAGAGCAGAATCAATGAGCATGTGGAGAAATGAGAGATGAGAAAGCAATGAATGCATTGCAAAGAGAATTTCTGCAGCATAAATCCCTTAAAGCATAAAGAACATCTTGTTGATGTAGGTTTTTAGGTTTTATTAGATGCACACAATAGGCACACTCAAAAAAGACTATGGAGAAACTTAAGCTATCATGAAATAAGAAAAAAATTTTGGGATTTAGTTGTTAAAAGAAAACAAAGCAAACAGAAATGCCCCACCAAAACCAAACCAACAACAAAAGGAAAGTAAAGGGTAAGGAAGAAGATTAGTAATCATGGATAGAGGTTACCAGAAGGATCTTGGAAGAACTTGTGTTCTCATTGCATTATCTAAGAAGAATAAGAACTCAGGGTTATAAAGATTAATGGAATAATCATCTCAGTACTAAATTAACAGTCAGAAAGGCAAATGGAATACAAGGAATAATCAGCGAAGCAAATGGGAATAAAACTGCATTATCTTATCACTCCAGAAATCTGCACCTTTCATTAACTTGATTAAGAAGGCAAATTTAGATACTCAAAGAAGAACAAGAATGGTCAGAGACAGAGGGCAGCTACTGTCAAATGAAGGATGAACTAGTTTGACCCCTCTGTTTGGTAAAGAGTTGACTCAGGAGATACCAATGAAACTCCAGTTAGTAATGCTGAGCCTCTAAAATGATGAAAATTACTAGGGAATAGTTATTTCAGAAATTAAATTTTATATTCAGAACTACAGATTAGCAGGTGATAATTGTTTTATAGCCCATCAACACAGTGATCTACAGTCAGGCTCTGACTGAAATAATCTTTCAACTACTGGTGGTCTTTTGGTTTCTGGCTATACCAACCAAGGTATTACAGCATACATTGCTTGTTTCTTCAACTGCAAACAAGGACCTTTACTTAACTCCTTTGCATTAAGCTCTATGGAAATAACTGTTACATAATTGTGCATTTTTACACATCCTTCCTTCAATGCTAACAAACTCCTTTCCATGTGAAGCCAAATCTTGTGCTGGTAATACTAATAGGTTCTCTTCTTTTTATCTTCTGGTGTGTCTTCTTTCCAATCCTCTCTGTTTTCTCAAGTGCTTCCCTGGAAGTGTTTCAGAGCTTGTGGAGCTGCTGTTAAAACAGCCTTCTCTGTTAACTGGGAGAGTTTTTTTGCTCTCAGGAAGGCTAATGGTCTTTATGATTTGAACCCTGTGGCTTCAAGGTTAGCCAGCAGTCAAAGTAATTTTAATTTCCTCTTTGCCCCAGTGGATTTTCTTGTCCTGCTCCAGTCTGAGCAGGTAGGTGAGGTTAACCTGAAGATGAAGATACTGTTTCCAAACAGAAATCAAAGATCAATTGACATGTAATTTGCAAGTTGGGCTATGATTGTGAGAAGGTTGCAATCTGTTACTTTTTTCTAAATTAAGAACTTTGTAAAGCTTTGCCATCTTCAGCAGAAAGGCAGTGCTTTTGGTGTTAGGAACATACATAGAATACTGGGAGTCATAAAGGAAAACATGGATATTCTCAGGCACATTTATTTTTAGACTAATATTGTACTTTGGTGGTCACACTTGAGAGGAGCTGTTATGCAGTTTTTAATTAAAATGCATTGCCCAAGTTCTTGATAGGTTACTGATTTTAAACTCCTGTAACTGAAGAATGTGGAAATACATGCAAAAGTGTCAGTTTGTGTTTTATAGTAAGAAGCAGTTGACCAAATCTGCCCAGTTCTCCATAAGGATATGCTCATTGAATTCTTGACAACAGGGACAAGAAATAAAAACTGTAACAGATGGACTGTGGATTAATCCAAACATTAGAACAACCTAATATACAGTAATCAACATCAAGTTGTCCTAGAAAGGGGTTGCGCTGTTTTTACCCGGGATTTTCCCTGAGCTCTTGGTGCAGTTGGGTTCATTTTGGTGACTGAAGCAAGCATAAAGAGACTTGCATTAAACACAAGATGTTTTTGTCAGTCTGGCGTGCCAAAAAGATGGGCAGGAGGTTCATGAGCAGGGTGCGGAAGACCAGGCAGTTTAATCTGCCCAGATTGGTAGGTTGTCTGAGGTGTATTGTGAGTAATAAGGTAATGATCTTTTATATTAAACATTTATACTAAAATAGATTATTATAGAATAATTGTGCTGGGATGTTTACTTATAAGTTGGTTTTAGCAGTAAGATATGTACTTATTGATCATGTAAATGACACTTGGTCAAGAGCTATCCTTTAGTCCTATCTGAACTAAAAGTTAACATAGACTTTATAGCATCTCTTAGCAAAAGGGTTAACAATTTTTTTTTCCACAGTGTTTGAGTCCTGAACTCCTGGCTTTGGCTTAGAATACTGCATATAGTGTTTATGAGACTTAGACTTATGCCAGTAAAAGTTAAATCAAGAATTCTGAAAAGTATAAGAAAGAAACATGAGTTTGTATCTACATTTTCAGTATTGTTTTTGTTCCCATGCCTGAAGAGTTTAGGTTGCATAGTCTACTGTTTAAATATCCAAGTTCTGAACATTTATTTTGCCTCTGTTTTTGGTCAAAACCTAACTGATATTGAAAATAAAGTAAGTCCCTGACATTGTTTTAGGTGATTCTTGAATTTTCTCTGTTAAGACAGTCAGGTTTTTTTTTCCCTTTAGGGTCTGTGCTTATTTTAGCCAATGATTATTTAGCTGAATGGTAGTGAAACTAATATAAGACACTTTTCAAATGCTTCAGGGGGACTGTTGGTTTTTGTTTAGAAGGGGTAATTGAGATATAATTGCTGGTTCTGTTCACAAACAGATTTTGTTGCTGTGCCTTTTTAATTTTAGGTGTGCATTCTGCTTGTAAAGTTATGCCTAGGAAACCTTTATCTGAGAGATTAAAATACAGCATTATGTCATGTTTTGACTTGTCTCAGCAAGCTGATAATTGCAATTTGTTTGGATAAAAAGTCAGAGGAATTCTAGTCTAAGTATTTGATGTTGGTTATTACATTTAGTAACCACTGTGATTACTGTATCTTGCTAATTGGCCACAGAACAAATAATGTTACTCTGCAGCCTCTACAAATGCAGATGAATCTTGCAGTAAATTTATTAACCTGTAGAGATATATGTACTGATGTAGAAATCTTAATTATGTGCCATTTTGATTTGGGGTGGGAATCTTGTCAAATCTGCAAATTCTCAGTTCTTGCCTAATAGTTAATAGTGGTTTTCATTGTGTTTTAGTGTGTGGTTCTTTTCGTTTGCTTTGTCTTTAATTTTAGCCCCATCAGTTCAATATCCTGAATATGAAAAAGGGGGCGATGGAAGCTCTGTACTCCTTTTAGGACTTCCTGCAGTTCCCTGATGAGCCTCCCTGTTCTGCCTCCTGACTCTGGAGGCAATCATTCACAGATGCAATTCCAGCTGTGACGTCTGTGTGGATGATTTTCTTATCTCTGGATATTGCCTTTTCTGTGCAAATAGAACTTTTTCCAGTTTCGACTTGTAGGTGTTTGACCCTCTGTTGAAATGCTCTTTGACTGGACTGAGCCCTTGTTTTTACAACCTCCCACTGTTTTTTCAACTCTACAAGTAACCATTCTTCTAATCTGGACTCCTTTGTGCTATACTGTTTTTCTGTCATCTCTAGAGCTATGCTTTGCCTTTATCTTCAGGTTGCTTTGTAACATGTAAAAATCAGGGTTTGTCTCATCACCACAGTACCGGTGCCTTCTACAAATAACCGCTACTGTATCTGCTTAGGCGTCAGCAAATCTTGCTTGATATCATTACATCCATATGGAGTGTAGGTGACACAGATTGCTGCCTTGCATCACCAGCGGGATTGCATAACCTATTCCTTAAGTACTTTTCTGGATTTCTCTCTCAATTGAAATTAAATCATCATTGCTTCATTTTCAGGAAGGTTTTTTTCCATGTGATGCTTTCCTGAAGTGCTGTTTTCTAAAATCACTTTGTAATAGATGTCATAGTGGATTGTTAGCTGTGTGGGAATCATCCTTGAATGAAACTGCCTTAAAACACAGCAAAACTCTCTTATCTTCAGACAAATTGATATAACAGTAAAAAAAATACCTACATTTCAGTAGGTACATTTCTTGTCCGTGTATTGTGGTGTTTTCTTCCAGAATTTTGCACTATATTCTTCCGTGTGACTTGTTTGGAGCCTATGGTGAGAAACAGAAAAATTAATTCTTGAGGTTCTTTGAATGTTAGACAGATTCTTGTGCTCTAAAATATTTAATAAACTCTATAGCAGTGTTGACATTCAAGGTCATATGTAGAAAAAGATAAAAAATATTTTCACCTTGACTCTTCATAAAAAGACTTAGAACTGAAAGCATATAATTTGTCCCTTGTTCCAAACACCTTCAGTCATAGCTAGGGATTAATCAATTTCTCTGGTAATAAATTCATAGCATTTTTCAGGCTATGGTTATGTTTTTTGTGTCTGGAAAAAAGTAGGACTCAGGAAGTGCTGCAGTCTTCCTGTGAAAAAATTCCATTATGAAAAGCTTGTCCATTTGAAAGGGTCATTGTATCTACTGTGTCTCAGGCATTTCCAACCTCCATTATCTATCTTATGCTCATAGCTTTAAGGACACTGCACAAGTCAGACCCAGTTTCATATGACTTACAGTGATAAGCCATTGTATTTTATAAATATTAATAAAGTCTGTCTGAAAGGTGTGCTCAGATTATTGGCATGTGGTATGTTATTGAGCTGACTGGACTGGTCTAGACTAGAAGTAAATGGTGCATTGATCTCGACACAACAGATTTCAATTAATGTACTTCTTATTTGTACTTGTAATAGAAGCCAGCAGGAAAAAAACCTGTTACTCAGAATAGAATAGCTGTCAGTAAGAACTTGTTAAACAGCATATTATGTTGCACCTCAAAAAGTATGTGAAGGAATTTGGTAACGCCACTAAAATGCACATCATGAATCAGTGGATTTTTAGAATTATGTGGCTGTAAGTTGTGGCTGTGTTGGAAGGAATTTTTCTGCCTTTGTTTATTGTATGGAGAGTTCTCTGCTTTTTAAAAATGTTTGCCCTGATCATGAAATATAGAAATATACCACAAATGGTTTTGATAACTCTTGGCTTTCCGGAGATGAGCTGGTATTGAAAGCTTGACATTTAACTGATTTCCAAAATTATCCCTCTGATGTGAGTTGGAGGATTTTTTTAAGAATAAATAAATTGGCTATAAAAATTTGAATGGTGAGTTCTGTAAGGTAACTTGAGTTTAACATAATCTTTCAGACAATTATTCTGAATTCTATTTTGCTATGAAGAGAGCAGAGAAAACCTATAATACTTGTCATGTGCATGGGAGATCAAAACAATCTTATTGAAAAGTCATTAGTGAATAGTAAGAGTTTTTTGGTTTTGAATTATTGTACTTTTGAGAAGTAATGTTGAGTCAGAAATATATATGTATGTATTTATTTTTTTCATAATTTGTTTACAGTAGTCACAGAAATTTGGGCATAGGTGTTATGAACATAACATGTTATTCACAGAATAACAGAGTGTGGACTCAGAGTGTTTAATCTTAGTCTCTGATTTTCTTGAGGATTAAAAAAAACCCCAAACCACAGAACAACTTCACCAGGCATCCTCTGATACACAGTACAAAATGATTGTTTTGTGACACTGTGATTCACTCCCTTTTCATTTGTTTTATGCACAAAAGAACAGGGAAAACCAAGAAGAAATCAGCAAACAGTTGTTTCTTAGATACTTGTTTTAAATACGGTGTTAAAGTCATTTTGCTCTGTGGAATGTTTTCATAAAGACAGAATCAGTGAAAAGTGCAGCTCTGCTCTATATTCCCTGTTTTGTTTGCTTCAGGTTCATAATTTATGCAAGCAAGGAAGTGAAAAGATGCTATTGGATATTTCTACAGGCAGTGATTGAAACTTGGTTATTTTTGATCTGTGCTTTCTCCACCCAGTAGCTGTTACCATCCACCACCATCCTCATAGCTGTGAATTTGTAACGTACTGTACCTGCTACCCAGTTTCTCTTAAATATCTGTTGGCAGCTAGGAAGAGAAAGCAGGATTTTCATCCTGAGCGTTCTGAAAAGGAAAAATAAGGAAAACCTTTGCTTGCTGGTTGGTTTTTTTTTGGGGTTTTTTTTTTTTGTTTTTTTAAATTGCTCAAGATTTTACTCATCATTGTAATCACAGGTAGAGAGGGAATGTCAGAGGTGGAAAGTCTTTGAAGAAAAACAGCATCAACTAGCAAGAATTTTGTTTTCCTGGTTTGTAAACGATGCTGCTGTAATTCTATCTGCATTTTTTTTTTTTCCTGCTCATTCACCACTCAGCAGCTGGTAGGGAATTAAGACTGCCTGGCAACCACCTGCAGAGCTGCAGAGATGAATTACATTTTCGGAAATAACACACTCCTGTATTCTCGCGCCAGTCGAAGCAACACTGGCTCCAGCCACAGCTCTGTAGGCCCCAAACAGAAGCAGTGGGCAAAGAAAGGCTCAACAGATGAGTTACGGACTGAGCCTTCCCGGTGGCAGCAGATAGTGGCATTTTTCACTCGGAGACATGGGTTCATTGACTGCATTTCTGTTGCTGCCAGCTCCACCCAGGTAATATGCCACATGTTAAAGTGATTGTGTCTGCATGTTTTCTGGTTCCTTGCTAGTCAGAAGGAGCAGTTATTTATATGTGCATGATTTCAGATAATCTCTTATTTATGAATGGCGTTTTCTGTCTGCTTTCATTTTCATATTTTAAAGAGCTCTGTATAATTTCTAGCATTAAAGCATGAAAATGGAAACACTAAATGAGATCTGATTTTTATTTATTTTGCAAGATGAGCCTCCAGCAATTTTAAATATGAGATATCCTAATGAAATAGTGAAATATTGAAATGTAGTTTGCATTCTGCTGCCTAGCTCTGGAGGGCAATACCGTAGTTAAGAAATATTAATTCCTTAGCTCTAGTAAGATGTCAGATTAAACAGACTGTGTATTTAATGGTTAAGGAATTTTATCTAAAGAATTAAATAATTGAAAACCTTAACTCTAGGTAACACAACAAATTCAATTCTGTAACAGCTTTCTAGGTTTTTTGGCTACTGATAATACACAGATGAGGGAATGTCTCCCTTACATACAGGGTGTACATTCGATAGTGCAGCCTGTAAGAAAAACATGACATTTTTCAACTTCACTGTCCATCTGCTCTATATGTTTGTGTTAATCATCATCCAAAGTCAGGTAAAAGCAAGCAAGCTAAATTTTAATTGTGTGGTTTTTGAATGACTTCATAAGGTTGACCGTGAGAGAAGTTTAAATTTATTTGCATTAGAAAATTAGTATCTTTTTGGAAAATATGACTAAGACCTATGGAACAATGCTGAAATGTCAGAATTATTTAAACATGGGAGATTAGGTTTGTTTTGCTACTGTCAAGTGAAATTCATCATTAGTCAAGATGTCTTGAATGATTTAACCTGAAATACTACAAAAACTTATAAAAAAAGGAAACATTTGTTACCCTCAAGCACTGTAATTTTATCAGGATAATTTCTGTCTGTTAGTAGTTGATTCAAAGATGGTAAACTGTCACTTCTTCTGAAGTCTGCTTGTTGTTATCTGTCTTTTTTTGCTTATGAATTTGGAGTAAACAATGGATAGGAGAGCTTAGAAGAGAATTTTGACTTTCTTCTTGCATCTTGTACATGATGTGGAAGATGGATCCTGTAGTTTCTCTAATGGGTCATTATACAACTCCAAGTGATGCTTTAAGTAGACATAAAAGCTTTTAAATACTGTGGGTTTTTAAAGTAAAAATATAAAATATTAACATTTTGAATAAAAATTGTAGTTACTCTTATTTGTTTAAAGCTTGAGGAAGTAATATTGAAATGCGTGAAGCTTGCAATTGGACTAACTAGTCAGGCCTAGAAATTTGCTCATAAATAAAATATGGAATAACCTCTGCTTTGAGTGAGGGTTGGACCAGGTAAAGTTCCTAAGATCCCTTCAAACCAAAGCCATTATTCTGTGAATATCTCACTATTTGTTCTATTTTTCTGCTATGAAAAAGATTTCTTACCTCTGGGAAAGGCTGCCAATTTTTTTCATAGGTCTGACACTTCTACATTAAAAAGAACTGCTTGTAAATGTTCATGGCCAGAAGGAGGGGAAAAAACAAAATATTTTGAAGTGGTTGTTAAAAAAACCTTAATGAGCATATTCAGAAGTCACTCATTAAAAACATGAGAGCTTCCTCTGGAAGGATGCTGTACTGTGCTCTCACCTTATCCACCCATTGCAGCTGTTCTAGCCTTAGGAGAGAAAAAGGCATTTGGAGGTTGTGTACTGAGCAGTTTTATTTTTCAGTTCTGTTTGTGTTCTGTCTTGTAGTATTCTGAACATTTTTGATGTCTTTTATTTATTCATGTAAGATACATCCCCATCATTTGAATGTAATCACATTTGCAGAATCCAAATAAGTAATTAGATGTACTTTTCTAACCTGGCCTGTAGAAATTCTACGTGTGATTGTGGGCTTTGTCGAGTCTTATAGTTGTGATATCATGATTTTTAACAAATACAAAATCATTTGATGATTTTTAAAGTAGTTTTCTCCTGCTTTCCCTGTGAATCTGCTACAAAGCCCCCTGTTTTAGCTGTCCTTACATTTGCTTGGCTTTCTTGGATGGGATGAAGTGGTCGTACTTGCTTTGTTCCCTCCATCTTCAGTGAGAGGGAAATGACTCCTGGAGATGGGGCAGCACATGCCTGTCCTCCTCTGGGACCTGCTTGGGTCACCCTCGCCCCAGCAAGGTGGTAAGAGGATTTGGATTTTGAGGTAGGGTAATTTTGGGTAGGGTCTTGTATCCTAAAGAAGCAAGGCTGAAGTTGATGATGGATATGGTAGCACTGCTTTTTGCTGTAGTTATCTATTGATTTATGCCCAAGTGCATGGTGCCCAGCTAACCACAGCAGACTTCCTTATGAGTCTTGGGAGCAGATTTAACATGCTCAGGAATTTGAGGCTTTTATTGTTTCTTTCTTCCCATTCTCTGTGATGTGGTTTTAGTCACTCAAATAGAAGAATTAAGGAATTTGATTAGGAGCTGATATATCAATTTTTGTCAGCCGTTTTAAAAATTTCTTTAATAAAACCCAAATCTGTGGTATAAAATGAAAAATAATCATAAAACCAAGCAGACGACAAATTTATACTGTCACAAGGGTGAATAACTATGACATGAGCTTAGTAAATATACCATTATGCAAATGACAAATACTGGGTAAAATGCTGTCCTAACAAGAGATGTGTGCAGTGCATAAAGGATGATAGCTGTATCAAGAGCACTGCTTTTCCCTGAAGTGTTTCCAGAGCTCTGAGGAGCCCCTACTCTTGCCAGTGAATCTAGCTATCATGTCTCAGAAAGCATTTTAACTGTTGGTATTTGGCCTGTGGTATGCTATAAATGAAGAAACTGATTTGTCTGAACCCCACATGCCATTAAACTGGTTCTAACAGTAATGCGCTGAGGCTGTTCTTGGCATGTAACTGAGCATACACGTGCAGCATTTGATACTGAAAAATTGTTTAGCTCCTTGAATATCCTGTGCTCATTTTTACTTCTGTTTTCCAGGACGTATTTTAGGAAAGATGAAAAGGATCAGGGCAGAAAAATAATTCTAAATCCTCTTAACCATTTCAAAAATCTTATTTTAAGATAATTCAGAGCTTATCAACTGCTTTTGTGAGTTGTTTGAGCTCAGTCATTTCTTGACTTTGTGTACTTCCTTTTAAGATCTTGATAAAAGTTTTACTGTGTCATTAGTCCTAGACTATTACTCTCAGAGCCATTGGAATATTATGGACATAATTCTAGCATGTACAAAATGCTATGTCTAATCACACAACATAGAGGTGTTGTAAGGTGTGTTAAAAAGATGATTAAAAAAATGTCAGGTTTCTATCCTAATCCCTCTTTTAGTGAACATTTTGAAAAACTGATTTCTTATGGCAATATTTATTATCCTTCCTGTATTTTGATAGGTATTGAAGTATTTATATATTGTTGCTGCTAATATTGTGATGAATGCAGGAGAAAGCAGCTTTAAATAGTATGTGCTTTGGATGATTTTCTCTATAACATTGCACCCTGTGACACTGCAACATGAATTTTATTGTACTAAGTTTCCTTCTTATTTCTGATTTTTAGCTATATAAAATCACACATTTGTAAAAGCGTGAGTTCATTTTGCAAATTGTTTCTGCCACTGGTTGAATTTTTTGGAAGATGGCATTGTAGCAGTGATAGAAGCGGTATGAATTTATTCTGTAAAAGGAATGCATTAATATGTGTTCCAATCAATAGGCTGAAAAGCAGGAAATTCTTGGTAGTTTAACCAAAGCATTATAGGACTTTCTTTGGAACCTTCAGTTCATTTTGTAAACATTTTCTGTGTACAGTAGAGATGAAAACTTCTCAAGACTGTGAAATTTACTTGACATTTTAGAGACAAGTAATTTAAAAATCATAATAGTCTCAATAAATTTTAGGAATATCTGGCATGACTCATGTAATGCCATGTAGACTTTGTGAGCATCCTACCGGTTCCCTGCTGTGGGCAGTGGTCCCCCTCTGCTGAGCTCAGGCCTGTGCAGTGATGGGGCTGTGTTGCCTCCTTCCAAGCCCTGTGTGTGACTGCAGTGCTGGCATGTGCAGGTTG
Source organism: Poecile atricapillus (assembly GCF_030490865.1). NCBI lineage: Eukaryota > Metazoa > Chordata > Aves > Passeriformes > Paridae > Poecile > Poecile atricapillus. The sequence continues at coordinate 14,774,696 of NC_081256.1, read as the reverse complement.
TTACCTCAGCTAATCACCTGCAGCAGGCAGTGCCTGATAAGAGCTAAGGGAGTGGTGATAACTGACCCGCTGCTCCAGCTACCTGCAGGCACCGCTTCCTGCCAGAGGGGTTTAGGTTCCACGTTCTCTTTCCTGTTCTCTCACAGCTCTGTCTCACTCAGATTTGGTAACATAATTTCTTCATATTTCTATTGCATTGTATCTCAAGAAAATTACTTTTTCCAGAATGAGTCAGAAATCTGGCAAACAAAGAAGGAGACACAGAATTTTTTGCTTTTGGAGTTCTGCTGCTGCTACTACTGGGGCTTTCTGTCTGCACTGTGCCCAAGAGTCTGAATCTTCAGGCAAGGCAGACACTGGATCCCCTCTTAATCCATTGTCCTCAGCTGATATCTCAGGTGGACTAACAAGTTCTTGCTGTATGAAGCCCAGTGCATGGAAGCCTGTGAAAAAGGTAGGACACTTTAGGGCTGTTATATAACTTTCCTAATTTATTTTATATTGTGATAGTTGCCCTCATAGTTGAGGCTTGTATTGATTGACAAAGTGTTTTGAAAGTCAAATGCAGGCCAATCTGTCTTTCACCAGCTGTCTGTATACTGGACAGCTCTAGCATGGCTCCTGTAGTATAGCATATCTGTTTTGCTGCCAAAGCTGCTGTACATGTTTCAGTTAATACAATTATAACTAAATTACTGTCTGACAGAACCACTGAACCTAAAGTGAAAATCGTCTTCTTCCTGTTCTTCTATTTTGGTCCTCAGTATCAAGAGCACTCTCAATTATAGTTCAGAACGGGCAGGATATTTACTTTACTTTGAAGACTTTAGTTCAACAGAAGCTTCTTAGATCTTTATAGAAAAGTTCTAAAAGACCTTGTCTTTTACAATGATCTGTGCATCCATGTTTGGGAGCTGACATGGTGTCCTGCTGTGCAGTTTAAGACTTCTAGTTTAGACCCAGCTCAGAGTCCTGGTAAACTTTGTGTCCACAGCCTTTCTGGGATTTATAGTAACTCAAAGAGAGAAATTGTTTTGTTAAACAAGAGAAATTGAAATCTTTATGTGCACACCAGCTATGCAGTATCTTTTGAGAAGTTTTTGGTTCTTTCTCCTAGAACCTCTGCTGGGGCCACTGCTTTTATCTGTATTCCAAATCAAAGAAGGAACTTAAATGTCTCCTGATAAATAAAAATTACTTTTTAAAATTTTCAGTGTAGCATTTAGGCTCTTGAACTCCCTTATTTTTTCCTTTTTTTTTTTTGAGATGGGCATGATAGCCTGAGTGAAGAATGTATCCATCACTCCTGTCCCTTGGAGAAAATTCAAAACTAATTTCAACATGCTGCTGATTGCTAAACTCCAAGCATAATCCTACTGTGAAGCATTCCCAGTACAGTTCAATTTTGAATTATTTTGACAGATCCACAAAAGATGACAATGCAAGGAAAACATCAACCTCCTCATGTTATGTTTCTCATGTGCAATTGAAATGAAGTGTCTCATTCTTGTTTATTGGTATAACCACATAATTCACATTTTGCTTATCATGTAATGGCTCTGTAGCAGAGGGGTCCCTGTGGATGCATTCCTCCCTTGAGGAAGGATGCTTCCTTTAAAGCTGTTTCTAATATGTCTTTCCAAATTTGATTCAAGTGAAGATTGCATAGCTCTATAGATGATTTCAAGAATGCTCTACAGGTTTCTTCAGCTAGAATTTGGGAGAAATCCTTCTGATTAGTTGGCACTGTTCCTCCATTTTATTCCTTACAGAATGGATAGGAGCATTCCTCTTTCACAACAAAGGCTGATAACCTTGTGCCATCTGTTGTGGAAGCTCAGAAAATGTAATACAGAGGCCAGATTTAGTACTGAGACTTGACGACTTGTTAATACCACACCACCTAGCAAATGGTCCCTGAATCCTTTTGAGGATCTGCTTTTTCTGGTCTTTCCCAAAATAGCATTAGCAACAGTCAATTCTATACAGGTCAAAATTAATTATGTCAGTGTTCTCCCTGAAAGTAGTTTGTCATGGCAAAAAAGAGAAAAAATATTACCTAATCTTTGATATACTCAGCTGCAATATCTTTTAAACTATACCTTTGTTTACTTGGGATCATCCACTGCCCTATTAAGTGGTCTCCTCTTGCCACTGTTTGAGTTTCTTCCAGGAGCTGTTTGGACTCCAAGATAAACCAGTAGCACTTCCTGACTCTCCTGAGCCACGGAAGTTTTCTTGTGCCTCATTAAGGTATGCCAGCATTACCTACGGGAAACTGCTGCTACAGTAGGTGCTCAAGTTGTTAAAGTTCTAATCCCCACTTGACCAGCATGGCCATCTGACCATGGGATGGTTCATTTCCTAGGAAACTGGCAAAAATGCCCAAACTGGTGCTGTTCTGTCACTTGCCTTTTGAAAGACTTAAGGAGCCCTTCCAGGCCATACCAGGTTTTTGTGGCTGCACACACAAAGTTCAATATCAAAAGACCACACTTGAAGGGACTGAAAAAATCCTCTGAAAGTAGAGCAAGGATTCCCTGCTGTCTGTCTTGTATAATTTAAAAAACCCTTTGCCACCAACCAAAGCACTTCTGGACTTGTTTTCCGGTTTGGTATTCCTCAGGGTGTCTCTGTGCTGTTTATTGCTATTCCATGTGACTTGTTGTCAGTATTGAATTTCATCTCGTTGCCTATAACCCACTTGTCTAATACATCAGCCTTGCTCTACAGCTTGTTTCTGTTGTGCATTTGCTGCCCTTCTCTTTTTGTTGGTGTTTAACTGCACATTAGGATGTAGTTGAGCTGACGTGTTCTCCAGACAGATAACAGACCTTTATATGACTCATTTTGTCTCTTGTAAGCTGATCCTGGCATTTATGAATTTTCAGTCTATTGCTCTACTGCAGTGTTTCCTTTGTATATTCTTGTGCCTTGCAACAGTCTTTTTGGAAATGATACATTGAAGCAATGATTTCCACACAATCAGATCACTTTATACATACTTTTCATAAAAAAAAAAGAAAAAGGTCAGGCAAAATAGTTTAAGGTATAGCAGTACACTGGTAAAATAGAATTGCTGATTAATATTTTTTCGTGTCCTTTTAATCAGCTTAAATTTTGGGTTTTGTAAGTTGCCCACATTTTTTAATCTGTATGGAAGTTAGTACCGTTGTTATGGGACACTAGTATCTGTGCAGCTGTATCAGTATTCTAAATAGGACTTCAGATATTTTATGGGATGCAGAATGCATGGTATAATACAGGATTTTTCATTGATGATGGAATCTTCACTTTCTTCCCGCTCCTTTGTGTGATGCTTCCTGGAAACTGCTGTACCGTGGGAATGTTTTGGATGGGTCTAATGGCTTCTCTTCTTTTATTCTCTTTATCACTGCTGCCTCACAGTGTGTGTATTTGCTTATTTAAAATTGTTTCTCTAAGACTGATGCCTGCAGAAGTCAGTTGAGGAGCCTGTGTTCCGTTGCTCCCAAGTAGTAGTGTTTGCCTTTCATAGCAAAGTAGGGAGGGGAGTAAAGATTGCTTGTGCTTCTGGGGTACAGTTCTACTTCAAAGCAAATTTAATTTACTAAGTAAATTGTACTTGTTTTTCTTAGGTAACTAACTATATCTGAATACCCAGTGTGATGTAGGAGGTGAGAAGGGAGTCAGGTTTCCCATTGGAGAGAGAAGGAACTCTGGATTCTCTCCGTAGCATGTAGGGTAATCAGTCTGAAATCATGCTAACTGATTGGAGTGTTCAGAAAAGTGTTCTATAAGTGTAGATGATACTCAGGAACACCTGCTTTATAATGAAAACTTAAGAACCTCTGCTTAGTTCATCTGAAGGAAAGTTAAGAGATGATGTGGTCACAGACTATAAATATGTAGGGATATATTTCAGAAACTAGAAAGCTTGTTTATTTAGAAGAAAAAGGCATCTGTATTCCAAGTCAGATAGAAAAGTTAATTCTAAAGATTGATGCTAATATAATAAGCATTTTGGAAGCTTAGTGGGACATGATGTAGTTGCCAAATCAGGATAATAAATTAGTATTTCCTATGGAAGAAGTACAATGACAAATAAAGATTCTATTTGAGAATGTCAAAATACATTACAATCTCTGATTCATCATCTAATATCATGGCTTTAAACTCCTCTTTGAAAGTTGTAAACTGCTGGAAAACAATTTATATTTTTTAAAAAATTCCTCTTTTTATTGAACTTGTTTGCTACTGCTTTTAATTTCTCTTTTAACTCTGTAATTTAAAAAGATGAATGCTGGGAAAATTCTGTGTACAGCTTTTTAGACTTGGAGCATATTAAGCCTCATTACAGAGCAGCTCGTGAGTAGTTAGATGCTAAATCGAGCGCTATGCAAAGTGACCGTGAAATACTGCTGATGAAGGTGGTGATAGTATGGATCTAAAACTACATTCCCAGATAGGTGTGGAATGCCAAAGTAGATGCCTATCTCCAAAACTAGCTAGGGCAGTCCCAGCTTTGAGCTGAGTATTTCTTACTACTCATTTTACTGTACGAAAAATAATAAGATTCAGGCGCCAGTGTAACTTAGATTATGTTAAGAGGCACACATGATCAATAGGAGATTTATTCAAGATTTCTTATGAAACTTGCATTTAATATGGCTGAACTGTCTGTTCAGTTATGTTGTGTGTGACCCTTTTGTTTAAACTGTCTTGGTATTCCTAAGACAAAAATTTTGAAGAGACACATATGATGCCCTTTTAAAAAGGAGCAAAGCTTTCTGAGACTTCACCTAAGCAGGTCTGATTTCCTGATTGTATGAATTTTAGGAAATTCTTCATTATTACAAAATAATTAACAGGTAGAGGGATAAACAGGTATTCTTAAGATAAGTTAGTTTCTTTTTCTAATGGAAAAATAAGGACTTCCAGATCATCCAAACATCTTTGAAAACAGAGACCATGTAGATCAAAGTCTACATGGGAACATGTGGTCATCAGAATGTTGTTCTTGTTATTGTTGTAATTACAGGAATCTGCAGAACTATGATTCTTGCATCAAAGTCTGTTAAAATTAATGGTGCTGTGAGAAAAAAGGGATATGATAAGCTACAAATGAAGTATTTCAATTCCAGAAAGAGACTTTGCAGTTGTCACTGATGAGTGTATGAAAATGTCACCTTAGTACCATGCGGTAGTGAAAAGGGTAAACAAAATGTTGGGTATTACTAAAGAAATAGTGGCAAATAACACAGAACATGATCTGAGTATATTTATTGTGTACAATTCTAATTTTAAGGGGGTTCTGTATTCCTTGTCTTAGGAAGGATGTAGCATAAGTAAAAAGGAAAAGTGAAACAAAGCATCAAGAGGAACAATCTAGTTATCTGTAAGGACAGATAACTTAAAAATAAACCAGAAAAAAATAAACCTAATTATAAAAAAATGGGAAAATATGATAAAGACATAAAATGAAGAGAGTTCTCAAGTCTGCAATAGATGCCAAATTCTAAATCTATCCTGTAAAATTTCTTCTAAAGTTGTTAAAGGCACTGACACAAAATACTGTGGACAAAATGCTGTTTTCGAAGGCTCAAAAAGAATTACTTAAAAGCAGAGTTAAATGGATTTGCAAAGAGCAGGTGGCACAAAGCTGTTACAGACAGTGGTTCAGGAAGACCATGACTTTCAGGTTCTGAGATGGTGATCTGGGAAAATTACTGGGCATATGTCTAATTCCTACTTGCCCATCTGCCAGCTCTTACTGCTGGTGAGACTCTTGACCAGTTGGGCCTTTGCTCTCATCCAGTATAGCAACTTTTACTGGTTGTGTGGAGTGCTGTTTCTTCCAGTGGAGAGGGACATGAACTATCAGAACAATTTATCTCTCTCTGTAGTGCGCTGTGTTATTTGATGTTTTTGAATAAATTTCACTAGGAGAAAAGAGAACGAGAATGTCTAGAGGATGTTTGGAAGCCTGGCAAGAGTGCAAGTTAAATGCAGGGAGTAGAATCTCAGTTTCTGGCCTTCAATCGTGATCACCTGACCTAGGAATCTCCAAGTCTCATAAGGAAATGTGATCTGATAGATTTCATCCCCTGAGTGATGTGTCAGTCATGAGATGATCAGAGTGGCAGGAATTAATCTTGAAATCTGGAAAGGACTAGTGGTTAAATTAAACGTCTCAGAGAATGTGATTAATGATACAAGTAACAGGTGAATTCCCAGCTGCTGCCCAAAGGCATTTCTGAATTAAAAATATTCTTGTTTTTTTCTTGCTATACCATCTCCTAAGTACAATAGATACAATGCTGCCTATCCTGGAACCACAGATGGTTCATCTTGTGTTCTGGTGCAGTTGAGAAATGGCAGGAGTGCTGGCAGGTTGAGTTTTGTCTGGTGTTAATTTTTCTACCATACGTTACTGCTGTCAATTAAATTCAAGTAATGAAGGACTTGAAAAACTTAATTGACAATTGCTAATTTGTCTTAGGGCCTCAGAAACTAGCACAAAAAGATATATTTTGTTTTCTGGTTCTTGAAATTATTGAAATTTAAAGCAAGTAAGTAGTTATATGTTTATAGCATGACTACTTAATTTGTTTCTGTGTATCTGTTAGTCCACTTTCTTCTTTCATATTTTTCAGTGTTAATTTTTCTCTTGTTTCACCCTATTTCTTCACCTGCTCATTTTTACCTTTGTTTCAGTGCCCAATTTTTATCAACTTTTGTCCTTCAACTTCAGCAGCCATAATAAGTTGAAGTAGAAGGTACTGTAAAATACAATTTTCTACTTGCTTTTTTGCTCATTGGAAAAGAAAAACTGCAGAAGTAAACTACTGGCATGTCTGTCAAGCTGGTGCCCTGGTTTCAGCAGCAGCCAGAGCAGAGGGTTAGGGAAGAGTATAAACCCAGGCCAAAGAGCTGTGATACTTCCTCTGAGGGCTTTCAGAGATTACTGACTATTCCAGTACAGGGATTCCAAGAGCTGGGGATGAGATTGTGTGTTTAATAATGCTGAATCCATGAGTTTTCATGAACTTGGACAGCATTCTTTCAGTGGCAAGGACTCAACAGTCACAGAGCAGCTTCTGCTAATGAAGGGGATGAGAGTTGGGGCTATGGGACCTGTTCTTGTTCTTTTGCATTTTGTTCAAAGTTTTTGTAAATGCAAGACAGTGTCAGAAAGAGAATTAAGTGTATTTTTTAAGGGAATAGCTTTCCCTTGGGCTGAAGAGTCAGATTTGTCTTTTCTGGTCTCTTGTTGATGGATTTATTTTAGTTCATTACTCCATGGATGCAGATGGGGACTAGGCTAGGTTAGAGCAGTCTGGGAAAGGAGCAACTTGGACAGTGGCCTGAGAGTGGAAACTTTGGAACCTCACTTGTCAAGGTCAGCCTGAAAGTCAGAACTCCACTCATGGCCTCACCAATGTTGTAACAGTGTGGCTAAAGGTTGGTATCTTGTTGTTCTGAAGATAGAGCAAAGTGCTTTTTCAGTAATTGTGGTGGGGAGGTAAATAAATGCAAGCCATAACCTCGCTTCTCTTTTTTTCCTGTGAACTGTTGAAAGATTTAATTGATATCTCTTAGGTTCTCAATGTTTAAGGACTTGAAACATTAGTAGAAATGTGTTGTGTGGTGGTGTTGGTCATAGAGATTATAAAAAAGAAAACTGCAGAATTTTCTTGCAATAGTTGGGTCTCTTGAAGGTATGATTAATCCTGTTTTTCTGAATCATAAATTCAGAAGTCAAAACCCTTGTCTTATTCCTTTCTACAGACTTCTTTTGTAATGAAAAATTTGAAATTTCAAACATATCGATTAGGCACTTTATTTACCTTAACTAAATGGAAATAGGCAGAAATGATTGGGTAAGCTAGTATCCTGTCACAATTAGACCAAAACTTAATGGAAGTGAAGTCAACTCATGAAAAGCTTGCATTGTTTTATATATTTTATAACAGTCTGAGAAACTTAAGCTGCTACTTGTAATATTTATTGTTACCCACTTTTTTTCAGGTCAGTATAGTTAAAAAGAGTAAATAAGTCAAGGAAGTGCTATGCAAAATGGATATTTTGGTCAGTTTGATATGATCACAGAACGCTGAGTTTGTCATCCCAGCTTGCAGGATCTCCATGGTGTAAGAATGAATGAAATCAGCTGAGGTACTGAGCTGGCAGTTGTGGGTAGCAACGAGAAGCCACCAGGACTGCAGTGAAAGTAGCAGGGTATGCTTGTGAAGAATTCAGCTGGTGTCAAGATAAAATGTTACTGGCAGTGATATGTGCAAAGTCTTTTGTAAATGAAGGACTGGCTTTGGTATAAAGCCAGTTTAAGTGTAAATCAAGTAATTAATTTTCCTTTTTTTCCTGACACTTCTATCCCGAAAACTAATGGATTTCAATTAATGAGTTGTTATCAATGACTTCCCTGATTTGTTTTTCTGTTTTCTGTTCATTAATGTGAGGTAAATGATGCTCTGCTCATGCTTAGTGTTCTAGGACAGGTTTATTTATTTTATAAAAATATTTTTAGCTAATAGATTGTTCATAGATTAATACAGCTTTCAATAAAATAATGAATACTTACCTTAAAATGGTAAACTAAGATTCACTGACTTGCTTCAGATGACTTCAGTACTCCTTCTTTAAGACTGTCCTTTAAGTAGTTCAAGGGCAGTGGGGTGCTATACATAAGTGAACCTGAATGTTTCTTATCCTAATTGTACTTTAGACAAGATGACATTCAGATGCAAAGTTTTCATATGTTTTGAATAATGGTTCTTGAAGATTTACTAAAAAAAACCAAACAAAATAACTTTTGGAGAAAAGTAGTGAGATGGTTTTGACAATTAATTGACATGTTTGTAGTATTGAGTGACATCATTTTTCAGTATCAGAGCTAGATAGGTATAGGACTTCTCTGATATTTAAATGAACTATAAATAACAGAATGGGCATTCTGTCTAGGTTTATTTATTTCCTGAATAATTGAAAAATTATTGCAAATTATATGTTCTGAGAAACATGTAAAAAGTACCCAACCCTTAGTGTTATATTTTGATTTAATAATATCTCAATTTCCTAGCACAGCATACCCTTTCTACTGTGAATGTCAAAAACTAAAATATTGACACCTGAGAGCTGCATTATTTTTCTATAGTAAAGTCTTAGAATATGTTTTTTTCTTTGTCTTAGTGCTTTCTGATGCTAAAACCTTAGTTGGGCTTCTTTGTGGACACATTAGCATTATAATAAAAGCTACTATTCTTAAGGCTGATGTTATTTAAAAAGAGCTTTCTAGGCCTTGCTTTAAGTTGCAAATTAAATGCATTAAATTCATTCTCAGTAGCACTTATGAACATAATGAGGAGCCTTGTAATTCTGCTTTGAGCTTAGAGTGCTGAGTTGCTTGGTGAATACAGATGACTGTATTTTAATTAATCTGCTGCAAAGGGTTCAGTACTGGACTTTCGCTTAGTATTTGAAAAACAAAAGCCACAAGTTAGTTTTATTAAAAATAATATTAAGTTTGCATACATTTTTTATGTTATGGATCTGGACTATGACTGAGATTAAACTCAGTCCCTGAGAGATGTGACAGGATAAATTATTTTGCGCAAAGTCTTTCTGAATGCTCAATAAAAAGGCAAGTCTTCAAGAGTCCAGTTTTTGATCTTAAGAGAGAACAGGTTGGTTGCTGAAACTTCCATTCTATTGAGACTGTATTTGCATGAGATTCTTGGCACCTGAAAATTTTACTCATTGAACAGCCACACGATACTGTGTAGTAGCATTGATGATAGCTTTGTAGTTCCAGGTTGCCAATTTCTGCCTTGTTCATTTGTGTCATACACAAAACCCTAGTTCTGCTACAGTCTACCTCAGCAAGTAAGAGTCTCTCACTGCCTTTGCTGCTTTACTTTGGCTAGGGTAACTGTGGTGCAAATTGTTCCTCACTAGGCTGTTTTTGTAGATAAAGATTGCAATGAAGAATTGAAAGAGTAAATACACAATGTGTTTGTCTTCAAATCAGTTCAGGTCATCCTCTCCATCTGTGATTTTGCTGATATTCTGCTGTCTTTGTTTTCCCCTTCAAAGCTATTTATTTATATATTAAGTTCGGAGTTTTAAGTTCATTTGAGTTCATTGTAAAATGCTGTGGGGTTTGAGGAGGAAACTAGGTTAGAGAATCAATTTGTTGACTGAGTTAAAAAAAACCCAACAACACAAAATCAAGCAAGCAGATAACCCCTACAGTTTAGAATATCTAGCATGCTAATGCCATCTTTAAAATAGTCTGCTCACATAGATAAGATTTTCAAGAGCCGTGTTTCACTCGGAAAAAGGTGAGAGCTAAAGTAAAGTCACAGGCATTCAGACTAGTGCTTTTAATCCACAGTGTCTGGATGGGTATGTCTTTTCATTCTAGGGATCCAAAGAAACTTTCATATCTTTGTTACAGTACTGATGTTCCAAGATGGACTTGCCTGTCCTCAAAATCTCATTGTTAAGCTGTTGTGTACTAACTTACCCCTCCTTATGTAGACAGACCCTGACAGTCTTCAGACTCAGCTTTGTTGCTGTGCTTTCTGTCCAAACTCTCTTTGGAGAGAGCTGGGTATCATCCAGGTGGAGATCTAGGGGTTTTTATTCCTTTGTCCTTGGGACACCATGGTAATCAGTCTCTGCTCTATCATGGCAAGGTACAGCAAGGGCCCTTGAAAGAGTAAGGAGTCAGAAACACAAATCAGAAACCCAAAGTTATCTTTGCATCAGTGCAGAATGTTAGGAGGGTTAATCCTAACCACCCATGGATTGAGGCTATCCTGATTAAGCTTACCATTTCCCCATGTCAGGTAATGGTGAATTGTTCTTCTGTTAATGGTATTGTCTTGTTTGGTGGTTCTGCTTCTTGTTCTGTATATTCAGCATATTTTGCTCTCTACTGGCTTACCAACAATGATAGGACTCCTGCCTGGCCTGAATTAGGGCTTGTGTCTGTGCACTTCTCAAAATTCAGATACATTCTTCAGTACTTGGCTTGAAATGTGATTGTTTATGTTCAGATAGTTCTACATGGTTTCAGTGCTTGTGAAACTTAGTAATTTTTTATTTGATTTCTTTGGGACTGGCAAGTTGGGGCTGTAGGAAAGTACTTGTGTTGTGTTTCGTTTTCAAATGCTCTTGACGCTTCATTTTGTTTAAAGTAGTTCAGAAGTACACTCAGGAAAAACATGCATGTCTTTATGTCTTAACAGCACAAGTCACACTGTGGTACTAAGGACCTGCCAAGGCCACAGGCTGGCACTGACTTAGGGAGGAATAGGACAGAGATGGTGCATGAGTTCAGTGCTAGCTGTGTGTTCAGTTAGATCCTCTGGGCAGCACACTTGGATAGCATGGATTGGGAATGAAAAGGCAGTTGTGCTTTATTCTTGTCACTGTCAGACTCCATGAAACAGTCTGTAAATCCCTGGAGGTGTTTTTAGATGAGTATTGACTTTTGTGATCTTGAGGAGGATGGATGCAAAGTTCTTAAAATAGCACACTTCACTAGTGACATGTCCTGTGGCATCCTAGGATGTTGTTCAGAGAAAAGATACAAAACTACACTGCCAGACCTTAAACTAAATGTCTCTAGAAAGAATCTATGCCTTTTAAATTCAGCTTTGTCAGTGGGTATTGGATCAAAAGAGTTTCTTACCACTTCTAAACTTTTGTGCACTTTAGAAGATATTTTGTTTCCTACTTTCAAAAAGAGGTGAAGAATATGGACTTGTTTTCATCAAGTGAAGTAATATTAACAGAAGTTTCTGATTTTGTAGTATCTGCTCAAAGGCAGTGGGAAAGGTGAGGCACAACTATTTTTGGAGTATTCTTCTGGCTATTAGAATTGCTTTTTGAAGTCATAAAAGTTGGTCATCAAAGCTTTAAAAAAGACCTTTGCAGAAGACATTGCTGGTGAAATATTAGTACTTTTTTCTCTTTCTACGAGTATTGTTGTTATTCAGCTGTTGAGTGGGTGGTAGAGAATGTGGATAGAAAATGATTCTTGAAGAAAAACTACTTATAGAAGATTGCTGGTACTTTAACAGATTGCTGCAAAGTGTGCACTGTGTATTTGATGCAGTAATTTAGAGAATAAAATATTGATGATTCAGCTTTGTGTTAGCAACAAATGGTTCAGAGTTGGTATTTAATATGAAAGCACAACCTGATCCTGAACCCCCTCTGGTTATAAAAAATCACTTAGCACTTGATATTAGAGCAGAGCAGCTCATGCTAGTAATTAAAACAGTCTGCAGAGAACACTTGCTTTCTGCAGTCAAGAGATGATCTGCCAAACCTGTGCAGCTTCAGCTTACACAAATGTTTTCTAGCTTTGGGTTGTGTGTGTGTGTCCCACTGCTTTGCAAGAGTTTTTTTATTCTACCAGTGTGGTTCCAAGGCAGACTTTGCCTTACCTTACATGTGAATATAAGTGGGCAGACTGATCCCCATGCCTCTCAAATATCTGATTAATCACTTTTAATAACATTCTTATCTTCCTTTTTTTGTGTTTTTTGTGGGTTTTTTTTTGTTTGTTTTTGTTATGTTTTCATTTTGTTTACGCCATGGTTATTCTATATAAGCATTACTACACTTTGATTATGCTGTAGTCACTTTCTGTACTGGCATACGACTGAAATTGCAATTCAGCCTGAGCTTCTTTGCGAGACAGTCTCAAGGCACAGTAGCAGCCCTGCATGGATTAAGTATTTTGCCTATATTTCTTGTTCCTTGACTGTGTTTTGGTGCTTGGACTGTTGCTTTTGGAACTACAGTTACCTTCAAGGTTTTGTTTTCTTTTAATTGTTGATATCTTATTGATATCATCTCAGGGACCAAAGGCATGATGACTGCCAAAAAAAACCAAAAAACAAAATCATGCTCTTAGCAGTCTTCTGCTGCATCATGTTCGTTCTTTTGCCACTGAAGTCGAAAGGTCTGGAAACACACTGCAGATATGTGAATTCCTTTGCCCCATCTTTTGCATTGTGTCTTCCCCTTTTCTGTTTGGAAGAGAATATAGGAAGCCAGACAGCTGAGTTTCCAAGAATGTGATATTCAGCATCTCTTCCCCTTGCCCTCAGTTTTCTTACTTAGCACTCTTAAAAGCTAATTTAATTTTGTTTTAATCAACACACTACTTGGTCTATGTATTTTCAACAAAGTTGATGCCTCCAGGAACAAAATGTTCCTTTTGAATCTGGAACGTCATGTATTTTGGGATTTATTATGTATGCAAGAGAAAAGCCTTATACCCCAAGCCTCTCTTCTGCTTCTTTTCTACATTTTATTAATTAGACAATGTCATGGTGGGTACTGATATTGAAGTAAAATGAATGGCATAAATGCATCCTGCTAAACCTCAAGAAGTCTTGAATGTCTCTGGAAAAGAAATATTTGTGGTCTACAAAAGCTGCCATTTAGCATGCTGTTGCCAAAGAGGATACTGATACAGGAGCTTCAACACAAGACAGCTCTGTCCAAGTAATCCCTGCAGGCTGGAGAACGTGCCTCAGAGCTGTTCAGTATTAATGCATCTGTGAACGTTCCTCAAAGGAGAAAAAGTTATGATGTGCTGGTTTTGAACTATTTGCCTTCATGCACATTCACAACATGCTTATCTTCATCTCTGCCTTTGCCTTCAGTATCAAAATCTAGAGGTTCCTGGGCTCTCTGGAACAGACCAGCTTGGGTGTACCTGCCCACATGTATTGGAGGGACCCAGTCCTCCAGCTCCCAAATGCTTCACAAGCCAAAGACATTCCTGCCATGTGCCTGCACAAGTCTGAGGATGTTGGTGTGGCCAACATATTTCTGCTTTCTGTCACTGGCCAGAAACATTTCTGTCTTTGTGTTATGAATATTGCCTTAATGATATGTTCTGCAGCTTTTGATCACATCCCTTCTGGATAGAAGATGAGACATGGCAGCTCTTGGTGATTAGAGGAGCATCTGTCAGTACCTATTTATCTCTTAATATTCATGCTATAAATGACTGGAAATGTTTGTGCTTAGGTCTGTATTCCATTCTGTGTATAAAAATTCTGCTGACTCACAATTTAAATATTCACATTTGCTGTAGGAAGGTGTAATGTAAAATGAAGAATAACTATATTTTAATGCTGTGAAGTGATGAAATCTCTCCATGTTATCTAAATACAGTGCAGCTGACTGAATCAAGTTGTGTTTCCTGTGGGCTGGTGTCCTTCATTCTCATCATACCCAGCACCAGAAATTGAGATCCACAGCATATTCCTAGAACAGACCCCCTGTGCAAGAGGCAGGTGGTGCACACTGTGCAGATGCTGGTTGTGTGCTCCTGCTGAGAAGACTCTGTGGCCACTTCTTTCCTCTGAAAGGCTGGGACTATAGGTGTATTTAGCTGTCAATTTTCATATAGATGTTGGGAAATGACCTTTGACTATTCTTTTTTTCTAGAATTTAAAATAGGCTGGTAAAGTTATATATTCAACATTGTGATTAAATCAAGCTAGTTCCTCTTTTTGTACTTCTTTGGGGGAATGGGGGAAGGATTGATTTTGGAGGTTTTTTTATTTTGATTATTGGAATAAAAATGTAATACAAAGATCATGCATCCTTAGCATTAAAAATTGAATGAATAATAAAAAAACTCATGTTCATTTAAATATCCAAGATTAAAAAACCCCTGACTTTTAAACAGTGTGTGCCTGAAAGTTGTGGTTTCCTGGTGCTGCTGCATTTCAGGGAAATACAGCACTTAAAATTATTAACACAAAGTAATTCTTGTTATTATTATGGTATTAAGAAATTTATTTTCTTTGATGTTTTAATGTTGAAATCTTGTACAATGTATCTGCCCATTCACAATTCATTTACTTTTCACCATAAACTTCTTGTAAATTCATTAATTTCCTTCCCCCATGAAGCATTCAGAAAAGCAGAAGAATTAAAAAAAATTCTAGATCTAAGCCTTGGAGAAATTTTGAGCCAGTAAAATGGAGAAAAATTAAGGGATTGTAGGAGTTTAAGGAAGAAATAACCTTTTGTAGCTTCTTTATAATAGTCAGATGACTTTTGACCTCTATTCAATAATTTGTGCATTGCATTGATTATATATGCCCAGCAAATTGACTGTTGTGTGGTGGTTCAATGGTGCTCTTTAAATAGAGTGAGAGAGCACACAACATGCAGACCTAGCTAATGCAGAGCATGTAGGGTTTCTTCCTATGACCATAATCTAGAAAACATATTTTTAAATTCCTCAGGAAGAAATATTTTCATTTACCTTCCCTTAACAGTTTGGTTGGGTGTTTGGTTAGGTTTTCTTTTTTCATTAGGGGTGTTTTTTGGGTGTTTGGGTTTTTTTGGGGTTTGTTTGTTTGTTTGTTTGTTTGTTTTTTTGCAAAAACGACTCTTAGTATTGCAACTTTGATGACTACTCGTGGTGGTGAGATGGGAACACTCAAGCGCTCTGATTTAATGAGGAGCCCAAGAATGGAAATACATCCAAATCCTCATATCCAGCCAAGGCAGCAGCTCCGGCACCCGCAGTGGGCATCGAGCACCCGGGCACCTTTCAGCTCCTCCACGCTGCCGGTGTCTGCCAAACACAGAGGGAAATTTGTAAACCTACGGGACAGTGTAAAAAAGAGCCCTACAAAAAGCACAGCAAAAGTAAAAGCTGCTAGTGGTTGGGTGTCTGATGGCTCATGCTCTAATTGCTCTTTAGGAAAGGTAGGTGTTGCACTGTGTGTTTGGAGATGTGCATTTTTGTGCAAACTGTAGAAAGTATGTTGCATTTTTTTCTTTCTGTAGTTTTATCCCTGCTGTTTCTAATGATTTCCTTACTTAATTTTCTTTTGTATTTTATTGCTAGCAATCAAAGTAGCAATTACTGAAATCAGATTGGCAAAGGAATACTTGTTCTCATGTTTTCCACTGAAAGTTGCTGCACTTTATATAATATGGGGCTTTACAGTAATTTCTTGAAAGTGAGGGAAGTTTAGTTTGCTTGATTTTTGTTTTCCAGAGTGTATCTTTTGGTTGTTTACTAACAGTGTTATAGAATTTGGTTTAGGTGGTCTCCTTGAGGATGCCTATGGTGCTCTGATATACCTGCACAGTAGTTGGTATTTCCTTGCTGAAGGACTTGCTGTGTGTGAGTTAAACACAAGAAAATGTATGTGTTCTTACTTTTCACAACATCTGGATGTTGTTAGATTTGTGGGTACTCAGTTGATCACTTAAAGGCATTGTTATCTTGGCTTTCATAAACATACCACTTAGATGATTTTTTTAAATATAAGGTTTAAAGTCCATCATTATACTTTGATAAATATCACGTATATTTTTTTTTACTATTGTAGCAGAATAACTTTTCATTGTAAGTTTTAGCACATTTATTTAGGCTGGCAGATCTGTTCAAGTGAGTTATAGTTCAAGTCATGCATTCCTACATATAATAATGTATCCTAATTGTGTGCTGTAATTCCATATGTATTCAAAAGATGGCTTTTAATTGGCCTGCTACTTTCTTTCTGTTTTATATTGGTTTGTATCTGTTTAAACCGCAATCATTAAATGCTTTAGTCAGATATCTTTATTGAAAGTTATTTTGGGAATAAGCTTTTATTTGTCAGAATACCTCAATGTATGTTAGGAGAATTCCTAAAATTGCAAATGTTTCTTGAAGATTCCTGGAAAGCAGAGTGCTGAGATGGTACTCTGGGATCTTATTCAGGTGCTGTCGCAGGTACCTGTAGCATATAATCATTTGCAGGCTGATTGTGTATCTTAATAAAATAGAATCATGGTTCTTCTGTTATAAGGAAGTTCTAGGCCTTCTTTATCTAATGATTGAAAATATTTTAATTTTCTGCATTGTCCTTCATTGTGATTGCCACAGTGCCTGCATCAGTTCAATGTATTCTATGAAACATTCGAGTGAAGGCAGTCTTGCCTTCACTTGGATTTGCATATGCTGTGAGAGTGGTTGCCAGTGTTGTCTCTTTCCTCGTCCACATGGTAGTGGAGGTGGCTCTACAGGAACACTGCCAGGATGCTTGGAGGAGCAGGGAGCTTTTAAGGTTCACTGGATCCTAAACCAATAGCACAAAGGGAAAATACAATGATAGTATGAATAACTTATGAGACTGGACCCTGGAAGAATTACAGTACCATGAACAAAGTCAGTTTTAAAATAATGAGGCTGAAATTTAAAACTGGTCAGGAGGGTTTTTGAAGCACTTGGGGATGAGAAACACATAGACAGGAGAGAGTTAGGAATTGGAGAAAAAAAGGAAGCAGGAAAATAAAGCTGACATTTGGTGCAAAGAGAGGGGGGCAGGTTGTTTATCCCATAAGTCCATTGCAACAGTGGTCATTTTTTTTTGCCAGATGGAAGGTCAGGGAAGTGAACGGTCAGGATCTCAGAACATGTTCCATTGAGTTTTAACCTTCTCTTACTGCAGTAGTGTAACTGTAAAGCTAATGCTTAGCTGTTCAGCCATAGTGTTGTGTTGTATTTTGGTATGTAGTATATCTGAAATTTTGGCTTATAGGATTTTTAGTGTGTACCTACATTGAAAGCTACTTACTTTGGAACAAGGCAGACTTAAAGATGTGCCTCATTTTTTGGCATGTGTAGGGCTAAGTGGTTGCTTGAGCTGTTTACTTTGATCTGTCACCTAAAGGCTGTGTTGTTCTTTTAAGTACCCACAGGTTTATTGCACCGAGCATTTCCTGCATCCTTTTCAAAAGGCATATTAATATTTTTCTAGACCAATTTAGATTCTCCTCACCTTCCTCTTTTTAAACACTTGAAATATTGTGCTTTAGTCTGTAGATGTAAGAATGCTTTAATGACATTAGCATGTCATTAAAAGCACCTCTCAAGATACCAAATATATTTTGTTCTTGCATCTTTCTGTAATTGCAATGTTTTTCACCAGCTTTTATTTTGAGTAGATTGACTTTGAGCTGAAAAAACTGTTGAAATACCATATGTACATTTAATATGTCTTGCTGTTCTTGGACTGCTAATGCAAATAGTATTATTTCCTATTACTCTTTAATTTGGCTGGTGTTGATGTATGCTGCTTTGAATTTTAAGATACCTCGAACTTTTTAAAAGTTAATACTGTTATATTCTGGGGTTTTTGTTCACTTTTGGGGTATAATATTTTCTTTAGTCATTATGCTTCATTATTTTTCAAAATCACAAGAATGTCTTGGAACAATTAAATTGCAAGAGCTTTGATCTGCTGTTCAGCTTGTAATGCTGTTGATAGTTGCCAGCAGTTTGTGTTGCTGACAGCTTGTTGACAACCAGTATGTGAACATCTCAAAAATATTTGAGTCAATGTTTTGCTCAAAATGCTGTATGGAATCTTATTCCCTTGCAGCTTAAATGTCAGTAGGTTTCCTGGTTATTATTTTAATGAAGATTCCTAAGACCAAAATTCTCCTAGTCTGCAGATGTTTCCTAAACCTATGTGAAGATCTTTGAGAAGTAAATTGAATCTGGTTTAGGACCTTCCATGCATTCGACTAAAAGGTTTTCTTTGATTTTTGCTAGGTTTAGAAACCATGAGGTACTTCTGATTTTTCCTCTTTATCAAAGA
The DNA here is from genome assembly GCF_030490865.1 of Poecile atricapillus. Taxonomy (NCBI): domain Eukaryota; kingdom Metazoa; phylum Chordata; class Aves; order Passeriformes; family Paridae; genus Poecile; species Poecile atricapillus. The sequence continues at coordinate 14,756,049 of NC_081256.1, read as the reverse complement.
GGAATATTAGCTTTGAGTGCTGTTAACTTCAGCCCCTGCTTCTGGATTCTGTTGTGAAACCAGCCCACAAAAAGCCTGAGTCTGTCCGTTGACCTGAGCAGGTTTTTTGTTTGACCCCAAAGTCTCAGTGCTGCGAGGGGGAGTGCCTTGGTGTGAATAACCCACATGGGCATTTCCAGCTACTTTGGGTTCCTTGCCATCAGGGCAGTGCTGCCAATGTGCTGCCATGAACAGTGTGGGTCAAGGGGAGTGTCTGTGTTGAAGTTAAGTCTCCAAATCCATGTGCTAGTTCATAGTTGTTTAAGCTATTAAATTTGAGTCTCGTTTGTTTAAAACTGTTTTTCTAGTTTTCCTTATTTTTGACTTTTTGTTGGTGATTTTTAGCCCACAGAAGCTGTTCCTTCCTCTTCTCCCATTGTCCCTGTGATCCCTGTCCCACCAGTCCCTGCTGAGACCATCCCATCCACCATACCACAGGTTTTTATTCTGTTCTGTTTTATTAAACTTTTTCAACTTTTATTTCTTTATTTTATTTTGTTGTTTTGTTGAAATACGCCTTTTGCTACTCCACACTCAGGTTTGAGGTGAACTGTTAAATACATTAGAATTTCACTGTATCTTTTGTTCATTTTGTGACAGCTTTCAGTACATTTAAATATTTATATTTTCATATAGAAGTGACTTAAGATAAAAATAACCAAAATGATAGAACCAATATGATATTTTGTGTTCACATAATAACTTTAGAGCCATTTCACCCTTACTAAAGCGTTATTGCTTGATTTATAAAGAAAATGTTTTCTCATCTATAAATACTTAATACGTGTCTTTCTTTGGTTGCACTTGCATGGTGTTTCTCATGTGCTCCACCCATTTGTTGGTATTAATGTTTTGGGGGGCATTTAGAATACAAAAGATATCTTTTTGACTCCATTCCTAACATATTTGACTCATAAAATGTGTTTCCGTTCTGAGTCTTCATGCTTTAGGTCCCGTAATGTCCACATGCCCCACAAAACAAAATCAAACCCTGTCAACAGAAGTGAAGTCAGTAACATGAGTTAATGTTAGTATCTCCCATGTATTTTGGAATATGTGACTGTAGCATGGCAAGCTATGGAACAGTCTAGGACAGACAGCAGTTACATTCTTGCAAATAGATTATCATTCTACCTTTATTTTTTTGTAACTTTACTGTAAGTTTCAGAGCAGAACTCTGAAATGATGAGTGCACACCTTCTGAAAAGATGGGTCAATTTTTTGAATTGCTTAGTGACAGATATTTATGAGCTTTAAAAGGAAATGAAGCTATCCATAATATTACTTGAAAATTTTTGCAGTATGGACGTCAGTATTTTTTCTTTTTAATTTTTACTTTCAGGCTACTTGACTAAACTGCAGAAAGTGAAAATCTTTGTCTTTGCTGAGTTTTTGATTTTTGCATAATCCATAATTAGCAAAAATTTTTGCAGTTGCCTGTTTTATAGTGCAATTTCCAGTAGATGTGTGTTTATTTTAATCTGTCACCTGTACTTCTTCCATTAGGAAAACCAGAAATTTGATTAGTTTTAGAAATACTCCCTTCTAATAGGGGGATTCTGCCCACATCAAGATTTGAGGTGGACAGGCCTGTGCAACCATGTCCAGATAGTACCTTTGGAATGCCTGGCACAGTTTTTCTCATTCATCTTTGAAAAAGATGGTAAATTGCTGCTTCTTGATGGAGAGTTTGGATGAATGTAGGAGTGTTAGGAACAACCATTTAACTTACAGAAGGGGCTTTGCACTGGTTGGCTGATTCGTATCTCAAACATCCTGTTCAACAAACCTCACCTACTAACAGCAATTTTGGTTTTAGTTTGTTGTTGTTTTTTTTAACGTGAAAGGAAGAACACTTGTCTGCCTCAGAAATAAAAATCATGGGGAACCAGCTTTCGTAGGCACTGTGTATGTTGAATATAATTGGATGCTGCAAAATCCTAATATTAAATAAAAATACATTCCAAAATATAGTGAGAAGAACATGACTGAGGAATTCAACCTTTCTTTCTTCTGAGCAACACCATAAAAACATATGGTTTAACTATATTTACTGTAACCTTAACAATAAATGATGATGATGAATAATAGATTGGGATTTTTAGTATAGGATCTTATTTTTAATTTACATGTATTTTAATAGAACCTGCACTTGAATAAGAAGCAGAAAAGGAAATTTAACATAGTGGCAGAAGATGGTTGTGAGGGATAGTGTTGTTTTGACAGAGGTTTTTATTAACTTAACATTAATAACTAGTGCTTAATGTCTTTACTGCATGAAGTGTGCCTATGCTTCTACTGAGAGAATTGCTGGGTGAGAAAGGCTTTTGATGGCATTTTGACAGTCATATGTGTCATCCTTTTTGTTTCCTCTTACTTTTAATTGTCTGCTCTGTTAATGTGTGTAGGTCCCACCTGATTTTAGTACTTATTAAATGACACAGGCTTAATTTCTGACACTTGATAGCAGATTGATGTCTCCTGTCTAATGGTGGGAGATTATTCATCTCAGTCTTTTGAAAGGCACTTCTGAGTCATCACTTCCTAGGTTTGGGAGCTTTTAAAATCATAAATTTTTCAGAAACAAAAATGCAAGAATATGAATAGGTTAATGCAATTGTCATGTTTTTGCAGCTCTTAACTTTATCTTTGCATGAGTTTAATACTTTTTTTTTTGCAGCCTATTAAATTATCCCTAAATTTATTTCCACACACACACATACCTAGGAGATTAAAAAAGGAATGTCTTAATTTTAAAGATAATTTTTATACGTATTAAAAGCCCCCTCAGATTCATTAAAGCAATAAGGAGATTAACTTTGTTTAGCGCCACTGAACTTAATAATTAGCAGTAATTGGAGTCTGGAATATATCTGGACACTCTTTGTTTGTTTTGCTTATGTTCCTAGAGCAGACTAGAAGCTGCCTATTTTAAAGGCAGATAGTTGATGGATAAATAGGAAATCTGTTTATTTAGAAATATTTCTGAGAAATGCCATCAATTCCTATGGATTTGCTTTCAGTTGAAACCACATTTTTCAAAGAAAAATTCCAGTAGTATGAGACTAAAAGTGTAAACTTACTCTACTGGTTCCTGGCTTGTAAAAATGCTAATAATATTATTTTAGCTTTCTATGGCAATAATCTCTGACTGCTGCTTGTTAATCCTTAACAATTTTATGATGGAAGCATGCACTGCTTTATGGTAAATGAATGCTTGCTGTGGGTTTGCTTTTTCAAGTCAGTTTTATAGGTCCTTTCTTGCTTAAAATGCATTTCTGCGGGTTTCCATTTTTCAGTTTGTGGAGGGGGGGTAGTGGCTGCTCCTGATGGGAAGAAAGGGATATCGAATCCACCAAAAACTGGTTTTGAGATACTGAGTGGTGGTACAACCTCTGCATATCATACCACAAGTACTGGGGTATCATGCCAAATGCTAGCATGACTCAGGTTTTCTTTTGAAAAACAAAGTAATAAATGTCAAAACTTAGATATTAAATATGATCTCAGACTTCCCTAATGGTATGGTTTTATGTCAGGGAAGCAGTTTGTCCAGTACAGTAGCAAGTGTTTCAGAAGGTCAGTTTTGAGATTCTCAAGGTCAAGCTACCTTTTAACAGAACTTTGAGAAAGCTAAATGCTGTAAAATTATGATTAATAGCATTTTCTTATGCTGTGTAATTTTTTTTCCTTCATTTTTAAAGGCAAATCCCCCTCCAGTGCTGGTGAATACAGATTCTTTGGAGACTTCAACATATGTAAGTCCACATTTGCTTTCGATTATAACTTTAAATCGTGTTTTATGGATGTAGCTGTGTATGCCTGTTGTTGCTGTTTAAGAAGACCTATTTTATCTCTCTGATGGTACTTGATTTCATCAGCTCTCATGATGGTTATTTAAACTCCTTAACTGTTTCATGAAAACAAATGTTGCAGATTGCAGGTGGGAATTTTGCTGTGTACCAGTGTGTGACAGTGCAAAACACAATTGAGGTTCCAGAGGTTCAGTGTTCAGAGAACAATCTGTTTCTTCAACTGTGCAGGCAGATACTTTAATATTTAATGTGCCATTTCCGTTGTACTTCTCATAAAAGCAGTTTTTCTTACAGTGGCTTTACTTAAGGTTTTAGGGCTCTAAACGTTCATGAAAAGGAGTTGGTTCTGTTTGAAGCATTAAGGTACTAAGTGTAGTTATACAGAGGCTGAGATTTTAATTTGTCAGGCATAATTACAACTTTTATATAGAAAGTCCTTCATCCAGGACTGCAAATAAAGCTTAGCTTCATGGGTCTGAGATCCCTTTAAAGCTTGGAAAAGATAGACTACGTCAGTGATTTTTATCATGCAATATATCCTTGTCTCTGCTAATGTTTGGTTTGTTAGATGAATAAATTCAAAGGTAATTTTTCAAAAACAGAGAGAGAGTGTAGAACTGAGCTAAAGGAGAAGATAAAAATTATGGAGGTTTTTGTTTGCTCCTGTTTATCTAGATGATATTTTAAATTGGATTACAGGGCTTTGTACATTGAAATAAGAGACTGCTTAAATATATTAGGATCAGCTTTGTTTTGTGTAATGGCAGTGAATAGGGAAATGATTAATCAACTTTGTTATTTATTTAATAAAAAAGAAAAGAGTGCTGCACACTGATCAATCATCATGAACCTTTTGCAGGTACTGTAATGCTGGGTGACTGCTTCAATTAGCACGTATTGTCATTCCTGTAGATAACAGCCCAAGGACTAAGCTACCATAAAAACTTCCTCATCACAGTGGCTTCTTTTGTGTTGGTGTAGCAATAGATCCAGTTTCAAGTATTCAGAAGGTCAGGACCTCATCCCTTTTTAAAAGAGAAATATCATGTGTTAAAACCACCATATCTTTTCCACTGAACAAACTGCTAAGGACATAATCATTTTTGAGGTACTTTTCAAAGATGATCATCTGTTATGTGTGGAATGGATATGGCTTCTATTATATTAAGGGGAGATATAATTAGAGAGTGAGGGATAAAAGAGCTTGATATTAGACAGCCTGTAAAAGTAATGGCATTGCCAGCTTCTGGAGCATTTAAATACATTAAATGAACATAGGAGGAAGGAAGTAGCTTGATCTTAATTTTATTTGTGGTGAATTAAACTCCCTTTTTAAATTCTCTGCTAGAAAATGGTCAGATTTTAAAATGCTTTTTTCTATACATGTTTTTTATCTTTAGTGTGTTAAGACTACAGAAGTCTTATCAGATATTCTGTATCTTAAGAATAGACAAAGTCCTTTGTAAAATAATAGTATAAATGTCATTTCTTACCTTGTTAAATATTTCATCCTAAAAGGCTAGAAATAGGGAGTTGTCTGTAGCTACTGTAGGTAACTGTGGAGGAAAGAATTTGAGTCCCAAGATATCTTGTAAAAAAGCTTACGCTTGAATATTAAATTTGAATAAGAATTCCTTATTTAATTAATTTTGCTTAATTCTGATATTTTTTGCTTCTGGTATTTGATTCTTTCCTTGATTCTAGTTCTGTAGGTAGCAAAGAATGTGGATATCCTTTTAACCAGAGGACGACAAGGCTTCTTTCTAGGATTTCAATTTTTTATCAAGCTTTATAAAGTGTTCTTCTAAACTCTTCTTCTCTTTTTGTCCCTATCTTAAAATGCTGAACTTCGTATGTATGTATGTAACATGATAAATAGTAGCATAAACAGCTGTTAAATGTTACTTTAGAAGGGTCTTACCCATTTCTTATCAGAAGGTGATATAAGGCATCAGTCTTTGATTTTTCTCTGCTCAGTGTGGAACAATAGGAAAATGCTGCTCTGTTCTTCCTTACAATTCTTTACTCCACATCCTCTTTCTTTTTTCTCAGTTTCATGTTGCTGTATAGCCTGAGGAACATCTGAGAATCTCAAGTGCATTTTTTCTTTCTGCCAATCAGAAACAGAAGGCCTGTGCCTGACACTAGTTGTGTAGAGCAGTCTGCTCTCTGAACAGGCAACTTTTAAAGATTGTCTGATTCATAAATACAGAGTGGTGTGAAAATCATGTGTGCCCTCTGAGCCCAGTGGTCACTGTGGATCAGCTGAGATTTGATGGCAGTGAACTGCCAGCCAAGCAAACTGGGTTGTGTTAAGTGTAGTATTCTCTGTAAGCCTCACTTCTCTTTTTTTTATAGGTCAATGGCACGGATGCAGATTATGAGTATGAAGAAATTACTCTTGAAAGGGTAACATGCTAAATGTCCTCTATACTCTGTTTGAAATGGGATTTATGACACTTTAATATGAAAAATAGCAATCCAAACCAATTCTTACTCTTTTTTTATTTTAGGGAGATTATTTAACCTAATGAAAAAAACCATATATTCAGTTGCTAAGCAGGAATTGAAAGTTTTATTAATATCCTTGACCATTGAGAGTAAAATGGGGGAATGATCTCCTCTAAGACATCCTGCTTTTAATGTTGCTACTTAGACTTGTAGAGACTAACAATACAGATTCTTATTTAATCTCCTGTATTGCTGTTTTTTCCATAGGCTTTTATTATATACCATTAAGTTTTATATTGAGATTACAAGTGGCACTATGTCACATGCATTTCTTTGTTAGGTTTTCTACATTGAGCTCTAGCTTGTTTCACTTGAGGTGTACTGTTAACAATAAGACAGGAAGAAATTATTGTATCCAATACCTATGCAGTTCTGGTGGTTACTGAGAGGGTGAAGAGGTCTTGCAGTTGATGGTAGGGGCAAGACATCCTTGAAGAGAAAAATGTCAGTCTGAATCTCTGCATCTGTGGGAATATATTAGAGGTGGGACACAAGCTGTTTAAAGGGTTTCCTCTGGGAAAAATAATGTGTCACTAATAATTTAATGAGGAGCAAATATTTGTATGAATAATCTGAAATATCTAGCACACTAGAGAGAGAAGAATTTATGTAGTTTATCAAATTGAATGAGAAAGCTGTGGGACTGGAACTCTCTGTTACAGTTACATAGTGACTTACGTTCTTACTTGTATGTAAGATATAATTTTACTCATTTTCATAGAAGATATATGTAGCATACTGCTTAAACTGTCTCTGAATATTTTTGTTACCATTGAAAATTATGTAGATTTGGTTCTATAGTGTATCAAATACACCAGAATACCTTTTCCTCAAAAAATAAATGTGTAAATTTTTTCCCCCTCTATCTTTAGGGAAATTCAGGACTTGGCTTTAGCATTGCTGGTGGTACAGACAACCCACATATTGGGGATGATGCAAGTATTTTCATTACAAAAATTATAGCTGGTGGTGCAGCTGCACAGGATGGAAGATTACGGTAGGGTGAATTTCTGTGTTGGGTTACGAAGTGCTGTTACTGTATTTCAAAAAGTAGATAGAAAATTTTCTGTTACTTTTAATAGTTTTATCCTCCCACATTAAATGTTAAATAGGTTTTCCTTACAGAAGTGTTTTGTAAATAATGAAGAATGTTTGAGTGGATCAATATGTGTGTCCCAAACTAATATCTGCAGTTTAGGAAAATTAAGTGAACTTTTTCTGTTCTGTGGTATAAATTTATTATGCCATATGTTTCATAGTCCTTAGTTTAAGAAAAAGCATAGACAAGATAGGTAACTCTTGGTTATCCACGTGTGGATTTTCTGATCCACATTGTAGTTGAATTTATTAACAACCTTTTTTTTATGCTTGGTAATAATTCAGTGTCTTAATTTTTCAAAGATACCCATCCACAGTGATTGTAGAACTATTTTTTTTTTTTCTTCCAAAAACTTTCCCCATCATTTCATGTGCAAATACTTGATGTATTATGGGTTTTAGTCCTAATGAGCTTATTTCAAGGCTTCATTTTAGCTTGTTGGCCGTTGTCAGAGGTACATCTGGCAGGACACGGTGACAGGTGGGCCTGGCTTTGCCCTTCATGTAATGAGGGCTCAGTGTTGTTGCAGCAAAATGTTAAATGGACTGGAAGGCCAGCACTTAAACTGCTTGTGAAAAGCAAGATTGACTTGTTCATAGCATGGCTTAAAACTTAGTGTGTTTTCATTGTGTGCCTTCTAGGTTTTGATTTTTTTAATTCTTTTTTATAGCTGTAAACAAAAGGTAATTTTTACAAACATCAGTTCAAAACACCCTCAAAATGAGGCACATATAATAAGGTGCCTTCTTCAGCTGTGAATTAAATATTCCTCTTAAATGTTTTCTAGTGATCCTTCATTTATTTTTAAGCACTAACAATTAATTTTAGGGTATTGTCGTGAATCAGTAGAATTTTGGAGATAAATCTCCGTATTGTAATGTCTTAACATGTATGTTAATGTATTATAGATAAAATATTAGGCTCCTAATGTGTGCACTCTGCTGTAAAACAGCAGCTGAGCATGATTGTTGCTGTCTCCAGGGTTAACGATTGTATCCTACGAGTAAATGAGGTGGATGTTCGGGATGTGACACACAGCAAAGCAGTGGAAGCATTGAAAGAAGCGGGATCAATTGTAAGATTGTATGTTAAAAGAAGAAAACCAGTCACAGAAAAAATAGTGGAAATCAAACTTGTGAAAGGCCCCAAAGGTACGTTGGAAATATGAAGTTTGTGTTTCATAAGAAGGATAGATTTGTAATTGTACTCGTAGAATGCAAAGTTTTCTTTTAAATGATGACAATGTTTCTGATTGTATCTAGTAATTTTTAAGTGCATTAAAGTTGGAGTAAAATACTTAATTGGATTACCTAGTATGGATGCTTGAGAGATAATTTAGGGCAAGTAATTACTGGACAGTATGTCTATAAATACATAGATGCTATACCATGGTAATACTTACAGCTCTGCTGTTCTCATACTTCACAAAGCATGAAGTAAATGATCTAGCTTTTGGTTTTCAGAACTTGTGTACATGTTACATCTTTTCTAGATCTTTATTTTCTAGAAAATTATGGAGTTCACTTGAAAAAGCATCAGAATTACTTCAGCCAGACCCTGATATTATATATATTTGTGTCATACAAGGAGTGTTATTATTTATGTAAGAATTTAAATCCAATGAGTGCAAAAAAGGTTTCTTGAGTAATGTCTTTATCTTTAAGCAGGTCTTGGCTTCAGTATTGCTGGTGGTGTAGGAAATCAGCATATACCTGGGGACAACAGCATTTATGTAACAAAAATCATTGAAGGTGGGGCAGCGCATAAAGATGGCAAACTTCAGATTGGAGACAAACTTTTAGCAGTAAGTAAGAGCTGCATTTTCCTAATGGTCATTCACTTTTAGGCTCAAACAGGGACATGATTCAATTTGTGGTTAAGCTGCCTGGAAATCAGTGGTAAAATTAAATCTGCATCATTCAACACCATTTCATCAGGAAATCTGAAATCTATTCCTCAGCCCAATGTTCCATGCAAAACCTGTATAAATCAGCATGTTTATTTCTGATGCCTGCTATTATTTTTCTGGGATCTGAGTGACAGAATTGTAAACAAACATATTAATAGGATTGCTTCTCTTCTCAAAAGAGAAGAATGGAATGGAACTCCTCGTTCCAGCCAAGGTGGCTGCCCAGCCTTTAGCTAGTGCAACTGCTGCTTATATTGCATTTCAGTGTTTGTAATGCTTTTGAATGGCATTCTTATTTTTTAAAAAGCTTAGCCCCCCCAAAGTCATGTGTGCCTTCTTTACAATGTTGTGGTCAATACAGTTGATTATAATCTTTCATAGGAATACTTGTCTTTCTCATACTTAACAAAGCATCTCTTATATAAATTTATGTAACCATTTATGGCATGTGAATCCTAATAAATACTCTCAATGACAGTGTTCCAACAGCCATCAGTGAGTGTCCTATGAAAACAGTACATTTTTCTGGGTTGACAATATTTATTTTTCTCTTCAGGTCAACAGTGTTTGCTTAGAAGAAGTTACTCATGAAGAAGCAGTGACTGCCTTAAAAAACACATCTGACTTTGTTTATCTGAAGGTTGCAAAACCCACCAGCATGTTCATGAATGACAGTTATGCCCCTCCTGACATCACAAACTGTAAGTTCATCTTATCTTTCTGATTTAATTAGCTTTCCCTTTAAGGCTTAGTATTTGAACTGTTGCAAGCCTTTAGAAATTATAAGAGGCAAAAATCTGATATAAGTTGATTAATGAGGAAAACTGTATACTATACAGAACAACATCCTGTAGCTTGTATACTGAAAAGACAGCAGCAGTGGGGCTCCAGGTATTTTTTTCAAAGTCAAACACAAATCCAGAAAGTTCAGAGTTGAACTACAATGTAAAGAAATATTTGAGTTGAGTATACTTCAAGAGGGTTATAATCATTTAGTAGCTGGAGAAAGGGAAGAGAATGATATAACTGTATCTTTCCAAGACTGAATAGACTGACTTTTCTGGATGACCAGTTATACTCATGTCATCACATGAAATGGTTCTAGGGGAAAGTTATTTTAGGTATTGCTTTGTTTCCTGCCATTAGATATGTGCAATTGATATGTAGCACTGCTCTGTTTAGGTACTACTTCATATGAGAAAAAGGAGCTGAGGACTGAAAGATGTAATTGAAAACAGTATGCAAAGACCAACAAACAAAAGTGCAGCACAGCAGAGAGTGAAATACCTTATAAGCCCATCATTTATTGGCAATAGCCTATAGTATCTTAAAATCTACTTGTAAGCTTATTGAATTACAGTTTGACACTAATTAGGTTTTATCTCCGCTGTATTATTATAAGGATGCTCTTGAAGGTTCTTTTGTTTGACATATCTAATTTTCAGCCTCCACTGACTGTTCCCTAGTTTTCTACTCATATATATTATGGTAAGAGAGCAGCTATTTTCCCTTACTCTATCTAGTTTGTTCACTAAACTTTCCCAGTTTCCTTGGAAAGTAGACTTCCTGTTCTCTCTCCGTATAACTCATCTTTTCATATATTTCACTTGGAATTCATATGCTTTGGAACTGAGAAATCTGATTTTTTAGAGTGTTCCTGGTAATGTTGCAGTAATGCAGTTACACTGCTGTAGATTGGAATGTGACAAACATTGAGGTATCTCATCTCTTACTACTCCACCTTGACTCAATCATTGGAATATTTACTTTGTTAACCTTTTGTGAGAATAAAGGTGAAACTGGTTTGAGGGGAAGGAGGTAGAGAAGGAGCTGATTCCTGGTAATTTGCCCAGTGCTAATAAATCAGTGACACTGGCAAAAGTGGCTGTTGGTTGTTGTCCTTAATTTCTCAGTAAGTATGACTTCATGTCACATCCATTACTGGAGATGAATGGCCTGGTCACATGTGTAGGCTCCTTTTGTCCCATTGCCATCCTCCCTCCAGAGTTTCCCTCTGTTTGCTCTCCAAGGGTGATTTGAGAGATGGTGGCATTCTGTGCAGCCCAGTATCCTATTCTTTGTGGGAAGTGTCACTTCTATCCTTTTGCTGAGAAGTGAAAAGCCAGTCTCCTTGTCATATACCTCAGGCTCCAGCAGCTGCTTCTGGGAACCTTTCTCCTCCTAGTCAAGCATTCTGAAAAAAGTCATGGAAGTTTTTCTCAGATTCTAGGCATCTTTTTTGTCTTTGTCCTTTAGCGGCCCTTGACAAGGTTTGTGGAATGTCTGTGCTTTTGTGTAGATTTTCTGAGTTTTATTTCATTTAGCTACACTTCCCTTGAGTTCTCTATCTGAGGATACTCTGTTTTTCACTGTTTCTGGTAGACCACAGAAGATTTCTCTGCAAAGTGCTGGGTTCTTTGATGAAACTTTAGTCTGTTTCTTCTTGTTACAGCAGGAAAGCCTTTTCTACCCAAGGCTTCATGGGCTTGTGTCTCTGTTGATCAAAGTGCAGGGGGCTGTTACTGCAGCTGATGCAGAGACTGAACTTACTGCCGGAATTTTGAACCCAAATCAGACCTAAAGGTCTTGCTGAGGTGTTTAATGACTTAATTCTAGGAAATCAATTTAATCTCAGTCTTTCACTTATGAAAAACAACTGCATGTATCTGAGCTGCTAAATGCTATTTTTCTAATACAGGGCAGAGCAAAAGCTTTTCCAGTACCTCTCAGCTTTTGCACATTTACAAAGGAAATCTCAAAGGGAGACATCAATCTCCTCAAAGGCTGATTCTGCTTTATAAATGATACAATAACTTTGCAACCAGAAAGCCTCTGCTTTCTGCAAGAAGCTGCTCAGTTAGATAGATCTCTTACCAAAAAATGGTGCACCTGTACGTAGTCTTTTATACTGCATTTTGCAGAGCAGTACAGGGCTAAAGAGCTTTAGATTGGGGACTCTGAAGTGCTTTTACCAGATGGCAGATATTAAAAAGGTATTTTCTACGATCACCTGGATTGTCAGTCAGTATTGAAACAGTTACCAGGCTTCTTTCTTCACCTGCTCATCTGCAGCTTATTTTGAGACATGCATTTGCAGTCCTCCTTCCTATTTCTGTCCATGAGAATCCTTTTAGCCAGGTTCTTAGGAATTCAGTCCTACCATAAAGGAGAAGTAAGATGTGCATAGAAGCTCTCTGTGTACGTGGCTATTACAAATGATGTTAAGGTAGAAACTTTACTACTTGAGTTTATATGTGAACTGCTAAATTATACAACCCCCTTGGGAGGGCTTTTTGTTTGCTTATTTTATTTCATTTCTGTGTGTTTTCTTTTTTGGTTTTTTTTTTTAAATTCTCATTTTGTCAGAAATATCTAAAAGCACAGAGCACAGTACTTGGTACTGTGCAGAACATGCAGTAGATTGCTCACTGTGCTAACTTGTGTGGACATGGTAGTTTCAAAAGTCCAAATTCAGAATTTGGTTTGTCTTTAAGATTTTCCCTCTGGAACTTCTTTAGTTATAGGGCTGCCTCACTTGCCCTGGTGATGAGGATTTAAAATGCAGAGCTAAGGATACTGAAGAACCGTTTGAGAACAATTTTCACTATCTAGGTTTTGTGCAAAATCTGATTTCTTTTAGAACTCCTGTAGTAAGAGTATCAGCTACACAATAGTGTGGCCTTGTCAGGTGGTCTGATGGCTCAAATGAAAGGCCCAAATAAGTTAGTATCCATATAGATAATTAAATAGTTTTATATTTCCTTGGGGTTAGTGCCTTAGAAACAAGGAATACTTGATCAAGAGGTTTCTGAGATTCTAATTTTTTAGAAAAGTAAGTAGAAGTATTTTTAGAAGTATTTATTGAGAAGAGTACAGATGTTGTGCCAACATTGTGCACCTGGGGCTGAAAATTGACCTCTGTCTTTTGATATTTATCAGAGTGAATGAATGGCTTTCCAGGTGCCTGTGGGGGAAGTTACCGTTCAAAGTCTTGTTAGAGAAGATTTGGAGCTGTTTGAGACCAGAGATTCAGAAGGGAATGAATGTGGAAAAAAAAAGCTTAAGATTGTGTGCTGTTGCTCTAGAGACTGGGATGTGCATGGGCGATGAAGGCTTGGCCATAGACCTGGAATAGTTGATTGCTATGCCTGTTTCTATTGCTTCTTTGAGATTTATCTTTTAGCTCTTGAGGTGTGGATTGCCAGGGTAAGCAGTTGCTTTACAGTGCCCTGCATTTTCTGACTCAAGAAAAATGCAATTAGGAAGGATTGTTCTTTCTGAGCACATTGCCCTCTGAGTGCTGTTCTCCACTCTGTCAGGCTGAAAAATGAGAACTTCCAGTATGGAAAATATGGAAATGCAGCAGAAGTTCCCCCCTTGTTTATTGTGTGCAGAGGAACAACAGCACTGTGGGTGGGATGGTTCTGTGGCAGAGCATTGGGGCTCAGCTGATGTGTGTGTGATAATCACAGCTGTTAGCCTGCGGGAGGGGTCATGTGTCAGTAAGAGTAAACTGCTTCCCTCATCTGTACATAAATGGTGGTCATTAGTTGGTTCCTGGAACACATATCCAGTAATTTGTTCATATAAATGCTTTTAAAGTTATTCAGTTGAAATATTACTAAGAAGGTGTAGTACTTGCTGTTTAAAACACCAACATTACCTGTGAAGTGCATAGTAGTAGAATATCAGAGTCAAAAACGTGGCTAAATGGTTTTGGAGAGAGAGGACTCGCTGCCAATACAGGCCTCCTTTGAAGATATTATCAGTGATGCATTTTTGACTCCTAAATAATTTCAAAGTATTTTTTCTGTTTTGTTTTGTTTTTTGGTTTGTTTGTGCCTTGGTACAGTATTTCCACCCTGCATTGAGAAATGAAATAGTGGAAGGTAGGGAATAATCAGTTTCTTCACTAGACATGGATGCCTTATTATTTCTAAAGGCCCTAAGTACAGGAAGAGAAGAATATGTAATAACTGTAAAAGACAATAAAGTTTTAATTTTATTGCCCATTTTAGAGATTGTACTTCTGATTGGTGTCCTCAGTTTATAGATAATAGGAAGTCTTCCATTTTTTCTTTTTGTCTAGGACTGTATTATGTAAAAGAGAGGGTGGATTTGGAAATGGAATTTCTTCTTAAGAGTCTGACTTTTCCTGTCAAAGCAAGTTGATTTTATGCATGCAATTTTCTGTTCATCCAAAAGACAGTTTCTTTATCAGTTCCATCAGTAATAATATTTACCTGGAAATAGAAGTTTAGACCTCATTTAGGATTCAAAAAGTGATGGCTTGCCTTTTATTTCTGTCATATTCCTCACGGAGATGCTTCAGGTACAATTTCCATCTGAAACAGTTTCAGGAAAGGTGCATGGGTTTGTGCAGGAGCTCCCCAGAGAGCAGCCTCTTTGTGCCTTGTATAGGTTTCTTTTTGTAGCACTGAGAACACCAGCCTTGAGAAAGGCCCAGACTGTTCCAAGTATGTAGTATATGTAAAACTTTGCAAAGGATGCAGCCAGTGATATTGTGGAGCAGTACACAGGTCTGAAGTAAACGAAATGAAACTGTTATATTGATTGATGGCTGACTTTTAGTTGCGTGGTGAAAGGATAAAAAAATTTAAAAATAAGGTCATGTAATATATGGTGTGTATGTTTCTGAACACACAGTGCAGTTAAAAGCTTCAGGAACATGAAAAACAATCAAATGAGAAGTACTGCAAGTCAATGAATATAGAATTTGTATCTAATTACTTCCTATAAAATATGCATCATTATGACTACCATTGGCTTGTTAAAAGAAATTTCAAATTCATTTTGTGGAACGAGATAATTTAGTGCAGGAACAGAATGTACAGAGCTGCTATACTGTGCAACAGTTGTTCAGGTTTTTTAATCAACACCCATTTTCCTGTAGTTGGAAAAGAGCTCATAATGTCTTGCATTTAATTTTTTGTGCTTTAACTTTAAAACTTTCTGAGAAAAGACAAAATAACTGTATTTATGTGTGGTTTTGTTTTAAGCAAAAAATGCATACAATGACATGGCAATAATAATGTTGCATTAAAACCTTTTTTTTTAAAATTGAAATGCAAAAATTGCAATATGGTTTGGTAATCATTGTGAAAATCTGCTGCTAAAATTCCAGTGTGACTAAAAAAACCTAAGTTTTGAAAATTGAAAGTTAGGTGTCCAAATCTCTTAGCATTACACAGAAACGATGTATTGTACTGGGACAGACAGAAGGAAGTGGGATGTATAAAAAGAAAAAAAACAAAAGCAGAATATACAGATTACTTCAGAAGTCTGTGTCATGTTCAGCTAAAGAGCTTTGGGTTTAATGTAAATCCTTGAAGGTTAGCTACCCCATCAGATACAGCAAGTAAGGACAAAGGCTCTGGCAACTTCAATAATTCTGAATCTGTGAAAAGTCCCCGCCCTTCATGTTTAAGCCTCAAAGTTCGAATCACATACACCAGGGAAAAAAAAAACATTTCCCACTGAAGAGCATACTTTGTAATAGCAACAGTGGGTATGACTGTGCCTTAATGAGCACTTAAAATTGATGTGCCTAACTTGGAAATATCATGCACCTTCTTAATTATTTATTATAATAATTCTCTTGGTGTTGTAGAATATTTTCCATCAACTGTAATCATTAAGATGCTACATTTCTTCTGGTATATGTGTTGTGGTTCAGTTAAAACTTTGCTTCGGTCAAGTTAAAAATGGCTTTAAACCAGATAAATTTCCAGACTGTTCCCATGGGGTTCAACTATCCACAGTAACTGTTTCTAAAAAAGTTTTGAGACACAATGCAACTGAAAAATTTGCTTACTGACATAATGAGGAGATTGGGGAGTGTACAGATTTAACACACTATATTAGAGCCATGATATTTATAATATATCATTTAAACTGCTATAGTTTGTTTTAAAAGAAGTCACTTCTTTGTTTCAGTTCCTTCAGCTCTTTTTTGGTATTAGCCTAATGTCTTCTATTGTTTTCCTTCCCCCTCTGTGAAGCTTATTCTCAGCCAGTGGATAACCATATCACTCCATCTGCCTACCTGGGACAGTCCCTGCCTCCAGCATCACCAGGGAGGTATTCACCAGTTCCCAAGGGAATGCTTGGAGATGATGAGATTACCAGGTAATGAATAATCAAAGCTAAGTGTCAAATTGATTGACCAGGGAAGCTCCAAGATATGTTAGCCGGCAAAATACTAGTGAATGCTGTATTTCTTTTCAAGAAATAATTTTTTTAACTCTTGTAAACATTGATGTAAGGAGAAAATTAGGTATATTTTATGTATTTATACACACACACACTATTTATCAGTCCAGGAACAGCTTTTAAAATCAGAAAGCCCTGGGAATGCTGCAGGCATTGGCAAGAGGTTGGTAGTATGAACAGACCAGAGATTATTTCTTTTATTAAAGCAAGCAATGTTTGAGTCCTCCCTGCCCCCACAGACAAGGGTTTGTTTTGATGGATTCTAAATCCAGAAACACTGGAGTGCTCTTAATCCTTTCCCATTAACAGACCTTTCATTCCTTCACTGATTCAGTAGATTGCATTAATCTTTTGTTCATCATTGCTGATAAAGGGAAGCTCTTGTAATTTTGTTGCCCTTCTGTTCTGCAAGTATAGGGATGTTATACTGCACTTTCAGTATGCTGCTGCTGAATTCTGTCACCATCATACCATCACCTGATATGGATAATGTCACTCAGATTCCAAGGCAGGGTCCACCCAGGATTGAAACCTAAGTGGCATAATAAACTGGAGAATTGATTTTAGTGTAGTGGAAGGTAGGATATGTCTTTGTACTGATTTTTAACTTAGGGTTAGTTAGACATATAAACCAAAATGATTTTGTCCTCTTGATATAATTACATTTTTATTGCTTTCCTTTAAAATTATTGTAAAAGGCTGTTTTTAGATTTCTTTTGAAATGCAAGGGCTGTTCAGAAAATATTTAGGTTTTCTTTAAATTACCTTCTCATATTACAATCTCTCCATTCCAAAAAGAGCTTTATAAATTTTGAGTATTATTTTAAAAGATACTGCATCTTTCTGTTCTCTCTTCTGTTTTTGTTAATGTATTGCTCTGATCCAGAGCCATGTGTATAGAGATTTTCAAAATGTCATTTATTTCTAATAGAATAGTACTCTGAAAAAATGAATATAATAGTTAATGGAGGTGAAATTTAAGAATTTGCCCTTAAGATGACTTAATAGCTAGTGCAAAAATTGAGTGATTTTTAAAGATTGGACTAGATGATACTTTTTGTTTTGGAAAAAAAGCAGCTTCTTTCTTTATCCTGTAAATTAATAATTAATGCCTCCAAATACTTAATGTCCATTAATTGTTCTTTAGTGCTCTCTAGTGATTTTTGAAATGCAGTGCACAGTTTCTCTGCTTTATTAGAAATGTCTTTTTCTGAGATCATTTATGTTTTACTTGTATTAAATTGAGTAGCAGATAATAGATTTTTGGGAGGAGTCATTCTGCATCAGAATTTGACTGGTCTTTTCAATATTTCTTCTTTCTTCCCCTCATTCAAGTGAGAAGATCCTATGAAAAAGTACAACCACTTGGTTTAGTTTAACTTCTTCAATTGCAGTTGCTTTGCTGCAATTGAAAATGTATTTGAGAATGTCATGACCTACACTGATGTTCTTGAATAATGTGGAAAATATTAAGTAATGACATTTAGTGCTGGATAGTATTGTAGCATAATAGGAATTTATTTACTTATACATACATACATACGGATTTGTTCAGTTCACCTAACAACAGGAAGGGGATTTTGTTTTGCATCTAGAAACTTTCCTAATTTTTTATTTTACTTTTACTCTTATCTAGTAACCAAGATTTCATATTCCTTTCTTTTCCTTCAGGGAGCCTAGAAAGGTCGTCCTACATCGAGGATCAACAGGTCTTGGTTTTAACATTGTTGGAGGAGAAGATGGAGAAGGAATTTTCATCTCTTTCATCCTTGCAGGAGGGCCAGCTGACCTGAGTGGAGAACTTAGGAAAGGAGATCGGATAATTTCTGTAGGATTCCTTGCTTCTTTTATTTAAACAGCAATAAAAGTTTCCCTGTCCCTTTGTATTAATGCAAATTAATGATATACAAAGAATGTTATTAATTGAGCTAAATTTGAGGTAATGGAATAGATGCTAATATATTTCCAAAGCATCTTTGAGGACTTCAGTCTGCCTCGGTTTCTCATTTATAAAGTGATTAAAATAGCACTTCCCTCTCTGAGATGTTCAGTGAAGACATTAACTTATCTTTGTCTGATAGCTGAAGCTGTGTGTGTCTAAATTGGAAGAATACAGGTTTCAGAAATAAACCTTCTAATGAGGTGGAGACCCTTGGCATCAGTGTCTAAAACTGGGTCATTAGTTCCTGGAGTAACTGCTGAACTTCCGACTCATACCTCTCTAAGGGCTTTTACTGTATTAGTATTGAAGGTCATAAATATGTTATGTGTTTCTCTGTGAAATTACTTAGTTTATAGAGAGTCAATTATTTGGATAATTATATTGCAGTTTGGAAGTTATTTAAGAGGAATTATGTCCTTTTAACAGCTGTTAGCAAAACTGATATTAAAGCACATATTTATTTTAGTTTGAACTGTGAAAACTACTTTTGGTGTAAAATGTGGAATGCACATTTCTGCTTCAGTTTTTTTGTGATGCTATTTTTAAATCTGCTGCATTGAAAACAATGCCAGATTCACACAGGGTGCTGTCTGTTATTGGATGTGGCGACATCTGTAGGCATTATTTGGCTAAGAAGGTGCCTGAACCATCACAAAAAATAACATTCTCAGTGCCTTCTTAAAAAGAAAGCAAGCACTCTTAAACAAGAAGAAACTCGATCATTCACTGAGTGATAGACTATGATAGTGTCAGTAATTCTTAAGATGGGTGAGAGGATTTTATTGACTTGATTTCAGGAACAATATTGGGAACAGGGAAAATACATATGGCATGGGAACTAGTTTGTATCCAGTTAAATTTTTTCCACAGGTGTGTGTTCTGTGGTGATAAACACAAACATTAATTTTGATAAAGAGCTTTTTGCTATTACTTGTAGGTAAATGGAGTAGATCTAAAGGCAGCAACCCACGAACAGGCAGCAGCAGCCCTGAAGAATGCAGGCCAAGCAGTGACTATTGTGGCTCAGTACCGTCCAGAAGGTAAGGGTTGCTTTATACATTCAAGTTCTCTTGTACAGTCTGAAACTCAGAGAAGGATAATCTACAGTGTTCTTCCATCAAACACCTCTTCTGAAACAATTAATGTAATGGATGTTGTCACACATGTTAGCATAATTGCAAGTAACCAGGTTGGAATATCTGTAAGTGTTGCTGCCAAGGCTTTGCCACATTTTTTGTTTTTGCCATTGCAGAATTTCTGTTTCTTCAGTAAATGTTACCAGTGTCATAAAATTAAAATTAATCCAGTAAATCTAGAACTTTATAGAAATACCCTATTGTTCTTTTGTATTTCCAATTCTCTTTGTCCTTTAATGTGGTGGTTTTATATGCTTTAATAGTAGGAAGATAGAAGACTAATTTCCTATTTTTTGTGTTGATTCAGATTATCTAAGGAGGCCATCAGGTTTTCATTCCTTGGTTTCACACTGAACTGTTATTTCTATTTATCCAGCTGTTTCTTCTGGTCCAGATTAAACTACAGCTGATGCTGATTAACCATCTTTGTGTGTTGTGCAGAACACTACATCATCAATACACATATTTGTCTTGTATTTCTGCAGCATTTCAAATGGCTCTGTCTATTTGAAACTTTAAAAAATTAGTAGTCTAAAATTAAATGCTTGAGTCTGTAAAGTCATCTATTATTGGTGTTATATATGCTAAGACATTTTTGTTGTTTTATGAACTGTGATGATCAGCAATTTTCTCCAATTTTGCTAAATTGGTTGGCCCAGCACTGGGTCTTCCTTGCACAGACTTGTCTGTTTGAAACTTTCCTTTAGCAGTACTGTCAAGGGGTGAGTGTAGGTGTCCAGCAGGACTGGACATGGAGCAGGACTGCTGCCTTCGCCTGTTAGGTGGCTGATAGCAGCACGCTTCTAGTTGTTCTTTATTTCTTCTTTTCTGTCATGTTTCTTCTATCCTGACCTCAAATGTTTGAAGCATTAGCTTTCACATTCCCCAACCCCATCACCTGCATCAGCATCACGTCTCTCCCCTGACCCAGGAACTCAGTTCATGATAAGGCCAAATGATTGGTTTGTCTGCTTCCCGGTCAAATCCCTGCAGCCAGCCTGTGTTGCCAATCCTGTATTGTCTCAGGAGGCTGCATCTTGGTCACATGTTCCATCTGTACATTGCTGTGTTCCAGGATTAATTTTCTAAGAGTGCTCATTCTGAGGCTGCCTTTTTAAAAGAACGATAAGGTCAGCATTGGTTCTGAAATATTTGCTTTGCCTTGGTGTCAGAATTGTCAAATATTTCTGTTGATACACATTTGGTCTGTCCTCTGCTTGGCTCTTCAGTGTTGTCATGGGTGGTTCAAATTGTTGCACCTTCTTGCATCCTGAGTAGGGGCCTCTCACCTTATTGAGAAATAAAATATATGCTTTTATTTTTCTCTGAGTTGCCCTTTTGAGCACCTGACCACTTTTTTTGTTCAAAGAGGGCATTTATGGTCACTGTTTTTTCTGCCAGGAGGGGATGGTGAGGTGTGGCTCTTAGAAGAAGAGCAAATGTTTCTCTGGTGTAGAATATGGGCTTCCAGGACTCATTTGTTTCCCTTGCTCAAGGATATATGCAGGCTTCATACAAAATCAGCTGTTTTTCAGTCCTTTCTTTCTAGGATTCAGGCTTTAAGATGCAAAGAATCCTTTCATACTTTGAAAGTCAGAACCTTTTAGAAGAAGAGAATTAAACATTTTGGACAGTTTCTGCTCTTTCTGAATTGGAAATAACAGCATTCTTCATTACCATTTGTCCAAGTAGATAATTTATTTTCTTGCAATGTGTATTGAGGTACTTGACTGACTGCTGAGATTTTGAGTCATTTCCCAGAGATTTGCCCAGAGCAAAATTTGCCCATACACTGCCTCTTAGAAATTACTCAGTGACTGTCACTTGTAGGTTTCAAGGCTAGAACTGTACTTATTCCTTCATGGCTACTGAAGCATTCTGGACAAGACTGTGCAGCTGAGTTGTACTGAGAATTCAGTTCTCAAAGGTTTATATGGCCCATTTGAGAGGATGCGTGAGGGTGAAGTTACTCAAATTACCTGAGATTATGGGCAGACATCTGGCAAATTAATCAAAGAATGGATTGATTCCCCCTCCCCTCAAGAAACTTGGTCTGCACTGAGCATCTTTTCTTCTGAACAATGCTTAAAATCTCTATTTAGAATGAAAATGTTAGAATCACATTAGGGCTCACTGTACCCTTTTGAGGTATGCCTTGAGGGAAAAGTGTAACTAGAAAACTGAGAGCCATTGTACTTTGGAGAAAAAGCATGAATTGACTCATGGCCAGCCTACCTCAGAGGGCTGCAGTTACTGGTGTCTGGCATCTCTGCCTTATTTTTACTTCCCACAAAACAAGTTTGGATGGAAGTCCAGCTATCAGCTTCATCAGGTCTGGTGTGGGAGGTAAATTGAATCAGATACTCATTGTTTATATCGTAGAGATTAGTAAAGGGAATATTTCCTTAAATGTTACTGTTTGTTAGCATAGGAAAGCAGTCTGTGGTTTGACTTTCCAAATAGAAAATACCATCCATGTGATTGAGTGCACTTGATAAAAGCGTATGTGTTCTTTGGTCATCTTCATATTTCCTAAATGATAGCTTCGCACAGTAGTTTTTTCTCCTCAGTAGATTAATTTAAATGGTAAACTTTTTATGTATCTATGTGTGTGTGTTCTTGTAATCATCCTCATTTTCTGTTTCTGCCATTTGGAAATGGGTTAACAAGTATTAAAATATTCATAAAATTGTTGTTCATTATTGGTGTTTCTCAGATGTCTCCATAGAGATGGAGAGCATCAGTTATAACTGCTTGTATTGCATATGTATTTTATTTATATTTATGAATCCAGCAGGATTTTGTAAAAGATGCTGACAGCTAGGACAGATCAAGGAGATTCTAGACATCCATCAGGGTTCATTATAACTGAGTAAAGAGATTCAGTATGATAGGAGCATTTGGGAGACACTTGGGACTGGTTCATTTCACTCCCTGTAATTGCATATGACAGTTTGTGTATTCATAGATGTGGTGAGGAATGCTAATTTATGTTTTTACATCCTATCACATTTCCTATTTTCCCATCATAAATTTCCCATTTGTTTTTCTCCTCCTATTTTTGGGAAAAGAGGATTTTTGCAAGCAGTTCTCTCATAGGAAAGCCTAAGTTAGGCTATAGAGAAATGAATCACTGGAAAAGTCTTCTCATGCAAAGGCTTGAATTTTCCATATCTTTCTCTTCAAATCCATGGTAAATAAACTCTAATTACTGGGTTTGGAGTAGGCTATTATGGCTGAATGAAATTGATTTTATTGAATTTGGACTCAAATTATGTAACCGCTGACTTTTCTTTCCCTTAAATCTCCACAATATTCCTTGGTTATGGAATTGGGTGAAAACAGATGTAATTGCATTCTTTAAAATGTCCTTCTGGCCATTCCTTTAGTTTCCAGGAATGCTCAGTAAATTTGAGGGATGCCTTACAAAGTTTTTCTGCTCCACTGAATTAAATTTCATCAACTTGCCAGCCTACTTTGGCTGTAAAAGCCAAACATGCAATGTGAGTGTGTTCTGCTGTTTACAGAAGTGGCTCATGCATCAGGCACCGCCACAACTGTACTCAGTTGACCTCAGGCTTTCTCCTTCTCCGCTCCAGGCTTTATCTTGCAACTTGCCATGAGCTGATGTTGCACACTGGTCACCTATTGGGTTGTACTGGTACATTTCTCTGTGGTACATACATGCCATGAGTGTCATACAGAGTCTCCCTAGCTGCACAGATCTGTTGGGGCTGGATGCTATAGAGGGATCTATAGCAGGAGATGAGCAAGAGCTTATGAAACAGGAATTATCCTCTAAAAATGTGGTTGGGAAGTCAGGATGTTCTCATTTTCACCTTTATTTGGAAGCTTTTTCCTTATTCCCCTACTTGTACTACAGATTTCTACCTCCTTTCAAGACATCACTCATGAATAAAAAGGGCTTTTGCTTTACTGTGAATTCAACTGGAAAAGAAATACTGTGACCTGGAGCAGTTTCAAAGCAGGAGATGCTGCTTCAGTACACAAAATGTTTTGATAAGCCATTTTAATTTGTAGTGGTTTCTGATCCATTTAATTTTCATCTTGCTCCCTGGCTCTGCAGACATCTCAGCGCCACACGACTGTGTCTGGGTTTCCTGCAGAGGTAGGATGGCAAAGAAGAACTGTAATATTGGTGCAGAGGAATGAGAGGAAGCACAAAACAATTTGGATATATGTATAGCTCCTGGGAGTTGGGATTCAGAATGGTCAGAATTATGATCGTGCTGCATAGCAGGGATACAGGAACTTGAGTGCTTGAAGGGAATGTAGTGAGGAGAGGAGCAGCAAGGGGGAAGCATAGGACTGCAGAGGCTTACAGTTCTTGGACGGCTTTGTGTTTCACATTGACATCCATTGTTGCATTCATTCAAATTAAAAGGTCTGAAATATAATAATAATGTTGTCTCAAAATTCAGAATTTCTGTAAGGTTTGATTTTGCCATTCCAAAAAGGTATGAGGTGCCAGTGGACTACCATAACTGTATTATAGTTTGAGTGCATTTAGGTGTTTAAAAATAATAGAATAGCCGAACAAGTATATTAAAAATATGGAAATCTATTTAATTGAAATTGGATAGAAAATAATTTAGTGGGTTAAGCTTTCTATTGTAGTTATACTGTGCTAGATCAGAACTGAGCTGTATTAAGGATGTGGATAACATTAACTGCAGTTACATAATATGTGAAGCCTGCTCTTGCAGGGCCTTGAAGAAGGCAGCAGGCCAAGTCTGTTGGCATCAGCAGTCATTCACTGGTCACCTCATCTTTCTACAAAGCAAGGCAAAATTCAGATAAGTTTTTCTTGACAGAAAAGGGAACCAACCCTTTCTGTTTCCCAAGGATTCACCTGACATTCCAAAAATAAAATTATAAATTCTTTTCTGAAAGAGTAGTAAGATGTTTAAGTGATCAGATTAGCTTCATGTTCTTAGGTGATCTGCTGGATCAGTGTAAGATTAGGAGAAGGTGGAACCAAAACATGAAGAGAAGATTTCAAAGTATTTTTATAAAGCATCTGCTTCTGAACCTAAATTGTTCATATAGGTAGTTAACACACATTCTTTCAGTTTTGTTAATGGAAACTGTATTTTTCATTCCCTCTTGTCTTTAAAACAAATGATGCAAAAAAAAAAAAAAAGAGGAAACACAAAAGTTTTGTTAGAGCTCTCTGCTCAATGGCCAGTGTGTGGCTGATTTTTCTGTTTACAATGCTGCATCTATGTACTGTTTTCTAGTGGAATTCAAGAGAAAACTAAGCTCTGGGAAATGGTATAATTTTCATATGTTTAAGCTAAGATTGTTTTCTAAGCATTAGTCTTGAAATATATTTTAAAACTTCTTTCTGCAAAAGTCCAGCTGGGGTAGCATGAACCCAATAATGCTGTAAAAAAACGTAGTTTACAGTAACTTTTTTAATCAAGGCTTGAGCTTCCCTTGCTTTCTAGATGAGGACATGGATTTTCTTAAAGGTGGTTCAAAAGATCAGTGCATCCCAATTTCATAAAATGAAAAATTCTTATAAAATATACTTCAAGAAAAGTTTGCCCTGTTTTTGGGTATGTGGTCCCTGGTTTTCCAGGCTTCTGTTCTTGCTTGTTTTGTTCCTGGTTCTACTCATTTGCAAATAATCTAGATTAGTCAATTAGAACATCTTCAAAACTGGACCCATTAAGATTAGAAAAAGGGTTTTGCTATATATAGCCCTGATAGACACTATAAGGCGGCTTACACATGTTTTAATCCTTTAAAACCTCACTCCTACTCTTTAATATACTAAATAAAATTGCTTGTGAATGCTTGCTAAGCCTTCAGCAACATTTTTAGTGGATTCATCTCAGCAGTGACTGGACCTAGTCTCTTTCTGAGTTTTCCAGGGTCTGTGGGAGGTGTTCTTAACTAAATACAAATGCAGTTTTTCTAATCTTTTGAAATTCCTTGGCAAAGTCTTTCAAGTGATAAATGAGATACAAGCTCATCAAACATTAGAGCCCATGAAAGTCACCAACGACATGTGGAATTCATTGTGGTCTGTCCCAGGCAATATTAATATCAAATTACAAACAATGCAGCAAAGTAATATCTCCTCAAAAATGATTTATGATGTTTGTATGGTGGTCCATGCATTTTAAAAGAAAAATGGAAGATCAATACTGGGTCAGTATGATGGTGGCCACTCTAACTACCAGACTCCATTTCTCTCTTTGGAGGCACCATGAAAAGGAAAATTGAATATTCTGAGAGTTGAGAAAAGAATATAAATCAGTAGTTATATAAAATTGTCAGCAAAAGAGTCCTGCTTAGACAGATCCAATGGGTCCTGCTAAAGAGGGCTTTCTATAGACAGATGGGAAGAGGGAAGCAAGGGGCATACTTTTTTAATTAAAGTCAACTTTTTCAGCTCTACGTGGGTTCAATATAAGTAAGAATCTCTGCTTCTCAGCGCTGCGCTGCCATCTGTTCCCTGTACGCACATCCCGGCTTCCTCGAGTCGCTGTTCCTTCTGTGCTGTTTGCTGAATTTCCCATCCCTTGCGTAGCCTTCTGCTCTCCTGCCTGGTTTGCTAGAATATGTGTTCCAGACCAGATGCATTTTCATTGCAGCCTCGTTTTCCCCTTCTCCTGCCTGCAGACAATTCACCACTTTTCTGTGTATCTGTGTTTTGTTGCCCAGCAGATGGGCAGTCCAGGAGAGTTTCAGTGATCAGATACTTTCTGGAGTTCTGGTTTTCTGTTCAAGTAAATATTAATATTGAAACATTACAGATTTCTAGGTAAAATCACTTTAGCAGCTCGGAATCAGAGTAATCTTCCAGGATTTTCTAATCTTCCCTCCTTTTTCTTGTTGTGGAATACATGCAGACATGAAATAGAGCAGATTTAGTCTAGTTTTGCACCATCTGCTTATCCAGTATAATTTTAAAGTTTAAACTTGAGCCCAGATGTATTCATCCTCTGTTCTTAACAACTGATTATGTGTAAACCTGAGTAGGCTTTGGGTTTTTTGCTTTGGTGATGGTGGGGTTCTGTTGGATAAATGCCATGAGTTGAAGCAGGAGGTGCTTGTGTTTCCTCAGTCTTACTGTCGTGACAGTAGATATTATTCCCTCCCTGCCTCTAACCTTCTTGGAAACTTCGAGAAAATTCTAGTCAAGAAAAGATTCCTTTATTCAAATGTTCTTATTTTATTGCATTTCATGGTAGTTTTGCTGCCTGTTATCCTTTATTTGGATGTATATTTGTTTTGATGATGTATATCATCAGCAGCTTTCCTAAAATTCAGACCTTAAAAGTTGATTCTGAGTGAAGTTTCATTCACAGATGTTGTATATCCATCCAGTTATAGAGCCTGACAAAATTCTTACTGAAAGGATTGGGAGATTGGATTGTGTGGTTTTCTTTTGGTTTTGAATTTCTTTTTGGGTGGGTGTCTGTGTTTCTTGTACCACCGTAGTTGTTATTAAAACAGTATTTCAGAATCTCAGTGTTTTGGTGGCTGTGGAAATTGGAAGTGTATTTGAACTTGGAGTTCCAATGACCAGCCTGCTTCATTTGAATTAACTTTTTCATTTAAATAGCTTATGCCCTTTCTGTTTTGTTACTCTGATAACACTACACCAGGAATCAAACACATTCCTTCCCTGCCAAACTCTTAATTTCCTGTTGACCAAGAAAGCAGTGTCCTTTTCATCTTGTTCGCTGTGCCTGTTCCAGCTCTAAATTTCTGGAATGTTGACGTGACAAAGCTTTTTTTTAAAAGTTACATATTTATATGTGCATTGTGTAACTTTGTCACAGCCAACTGGAAGTTTGTTGTGCCATTCACTGTGATTTAAGGGAACAAATATCAAATTTGTCATATATATGTGCCTATTATGCATAACATAGGAAAGAAAGAAATTGTAAAGAAAATAGTTCTCTAACATTTGTGAGAATCTAGGGATGATAAGCTGAAGGAAAGTAAGAGATTGAAGATGCAAAAGACACTTGATATCCAACTCTTCTTAATCACAGAGATAGAAATATAATCTGTCCTAGACAAATTACAACCTCTTCTAGATAAATTAGCAGAACTCACACTTTGCTTCATAAAGCTGATATTGGACAAACCTTACTTTGTCAACAGGGCACAGGTGCTGATCCTTTTCTGCTATTCTGGTGCTATCAAGAGTCCTGCTGCTGTCTTATTTTCTGTCTCCAGCATTAGTTTCAGTACCATTATACCTAATACTAAGGTTTCTTTCTTTAAAACCCAAAAATCCTGTGTACTTTTCAGCTCCAAATCCAATGATGGTGAGAATTCTATGCATCCTGTTCCTCCCAAAACCTTCTGTTAAGAGGGGTATAACTCAAATTTTAGCTAGCTCTACATCAAAGGAGCTCACCAGATTCTGACTGCACAGTGCTTAAGCTTCTCCTAAATATGAAATTTCTTGGCACTTCTTTTTGAACATAAAGCCTTCTCAGTCCCAGCCCATTAGTTTCCTTTTTTTGCTTTATTCATATGGCAGAAGCCTCTGTGGTGAAATTATCTCCTCTTTACTCCTACAGATGTCCCTGTCACTCATTCAGCACTTACTTCCCAGGAGTTCTGATGAGAAAAATTAAATTAGTTTGGGAAACTGCAAGACCAGCAACCTGAGGATGAAATATAGGATAAAGTTAAGCAATACTGGGAAATAGCCTCCCTAGCCTCTCTTACATCTGTGTGCTGTAGAGGAGGAAGTCTGATTCTTCAATAAAATGACACGTGATACAGAAATTTATATTTTTTCCAGTAGCTATTGCAAAGAGCTGCAGATATTTTTAGTATTGAACAGGCTGTAGGACAAGAAAGTGCTGGGATTATCTGATTTTTCCCATGCTTACTTTCCTTTCACACAGGGGCATGCAAAAATCTTTTAGCTTTATTGTTTCTTGGGTATAAATGATGAAAATGAGGTGACTTATCCAAGGCCCTGCAGGGCACCAGTAGCACAGCAGGAATGTGGGCTGTTCTCTCACTGCATCTGAGCCCTTCCCCTAAGGAATGTTGCTTTCTAAAAAATGTCGTTTTCTCACATTCCTCTTTGGTTACTGTCCTGTTGTCTTACATTCTTTTGTTATTAGTGGTAGCATCAGTAGTGGTGCAAGTAATGGTTTTGATTCTCTTATCAAACAACTGGTTTGATTTAGTGCCAGTAAAGTGTTTCATCTGGACTTAATTTGTAAAAAGGCACTTGGTGCTATTTTAAAAACTAAAGGACAAAAGTTAGGGTTATTGAAGAGACTGTTCATATTGTCATAATCTGGATAGGGTTAATTATAGATGCTATTGGTGCTCATTGTATGATGAGTGTATGAGGAGAAAGGGCTACAGCACATAAAATGATAAAACATTCACAGTTTTTAGATGGCTGTTGAAGGAACCTTTCTCAAGATTTTTTTATTGTAGAGCCCTTTGTCAGTTTTGCACTTCCTGAATAACCACGGTGCCCGCAGGGAGTGAGGGCGCAGCTCAGGAGAGCAGCTCGTTGGCCGGTCCAGCAGCTGCTTGCAGCACACACGCCCTGGCTCTCCCAGTGTTGACTTGTTATAATCTGGCATCACATGGTCTCCTGGGGAAGGTGGTGGCTGCACAACATTTCCTTTGACTAGGAAGGGTTTACAAGTGAATCTCTTGATCCTGAAACTACTCAGCTGAAGGAAAAACTTACTTGCTCTGAGTTCATATTTTATGCTGATGGCATGTAAGTATCTCACTTCAGGAGATGTTTGCCCTGAAGAAGCAATTACTATTTTCCTGCCTGCCTTTGTAGCTGAAATCAAATGCATTTAGCATAGTTTTATTAGTAGACGGTACTGCTTAAGAACACAATCCGTTTTTCCAGGATTAACATGGTACATAATTCTGTGGGGGCAATTTGAATCTCTAATGCCGTTTACAAGTGGATTGAAATTCATGAGAGAATTCTGGATATTTTTTCCTTTCCTGAGCTCCCAGAGGAACATGGTCTTATTTCAGAAGATGTTTTGCATATTTCCCACCTTGTAGTGTTAAATTCTTTATCTCAGTCAAATCCAGTAATTTTGAAGTACAGACATTTTTCATTTCCATTTCTTAACATTTTAAATTTAAAATATGTAGTTCTTGATTATAAACATGTATTTCAGATGTGTGTTCTGAAGTTTCTGTTATGGGTTAAAATTTATGTTTCTGTCTTTTTATTACTATGAAATTGATAATTATTAGCAGAAATGTTTGTCTTAATTTGAAAAAAATAGTTACTATGAACTATAGATTACAATCACAGAATTTTGAAGTACAATATTCTTGTGTATTGTCTTTGTCTAATCAAAATTATTTCAGATTCTCTTTCAGTTTAATTGCTGAAGTTTGGCAGGAAATTAATTGCTGTGCATGTCTTTGTTCCAGAATACAGTCGTTTTGAAGCTAAAATCCATGATTTACGGGAGCAGATGATGAACAGTAGCATTAGTTCAGGATCAGGATCTTTGCGAACCAGCCAGAAGAGATCCCTCTATGTCAGGTAATCATCTTTTTCATGGCATTGATATGGTGTTTTTCTGCTTTCCTGTAGACTTAGTATTTTCATACAATTTTCATACAACTATTTACTAAGTATTAATAAAGGGATACTCATATGGAAATATAATAAAAGTAAAGCTTTATTTAGACTGATTATTGTAATATAGCTGAAAAAGAAGTAATATCCCGGAGAACCCTATATGAACTTTGAAGAGTGGTGCTATTATATTTGCTTTTAGTCCTTTGATTTGAGAGAAATGATAATCCTTCAGCAAAAACATATATTTCTTCTTTAAGACAGTGTATGTTAAGTCTTAAGAACTTGCTTAGTTCAGTTTGTTTTGTGACAGTAGCCTTCATATTCTCCCTTGTTCAGTACTTGAATTCAAATTTATAGTCTTCTCTTTCTTAAGGTTTGACAGATTTCCATCTTGTTTCCTTCAGCTTACTTTAGTTGTTTTCTCAGTTTCATTAAAGAATCTTATTTCTCTATCCAATTTAATTTTGTTATGGAATATTTTCCCATAGTAACCAAGAGAGAAAATGCAAAGCAAATGAACAGAGTATGCCTCATTAATTTATTCATATCAAGTTAAACGTAAAAGAGGATGAAAGAAAGTGGAACAGAAGAGCATGAAGCAGATGAGAAGGTGGTGTGATGGGGAAATGATGGCAGGGTGCAGCTTTTTCATGTGTCACTCAACTCCCACACTGGTTATCATGTACTGATAAAGCATAACATTTCCAGTATGGAACATGGGCAAAAGGATTGAATTTTTAAAAAATTAATTGGTTTTTGAGTTCCCCAAATCAGCTCATCTCTGGATTGAATCAGGGTGAGCAGTAGCTTCTTTGTAGGGGCCAGAATGTTTCAGTAGGGCAGGTAAGCCTTCAAGTAGTTCTGGTGTTTGGGTTAAACATAATTTAAAATGTTGTAGGACCTCCCTGGTTTACTTCCTAAAGGTGAACAGGCTCAGGTGCTATTGACTTTCCCATCCAAAGCAGGTAGTGTTCTGTTCACGGTGTGTTCTGTGTACTATGGGAAGGAAGCAAGTCATACACAAAGCAGTTCCTTGAGTAATTGATGCTGAGGAAAGTCACGGTCCTTTGTAACTATTTCTGAATGCTTGACACAAATGTAGCTAAATACTCGTAGGGCTTCTGCTTACCTTGACTCTAACAGGTAGTTTCTATGTTTTGAACTATTGTTTCAGTAGGTGGATTCTGTTTTCTTGGATCTGAGCCTACTTGTTTTTTCTACTTCTATTTGCCTTAAATACTTTGGGGGTCAAAATTTATATCTCTGAAAATAAATGTCTTAAATACTAAGGGTAAGTGCTTGGTACCACAGTTATCTGTATCTTTGAATTTTCGCAGGCAGGTAGGTTCCATATTCCACATATGGATATTGTGCCAAGATCTTTATTTCCATAATCCCAAGATTTATAGCTTTAGCTTTCATCATATAACTAAGCCTAAACAATTCTAAATGCTTTTATTTTGCTTGGTTAGCTGTAGCCTGATTAGGTTCTAAACCGCTTATGCTCATGTTCACACATCTGATATTTTGACAAGCATTTTATCTTTATGTAGCTTTTATTCTTCTCATGGAAGTTGTTGAGCTTTTGACTTGGCCAGCTGCTGCAGAACTTGCAGCCTTCTCGAGGCTGTTGGCAGAAGCCCTGTGGGGACTGGTTTCATTGAAGGTTTCTGAAGCTCATTAATCAGTGCTCGTCACTACAAAGTCTGTACAAATATCTAAAATACAAAGATTCCACAGCAAAAGAACTTTTCTACCCAGATCTCTTTACAGAGGGTGCTGCTACAGCTTTTGGGATCTGTTTGTGTCATCACACCAAAAGTTGCCAAGGACTGGGAGGCTACTTTGAATGCACAGAAAGGGTTCACATCTGTTCTGCCTGGTTTCTGATGAAATTTTGACCCTATTGAAATAACTTTTATGACTGTTTTCACATATTTCTAGATACTGACAGAACATGTTAATTACCCACTTTATTCATTATAATAAGTCTGGTATAGTCATACTGTACTTTTAATTATATCAATTCAAAGCCATTTTTAATAACTTCAGATATATTTTTTCACTAGTGCTGGGTTTTGGATATGCCTTAAAGCACTCCAATTATGTAACGAAATCCTGAATTGAATGGTGAATCCAACAGTAAAATGTTTATAGGCATTCAATCACAATTGCAGAGAAGATATTAAATAAAAATACTCTGAAAATCATTTCTGCTGCTTTCTCAAAATCATGGCAACAAATTAGGAAATAAAATCAGACACATCATTGTATCCCTGTAAACATGATATCTTTAAGACTAGTCTGCCTGTAAGCAGCATTTTTAGGTATTATGTAATATTAAGGAAAAGGCAATTGTGTTTGCCCGAAAATACAATTTGGAGTAAAATGGCAGATTTTTCTTTGTAATTGTATGTATATCAAAAAATGATGCACAGCAATTTAGGAAGCAGCCCTTGGAGGGCAATACAAATACAGCAATTCAGCAGCAGCTGACTCTCCATTTGCACATCCTACTGTCCCCCCACACCACTCCCCCTGTCCCCAGCTAATTCAGATCTGCTGATGTCTCTTCTCTTATTTTGCTTTATATTTCTTCTGGCTTTTGTTCTGAGACAGATTCTCTCATAATAATGTTTCTGGGTTTGCATATAATCTGTATCTATATATATATATATACAGATATATGTGCTCATCTAGAGAGTCAAAAAGCACTTGTGAGATACCTTCATGGTATCAGCTTTGTGTGATAATTCATGGAGAGAGTAAATCTGTTCCATATTTAATCTCGTCTTCTGTGGCAAGTCTCAGTCTGCAATGTGTGTAGCATTCAAAATCAAAAGTTACTTTTACCTTTGTGCATTTTTCTGACCAGCACAATGCATTCAAATAATGGTGCTGATTTGTGCTTGAATCAGTGCAAAAAATGGTTATGTCTCCAAGTTGAAGAAATGTAACAGTTTTAAAATGGCTAAGAAATTTTAACTAACTCCTTTGGAAAAATAAGATCTACTATTAGCAGCAGGCTAAGTGTACTTGCCTGCACTTTAATTGGGCCATGCCTATGTTGTTCTCAGTGTTCAAGCACTATGTCTCAAACAGCTGTCCCAAAAACTCAGAAAAAGAGAACCTCCTTTACAAGCTGACCTTTATTTGTGAAGTGGTAAAATTAATTCATATTTAATGAAATGAAATTTAATTTAATGTAATTTAATGAAATGAAATGAAACACAGAGATGCTTTTGCTGCAGGAATGCCTGGTTGCTTTGTGGGTTGAAGAAATGCTTCAGTAAAACTTGGTCAATGGGCTATGATACTGAGCACAAGTGTGGCAGGTAAAAAGATATTCTGGAGAGTTTAGCACTGTTACACAGCCATTACGCTTTTGCTTTGAAGCATAAACACTCATTTAAATATGCAACCTAGTTTCAGTTTCTCTAGACTTGTGGATGAAGCTGAGTTACCTTTTTAGTGATCTTTAATTCTTGAATGATACAAAGTGAAATAAAAGGGGAGGACTTGGTCCTTTCTCTAGAAAATAATGTTTAGGACTTCCCGTTTAAATTTAAATAAAACTTCACAATAAATATCGTGGGTCTGCATTCAAAGCAGTAGTTGATCAGGATTGCTAAATTTATTTTCAAGTTGTGTTTATAACTTACAATAAGTAAATTGTAACATGGCCTTTTTAATCTGTAATAAAAGTCTTCAAACAGGGAGTTAATAGAAGCAGTATTTTTTATATTCCAGCTTAGATAAATGCATCATCTGAGGTGTGAAGTGAGTTCTTGGTTGATGACGTGCCAGGCATACAGGAAAAACCATGTTAATCACTTTGAATAAAAAGAAATTTTTGTTAATTCTGTTTGCTTTTGAGGTCATTAGCAGTTTCTGGTATTCCTACAAATGTTAGCTGCACAGTTTTGACACTTGTGTGATGCTCTAAATGATCTTTTATAAAACTATCTTCATCAGCTTTTTTGCCCAATAAAATTATTTTTCTTTAATTAGCTTCACCAGAAGAAATGTCTTTGATAAAACTGTCTTTCATTGTGCAAAACCTGCTCTGTGTAACCATTTATCTAGTTGGAAAAACACATTGGTAATAATGACTTCATCCATTTCTCCTTCCATTTGATTCCTGAGCATTTTTTTCTCATGCAGTCAACATATATGTTAATGCTGTTAGGCCAAGCTCACAGCTTTTATAAATTTATATGCAAACTCAAAAATAGAAGTTAAAAGTGGAGCTGGTAGAAATCATTGCGTGAATGCTAAGAAGAAATCTCAGGAAATAAATTTCACGATGCATGTAATTAATTCAGTGAAAATGTATACAGCTTGAATCTGCATTGAAAGTACATACTGGATTATGTGCGGATTATTTTGAGATATGAAATGATATTTGTCCAGGGTGTTTCTTGAACAAACATGCAGAATAAATGTGGAGGAATAACTACTTCCTATCTGTATCGTTTCCTTACCTGCAATATTTTGGCTATTTAAAAGAAAAAAATGGTTCTGATTTTTTAAAAAAATAATTAATGTATCTTAAGCATGCTGTGGAATTAACCCAAAAGATCTTATTATGAAGGTTGCACTGCTAAGGAAAGTGGTATTTCAACCTCCAAGCTATTTCAAAATTTAAAGTCTATTTTTGGTTATAAACTTAAATCTGCAATACCTTTAATTTAAAGCTCTTTGTATCAGGAGAGCAAATATTTTGAAGCCATTTTAAAATTTCTGCCTTTTTTTAGACATTCTAAAAGTCCTTATTAAAACCTTTAATCCTTTAGGAATTTTTTTAATGTTTTATAGCCCAAGGAAGGCATGGTGTCTCAAACAACTGGTTTTGCAATAGATGCTGAATGTGAATTTGTCTGACAGAATATTATGAATTTTTTCCCTGTAAACAATTTGTTATTGGTTATGAACAAATATAATTCACTCAGTGCTTCAGGAAGGCAAAATTCACTGAAAAACTGAAGTACATTTTGGCGCAAACAGGTTTTGACTTACGTGGGTTAAAAATTTCTGTGGTATTAAAAATCTAGCAGAAAAAGGTATGCAAGACCAGTGTTTGGAATGAAGAAACAAGCTGAATTTGGACAAGGAAAAGGACACCCTTTAAAATCATCATATTGCAATCTATTGGTACTACTTTGGTTTGGTATTGAGTAAGTTTTATTCAGGTATTGTTCAGAAAGTAAAGCACTGACAACACATGAGCTGGCAGATTAAATAATGTTGAGGATTTTTTTTTGACTGTGTCATACAAGCACTTATTTCACATAGGTGAGGTTCAAGAACTATTTTCAAATATAAGAGTCCTTCAGAAGGCAGAACCTCAGCAGTATCTCTTGCCTTTTGCTGAGAGACTCCTGTCATCTTTCATTTCCACATCCTCATTAAACCTTCAGCTGTGCCAGGCAGAAACATTCTGCAGATATCTTCATTTCCTCAGGGAACTTGTCCAGGTATAAAATGATCCAAAAAGCAGAAAATATATGACTTGTAAACCAAATCAGTTCCATAGTGTGGTGGACCATGTGCCTTTCCAGACTACAGTGCTTTCTTAAGCAAAAAAGGGAACAGGAGTCAGTTGCATAAACCAATCTTGCCAGAGGGACTGTTAATAAAACTGTAGTCATGCAGCTGCTGTTCAGGTATTGTGAGTGCCTATTATTTGACAACAGGCTTACCTTAGGAAAAAGGACAAGGTTCTCTTGAAATGGTCAGGAATTTCCTAAAAGAATGTGCATAAGGTTCTCTGCTTTTAGGTACTACAGTAGCAAAGTGGTGAACAGATCATATTTCTACATTGTTTTTTTTTTTTTCCTGTGAGCAGAATAGTGACTTTTATTTTAAAAACAGTACTAAACTGTACTAAATTACTAAATAATTTCAATTTATAACTTGATATGAAACAGTGTACTTTACAGAACTTTTGACAGTGCTGTATGCTTTAAATACTTGCTTGTCTTTTTATCCTAGGCTGGTATGTAACTTGCTCTGTGCAAAGTACTTATTGAATTGCAGGAGGTGTCTTCTGTAGAGCTTTTGTAAAGCACTAGAGGTTTGCTCTGGATGAAGTTTTTTCTCATTCATTAAAGCTTAGAAATGTGTGGGGGCACTGTACTACATATTCTGTGTGTGTATGAGAAAGTGTATTCAGCCTTCTTGTAAGTACCTGTCAGAATGATGCAATCATTTATGAATAGCACAGGCAGCTTGCTTCATATTCTGTACTATTCATACTCTCCTGGTTTTTTCTTGCTTTTTTTCTATGTTTAATTTTTTCTTTTCAATGTAGAGCTCTTTTTGATTATGACAAGACTAAAGATAGTGGCCTTCCAAGTCAAGGATTGAACTTCAAATTTGGCGATATTCTCCATGTCATTAATGCTTCTGATGATGAATGGTGGCAAGCACGGCAGGTAACTCCAGATGGAGAAAGTGATGAAATTGGAGTTATCCCAAGCAAACGAAGGTATGCCATACAGATGTCTGCTATTAAATATCTGATCTGATTAATTCATATTATATATATATATATATATATATATATATATCTTTGTTGTTAATTCTGTACCACATCAGCCAAAGTAATCTGTAGTGGTATTCTCATTTACTCATTGAGAAGTTTATTAAAACCCTATGTAGCCTTAGGAGATGTGTGATCAGAGAGGTTAATAAAGATGGTCCACATCCACCTTCTCTGTTCTCACTGTAAGTAAGTTGTGGTTTAATAACATTACATGTGGGTTTAATATCAGTTTAATAACCATTGATGTATGAAAAGGTGCAAAGTATGAATTAATTTTATTCAAGTCATGACATTATCATGAATTTTTTCTACCCAGAACCTGGAAAACTGGAAAATCATTCTTTGGTAGCCAGAGCCAATGGAGATGAAGTTTTTGTTGGCATACTGGAGACTCAAATAAGAGTTTAGGTGCTCTGAATCTTAATATCTGCTATTGACTGATGATTGAGGCTGTTCACTTACTGTGTCGTGTTTCCTCTTTGTGCTGTCTGGATTTGGTGGACATGTATAGCCACAAAATAGTCCCAAAATTCTTCACAGCTCATCCCTTGAGAAATAACAGTTTTCTATTAGCAGGCTTCCATTTTCTGAATGTGTCATAAGCAATAAAATGTATGGACGCCAATATACTTCTGTTGTAACAAGTGGTAACTTGAAGTTCTGGGGTTTTGCTGATTCTGACATTTTTGTGTGTTTTTTTTGGTAGAGTTGAGAAAAAAGAACGAGCCCGTTTGAAGACAGTGAAATTCAATTCCAAAACAAGAGGAGATAAAGGGGTGAGTTAATGAAGTGCTAATTACACCTGGCATTGTGAATGGTAACATTTTTTCAATGGTTTTGTGTGTGGAGAATCACTTTCGGATTTGAGTGAAAAGACTAGTTTGTGTCAAATAGAAATGAAATAATTCTGAGCACCAAAGCAGACTTTAATTGCCAAAACACTGTAAATTGTTTAAAGAATTAGCATAGAGATATATATGCTTCTTAATACTGTAATGTAGTAGGAGCTGTATATCCTAACCTAGTATTGAACAGTACCATTTCTAACAGCTCTGCACCATATGTGATTCCTGTCTCAGAACATGTGATGGGAATGAGTGGTGAGAAAGCAATGAGGCTACTTAAGTAGTAATAGGAATGTTTGTAGCCAAAATTATAGCAATTTCATAATGGCACAGCAGCAAAATTCTTTTATTGTTTTGAGGGTAAGGCTTTTTTGCAATGTTTTACCTGTTCTGAAATTTGAGAAAAAATTCCACAACCTCACCATTTCTACCAGTAGTATGTGAGTAGTAATTTCAAGAATTAGGCACATGCATTTTAGATATAAGAGTCTTCTAAAGTAATACTATATTGCCACTTTAAAAAATCTGAAATGTGCTTTAAGCTCCTGAGGAAGCTATTTCTTAAATAGTGATTATAATGCTAATTGCACTAATTCTGTAGCATTTGTTAGTTGTTATTATAAATCCCACAAATGCTTTTTAGTAATTTTTTTCAGTTACAATGTTTTCATAACTTTAGAAATCACATACATAAAATATTAAATCTTCAGTATTATTTCCTGATAGTGTAGGACTGCAAAGTATAAAGACTCTCAAATTCATATATACATCCCACTGCTACATGGCAAAGGTTTCAGTTATTAATGAAATGTCATGTTTTTTGCCTATAAATATTTGCTTAAAAGGAAATCAGTATCTCTAACTACTTTCTGATTTACAATTTTGATGCCCTGGAGATTCACTGGATTATTTGCAGTGTTTTTCTGTTTTGGTGCATTCATAGTTTGGTATTGGAACAAAACGTTATCAACTGATATGGTAATTTGAGTTTGCTTTTTAGAAGTCATATAAAAGAGAGGCTGAAATACTTCAGATTCTTTTCATTACATTAAGTAATTTTTCAAATGTTACCATGTTCTTTGAAAGATAATTGCATGGTTTTAGAGTGTGTCTATCAATAAACTACAAATAGTTAATTACTGATGTGTTTGAAGTAGCATTTTTACAAAAGCAGAGTTGGTGCACAGTCCCTGTGTACTAACAGAGCA
The DNA here is from genome assembly GCF_030490865.1 of Poecile atricapillus. Taxonomy (NCBI): domain Eukaryota; kingdom Metazoa; phylum Chordata; class Aves; order Passeriformes; family Paridae; genus Poecile; species Poecile atricapillus. The sequence goes on along the minus strand of NC_081256.1, from coordinate 14,717,174 downwards.
CCAAAGAAATGCATGGAATACTGAGTGGAAAAGCAACTACGCTTGCCATTGATGTAGAACTGCAGTTCTCTTTCTTTAGTAACATTTCATTTTGCAAACACTTACACTGTTCACAGTCTTTTGCTTCAGCTGTAAATGTTTTAACATCAGAGTTTCTCCTTAAAGTATTCCTCCTGTATTTGTCACGATGATACTTTTCCCAGTAAGTGGATTGCACCATACATATCCTCATGGGACATGTGCCTTCCTGTGTCTGTGTGCTAATACTCTATAAACAGGATGAAATACCAATTTTATACAGGTTTTTGAAAATTTCTACATTAAGACCTTGAAGAATAACCCTAGTAATGGCTAACTTTAAAATCCATGTTCCTTTCATTGCAAGGAAAACTAAAAAATCTGAAGCAAAAATGGTTACATTTTATTCTTGTTTGTTCCTTTCATATACACATTTATCTCATTTTCTGTGCTGCTTCTGATTTAATATATTCCTGCTTATGATGCCTGTGAATGATTGCCAGTGGGCTTATGAAAAATTTAATGCAATTACTATGCATTTTCAACTAATAAGCAAATCCTTCTAGCTTTTTATAATCATGGTATCTTTTAAAAGTAATCTTTTGGCTAATCTTTTATGCAAAATCAATATAATATTACTTTTATTTTCTCTTTTTTTTTGGCAATGGAACTGACTCTGACCATTATACATGCAGTATATAAAGTTTCTTATTAGTTCAGGAAGACTTAGTTTACAGAAAGTTAAAATAATTATTATGAAATATTTTTAAAACTATAACGGAGATCTTGATTATCTTTTATGAAGTACAATAAATCAGCTACTTATTTTATTTTAACAGTACAAATTGCACATTCTCACTACCTCAGCTAAACTGAACTATTTTAGTTTTATTGCATTTGTCTCCTTTTACCAAATAGACGGACTTGCCAAAATATAATAATTATAGATATGAGTATTACTTTTTGAATTTGTTACAGTATTTTTCAGTACACTAGCAAGGATCTTCTTTGGACATATTTCTTTGTTGTCCTTATTCTCTAGATTACATTACCCTTCCTGGTTGTCAGAAATCATTTGCAATGACTTGACTTTTGTTAGAGAAGGTCAGGAGGACCATAACATAAAAATTTGCCTGTGCCAAGTATGGTTCCTGCAGGCATATGATTGGATTGAAACTTCATCTTTTGTCTATGTGTCAGGTTGATAATTTACCAATTTTTACAGTGGAACAACAGTTCAGTCGAACACAGATGCAAGGCAATTAAAGGTTTTATGGATTTCCTTCTTAGCACAGTATTGTTATTTCCAGAGCTCAATGTCACTGATTGTGCTCCCATGGTACCATGTGCCTCTTTAACACCCTGTAATTTTAAGTAATTTATTAAAAAGTTTTGATAATGAAAATATCACTGGATGTTTAAGTATCTGCTATTGCCAAGCACATCTGTATTAAAACAGATGACCAGAAGGATTGTTAGTCCTGCAGCAGGAAGCAGCTTTTGTGTTGCACTGTAGGAAAGGAACATAACTATAGACATTCTCTTTAGGAAGGCCAAGTGCTAGTTTTCAATTGTACCAAAAAATGTGGCCTATCATTTGAAAAAGCTTTGTCCTGTTTGACCCCTAGTTTATTACTGTAATTCATTCCATACTTAATGCTGGAAGAAAGGATATGCCTTTTTGCAACTTTATTGCATATAATAGAGAAACATGAGCTCACTTTGGCTGAGGAAAGACAATTATTTGAAAGCTAATATGCTTCAAATTTTAGAAACAGTTTGTAATAGAGCCTTGAATGAAGGATTTTTTATTTTTTTTTACAATACCTTTTAAAAGATGTTTCTGTGGTGCTTTTCTTACTTCCTGCTGCACATAGGCTCTGCCTAGCTCAGAAATAAATAGTCCCCTACAGCACAGGGCCTCAAGACCCAGTTGGGTGTTTTCCTATTTTGCCATCCTTTCTATTGTAGTTTTTTCTGCAAACCAAATGACAAAAATATGGCAAATTTTATGTCTTTGCAAAACTGGTCAGATGAATCACTCATGCTTAAAGATGGAAGGCAATTTATGCTAACTTGAAGTTAGCTGTATTAGGTCTAGTACTGGGCACAATTATGATTAAAGCACTACTGTTTTATTTATACTTTAAGGTTTTTTATTGATTTGGAACATCAAATTAAAGGTGCTGTAGAAACACAATGTCTTCAGCAGAAGACATGGCAGATATTACTAAAATCTGGGCTAATTACCAAAGAACATGCCTATATAGAAATGAAAGTGCACGGGTGCACTCCATCACTTGGACAAGGAGAGCAATAATAGTTTATACTCACATGGATGTAAATGTCTGTGTATGTAACTCTAGAAATGTTTGTAGCAACTGAGATGCAGAAATTCTTCAGCAACACAAGCAGTTAATGTCAAAAGTTGCTGAACATGATCCTTGATATACAGGGTTTTTCATGTGGTAATTATAAGTGCACTCTTGAAAAACATAATTGCCACAATAAACCGATGAAATTGGTTTGTGTCTTTTGAAAGTTAATCTTGGTATTAGTATGCAGACTTACACAGAAGAGAGCAATTCCTTTCCGTGAACTTGCAATGAATTGCAATAGTAAAACACTGATACAAGTTTTGAAGCTATTTTTTTCAGTTGGTTGGTAACACCACCCAATACTTCTGATGTTGTGTTATAATATCAGCTGTTTACAAAAGCCTCAGCACTTTTTGTTTTTTTAAATACTTTGTTTTTTTAAAACCCCTAAATGAGATACTATCAGTGATTTAATTGACTTGGAGTCATTATGGTTTGGCCATCTTACAGCAGCCTAGTTTTCCACTTTCTTTTAACACTCATAGCAAGCCTAAATTTGTGAAACACCGGTGAGGCTGTAAAGGATGAACCAGCTTTCTCAATACCAAGCATGTGAAACATGGAGGATATGAGCAAAGTCATGATCCCAGTCTCTATTTCTAATGAGCTGAGAAGATGAGTGTTAACTGAGATATGCACTGCATAATGTGGTTGTAGGAGTCAGCTTCCACAAAGCTGCTGGTCTGGGCCTTTGTTCACACAGACATTAGACATCCTTTGTTTTGCCCCTCCTTCTCTTCTTCAGCAGTCATTCAATGACAAGCGTAAAAAGAACCTCTTTTCCCGAAAATTTCCCTTCTACAAGAACAAGGACCAGAGTGAGCAGGAAACCAGTGATATTGACCGTAAGTATGTGGCATTCGATGGAGAGCAAAGCACAGTAGAAGGGCCTGCTAGACTGCACTAGGGTGTTACCATGGAGACAGTTTCATGAGCTGCAACAGGCTGAGGAGCTCATGGTGCAAGTGGCAAACCAGTCTACAAAACCAGTGCAAACCTTTGTTTGTTGTTAAAATAAAACTTAACACAAGAGTATCCCAGATTGGAATAAAATGGGCAATACTGTTGACTAACTGGAGGAGATAATGGCCTACCAGTGCTGTCAGTGATGCTTCCCTGTTTCTGACTTGGAGAAGAAGGCACAGTATTGATGAAAGTATAATGGAGCTTACCAGTTTCTCAAATCAGTCCCTTTAGACTAGTTTTTCAAAGTCATTCATTCTAATTTGATTTTCCTAATGAAGAGAGTTTACTCTGATTTTCATTGTTCTTGCCAGCACTAAAAAAAAGTATATTCTCAAAATGTACTTGCATAAATTTTCTAATTCAGACCAGGTTCAAAACAGACTGTGTTCTCTGCCATTTGCATTACTGATTGCACTTCATGTGCCAGTCAAGTCAAATTCTATAGACTTATTTTTCCCTGTGATGTTCTAGGAACTGTCTCCTGTCGTAGCGCCAGTTTTATATATTACTGACAATTATTTTTTTTGTGATTGTCTTTTTATTGCTTGCCCTCTGGGGACTACTCTGCAGGAGGTCCCTGACGACATGGGATCAAAAGGCCTGAGTAAGTGATCAAAATCCTCCCAAGTTATTTTAACCTCCATCTGAAAAAATTACTACTTTTTTGGTTTTTTTGACAGATCTCTTTGAGATTGGTGCTCTACTGGCATAAGGAGGTTGACTAAAACTGGTTCATAAGCTTTTCCTAGCTTGTCATCTTTTGGAGTTTTTGCTTTCAGGAACATGTAAAGTTTATGTGACTGTCACATTAGATTTTTTTTTTTGTTGTTGTTTTCAGAAGCTTACCAGTGCTTTCTTGTTTGTCCTCAACAGTACTGTGTTTTTAATTTGGTGATTATTTTTTAATGTTACTTATATCTTGTCCTTGTATTTTTATTTATTTAAAAATAACATTTTGGCTTTTTACAGTAATAGTACAAGCATTGCTGTGCTACTTTAACTAGTAACAGTTTTCACTCCTCTCTCTAGGCAACTGATGTTTACAGCTACTTAAAGCAAACAAAACTTTTCCTTAACAAATGCCATGAGAGTTTTTCTGTCTGACTTGAACACTTAGGATGCTTTTAGACCAGCTGGAGGGCTGGTAGGAGTAACTTGACGCATTTATTGTATTTCTATTTGAATCTAATAAGATTCAAAGGTTGCTGCATACTCTTAGCAGATCTATTTGTGTGTACAGACCCCACCACAAAATGTATTAAAATGACATAAAAAAAGCCTAGACCTTGCTTTCACAGATATTAAATACATACACTGTTAGGCACTTATGCAATAGGAAAAGTAATCTCTAAAGGGATGTGGCTAAGGGTCACTAAGCATAGCATTTCTTCCCAAGGCATAACTGTAAGGCACAGTTTTTGTGAAATTACTTGTAAGGGTCAGTGTACTTCTGTCCCTGTCCTCAGTCATGAAGTGGAAATTCTAGTAGCTGTAACATTGATTTTTCATTTCTGAAATGGCTACTTTCAAAGGAATTCTTGGTCTAGACCAGAAGACTTTAGCAACCTTTATGGACTTATGGTTTAGAACATAGGATCATAAGCTGCCTTTTATGGCCTTATGATCATACCTAGTTTAAAGTTTGTAACATGGTCCAGAAATATCTCTAGGTGATTCTGTTCTATAAACAATTGGTTTCTTGTCTGTTTTTCAGCACAGACTTTTTAAAACTGCCTTACAGCACCTGATGCAAGTTGTGATACATGCTACACTGTATTTCCTCTAATATAATCCAGTATTTTCTCTACTGAGAGAAAGAGACTAAATGTAATCAATAAATTGCCTGCATAAAAGTTGAAATGGATAATCCCAAGGTTTTTATACAACAAAATTCCTCCTGAAGTGAAAACTGAAAAATTGCAGGGTTACTTGTGAATTATGAATTAGTGTACTTTTTGTAATCTTATTTTATGTGCTATTTAATGTTTTTCTTTTTATTAACATCAATTCCTTTCATATGAAATTAAGCTTGATCCTGAGAGCTATGAGAAGTACGTTAAAAGTTTTATATGCAGTATGTATTGATTTCAGCACTTTGATATGAGTATTGTCTTTCATCTGGATTATTTTTTGTCGGTTTTCTTTCTGTTTGACTCATGCCATTGGTGTATGTTCCTTATTTTTTCCCATTGTGTTGCAATTTCAGAGCATGTAACCTCTAATGCCAGCGATAGTGAAAGTAGTTACCGTAAGTGTCTTTAAGTTCTTTGTTTATTCAGAACCTTTGTTTTGTAGCTCTTTCTTTGGTTTTGTTTGTCTGTCTTTTCTGGGTATTTACATGTTAAGTAGAACTTTCCAGTCAGCTTCAGGTGAAATCTGTATTTGTGTATTTGGTGGAGTACCGCAAATCGTTCCATGTCTTTGTTTTTAAAAAACTCCATAGAATCACTGCAAACCTCCTTTATGGATATTTTTATTGTTGTCTGTGATTTTTTTAGTTCAGCTTAATTTGAATCTACTCCTATTTTTATTTTTATTTTTAAATTACACAAGCTAGCTAGACCTGTTAAATTTAAATGTAAATTTAATGCTGACAAATATAATTGTATGTAGCTGAGCTGGAATAATACTTAATGCTGGAAGTGTAACCAAACTGTGTAATCTGTTAAATAATGCTGTAGCTATCTAAAGCTTTTCACAACTGACACTCAGATTTAATATGTATATACTTCAATGAAATTACAGATAAGCAAACATGTATTTACCCTTGCTTTCAGCTCATTTATTTTGTCAAGTGTGGGTGCTTAGTATGAACTGTCTTCAAAGCATACGACACACTTTCAGTGCTGGAGTCAGTTTTGATAAATCAGCATGTTAGTTCTCTCTCTCTGAAGACATAGTGTCTTCTGAATACCACACTCTGCATAAGTTCAGTAGTGTTTCCTATTACCCCAGCTGCAGTAGCACTCCACGCTCTGGGTGGGTAATAGGCTGCATGGTGCTGCTCTACTCTGCTTTGACATGTCTTAAACCAGGGCAAGAACTTGAATCCCACTATTCATTTCCAGTGAACAGCTTCCCAGTAAGGTTGCAGTCTAGATCTAGAAGCCATGATAGACCAGAGCAGGACAATAGGAAAATGGAGGATTTGAAGATAAACATGAAAAGAAGGAGCAGTCAAAGTCATGCAGTGGTTTTCTGCTCAGCTCCTCGCTGCCTGCTGTGGAATGGGCACTGCAGAAATACATAATTTATGTCAGGATAATAAGGAAGGTGGTTCATTAACAGATACATTTATTTGGCTGCAGATCTTTTCAGAGGTGATGAGCCACATATTTTCTTCCAGATGATGACACTGAAGGAGAGAATGTATATACATGTATACAAAATACTGGTAGTGTTGCAGACTGTAATTGAAAAGAAACCAATTGAGGGAGGCATCTGTGTTCCCTGAGAATGACACAGTATTGAGCACATATGGAAGTTGCCTTTGACAAACAGAAATTTTAATCATTTTTAATGACACACCATTAAAACTATCTAACAGTGTCTGTTTCCTCATAAATTTGCTGCTTCCCTCACTTCCAAGGTTTTTCTGAGAGCTTGCTTTACTTATATTTAAAGCTCGTTAGTGGTACAACTAGTTAGTTTTTTACTTTATTGATACTTGAGAAGCCATGATTTTATTATGAATGTCATGGATTTGTTTACCTCAATGTGTAATTCTGAGCACTTTTTATTAAAATATTCTTTTAATTTCTTCTTACCGCTGTCTAATATGAAAGTTATCTTGATTACAGATGAGTACGGTTGTTCAAAAGGTTCATTCTGTTAATACTAATTTCTCCAAAGAATTGAAAAGCAGTGACAATATATACTTTTTGCCCTCAGTCCAGGGGATGCTTTTTGCTTGTTCTTATTTCTTTAGTAGTTTGCATAACTACTCTTTGACCATATAGCAATGTGACTTCTCCAAAGCAGTATCCAATTCTGTATGAGCTGGGTCTTCCATAGATGAGTTGATAGTTGGTGATTCTCTGTTCCTCTCTCTAGCCTAAAAAGGGTTCTGAAAGTATATACTGTCCTTCTAAAATCCATTTGCATGAGTAACTTTTTGAGATATTAAAATGTACAGTTTGCATGGTTTTGTGTCTGTCTTAAGGTATTCCTCACTTGCAACAATTTAGGAAATTAAAGTCTTCCTTTGTGTATTGCTGCAGGACAGTTTGAATGCAAATCTATTGCGAAATAAGAACAATATTTCTGTTAATGAAATGGTAACGTTTAGATTTAAAATATCAGTGGCATTTGCTTTGAAATAGAGAACAGATATATAGAAGCACTATATGCATTTATAAAAGCATTCATCTTCTGTTTCTACATAAACTATGGTGTAGCCTTGGTATGTTCCTTTGCCTGTTTTAAGTATGGCTTATGAACATCAAAGAATGTTCTACAATTAGACAAGTGAAATACTGGAGGACTGTATTTTCTTCAGTTCAAAGCAATGTCATGTAATTTGAGCTTGTGTCTTCAGAATTATAAATTCTCTGCTGTCACAGTTAATTTTTAGTTATTTCATTGAAAGAAATTTTACTCTTAGATATCATGTTAGACTAGAAGTAATCTTTTAGAGAGATGGCAACTGAGGTATATTTCAAATGCTTTCACTAACATTTAAAAAGCCTACAGCTGTCAAAATTCAAGATTCAGTTATTTTAGTTTCATTCACTGCTAATGTGCTTCCTGGAGCTGAGAGCAACCTGAAACATTCTTTGCTTTCAACTTTGTCTTTAAAAAATAATTGATGAAATAACAGTTGTTTAGTATATACAGTTATAGCTTTTTTGGTAGAATTAGAGTGGCTGAAGATATTTATATAAATACCAATTCACAATCAAGTTATTGGAAGATCTGTACACCCTGACATACATGGTTGCCAGCCATGTCTAAATATGGATAAAATGGCATTGTAAATGCTGGCTTCAGAGTACGGAGAACGTTCCCAAAGCGGGTGGCGTTGCTCTAGCAGTGAATGACAGCATGCATGCATTGCATCCAGGACACGTGGGGAACAGCACTTCAGCAATGCTTGAAAATTCTTCTTGTGCTTGATGTCAGCTTGACATGCCAGCATACACCAGGAACTTATTTCTACTATATGTGTCTTATGCTTTAAAGCTCAGTGTTTGGCTTAGCTTTGTGATTTTTATAATTCATCGCTCTCAAAAGATGTCCCTCATCAGTATCATTGTAATGCATATTGCTGAGCAGTGTCTGTAACATCATAGTCCATGAATTACTCAGTTGAAATACGTTGCTTTAGGAAAAAAATACATTGATATGTCTTTGCCTTTACATTTTAGGTGGCCAGGAGGAATATGTGTTGTCATACGAACCAGTCAATCAACAAGAAGGTTTGTAGATCTCGCTCAGTATAAAATAATCTGAATTGTTAGAATGCTTCCCATGCCCCTATGTACTAAGCACCGTGATAAACTTCTTCACCCTTTTTAACTTGTAACTTACTGTTATTCAAATGAATAAATCATAAAGGCATAAATTATTAAATAAAAATCTCTAAATTATTTAGTGCAGAATCCAAAGGTGTGCTACTTCAATAATTTCTTGTGTGGCTTATATGGCAGAAAGAAAATACAGTATGCCTAACAGTTTCGTCAGTGAGAACCTCATAAATTACAGTTTTCTTTTGTTTCATATTGCTATAGCATTCTCACAGCACTATTTCTCACAGCAAAAAATGTGTGAATAGATCATTTGTCTATTTACCAACTTCAACTGAAATGTCTCTAAACAGTCTCCCATTTCTGTATGGTTTTCTGATATGGCTAATTTGTTTAATAATTGCCAAGGGATTCTTTCTAGAAAAAAGTAAAATTTAATAAAATGGCAATCAATAGGAGAAAATATTTTCTTATGCTTGCATTTAAAAAATTGCTTTTTACTTATTTTCAGTGGAATGGTTTTGTCTTTTCACCTTGATTGTGATTCACTGTGTGAATATAGACACAGAATTTTTAGTGTTCCAGATCACTAGCACAGGTGCTAACAGTTGAATTACATTATTTGATACATAGCTCACTCATAAATTATTCTGATGAAAGGAATGTCCTTTGGGAATACTTATCTGTTACCTATCAAATAGGGTGTCAGTCAAAGTACATACACATCATGCATTAACAGGAATTTTGAGTGCCAAGATTCCATGTCCGGTTTCTGCAGTGAGTGGCATGGCCTAGTTGTTTTTAATAGCACTGTGGCACATTCACCTGTATAGACTTTCCACTCTGACTTGATAATCATGGCATAAAGGCCCCAGTTTATGAGGAATCTTCCAGAAGTAGTAAAAATTGTTATACAAGGCTAATAGAGACTGCATTATTTATATAATATAATTTGAAATATTAAGATATTAATAGACCCTACTAGTAACTGGGAATTGGTAGTCCCCTTTGATGTAAAGTAATTTGTGCCTTGTGGTGGATTTAGCACTGGCTAAATTCACCAGTGCACTTAATCATTTCTTGCTGTGAGATATGGATTAGGGAAACTGGAGTTATGTCACCCTCAGGAACAGCTGCTGGTCTGTGTCTGCCCCCTCACCAAGGGGCTCACAAAGGCACAAGCAGCAGAGATGTTTGTTACTTAATTAATAAGTTAATAGATATTGGATTCAAGACATTCCTCTTATGAATATAGTAATATGGTGGAAAGGAAATAGCTCTGAATCAAATGAAAATATATTTAATAGGCCAGACTTTAATTAATTGGTACTTACTTATGCAGACAGATTGAACCTAAAATCAAAATTTGTACTGCTGAAGTTATATGATCATGGCAACATACTTAGGCATTATTGTCTTAATGGTTCTTACAGTGTGATGAAAAATGATCTGCTTAAACTTAATTTTCACCAAAAACCCCTTTATTATAGATAATTAAACTACTTTTAAGAGGTATTACACTTAATTTTGTTAGGGTGTTAATAGTTACAAATAGAAACTATTACAAATAGAAACAATATAAAATATAAATAATATAAAACAATTATAAATATAAACAATATAAAATATAAAATATAAAACAAATAGAAACTATTTCTATTTGAGTTGTTTTGTATGTGAGTGCTTAATTGTGGTCTTAGAGGAAAAGGAACTTCTCCCAACACAGACACAGAATTTTATGAACTGTGCTGCTGCTGCTTAGGTGCCTCTCTGGATTGAACAGATTTTCAAACCTCTCCCATTTCCTTTTTCCATTAGAATTTAGGATGTTTGTGAAAAGGTTTATTTTTCCCAAAGGCTTCAAAATTTAAGGCTCCTTTTCAATCACTGAGAATGGTGATTTGGGAGTGAAGGTCTAACATCTTACTATGACTACGGTATTAACTGATTGATGTTCTTCAATATATTTTTATTCTCTTTAGCAGTACATATTATTTTAAGTATTAAAACCATTGCTATGTAAGCTTATTCTGATGAACTCTTAGAAGCTAACAATCATATGAGATATAACTGACATTATTTCTTTATGTTTATTAGTCAGTTACACTCGACCTGTGATTGTTTTGGGACCCATGAAAGACAGAATAAATGATGACCTGATTTCAGAATTTCCAGACAAATTTGGCTCATGTGTTCCACGTAAGTCTCAGCAAATACTATTAGCAATGTTAGATTATATTTTTTTAATTTTTTTTATAGCCATCCTCTGTTGGGTTAAAAGTTCATATATTGTTTAAACTTTATAGACCTATCTTAATATTATCAATCTCCTTGTGAAAATTTTGCAATATAAATGGGAGACTTTTTGGATATTGCAGGGGAAAAAGTCACTGGTTTTTGTTTTGCTTTAAAAACTATTGGTTTATATTTAAAGATACTACTAGACCAAAACGAGATTATGAGGTGGATGGACGTGATTACCATTTTGTCACTTCTCGAGAGCAAATGGAGAAGGATATTCAGGATCACAAATTCATTGAAGCTGGCCAGTACAATAATCATCTTTATGGAACAAGTGTCCAATCAGTGCGAGAAGTAGCAGAAAAGGTAAATCAGTGCCACTTACATTCATTTACTGAGCTGATTATATGCCTGTGCTGACAGAGAAAAAGAGAAGAACAGCAAGAAGCCATTAGGAGCATTCTGACTTTTAAAGGAATTTGTATAAAACTGGAAAAAAAGTATATTGTCATAGATGCATTTAGGGAAATAATGAAGCTTTGGAATAATGAAAGCATCATGATTAAATTGTGGGAAAAGAGCAACCATAATGTGCCCTCTCATTTAAAGAGAATATAGAATAATTGGAATTATAGGCTAATTAGCCTAGCTCACATACACAGATCATGAACTAATTAAGAGTAGTGCTGGTGGAGTTAATTATTATGATGATCCTTTTGACATAGACCTGTGCAGAAGAAAACTTGCAAAAATGTTATTCTTTGTGTGTCTCGTGGTTTTAGCTAACAAAGGGAAGACAGTAAATGTAAAGAATTCAATTTTAAAAGTATTTTTTCCATAACTACCCATACATTTTGAGGATTGACCTTACTGTTTTTATCCCAAAGCAATTTGAATTAACTCTTTCTTGCAAATTCTAATTATTTCTAAAGTCTTACTGAAGTTGAGTTGATCTGTCAGGAAAAAAGAAGGTGGGAAAAAGAAAGTGTATTTCTGAGCTAAAGTAAGGTGTTTGTCTTAAAGAAAATCTTTTGGTGAAAATTTTTTGCAAATGTTCCATGTTGAGTTCATGAGTGTTGTTCTGCTGCTTACAAATCCAGTGCATTTACAGTAGCCAATGTTATCTGATCTCTGTGAGAGAAGGACCAGCTGTTTTCTAGGTGGGAACTCACAAGTGGGGGCACTGTCAGTCTGGACATGCAGAGGGTAAGTGTGGCTAGTAATCCATGTGCCACAGGGCTGTAGTTTAGTCCTCTGGAAAACTCTGTAGACCATTTTGACCAAATGGGTGAGTATTGCTATTTCTGGCAACTGAATTTACTGGAAGCAAAACCAGGGCAAACACGGTGAGATTCTGTGGGTCAAGTTTTCTTCTCATGTCATTGCCACCATAGGGATGGAATCTGGCCCCATTGGATACAGTGAGAAAAGGGAAGGAAAGAATATTAATTACAGAATTGTTCAAGTAGATGAACAGTGCTTTGCATGGGAGGCTGAACAAAGCTGTGAAACTATCATATGTGGTTAAATGATGAAATTATTGTACAGCTTAAACATTATAAATCTATTAGCAGTTGCTTTACTTGGTAGCACAAATGCAATCCTTCAGTTCCATCCTGGACCTGAAATTGGCTCTGTCCTTTTGTCCATCTGTTGGGATCAGTAAGGTACAAAATTGCTATGAATCTTTCATAAATGGACATGAAGAACAAAGTATTACCAGATGTCTCCATGCAGTTAAATCTCTTGCACAGGCACCATGGGACTTTGGGTAGATGCAGCATTTTCTCAGTTGCAGCTAACATTATTTTTCTGGGAAACAATGGACTGTCCTTCAGAACTTTACTTCAGAATCATGACAGGGCTGCCAACTGGTTGATCTGGATTCTTGTGACCTTGTATTCTTTTCCATTTTGCTGAAAAGATGAGTCTTTTCAATGGGTTTTATTGCTGGGATGCAGAAGATGATTTCCACATTTTCTATAATCAGTTTAGGAGAAGACAGAACAGAAGTGACTGCTGTTACCCCAAAAGAACCAGACACAGTATTCTTAAAATAGCCTTCAGTTGTGTTCATTTGCCCATGCTTCCAGCTGATCCCTGTCTCTCTCATTTCCTTACCCACAATGGACACAGCTAAAGATGCTTTCTGATGTTGTTGTTCAGTTACAGAAGGCACTGGCTGCTGTGCAGGGCTTCTCAATCAGAAGCAGTGCAAGTATAGAACTAAAATATATAAAATAACTATTCTAAATGCACCGTGCAAAAAGCAAAATAGCTTCCCTGGATGAAAATATGTCACAATGTACTTGTGGTTTTTTTCCTTGTCTTTCAAATCTTCACTTAAAAAGAATTTTCATATCCTTTTTCCTTTGGAATTGTCAGCAGTTTGCAAATCCCTGTGTCTCAAGGCCACAGTCTCTTAATGCACATCATTGTTGATTTGGAATAAACTGTCATGGTTATATCCCATAAGGTCCAGCACAAGAACTGGCTGTATCCAGCCCTCCACCCTTTGGCTCCTGGCATAAGTTGTTGGGCCAAACACAGCAAATAATGTTTCATTTGAAAAATAGTAATGCTCTTAATTCTCAGTTTTTGTAGCATGTGCCACATTTAAAGATGCGGACAGATCAACACATGTAAAATTCTCTGCTCGGACATACAGACGCCTTTTTTAAATGTTACCAGCTGGCATCCAGACCCATGGACTGGATCTGGAAATCAGCTATCATCAGACATATATATTGTTCATGCAGGAAAAGCACTTAGCTTTAAAAATTCCTGAAATAAAATTCTGATTTTGTTGGGAAAGAGATAAAATGTAAATGATCCTAGTTACTTCTTCTGCGAGGAAGCAGAAGCATGTCAGTAATTTCAGACATTCCTTCAGGAATGATGTCCCAGCAGTTCAGGAATGGTGTTGTATGGTATCAGTAACCTTTGGTTATATGGTACTTATGGGCTCACGGATTTTTGGCTCACGGATTTCTGCAATTCACATTGGTCTCTTGCTAAAGACAAAGCTTTTCTTAAAGTAGTCACCTGAGAGTGGTTTTCTGTTCCTCTTCCCCTGTACCCTTCTAGAAGGACAGTATGCAAAATGAATCCTATGCTGCTCAAAAAGGAAAGAAATAAAAATGTGTGAGGTGGAAATGAGCATATCTGAGATGAAAGGAGCTGAGAACATGAGGAGCCTTTGAGATGAAGCTGAAAAATTCTTTATACTGCGAGAATAGAGAGGGGGAGGAAAACAGCCTTACCACACTGTCTTCCAGCTGCTCAGAGAACAGTCAAGTTCTATTTGTTTCTCAAGAGATGAACGATAAAGTAACACAAATAAATTGCATTCACCATCTCCAGTATGGTTTTTCTACTGGCTGGTACCTGGGGGAGGGAGAGGGCTTGAGTGGAGTTCCACCTGAATATGGTGGCGTATTTTCCTGCCAGGAGAGGTGGGCAAAGCCTCAGGTATGCCAGTTAAGTCATCTGGCTACTCTGTAAACTGCATCTGACATGGCCACGTTCCTAAACCACCCTCAAATTAGTACCAAAACGAAGCAAAATAAAAAATGTTGGTGGTATGGTTGAAGTCCAGCTGTTCCACTACACAGTTCTGCATTGCTGCACAGGCTGCAACCTGTGATGAAGAAAGGAAGGAAGGAAGAAGGGTCAAGAACATCTCAAATGCTGTGTGATCCAGCAGAGGAAATTGGGGGTTTGTGCCAAAGTGGTGAAGTAACAGTGTAATTGATGCAAATACTCTTGTTTTCTCTTCTAAATTATATTATGCTACTTGTGCCTTAAACTTTGCTTAGTGCCATTTTCCCTTCTCTCTCACTTTTTAGGGTAAACATTGCATTCTTGATGTTTCTGGTAATGCGATCAAAAGGTTGCAGATTGCCCAGCTGTACCCCATCTCCATTTTTATTAAACCCAAAACAGTGGAAAATATCATGTGAGTAAAAGTAAAGTACCTCAGGCTAAATTGTTTGAGACTTGTTGTATTTGAAAAGCCTACCGCAGGTTATATGCAGACAATTGTAATGTTTGCATTTTAAATAATATTTAATTCCCTGAGTTTAATTTTTAGGGACTTTAAGATGGGGCTTCTAATCCAAATTAAAGTGCTTGAAAATTAATGTCATTGTGTTAAATTCAATCCAACATAATGCCAGAACAGCTCATTTCCGCTAGTCTTTGTTTGCTGTCTTTAGGGCTTAACTCTTTTATTAGGATTAATACTCAACAGTTTAAAACTTTAAAGACTCCAAGTATTTGATAGAGGTTTAAAATATGTATAATGTTTTCACTTTCAGGGAAATGAATAAACGCTTAACAGAAGAGCAAGCCAGGAAGACATTTGAGAGAGCCATGAAACTGGAGCAAGAATTTACTGAACACTTCACAGGTGTGTTTTGCTTGTCACTGCTCAGTTCCTGGAGTTAAAATTTTATTGCTTGCTGTAAAAATAGTATTTGCCTAACCACTGAGATAGTGAGCTTTGTTTTTCAGATGATCTGTGATTACTTTGAGGTATAGAGCCATCTTAGTATCTCTACACTGATTTAATTTTGATCAATTAATTTAATATAAAAAATATACAGACATTTACTGTGAGCTTAATTTAGGTTTTAAAAATTCTAAGACTTTCTATCATTTTTCTTGGTATTGAAATGCAGATGTTTGCTTTGTTGGTGTCTTCTACATTTACATTATTTGCAGACTGGAAATTGCTCAGCAAAGCTGCTTGTAGGAAATTGTTAATTACCTTTTTTTTTTTTTATTGGGCAAATGATCAAGCATGATGGTAAATGAGACCTCAGAAAATTGAACATACACATATACATATTCCTTACTTAGGGAATCAAATTTGTGCATGCCATGGGCCTCACTGTAACAGCAAGGGATGGACTGCAGTCACTCAAACTGTGCTCATTCTTTGTGTTGTGGCTTCTAACATGGGGAGGTTGAAGTCATGACCTTCAGGAGCTTGGAATTGAACCCACCCTATTCCTAACCTGACAGACAATTGCTCCTTTCCCTTTTGCAGTGTTTCTGTGTTTGCTGCCCCATTCACTTGTTTTCTATGACATGACTTTTGCCCAGTTCTTCTCCCATATTTATGAGGGTAGAGCTGTGGATGCAGCCGTCTGCTCCAGCTGGGCAGAGGCACAGGATGGCATGGTGCCTTCACAGAGGAGGAAGATAGAGGAACCAGTAAATTCCCTGCCCAGTCTTCCTGCTGCCTTGTTCCCTGCATTTTGTGCTGCACAGTTTTCAGTTTATCCCAAGACTGGACCTTACTCTTCCTATAGCTCTCTATCTTGTCTGCACCCAGGAAGTCATGGGACTGTCAACATATCTTGAAAATTCCTCCTATTATAAATCCCTTACCAAAAGGCTTACAAATGTGTCCAGTTTGTTGTTCAGAAAATGAATGAGTTTATTTTAATCATTATCAATTATTAGTTAGGAGCTGGTATTCCCGCAGGCTGTCTCAGGGCATTACATAGGACACTTTCCCAAGAAATTAAGGGACATAAATTATGATGTTTCAAAAACGTAAAAGACTTTGTGAGCACTCAAGTGTTTAGGTCCATGATTTTTTTCCAGAGTATAAGACTTGTTGACAAAGGAAAATGGTCAGACTTCTCTCCTTGATAATCTCATTCAAGCCAGAAATTCTTTTCTGAATCTGTTTAAGATACTTGAAGCCATTACAGATCCCAGTTAGAGTTTGGAGGCTGCCACCCATGTGAGTTAGGTGGTAAAACAGAAAGTGTGAGTGCTCTCTACTCTGTTGGAAAATACCACATCATGTGTGGTAACTGAAACCAACTTCATCAGCAGGTTCTGCTTCCACAGACTTTAACTTTACACTGAAGCACATGAAAAGCACATCCTTCTTCAGCTTTGAGGTTACTGAGGTTTGGAAGAGGTGTGGTTTAACTTAGCTGGAGAGAAGATGCTGAAGCTCATGGCCTATTTGCCTTGCAAAGACATTTCTAATTCTTTCTTATGCACTTTTGTGCTGTGAACATTATACCTGGCCTATAACAATGGAGCAGCCTCCTTCCACAGACAGTGCAGCTTTGGGCTGCAGATGGGGAGAAGGGTTTTAAGAGATAAGAATGGAATGGTAGGAATAAAAGGGAACTAATTTGCATAAAAGCCAAGCCCAGAAGTAGCAGTACTCTATTAATGCACAGAAGAGTGAGTCTGACCTGCCCCCAAAACTGTCTTTCATGCTAAATTTTACTTCTTGGATTATTGACACTGAGATTGTGACACTAATTAAAAAGAAGTTGCTGTCTCAGTGATTGCTCTTCCAGGCTGAAGTGTTGGTAAGAACAGCTCAAACTTCATCTTCATTTTCACCAGACCATACTTTATTCTGATATGTCAGAACACATCCATATTGGCTCATTTCTAATTAATTTCTAGCCTTGGCAAAAATACCTCAGCTAACATGATAGGAATGAGTATCAATTGCACTTTTAACTGTATAAGGAAGCCTCTTGTCTATAAAACTTGAATCTGTTGTCTGGACAAAACCTCCATGAGTTTTTAGCCAAAAGCAAAGGTAGAGCTAGGTAACCTGTCAAGGTCAGCCAGCCTTGCTGTGCAGCTTCAGGATCAAGCTGAGGAGTTCACCAGCCTGTGAGGACACAGCCCTGTCTTGCTTTGTGCTGGAAACACAAATGAAAGTTGGGCCAAAAAGAATACTGGAGGATGTGAATTGACTCAGGCAAATTGGAACATGTGGCTAGGAAAAGGTTAAAAAACTCATCAGTTGTATGTAAATACTTGGTAGGACAGTGGAAGCCACTTCCTGCTCCCAAGGAAGTGCTTTGTGTGTCCTGCAGTAGCAGCACAGAAACCAGGGGTGTACACAGGTGTCTGTTCCTTCAGCAATCACAAATCCTCCTGCCACTCTGAGGAGAAGGAGCAGCTTTGTGTGGAGCAGCCTGGTTTCTGCACGGAATGAGGAGGGATGATTGCTGATTGCCACATTTTGTTTTGCAGCTATTGTCCAGGGAGACACTCTGGAAGAAATCTACAACCAAGTGAAACAGATCATAGAGGAACAGTCTGGTCCTTACATCTGGGTTCCAGCAAAGGAAAAATTATGAAAACAGATTTTTATTTTTCATTTTCTAACTGACATCACCTACGACATCTGACGACTCTTAAGCCCTTCCAGTGGAGCCTGCCTCTAGTTCTTTCCAGCGTGGTTCATACCCTAACCATCACATTCTGCAGTTCCCATAATGCTTTACATTTGATGTCTCTCTTAGTTTAAATAATTTGTATTATTGTGTGTTGTTGGTTTGCCATTTTTCAACCATAACAGTGGAATGGCCTGACCAGCTATTAGTTTAGGGTGGGGGTGGGAGGGAATTGCTTGGTAAAAATTCCTTAATGTTTAAGGGAAAGTAACATTCAAAGATTTTTCAAAAAAAAAAGCTTTATAGACATTCTTTTAAAATTTCATAACAATTGAAAGAAAAGTTGTATTCAAGGAAGTTGTAAATTATGAGTAACTTTGCACGCTTAACTTTAATAGCATGGTTTGGTCAGGGCAATCAATTTCAGGTTTTATTTTCTGAGTTCAGTCCTATTGTCACGGTATCTTTTTTTCTTTCCAGGCAGTTAGAAAGAAACTTTCCAATTTTGAGTTAGCATTTTCATTAAGTCCCATTACTACTCCTAAAGGGATACTCATTTTCATAATTTCATACGGATATTCTTATAATCTATTTTTTCATTTTTTGCCAATAAAATTGCTAGGGACAAAGATGTGTAATGTTTTTAATCTTCCTCATGAAACACTATTTATAGTGTGTTACAGAAATTCTTTATAGATAATGGTCATCACACTTTTTGAGCCTAAAAATATGTTTAGGTGCTAGGAAACCTTGTATTTTTCAGAGGAATGCCAAATTTCCATTGGCAGTAATTCAGAAAACAGCTGCAGAGATGGTCATTAGGGCAGTGAGAGAATGATTCATAGCCTAAAAATGTGTGTGTTCTTAGGGGTCAGATTTTAATGAATATTTTACCCACAATAACTGCCTATTTTGTTATAATAAATATATATATATTAAACTTTCTTTAACTAAACTCTGTAACTATGGGAATTATTTTCTTTACATAGTTGCGCACACGTATAAATATATATATAAAAAATATATATTTTTCTTTTACCACCTACTCCTAGCTTTTTGTTTTGAATAAAAATAAGAAACCAAATTAGAATTTACCTTCCTTAATCATGGAAAAATCAAATGGGCTGTGATGGCTGGGCATGAAGTCCAGGGAATATTAGTACAAGAAAAAAACACATGCAGGTTCTCCTCTTTTCTACGCAATTCTGGATGTTTGTCTTCCCCTGTCCCCTTTGTAATATGCATGTCTTAACCAAAGGGAGAATTCGGAGTCAACAATATATTTTTTTTTCTGTATGTGTTCGTCTTGGATTGCACAGGCACAAGATCTTCCATTTGCAATGCACAAACTTCTGTGCTGAATGTTATGAATACGTTGTACCAAAATCTTCAATAACGAAATTCTCTAATTCCCGTATTATTTGGTACCTGCCATTGCTTGTTTGCAACTGATTGTTTTTGAGAGGGATGTACTTACAGCAGTCATGGGGCAGTCACACAGCCAAATCAGCTTTGGTTTGTAAAGAATTATCAACACAATTATCCATTCCATTTGTTAGAAAGAGGAGAACAGCTAATAAACTTTATTGTACAATATATTTGTCAAGTGTGTTTTTAATTATGATAAATACAGCTGTTGTAGCACTTTAAAATAATTGACTGAGACTGTAAATGAAAATCAGGTGTTAGAGAAACACTGGTGGCCACATTGGGGCTACTGAAGTTGCTGCATTAAAAGCAGGTTTAAACTTGTGACACAATTATTGCTGTTGTTACATGGGATGTTAATGCCACTTAGAGGAATTTAAGGTTGCTGGTGCATGCCTCAAAAGAGTTTCTGGTTTTCAAGATCTGGGAAATCATGTGTGCTGCCTTTCTGAGAATTCCTGCCCTTGAAAGTGCATGGTGTACTGGATTGATGCAGCTTTTGATAAATAATGTCATAAATTTTTAAGGCAGCTAGAAATATACTGTTTTCTCCCTCTTTGAAAGGGACTGTTTGAGGTGTCTTGTGAAACATCTTAAAAGAGCAACTCTAAAAAAAATAGAAGGATATGATTTTCTATCAGATCTCCAAACACATCTGAGATCTCTGTATTGTATACACTTCTTTTTACCTCTTTTTTTAACTTGTCAGAAAGAGCCCTGTTCAGCTGAGTAGGTCTGTGAGGAATTGCTCTTTCATATGTTGGAGTGTCTGAGTCACTGAACTTTGCCCCCAGGCACTTGTTGTATAGTAGCCAGGTATCACCAAACACTCCACTCACACAGCAGTTACCTTGCACAGTTGTCATGCAGGAGTGAAAACAAGTCAAGATCAAGAAAACCCAAAGGACTCTGGAGTATTTGCTTTGCATTTTTAATTTTGTTTGTTTCCCATGTTACCTTTGAGCACTGGCAGAAAAGTTGATTCTGAGAGCCCTGATGCTCCTTGTTGTCTTATTTTGTGTAATTGGCAGGGTTTTACATTACTTAGTGTTTCTCTGTGTCTCATTTTTCCAGCATCAGGTGCTGATATATCTTTGATTCTTGGGTACACTTTTCTGTATTTTAGAATTACGTTTTACAATACATGTACTTTGCTAAAGACTTCTAATTTAACAACTAGAGTAATTAGGAAATCCAAATGGCATCGTACTGATGCATTACCACTCTTGCTGGCCCAGTGAAGGCATTGTGGGTTTCTTCTTGCCTAAGAACCCAACTATTTGTAATTGCTATACAGACACATGCTTTATAAAGTACTTGTTACCCTCTATTATTATTGTAAGTTATATTATTTCCTTGTTGGCATTTTTGCTAAATTGTGCTGAAAACTAGGTTAAGAAATTTAATATTTCCTTAAAGCACAGACACTCATAGAGATAAGAATGAAATAGGAAAATTATCTAAATTCTCACAAACTCTGCTTGTGTGATTGTTTAGAGGGTGTTGTGTTTGGAATAGATCTGTACCAAAAGGCTGCTCCTCTGCCTTCTGAAGCAACTGGTGCTAGGACTGTCAGTCTTGTCATCTGTATATGAATGTAAGCCCTTCTGCAAACATGAGGGAGAGAGGGCTTCAGATGTTAATCTAGCCAGTAGGAGGGGCACAGGAAGGATCTTAGCAGTGGGTCCTTGAAAACACTTGGAAATACTCCAGCGATGCCAGGTTATTCTTTAACACCTAAGACAACAAAGGGGCAATTAATTCTAATGGTTTAGGGAGCCAAGAATCAGAGTTCAGCCATAAAGTTTTTTTGGGGAAGAAGATACAGAGGGATCATTCCCTATTTTCTGTAATTCTAAACCTGAAATAGCAATTAATTGACTCAGCTGTTGCCTTACAGGTGCTAGTCAGGGTTAGAGCTATCATCCTGCCAAACGGCAGTGAGGCAGCTGATGAGTGCTGGAGGCATCCTGCCGCACTCCCGGCCCTACAGGCTCTTGGGGGATGCACAATGCTGTGTGGCTCATGCTCTCTGGGTGTGAGGACTCACACAACACAGCCCTTCTGTTTCTGAGCAGGACTCAATGGCTTTTATCTAAACAAAGTGTTACAGGCAGCTGCAGTTCATTGACTAATAAGAAATGAATAAAAGCCCAGCACAAATGAGGGTTGCTCTGTGAAAGTTACACTAAAATTCACAGCAGCTTTTAACAGAGCTCCTGTCAGCAGTTTTGATTCTTTCTGGGAGAGAATCCTTCCTGGGCCTTCTTTTAAATCTTAAAATAAGTCAGAATGATATAGCTCTTTTATAGCAATTGCTATTAAATTTCAGGAAACGTGCACTTAGCATGTGCTGTACCACCTGTAGAGTGTACAGACTTTACTGTTGGAAGAGCCTGGGCTTCTGATGATGGCTTTATGCAATTTGTGACAATGCTGAGAATGTGGCATCAAGTGACTATCCACTCTACCAGATAAACTGCTTACCTTGAATCTCCTTCTGCTTCCTGAGCCCCATATGGGGAATACATAGATCTGAGAGTGAGGATGTGGTTCCACAGCCCTGCCCCACCCTTGTGTGCCCGTGTGTAGCAGTTTGTTGAATGAAGTCTGTGGGTGGTGCCAAGGCAGTAGCGACCTCATTGGTGCCTCAGATATTTTGCAATTTCCAGGTCTGATGTTTTTTTCCAAGTGTAGAGGCAGAGTGAAGAGAGACACACTTTCTTTTGCAGTAGTCATGAGGTGGCGTGTGCCGAGGTAAGCAGGGTAGATTGCTGAAAAACGTTCCTCGGCAATTGAATGCAACTGTTTTTCACCTAAGACCAGGCTGGAGAGAGCACTCTTGCAGGGACCTTGATCTCTGGGAGTTCTGAAGGTCGAAAAAAAATCAGATTCCAACATTTTCACCATGAAGAGCTCCAGAAATGTTTTCTGCCTTCTCTTCTTTCATGCTGGTAAGTGTCCTCCAAAAACTTTTGCTGTGGCATGGGAACTCTGTGTGATATGAGAGAGCAGAAGGAAATGAGAGCCACTTCAGAGCTCATATTGCCAGGAAAATAAACAGAATGAGGTAATAGAAAAGCAGTAGAAAAGGCTGTATTGAACACCAGGTATGTATCTTAACTCATTGGTGTCAAATGCTGTATTTCCTCAGCACTGAATCAATTTCTGGTTCAGTTGTGTCTGTTTTTCACAACAGTGAACAGTTTTATGACACTTAATTTGTAAAAATAGATATAATTGCTGTATTTCATTTCTCATACTCTATGCAACATGTTTGCTTTCTCCTGTCACTCCCAAATTGTATTGGTGAGTGCTTTTAATTTCACCAGAGGTGTAGGTGCTGTTTCTGAAGCACTCTTCAGTGCTTCAGAAAATAAATGGTCCTAGTAAATTATTTTCTTTTTTTCCCCCATTTTTTTTCTGATGAAAGTCCTTGATACTGTAGTAGTAGCTGTATAAATAGCCATTTAATGTTACACACTGTGGTGCCATTACTTTAAGGAGTTATTGGGATGTTAGTGATAGTTTAGGGTGTTAGGACTCTGACCATATTTCAAATGGAAGTTGCCAGCTTCTGCCATTTCAAGCTTTATATATCTATCTACTGATATAAAGAAGGGCCAAAATTGAGAGTAACCTTGGGTTCAGACGCTAACCTGATGTTTTAAGCTGTTTTTCCCTGGCAGCAGGGAGAGAAGCTAACTGCAGTCCTTGTCTGTGCTCAGGCCCATTTCAGATGGGCTACCTTGTAAGGAAGGAGCCAGGATAATGCCCAGATCTGACTTTGCTCTAACAACAAAATTCAGCAATTTGGAAAGGGACCAATAAAGACTTGGTTTTGATGAGTGAGGGAAAAACCAACAGATTCATGCTGTTTCACTATTTTGGCTAAAATACAGAGCTAAATGAACTTTGTTTCAGGTGTACACCTAATGATTTTTTCATGCAGTTCATGCTTTACCCCCTGTATGTCTATATCTAAAATCAGAATGCTGAGGCTGAAAAATGGCACTTGCCATATATACACACTGAGATGCTGACTCCCAAGTTTAATTTCTATTTGCTTATGTTTATAAAAGGTAAACCCCAAAATAAAAAACGGGATTTTTCTTCCAGTCCCAAGGAATTAATGGTGAAAATTTCAGCCTGACAGATGCAGTAGTACAAACATTAAGTTTCTGTGAGGTGCATTTTTGCCACAACCTGTTGTGCCTTTCTCCCAACCCTCTTGGTTCTTAGAATTCCTGCAACTCAGAGGTGGGCAGTTGTTTCTCCCTCTACTGGCATATGCTGCCATGAAAGCTTCCTGTAAGCTTTCCAAGTCTGACTTAATATTTGTTGACAGCAGTAGAGTTGGCTCTGTGTCACAGAGGAGCAGCAAGCCAAACCCACTGTTTCAATATTGGATCTTTTGGCATCAACAGGCTTGTTTAGTCTGCAGCCACTAAGTCAGAAGATGTGCACGGAGCACTATCAGGCACCGGCGGAGTCATTTTTAACTTGCACAGTCACATGTGGCATCTCAGCTGCATGGCACTGGGGGGGAAGTAGAGGGCCAGTTAGAGGTCTTAGAAAACCACATGATAAATGGTTTACAGCACACTCCAGCTTAAAAATGGAAATTGTAGACAAGCAGTGGAATGTTTTGTCCCTGCTTAGGAAGATGACCGTGCCTGTTTGTCAGCGTAACCCACGCTTGCGTTTCCATTTCACCGCACTGTCTGCGCACGATGACATCTCCCTACAAAACAACCAAGTGTTTGCAGCTTTGGCACTTAGGAGGGTGACGTTTGGGGCCACTGAAAGGCACCTTTCTTTGCTAATTGATGGAAATCTCCACTACTCAACTTGAGTCTTTTCATTCATGGCACTGCCCTCCCCTTTTCCTGACTGTGGTTATGATCTCTTATGAAAGACTGTTTTGAAGAGCCAAGTTTACTTTTCTAGTTTTCATAATAAGCCTAGTGGCAAGGCTTTTGAGCACCTAAGGTTGCTTTTTTAATTCAGACCAATAAGGGCTGGTTCATGACTCCAGATACTAACCAGCAATACTCAAGACAAGATTTGTCTTTGGACAGTCTCTTTGGTTTTGTAGCATATAATTTAAATAATAATTTTGCATGCTTTTAATTTGATTAAGATGATGTATTTTGCAAGGTGTTTAGAAGAGTCTGGATTCCCTGACATATTCCATGGTGGCTGTATTTCTTATGTCAGAAACAAATGCCATCGGATTTCAGTATCTGAGTGTGATCTTGTGGTCAGTCCAAAAAAACTTCAGTATTCATGTGAATTGGAATGAAAGTGGGCATCCTTTCTAAGGACTCACAGTGAAGTGAGCCCTGATTTTTTTCTGTTTGGGGGGAGAAGCAGAATGAAAGTTTTCTCTAAACAGTAAGTTCTGTTACAAAAGCTCTGATGTGTTTTGCAATATTTTCTCTTGGTATTGTGTTTGCAGCTCTCGCCCTGGAGCGTATCCGGTGGTGCACAGTGTCTGAGCAAGAACTTTCCAAGTGTAATGGCATGAGCAAGGCCTTTAGTGAGGCTGGCATCCTTCCCCCTCTGGAGTGTGCAGCAGGGGGATCAGCTGCTAACTGTACCCAGATGATCAAGGTGAGCTGGGAGTCACACCAGTGTCATTAGTTTAATTTCTCCATGTGCCTAATAGTAATCCCCTGGCAAGGTGCACAGTTCTGTGGTGAGTGTGTGGCCATCCAGGCAGCTGACCCTCTGATTCCTGGCATTTGTGGCTCTGACAAATCAAGGCATATCTTTTTTAAAAAAGGCCCAGAAGTATACATATGAACTTGAACGGCAGAATGGCCCCGTGTCATCTGTTTGGCTGCTCACATATGGCCAGTCATAAGGAACACAGCTAAGGTCTTAAACATTTCCACCCAAATAGTAATCTTTGATTCGGGAATTGTGTCAGATTTATTTAGCAGATATTTAAGAAGGGATGGAGCTACAAGATGCAGACCGTAGTTAAAGTTGTGCTGCTTAGCCTCTAAGTAGTATTTCAATAAAATCTGGATCAAACTTCCATTTCAGGCTCATGTTATGGAAATTGCTGTATAAACAGATGAGCTGACTGTAATCAAATCAAATCTCCCAGTACTGGGTACAAGAGAGGCAAAGCAGCAAGTGGGGTGAGAAAAGGGCAAACCTCTGTATTAAGCTGTATTAATTCAGCTGCCCAGAGTCTGCTCAGCTTCCAAAAAGAGCGTGCTTCTGGGAAGGTTTTAAAGACTGTGAACATGGGAATTTACAAAATGATGTATGCAAAATAATTACCTCTTTTGGAGGAGGTAGGAGCTAAAAAGTGGATGTTGGAAGAAGTGTGGAGGCAGGTAATCATGGTTGTCATCACTGGCAGAGTGTGGGGGAAGGGAAGACTGCTGGCTGTGTTAATAAATAATGTTCTTTGTAGATCTGCCCAAGAACCAGGTTTTTCTGGAGATGCAGCCTGTCAAGGACAAGAGGTTCAGAGCAAGGAAAGGAGATCTGAAAGAATAGCTTGAAGGGAGATGAGACAGATGATTGTGTGTTGAGAAAAAAAAAACAGATTTCACAAACTGATATCTTGTAATTTTTGTCAATGAAGTAGAATGGTTGTCTGACTCCTAAGACTACCTCATTGCCTTTTGATAAATACTGTTCTTGAGCAAGGGTGTCAAGACTGTATTGAAGAATGCTGAGAGCAGATACCGATACAGATGTGGATCTTACCTTGGGGTTAGACAGGACATTCTAATGTCAGATCTTCCCCAAACCACTTGGCTGATTGCTGCATTACACAGAGGGACCTGTTAGACTCTGCAATGCAGATTATATAAAGGGCTGATGAGGGTGTGCTTCTGAAATACAGAGCTCACAGAATTGCATTTGCAAGCCATTGGAAATAGCAGGCAGGCAGACAGCATGAATAAGTTGCTTTCTGATCAAATGAATTTTCACTGTAAGGCTTCAGAGAAGACTTTGACCTTTAGATCTCCTTTGTTTTCTTCCCCCTTGTGCTAATAATCTACTAAATATTCAAGCTGGCTTACTCTGTGTAGGACTGTGTAGAACCTCTGAGTTGGCATCTGCACTGAACTCTGATCTTTGAGGCCAAGAAGGGAGCAAGACATAGTGGCTGAAGAGGCAGATGCTGTTTTGTAACACTGTTTAACTTGGACTTAGACCTGTGAATGTGTTAGCACATGGATAAAGGAAAAACCTTTTTGATTGAAGGTGTGTAAAAATTAAGAAAGACCTAAATATTTAACTAGGGAACATGACAATATTTAATGTGACCAGAGCTGATTTTCAGCAGGCCTTTAAAATGCTTATGTAGGAAATTCTCAAATGTTGTGGCACACAGAAATAAACTTCCTCTGAAAATTATGAAGAGAGTATTACCATCACATGTATACTAAAAAACTGTAGGTGAGTCCCATGCTTTTGCTAAATTTATTGGCAAATGCTTGCTGGGAAAAAAAAATAAAATGTCCACACTACTGTTGATATGTCACCTCAGCAACAATTGTGTGTTATTTAAAGGAGAGATCTGTAGCCTGAAAACTAATTCATGTTAAATACAACAACAGACCTTTTTTGTCTTGTGCTATTTTTACAACAGCTATTTATCAGAGGCGCTGAGTCTGAACAGAGTTCAAAGGTTCAGCTTTTCAGTCAGAAAAGTGCTGTTTTCTATGAAAGTCTGGCCGTGTAATGTACCTCATGGTTTCTGTGGCCACCCCTTTCCATTTTATCTGCTCTACTTTCCGTTCACCAATTCTAGAAGCTCACTTTATTCTCTCTGAGGGTTAGAGCCTTCTAACTCCCACCTCCTCTCCTCTCCCTGTCTCCTCTTAAGCTACAGGTTGTATTTGATTCCTACACTGTCCTGTGCTCCGGCCCTCACCAGTGGAATATCACATCTTGTTATGCAGAAAGATTGTGTCTGTTCTTTAAGATGCAAATATCTCCCAGCCCCAAGTCCACTACAGGTTCCCTTGGATTTGTTCAGCTCATTCATAAGAAGCAATTCTCAGGACATCTGTTGTTTCAGCTAATTAATGAAAACCATCTTTTTTCTCCTTCAAGCCAAACAAGTGAAATATTTCAAACTACATGTCAGCTTCAAATCTGGTTTAGATGTCAACATTGACATATTACCTGTGCTCTCACATGATCCCTTAAAAAACCTTCAAGCTCTTTTATGTGGTTCAGCCTGTGGGAAGTTGCTGTGGTGTGCTAGGCAGTCCCAGCCCTGCCCTGACCAGTGCTTTGCAAGCTCCCAAGGGATGAAGAAACTAAATGACCCCCTCCAGGGCCAAACCAGAGGTTAAGCAAACTGATAAGAAATTGGAATCAGCTTAGAAACGCAAAATGTCACAGTGCTGATTTTTTTTTCTCGGCGGTATCTCTGTATGAAAAGCCCTCTCCTGGCTCCCATAGGTTCGGTACACAGTGGGAGCTGATTCTGCTGCCAGGGGTGTGTACAGCAGTTCTCCTGGCCTTGCTGCTGGGGGAACCCCCTCCTGTGCTATCCAGAGCAATCCTGCTGCTGTAGAAGGATCCCAGCAAGCTTGGTGTTATAGTCACCAGAAAATATGTGGTGGTGTTGGACACCTTCCACAAAGTGGATACCTCAGATTTGTATTCTCCAGTTGGAACAGTCTTTTTAGATACCTTCCTCCTTCTCAGGAACCCACTGCCACCTGCTCCCCCGCTCACAAAATGCATGTCTGGATTGTGCTGAGCTATAAGGCAGCAGGTTTTCAGGGTGCTTTGGAGTGCACTTTGGCATTCAGATTTTGTAGCCCCAAACAGTATTATTTGAACTGTCTGTGTATCATTTAAAAATGTATCTACTTCATTTAAATCTTCAAGCTTTGGGGGACTAGCTACAGACATGAGTGAAACTTCAGATTGCTGGGCTTTAAGATTCTGCAGAGAGTTGCAGCATCAATTTCTAAGGTTCCTTTGAACTATTAAGATTAGTGAAGCCGTCATTGGGCAGGGCTGGTTTCCACATTACTTTTACAAGGAAGGCAGTTTTGAAGGTCTAAAATCTCTCTTGGTAAGAGTTGTTCAGAAATTTGTGTGCCCTTAAAATAACTGGAAAATAGAAAACACAAATGCATATTAACTAAGGGCCTCTTCTAAATGCATGGGTACTCAGGTTGTTGATAACTACTGGTAATTAAAGCTTTAACCTGTATTCTGCCCTTGTGTCTGCACAGGATGACTTGGCAGATGCAGTGACCCTGGATGGCCGTTTGATTTTCCAGGCTGGAAGGGAGCATGGTCTGAAACCTGTGGTTGGGGAAGTATATGATCAAGGTATATTCTGACTAAATACCTTTTAGATTACTTAAAATGCATAAGAAAAAGCTTATATTTACTGTTTGCATTTTATTTGGAGTCTTCTTGAAGACTCTAAACAGTGGGTAGTGGTCAGGTTCCCTCTTGGTTGCTCCTGCCTGTAACAGACTCTTTGGGGAAACAGGAGACACAGAGCAGTGGCTGAGTCTGTCCTGAAGCATTTGGGTCAGAGCAGCTGTTCCTGTAATACATTTTTTGGGTTATTTTTATTTGTTCTTTTACTGCCTGTCTGCTTTCTGTGTTCCCTATTCCATATTTTTCAGATTATTGAATTGCTAAGCATAAATCACTAGGTTTGTCTCTCAGTCCTATACATTAGAATAATTAGATTTTGTTTTTACTAATGATTTACCTGCTGGAAGAAAGGAAGTACTATATTCTGCTTCTTGTCTGGGTGACCTTAAGCTTTGAGCTCCTTTCAAGGCAGAGACAATAATTCAGTGGTGACTTGTGACCCTGAGTAAGGGCTCAGTATCAACATGTTTGTGTAGTTCAGAGCTGGATGATGCCCTCCCTAAGATGCAAGGGAAGGGAGAGCCCTGGAAGCAGTTTGCTGGCAGTGATGTCCCATCACTCTCTTGTGAGATGGAGCTGAATTTGTTTTGTAGCTGGGCCTTAGTGTTACCTGGCCAAAGGCATCCTCAGAAGTGGCTGCTGGGGTCAGTCCATGGGATCTTGGATCATCTGCAGCAGCCCCCCAGCCCATTAAACACATCATGACTCTGGGGAGGGAGCTGTACTTTGGCTTCTCAAAACCAAATGGGCCTCAGGATCCAGAGGCTGACTACCTCCATTAGTCAGGTTATGAGCTTATATCAGAGAAAAGTGGAAGAAATTTAATGATTTCTGATCTAAATAAAGTCAGATTGAATGACCTTATGATCACTTTAAACCCTCAGATCTTGACACTGAGTTATATTAAACTGTAAAACAAAGAGAATGAAATCAGAGACATCAGTTGGCTCTGAAAATTAAGATCAACTGGGGAGTAAATTATATTGGTTTCAATTCAATCCAAATATATTTAGTGTCATAGAAAACTTCTCCCTAAAAGGAACCTCACTTTCAAAGATAGTGACCTCCAAAGTTAGACCAGATTGCCTGTGGACTAAGACAATTTACATTGCAAAAATTATGGGATACACTGATTCACAGTCAGCAAGGATGTGAACACAGTGACTGCCCTGTCGGTAGGGCAGGCACAAGAGTCCAAAATTCAGTGTATGTCACTGTAGTGCTGCTTTGGGGCTACTTAGGTTGCTCCTCTTTCTTCCTGTGCTGCAGAGATTGGAACTGCTTATTATGCTGTGGCTGTGGTAAAGAAGAGCTCCAACATCACCATCAACAGCCTGAAGGGTGTGCGCTCCTGTCACACCGGCATCAACAGGACTGCGGGCTGGGATGTGCCAGTGGGTTACCTCACTGACACTGGGCACCTGGCAGCAATGGGATGTGACCTTCCAAAAGGCAAGAGTTACAGGGCAAAGATCTCTTCTGCAATGCTCTCCCAATGGTCTTGGGACCCTCTGTGTTTGCATAGAAATGTGTGACTCAGCTGCTATTTTGTTCTTTGACTTTGATGCTCCTTGTATGATCATAATGTGGGTCTGATGAAGATGCAGGGATGTGATTTTTTTTAAACTTGGAAACTGTCTTTTAAGAAGAAAATAGCTTGTGCCTTATGGGTCTTTTTAGAGATGTACTGTGTGGATGTGTTAAAATGAAATTGATCTTGTTTATTCATTGCTAAAAATGCCTCATTCTAATTTTGCATTTAGCTGTAAGTGAGTATTTCAATGCAAGTTGTATTCCTGGAGCAAATGGTGTGAACTATCCCAAATCCCTCTGTCAGCTCTGCAAAGGGGACTCAGAAGGACAGAACAAATGTGAACGGAATTCGCAAGAGCAATACTATGACTACAGTGGGGCTTTCAGGTAAAAATAATGTCTGTCAATTTTTTTACTTCTGTACCCTCTTCATAGTCACCGTGTTCAGGCCTCACTGACCACTGACAGAAAACTGAAGCTACAGAGCTTCCAGTTGATCTGGTTAGAAAATTTATAGTTTTGTTAGGATAGCCATGCTTTTAACCTGACTGATCAAAAGTAATTCTTAACCCACTATTTCAGGTATTAATACCTGAATATTAAAACCAAATGGATATTTAGAACATATATTTTCCTCCTTCCCATCTGTGTGCTGTGTTGCAGCTCCCAGTCCCCAAGTCATGGCATTAACAAGGGCAGAATTTGCTTATGAGAAACACTTGCTCCTCCCTGCGTATTCCCCAAAGGATTGTGTGACTGTCTTAGACACAGAGCTGTGCTGGACAAAGAAGGTCACAGTGTTCGTCCCAGGCAGCACTGAACATGTTGTTCATACTCACCAAATGACAATGACAGTTTACTTCATGCTCTAACAGCCGCTAGTCTCTGCCTTGAGCAAAACTCTCAGCACAAGGAAATAGGTCAGTGTCTGTGGCTGATGGAACGGAGCACAGAGCCCTCGGGCTGTCAGCCAGCAGTGGCCAGAGCACAGGGGTTTTATGATGCATCTTTGTGGTTGGATTTATGTTTATTAGGTGTTTGGCTGAAAATGCTGGAGAGGTCGCTTTTGTGAAGCACAGCACAGTGTCTGAATATACAGATGGTGAGTAATTCTGAAGCTTCTTGAATAAGGGCTACAAGGTCTGAAATACGGTATTTGTAATGACAGTATAATATCAAATCTTTGATGTATTTTGAATTGAGGAATCAGCAAAAAAATGCTGTAATAGTGAAAACAGATGTACCTCTGAGGTGTGTGCCAGGAGATACAGATTTTTTAAAATGCTTGACAGTCTCTGCATAAGGTGAAAGGTGTAATCTTAAGCTAGTCCTGGAAAGAGGACACCTTGAACAGCAGAAAACTCTTTTTATATAGACCTGGGCTGTTACGTTGCTCCAGTCTGCCAAGGGATTCAGTGGAGACTAGGAGAGAGTTAACCTGCCCTATCTGGCACTATGAGAAAACTACCTTGAGCATAACATTGCTTTAATATAATGGACCTTCCTGACCCAGGGAAAAAAAAAACCAAAAAATGCTGCAGGTGATGCTATACTAGGAATGCTCTTGATATTGCTGCAGACCCCAGTACAGCACAGTCCAGACTCACAAATGTTACAGGACTGAAGGACCACAAAGATGTACAGGATATGCTGTGCAGTCAGAAATAGAGATGCTCAGGAGATGTGTGTTCTGCTCCCCATGTGCAAGTGAGGCATAGAGCAGGCTTGGAGCCAGAAGCATCAGCCCCACCTGATGTCTGTTCCTTAAGCACATCCTGTCTGATTGCAGGGAGAAGCCTTTCTTCCTGGGCCCGGCGGCTCCGCTCCCAGGACTTCCAGCTGCTGTGCCGTGATGGCAGAAGAGCCGATGTCACAGAGTGGAGAAGCTGCCACCTGGCCCGAGTCCCCGCTCAGGCCGTGGTTGTGCGGCCTGACACAGACGGGACAGTTCTCTTCCAGCTCCTAAACCAGGGACAAGTAGGAGGCCATTTCTTCATTGCTCCTTTATGTTTTAGAAGGGTTCTCCCAGCTGTCTAGTCAAACTGAAAACAGGATATCCGAGCACCTTCGGCTCTGCGGGGTTTGAAGGGGTATGGGGTGTCACACATCCCAGATAGAGCAATGTGTGACAGGTGCTTCTTTCTTCTTTAACATTACAGCAAAGATTTAATGGGGTGGGCGCCAAGTTTCAGATGTTTGACTCTGCAGTCTACGGTGCCCAAAATCTTCTGTTCCGAGATGCCACCACAGAGCTTGTTGCAATCACAGCTCAGAATTACCAGGCATGGCTCGGTGATGAGTATCTTCGTGCCATTCAAGCTCTGAGCTGCAACCCCAACAGTAAGTAAAGATAGCTGATAACACAGATCATCTTGATTCTGCTTTATTTTCTTCTCACTCTTGGAGTGTTATGGCAAAATGTCAGTCTGATCTTTGAGCATGGGCAGAGGTCACTTTTTGACCTGGAAACAATACTGTATTGCAAAACATTTTCCTGTGCAAATTGGCCAACTTTGTTGTAAGATGCAGGCACTTTCTACCCTTTCTTGGTGTATGAGAGTCATTAATCTGCTCCCTGGTACTTCATTTCTTGCCTGCTGACAAGGGGAAATAATAATATGTTGCTGCACAAATCCCCAGGTAGTCTATAAAATTGGATGAATGGATTCCTAGCAAAGGATTTCCTCCATAAGCTGTAGGAAACCCTCAGTTGCTCTTTATTGAAGCATTGTGATCTTTTCTGCTATCAGAAGAAAGTAGAAATTACTTGATGCACATTATGGGAAAGTCAGAAACACATGTTGCAAGAATCTTTGCCTTAAGAAGCTTCAAAATCCTGGCAACTGGGGCTCCCAGATTTGATCTGTACTGTGGCAAAGCCCCTCACCTTCCTGATTTGTCTCTTCTGGGCGTTGCTCTGTGACTGCCAGATGTGAGGAAGCTTGTCTTCAGGGTGGCTTTTTGCTGCATTCAACTAACATATTATAGCTGGGCTTAATGGTCAGTAATTGTAGGAATTGTTGTTCCTTTGCTGTGGAGAGTTTTGCAGTGTGGACATAATTGCTCATCAGGGAGTGCCCTGGTTCCTGGTTAGGTGTGAATCTGAGCTGGAGGGATGGGGAGCAACACAGAAGCAAACATTTTCAATAAATGTATGGGACAGATGTGACAATGGGCAGTGTGAATTCTCATTGTCTATTGCAACGAAAGTGAATGTAGCATTTGCTTTTCAATTTTGTGCAGCAATGCCAGAAAGCCTCAACTGGTGCGTTGTATCCACTGAGGAGATTTGGAAATGTGGTGAAATGGCTGTTGCCTTTAGAAAAAAGAATTTGAAACCAGCAATTCAGTGTATTTCAGCCAAGACAAAGGAAGAGTGCATGGAGCTGATCCAGGTAGGCTGCTACAATCCTTGTGCCATAAACCAAATGAAGAGAAGCTGCTCTCTGCTGGGTAGGTGGGGTTAGGTATGTGCACTCACTTTGATGACAAGTAGGAACACTGGATTTCAAGGAGATGGTCTGTAGCTCAGATGGTCTGGATGAGCCTGAACCCTGCTCATCTTTGGCTGTGATGAGGGCACTATTTCCTATCTAACTCAAACCTGTGTATGCAATCTCCTGTCCCTGTTTCACTGATGATGCTTTATGCACGTTTGAGAGGTTTTCTTTAGCAGTGTGATGCTCTTTTGCTGTAAGCCTTGCCCTTCAAGGTGCCACAGGTATGACCATAAAGGTGTCATCATTGTAGCAGGGAAAGTATGTGCTGGGATTTTTCACAGAAATCCTATATTTTATTTTTCAGAAAAGGGAAAGTGATGCTGTTGTTCTAGGTGGAGCTGATATTTACACAGCTGGGAAGACATACGGCCTTGTACCAGCTGCTGGAGAAAGTTACTCTGGTAAGAAGATACAGAAACATAAATATTTACTTCATTTTTCCAGGTTGTTTGAAAACAGCACTAAAAGCACAGTCCTTTGTCCCCAGGCCAGCTGGGAAAGCTGTTTTCAAAGGAAATAAGAATTTTTACCTTCATGGATAGAGGAGGACATGAGATGAGCTTCTACAGTGAAGCTACTTTCATCTGTCCTGCTGCAGGACCAGGCTGAGTCTTTGGCAATTTTGAGTCTTGTATCTCATTTGTTTTTTGAATTCTGGAAAAAAAAAAAAAATCAGTGGAAAAAATTAGTATTCACAGGGTCAAAATGTTTTTTAAGAGAAGCAAAAATACAGAAATTGCACAGTAGATTCTAGTTAGAATCAAATTCTTCCTGTCAATGTGGCTGCTTCAGAGTCACTGATTAAAAGAGGGCTTGTGTCTACAGTGTCACTAAAGCAGAGTTTAAATTGCTGAAAAACTCAGAAATTTTAATGCAGGTTAGATGTTTTCACATAAAAATAACTTTTTGAAGCAGATTTGCTGAGTTACTCATGCCTCAAACATTGTTTTTCAGAGGGATGTACTTATAAGAGCTGTGGGGAACAAGAACACTTTCATCATCTTGTCTGTAGATTATTCAGCTCAGGTGTGTAGCAGTACCAGCTTACAGACCAGAGGTGAATGCAGCAGTGTGTGGCAGTAGAAGAGTAATTCCATGTACATCCATGCTGCCTGACTAGCAGATTGTTGGTGCAATTGAAGTTGCCACCACACAAGTGTAATGGATGCAGAGATGATCACTAAGCTGTAGGAATGCATAAAGGAAGCTGTAATGTGTTGTGTTTTTTATTTCACAAGCTAATGACAGCAGCAATGCATACTATGCTGTGGTGTTAGTGAAACGAAATCCGTCCAATGCATTCACCATCAGTGACCTGAGAGGGAAGAAGTCCTGCCACACAGGATTGGGGAGAAATGCTGGATGGAATATTCCCATTGGTATACTAATTAAGAGGGGAATTATTAAGAACAGAGACTGTAATATTCCTCAAGGTAAGACAAGAGTATTACATATCAAAAAGATAGTAGTAGTCTAATGATAAACTTTAATTAGGGAAGTGATTTTGGTATTTCATAGCTCTATATTAATCATATCTGTTTGTGAAGGCATATTGTGTTTTTAATACAATGATTTGAAATTTTAACAGTGTGGACTAGTGGAGGGGTCTGAGAATGTTACATCTAACATGAAAGTATTCCTTTCCTTTATCACAAAATAATTGGCTCATTTAGTTTGGAAGGGACAGTTTGAGGTTGTCTAGTCCAACTGACTGCTTAAAGGTCTAGTAGTTCATATTGCTCAGGCCTGTGTCCAGGCAGGTTTTGGGTAAATCCTAGGACAGACATGACACACAACCTCTCTGGACCCTGTCCAACTACTTGACCATCCTGGATACAAAGTATCTCTTTTCTTATATCTAATCAGAATTTTCCTTCTCTTTGGTCTGTTGCTTCTCATCCTTTCACTCTGCATCCCACTGTCTGGGTCTGTCAGATCTGGTTCTGTGTTCCTGAAAAACCCACTAGGTAGATTAAGATAGCAGTACGCTGTTAGTTGTCTTATCTCCAGGCTAACCAAGTCCAGCTCTCAGCCTGGTAAGTGCAAGCTGTGCTTCAGCCCTCTGAGCATCCTACTGTCCTTCCACTGTATTTCCTCTAGAAATGTCTAGAAAAGCTCAGAGCTTGCCACAGCTGTCAGAGGATAACTTTCACTTCTCTGACTGCTCCCCCAGCACACCCCATTATCCTAAGCACTGATGATTCATGCCTATCCACCTGTCCAGGATTTTATTGCATTTACTTTCAAACTGCATTAGATAATGAAACAGTATAGCACAATATGAAAAGGATTTATGAACATGGAACTCCAGATTCTAATTTTGCTTGTCTACTTCTTATCTATCTCCCAGAAAGCTCTTTGGTTTCATTACGCAGTCAGCTAAATAGTGCTCTGAAAATATTTTAGAAGGTCTAGTTTGTGAATTCCAGTAAGGCAGCTGTAACTCGTGTTTCTAGTGTTCTACTGAAACCTGCATCGGTTATAACTTCATGATGTTGTATTTGCCTTTTTTTTTGTGAAGAGCTTTTCATTCCTTATATTGGTTATGTCTTTCCTCAGCTGTGAGCGAGTTTTTCTCTGCCAGCTGTGTGCCCTCAGCTGAGCAGGACAATTACCCAGCAAAGCTCTGTCAGCTCTGTATTGGAGATGAGAGTGGAAACAACAAATGCAGTGCAAGTAGCCAAGAACGTTATTACAGCTACAGTGGAGCCTTCAGGTAACTGATACCTACGGTTGTGATTTACTGTGTCAGCCTGCCAAAATGCAAGGAGCACCTGGTTTCCCTCCCAGTCAGCAGACAGGTTATTGTTGCTGCAGCAGGTGCCATAAATGAGGTGGGAAATGTGTCCCCAGATGTCCTCACCAGAGCAGGTATGGTGTAAGGCATTACTCTGGCTCACGTCACAGCCTTTGCCAGCTTCCCTGCAGACAGCTTGGTGGCCAACAACCCAGCCCCTATGTGCACAGAGTACCCACCTTGTGAGGACCAAGCAGATTGTTGTTGGCCTCCAGTCTTGCTTTAATCTAGTGGGACAGGGAGTCTGCCACTCTGGATGGGCAGGTCATCCACAGGGAGCTCCAGCAGGGAAGCAGGCACCCAGTAGCTGAGATCTGGTTGCTGTAAGTCCCTGCAGAGAGTGACAGGCTTGTGACAGAGAGCCTGGAGTGTGTCTTCACGACTGATTCATTGCTGGCTGTAGCTGAAGGTCAATTTCTGTACAGCACAAATAGCTATGGCCAATATTTAATTACCAAATCCTCTTCAAAATGAAGTATGTTAAAAATAGAGCAGGGAAAATAATATAAAATGGAACAAATACTTTGTGCAACAGTGTACATATACAGATGAGGCCATACCCAAAATCTGTGAAACTCTTAGATATGGAATGAGCACTTCCTTTTCCTGACCTTCACCTTGGAAGGTAATGGTGCACATAAGAGCTGGCAGAAAGCCGCCTTTTTCCTTCAGGGCAGGAGACTTCAACAGCAGCTGCCTGGTAAATAAGGAAGTGTTAGGTTTGGATAACTGCTTTTTGCAAATCTATTTAGTTGAGTCCAGCTGCTCAGCTGGGTACATGCCTTGCAGCCAAACTCCAGATCCTCTGCTGTACTTCATGGATTAATAGAGCCAGCTCCCAATCACCAGATGAATGAGCAACAAATGCTGTTGCAGTCTGCATGAGCCTTGCTCATAATTCTAAGATTGTACATTTGATAATAGTGCCCATACAGTCAAACATGTGGAGAGCACTTTTTTTTTAAAAAAAAAGGGAAGGTGCTTAATTCATTGAGTGAATGTGAGAAGTTTTAAGTATTTAAAAGAGTAGAATTTAGGTGAAAAAATGGAGGATTGCAGTCTTCGACAAGGTAGAGGTAGGGCTATCTGTGACACTTAGGTGAACCCTTCTGAAAGAATGTGATTGAGATGGACTTAAAATTCAGATTTCTAGATTTCTTCAACACTGGCTGACTTCAGACTAATTTGATAGAGGTGTGAGATGCCATTCAGTTTGTGTATATCCCATTGCCTGGGGCAAATTAAACTGCACAGAGTAGTGAAAAATCTATCAGGAAAGCTTTTTCTGATGGGAAAATGCACTAAAGAGCCCCACTGAGTCCTTGTTCTCTGTGTGACAGTATCAGCCACATCATGACTTAGCACCTTTGATTAGAACTGTTGTTGTTAAACTAGGTGCAATTGAATATATGTATTTTCGGTAATTGTTACCAGTAATAACTTTCCCTTGTATTTTTTACTGCATAATCTAGGCACAGTTACAGCTTTCCATCTATTTCATTGGTTTTATTATTTTGTTTTAGGAAATGCTTCTTGAAAACACTTGTAGAATAAGCTACATAGGAGAGCAAGTGGCTTTAGGGTCCCTTAGTATGTTGGGTTATTTCTGCTTCAGAAAATTAGAAGAAACTGGACTTATTTCTGGAACAATACCCTTAGAAATTAGAAATTAGATTAACTAGAGATCTCCAATGTAGAGGGCTGCAAATTGCTGCACTGAATACCACATAATAGATCTTCTATTTCTTTAGTCATCTAATACTGGTCTTTTTTGTTGTTTTTCACATGAATTTAATAATATTTTTCTATTCTAGTCTACTTTTGAAATTTTAATTCAGAATTTTTTTTTGTATTTTGTTGCTTTTCTTTCCACCCAAGATGCTAAATTTCTCTGTTTTTTCTTACTAACTTTGAGTCCAGTACATTTGTTTGCAGGAATGATTGTAAAAAAACTGCATTCTAAACCTATGATTTATTAAAAAAATATGGTTCACATAAAGATGCTTTGAATTGAAAGCACTTTTATCTTTGACTTCTTCAGGTGCCTGGTAGAGGATTCTGGGGATGTGGCCTTTGTGAAGCACTCAACAGTGTTTGAGAACACAGATGGTACTTAGTTTTACATGTCTCTTTATCATAATTCAATTATTTTTTTCTTGTTCTAAAGCATTCATTGCTTGACAATGACCAGTTTCTTTTTTTTTTTTTTCAGGTAGAAACACTGCTAGTTGGGCCCAAAAGTTGAAGTCCAGTGATTTCCAGTTACTGTGTCCAAATGGTGCCCGTGCTGAAGTCACCCAGTTTGCCAATTGTCACCTGGCTCAGGTGCCAGCTCAGGCTGTTATGGTTCACCCAGATGTCAATGTTTTTGCTCTATATGGACTACTGGACAGAGCCCAGGTACTAATAATCCATTTATTTTTGGGGAAGTTATATGTAGTTTTACACAGTCCAAGAATAAAGACAACAGGACCATACTGCTGTGTCCTGCCTCATGGCACTGGCAGCATGTGCACAGTGCACAGCCCTGTTGGGAGTGTGACAGAGAAGGTAAAGTACAACCCATGTAACTCACCCAGTAAAACCACCCTGGTGCACAAGAGATTTCAACTTTTTGCCCAGCCACTGGTTGCAGCAGTAATTTCCTTGAAGCCTAAGGTGTTTTCCCATGTCTTTCCCCTGTTTCTGTGTTACTTTGAGTTGTACAAGAAACAGAGTACATGCTAACGCTTTTCCATTCTGGAATTTTCCTTGGAATGCAATAGAACTCTGCTGGATTTGTTTATGCTGCAGCCTTGTACATGGTAAACCATGCAGGCATAGTGTGCCTGGCTGCCACAGCAAGGTTCCTCCTTCTCCATCCTGAAGTTAATTAGTTCAAAATCAAGACTGAGCAATATCTTCATGCTAGGCTTCAGTCATGTCTGTAACTCCTGGGCAGCCAAATCCTATATTGCATAACAATATTGAGGCAGGAGAATTTTTTAAAAGCTACAGCTCTTTTTCTGCATAGTAACTAAAAACACAAAATCACAAATGCTGCTCTTGTAATTGCCAGTGGCAGAATTCTGTATCTGATCTACTGGAGCGTCTAAAATCAAACGCGTAAGAGAGATTCTGCAACTGTGTATAAATTTTTCATCTACAAAATGGTTCCTGTCATCTTTCATGTTGTATGACAGGAATGTGGTGCTTCATTTTGCAAAATGCTGAGAATTTTTCATTATTTTCAGGTCTACTTTGGAAATAGCAGCAATGGAAATGGATTCAAAATGTTTGATTCTTCAACTTTTCAGGGAAAAGACTTGATTTTTAAGGATTCTGCTGTTCAGATTGTGCCAGTAGAAGAGAGGAGAACATACACAGAATGGCTGGGCAGTGAATATA
This sequence comes from Poecile atricapillus, assembly GCF_030490865.1. Lineage (NCBI taxonomy): Eukaryota > Metazoa > Chordata > Aves > Passeriformes > Paridae > Poecile > Poecile atricapillus. The sequence goes on along the minus strand of NC_081256.1, from coordinate 14,676,899 downwards.
TTGACTCCCTTGAAGGGATGCGAACACCCCAGTGCTCTGGGGCAGGTAAAAAGATAACACAGTACTCACTCATGGCTATTGTCCTTCCCCTGCTTGTTTTATGTCAGATACAAGGCTTGGACTAGCACAGTCCAAGTAGGAACTTCCAGGCCACCTCTGCCCTGCCACCTTCTCTTCAAAAAAGCTGCTGTCTGGATAACATGCTGTGCTACCATGTGAATGCCTCTTCCTGCCTCTTTGCAGGGCAAGTGCCAACAACACATGCTCATCAGGGAGTAGGGTAGGGCTGGAAGCTGCCCCTGTCTGTGTGGATGGGGTGGAATTTGGGGCAGAAACCAGCAATACAGTATCAACATGGTTTACAAGATCAGTCTAAGACTGGAGCATCTCTGCCATTGTTGCTGATATTGAACCACCCACAATTCCCAAGAACTGTTAGATGGATACTGGGTTTCTGACCTTTAGAAGAATTTCTTGAAAGGCAATATCAAAACTCTTGTCTAGTGAGTTCTCTAGTGGCCTCCTGGCTGCTTATGTTCAGACTCCACACCCCTGCTTTACCCATCCTACCCTGTTTCTCCTGAGCTGTGCTGCCACAGAGGTAAGTGCACAGAGAATGGACAGGCTGTGAACAGTGACCAGTCCAGCTTCTGCCATGGACAAAGTCGTCTATCTTCCAGCAGAAGAAAGTAGGGGAAATTTCCAAAGGCTGAAAAAGAAGCCCAGAGAGACTGGAAGGGGGACTACCCTTTGAGAAAAGAACAAAGCCAAATGTGAGCATCCACTGAACTTATTGACTTTCCACACCCAGTGTTCTCATGGCTGGCCAGAGATGTCCTGTGATCTTCAGTTTGATGCAGCCTTCATCAAGAACGTCATGACTGTCCTCCTTCTATATGGGGCAATCCTGAGTGCCTTGTGCGTGAAACTTGTATTTGCTGTAGATGAAACAAAGTCCTTATTTCTGAATAGCCATTTCTACTGGCTGTAGCATTCAGGTTTTATTTTTATCCATAGCTGCACTAACCACAGATATTGCTGTGCTGCTGGCAGGCACTGTCCTCCTGACTGTAGGGACCACCTCATGATCCTGGGATGAACAGATATTTGGTGTAATAAAAACCTGGTAAAGCCAGATAGTAATCATGTAAATAAGTGAAAATAACAAATAAACATGAGAAGTAATCACACTGTAACCAGCCTGGTAGCTAAACTACTGCTTTTCTGGGACATGAACATTTATTTGCTTTTCCCTTTTGCTGCCCACTGTTCTGTTGCTGCCAATCGCTGGAGCAGGACACAGAGTGATCCCACCGGCTGTGCTCAATGGGGTGAGTGTGGCTGTGCAGGGAGCAGTGACGCCGTGCCCAGCCCTCAAACCCTTGACTACTGCCAAGCTGTGCCCAGCTGTGGCCTCTCCTGTGTTTCTTCTCCTTGTGCTTTTGGTCAATTATGAAACAGCAGCTGAAGAGGATCTGGCATGCACCCAGGTGGCCAGGAGGGCCAGTAGCAGCCTGTCTGGCCTGTATCAGGAATAGTGTGGCCAGCAGGATCAGGGCAGTGATTGTCCCCTGCACTTGGCACTGGTGAGGCCACGCCTTGAGTGCTGTGTCCACTTCTGGGCCCCTCAGGAAGGACACTGAAGTGCTGGGATGTACCCACAGAAGGGTCTGGAGCACAAGTCCCATGAGGAGCGGCTGAGGGGGCTGGGGGTGTTTGGCCTGGAGGAGACTCCAGGGTGACCTTTTCCCGCTCTACAACTCCCTGTCAGGAGGCTGAAACCTGGTGCGCGTCGGGCTTTTCTCCCAGGCCGTGACAGGACGAGAGAACGTACTGATAGAACTCATACTCTCAAACTGTGCCAGGGGAGTTCAGGATGGACAGCAGGAGGAATTCACAGAAAGGGTGATTAGACACTGGAAGGGATTGCCCGGGAGGTGCTGGAGTCACCGTCCCTGGAAGTATTTGAGGAAAGCCTGGACGTGGCGCTCCGTGCCGTGGTGTGGCTGACACGGTGGTGTTGGGCCGCGGCTGGACTCGGTGATCCCGGAGCCATTTCCAGCCTCATTGATGCCGGGATCCCGTCAGTTTCAGCCGGCGCGGGGCGGGCGCTGCGCATGCGCGCCGGGCTCCCGCTGCGGCGCCTCGTCCGCGCGCCGCGCGCCCCCTGCTGGTGCGGCGTGAGGGGCCGGGGCCGCCATGGTGGCGCGGGCGCTGTGGGCGCTGCTGGCGGCGCTGCGGGCGGGCTGGTGCCTCCTGCCGCAGAGCGGGTACCTGCACCCCGACGAATTCTTCCAGGCACCCGAGGTCATGGCAGGTAAGGCGTGCGCCCGGGACGGGGTGGCCCCGCACGGGCTCGAGGGGATGCGCAGCGGCGCGGCCACGACCGCCGTGTCCCGCATCGCCGGCCAGGCGGATGTACCCGAGGGATCCCGCTCTGTCACACAGCGAGTCCCGCAAGCTGGGCACGAGAGGAGCAGCAGGGCTGGTCGGGTGGATGGGTTCCTGCTCTGTGCTGTCCACTGCGAGTGGCGCCTCGAACCACATCACTGTGACAGGCTTCTCGATGCTTTGTAAAAATGAATGGTACGCTCCTAAAAATGTCAAGGTTGACACCAGTTTCAAAAGTTTAGGAGCTGCTCTGTAGTGTGATACCTCTTATACTAAGTAGTATCCCTGATGCTGAATTACTTAATAAAATATATTATCTATGTATGTATTTTTCTCTTCCTTTGTAGGAGATATTTTAAACCTACAGGTCTATTATCCTTGGGAGTTCCTTTCCAGCTCTCCTTGCAGAACAGTTGTTTTCCCATTAATGACATCAGGAATTACGTACTGGCTGATCAAGTCTTTGCAGCAATTGGACATATGTTCAAGTTGCATCAACAGCTACACTCTCCTTGTATCTCCTCGCCTGCTCTTTACAATCTTTTCTTTCATACTCGACTATAGTGTTTATCGATTGGCCTCTTTCTGGGGAGCAGATCCGTGGAAAGCGCTGGTACTTCTCGCTGGATCATATGTCACGCTGGTGTTTTATACAAGAACGTTTACCAACACACTCGAAGGACTTCTCTTTGCTCTTCTCATGGTACTGGTTTCTTCAAAGAAGCCTAGTGGCAGCTCAGCAGAGCCTACAAGCACCTCTCTCATAGGGGTCATAACAACTGCTGGGTTTTTCAACAGGCCAACCTTTCTGGCATTTGCTCTAATGCCCCTGCTTTACTGGGCCGGTTTAATTGTTGACTCTCAGAAGAGCATTAAAACTCTCATAAATCACTTTTTGAAGTTTATCCTATGTGCATGTTTTACCGCTTTTGTTTTCATAACCGCTGACACCTTCTATTTTACCTCCGTGAGCTTAGACAACCTCTACAGCACTAACAAGAGCAGCCTATTTGATGTAATAGTTCAATTACATGACAAAATGGTAGTAACCCCCTTCAATTTTCTCAGCTATAATCTTAATCCTCATAATCTTGCACTGCATGGAACTCACCCGCGAGTTACACATTTTACAGTCAACGGAGTAATGCTCTTTGGGATCTTACATATTCTGGCCATTGGTGCGGGCTTTAAAATGCTAAAGAAATACGTCCATCAGTTAATGCTGGTCAGATGGTGTTACCATGGGCCTCCTGGGTTGTTGTATTCCGAGGGCAGTCCAACATTGCTGCTGTTTTATTTTGTGCCTTTGGCATTTCTCTCTCTGTTCAGTCACCAGGAGCCTCGGTTTCTCATCCCTCTCATCCTGCCATTGGTCCTGCTCAGCGCGTCACCAAACAGAGCCGTAAAATGGAAACTCCTCATTGTTCTGTTCAACCTTCTGGGGGCACTTCTCTTTGGATGTTTACACCAGGGAGGGCTCATTCCCTGTTTGTTTCACTTGGAGCAGCTCATCCATTCTCCAGCGTCCTCAAGCCATCCGCAGCACTACACTCTGCTCTTTGCGCACACCTACATGCCTCCAAGGTCTCTGCTCAATATCAAGCAGACAGATATGCATGTGGAAATCATTGACATGGCTGGGGCTGGAGAAGAAACCCTTTGCCAGACAGTAGAGCAGCGAGCAAGCAATTCTACCTGCAGCAACTGTCACATCTTTATTGTAATCCCTGGTACAGTCAGAGCCACAATTACAAAATGTGGTGTCTCATTCAAGAACGAGACTTTGATATTTCCTCACTTATCAATGGAAGACCCACCACAAATACCTGTCCTATCCAGTGGAAATTGGAGGAGTCAGTTAGGACTTTACATCCTTGAGCTAAACAGAGATCATCAGACCCTTTAGATTTTAGGAGAACAAAGTTTTAGTCTTTTACCTCATTTGGGTGCTGTCTGATGGTGGCGTGAGACGTTCCTCTTTCATACACCCACCTTTCAGCACCAGCAGTGGTGCTGGGAGCTTTCCAGCATCTCTTTATTCCCATTCCTCATGCTCTTAGGGTAGCCAGTTCTGGATAGAACCTGCTTAAAATTGGACTTACTCAGCCCTGTGGTGTTTTATATGAACTTTTGTAATTCTCCTGATGAGAGAGGATGAAATCAGAGCCCACCAAAACTGTGATTGAAGCTTAGCTGTTTCCCTGAGATTTATTTTTGAAAGCTCTTTTAATCTCTGACAGGGTTTGGGGACTGTGGGGCATTTACTGATAATAGGCATTAATTCAGCTGCTGAAGAGAGGTTACAGGGTTAGACAAAAGCTCATTTGACTCAGTAATCTTTTATTTTATGTTCTTAAAAATTCATTAGACCAGATGGCAGTCACAGTACTGTACCACTGCCTTGGGTGGGTCTGTCTTGAAAAATCCCCAGCACTGATCTGGCAGAATTCTGATTTAGAACATGGAGGATGCTTCAGCCTAAGTACTTGTGCTAAATCCTAAAATCCAAGCTTTGCCTCTTTAGCCTTCCTTGCCACAGTTCCATCCTCGTGAATGTGCTACTCACGTACCGCCCCGGGCAGCTCGGGAGGGCAGCACTGTGATGGCATTAAGCGCGTGCGGTGTTCTGCGGCTGCAGCTCGGGCACTCCTTCCCTTGTGCGCTCCTGCCACTCGTCTCGTAGCTGTTGCTGCTCTGTCATGACTGTCACCCCAGCAGAGCACACGGCAGGTCCTGTGGGAGCTGGATCGAGGACCTGTGCAGACAAAGCAGGTAACTGGGAGGCATTCAATCCTTTGTGCCACTGGACCAGAAGCATCTCTGAATGGGCTCAGCAAAGCCCTCTACAGTTCTGCTGCTGCGCAGGGAAGGCAGCCTCGAGGGAGGAGCAGCATCCCCTGTGCCCCCTCCTAGTGCACTAACTGCTCCCCATTAAATCAGCTCAGTGGGAATGACAGCTCTTATCCTGGTTTTCTGCTGGAGAGCAGTCTCTTTTCAAACCAGACCAACAACTGGGCTTCAGCTGACAATGATGTATATGCTCAACAGCACAGCATGACCTACAATTTTTGGTTTTCCCTACATGAACTTCTGGATCCAAAACATCCTGACTTGCACATGCGTTGTAGATCAGTTGAGAGTAGAGAGTTGCCTCTCTCTGAAACAAATCTGACACTTGAATTATTTCTGCTCACAAAGGTGGTAATGCTTTTGGCAGTTCTTCACCCACAGAACCTTACATAAGGTCTTAAGAGCCAGGTTTTCAACAGTGACAAGGATAATACAGATTGATGCCAGGCTCTAAGGCATAAACTAGGAAAAATGAATGTGTGAATTTGCCTGTCTTTTCCAAACTATAGGAAAATATGTATGGCCTGGATGTTTAGGGAACATAGCTCTTGTTCTCTTGTAAAGAATTTTGCCATGTGTTCTCTGTATGTTCATCCCCACATCCTTCATTCCTCACTGCTGGCCTGTCTGTAAATTAAAGGTGTGTGTCTGGGGGGAGGCAGGGAGAGAGAGAACGTGCCTGTGCGTACTGATGACTCACAAAGTAGTGTAAGTAGTTGTGAAAGCATCATGACAGCAAATGTATTTTCCAAGTTATTTTTCTTCTTGGTCTCTTACACTGGGATGACACAACCATGTGCCACAGCTGGTACTCCATATCCTGTTTCCCATTTTCAGCTTGCTTAACTTAAATCTTGACTTTCATAAAACTTATGAATTCTGGCAGTCTGAGTGGGGTACATTTTGAAATTCTTTGGGGATGTAACGGAGCACCACTCCCATGGGATGATGACTTCTCTACCACTGCACAGGTAACCTGCAGAGAGCCAGCAAGAGAACCTGGACTACAAATACCAGCTCAGATTAACAATATACTGCTTTTGTCTTTCCAGCCAGACTTTTGAATTTACACTGTAGACGCAGTTTCTCCATCCATGCACACCTTTGTTGCTGGAGGTATAATTTTACCAGCAATGCAGGAAGCTGTATCAAAATGCAATGTTCTTCTCAACTATGATGATACAAAGAATGGAAATGACCCTCCCGTTAACTGAGCCTCTACTCAGCTGGACCAAACAGTGAAACATGCTCTGAAGGAAGGTTAATTGCTGTTGCGTTGTAGATGTCATCAGATACAGCATCTTAAGCAAACCTGCCCAATGCATTACACATGATGGATGCATCCTTTTCCATTATATAGCTGTATTTCCATTTATATGTAGGGTGGTTCTATTGGTCGTTTTTTTCCCTGTAAACCCTTCTTGCTACAACAGACTTCAGGTGTGCTTTTAGGATAGCTACTGAATCCCTTTTGCCTCCTGTAAGATATCCATTATCCTGTCCATCGTCAACACTTAAAACCCTTTTTGTAACAAAACTGTATCAAATATAGAGTATTACACTTGTATACACAGATATTGTTACAGGTACTTCCGTGAGAACTGTGATTTTATTTCAAGTTTCTTATTGAGCATTTATAGTGACAACCTTCACAGCATTGTAGGTGATTATAAAGTGAGTCTGCTTGTTCCTGAGACCCATGGAACGTGTATACTGTCTCTGAAATGGAAATCCATGAAACCGATGAGGAGCAGCTTCCCGTGTTCATGCTTTCCCGAGGAGTCGCTCCAGGCCATGCGATATGAAACGCACCGTCCAGTCCGCAGCTCGCCATCAGCCCGGGCACCGCCCGGGGTCCTTCACCCGCCGGTTCCAACGCGCTCCGTGCGCTCGGCGCAGGGAAGCGGCGGCGGTTCCCGTCTCCTCCCAGGCGCTGTCCGCAGCTGCCTCCCGCTCCAAGCTGCGATCACGGCGCTGATCCGGGGCGGCCGCCGCGGCCCGGCCCGCGCGGCCACGGCCAGCCCCGCGCGCGGGCGCCGTCCTTGAGCTCGGCGAGGAAGGCGTCGCGCAGGCGAAGCAGGCGCGGGGCCAGGTCGCGCTGGCCGCGGGTGAGGGCGGTGGCGGTGAGCCGGGCGGCGGCGCGGATGGGCCGCGACTCCGACAGCCGCTCCACGAGCCGCGGGCTGGAGAGCAGCAGCCGCAGAGCCCGCAGCAGCGCCATGGCCGCCGCTCTCGCGAGACCACGCGCCAGAGCGCCCCCACACGCAGGGTGCCCCGCGGCTCTCGCGAGAGGTGCTGCACACACCCCCCCCCACTTCCGCCGCGCTCGCGAGAGCCGCGTACCGGCTCGCCATTGGCTGCGCGCCCGGCGGCCGCGGGGCGCGTGCGCGGGGCGCGGGAAGGCGCTGAGGCGCGGTTGGGTCGGGTAGTGGCCGATCGTCCTGTGCCGTGCCGTGCTTTGCCGTGCCTTGCCTTGTATTGCCGTGCCGGCCTCGGCCGGGCCGCGCAGCGCCGCCATGAGCTCCGGCGGGACGCTAAGCATCCTGCGCAGCGATTCCTACGCCGAACTCAGCCAGTACCGGGACCAGCATTTCCGGGTGAGCCGGGGGCGGGCGCCGCGCAGTCCGGCCGGGCCGGGCCGGGCCGGGCCGTGAGGTAACGCTGTGTCCTTGCGGCCCAGGGGACGCGGTACGACCAGGAGCGGCTGCTGCGGAAGAGCTGCACACTGTACGTGGGGAACCTCTCCTTCTACACCACGGAGGAGCAGATCCACGAGCTCTTCGGCAAAAGCGGCGACATCAAGAAGGTCATCATGGGGCTGGACAAAGTGAAGAAAACCGCCTGCGGCTTCTGCTTCGTGGAGTATCCTTGTGCGAGGCGACAGGAGCGGTCAGGGTGTGGGTGAACTGCTCTGTATTGCGGGCTCTGAGTCATGGGGAGGTTCTCCGAGGATAAAAGTAATCCTTTGCTGAAGCGTCTGTGGGAGACCGTGGCGAGAGAGAGCAATGCTGGGCTCACGGTTGGACTTGATCTTACAGGTCTTTTCCAACCATGATTCTATAGTATACATTTCATGTCGACCAGGGCTAGCAGATTGCTTTCATTTTGATACTTTAACCCAGATATCTTTTAGGTATTTGACATCTGCAGTAAATTCGTGTGCACCATACCGAGAAAAAAAAGGTCTCTCCTTTCATACAAATACACATGTAAAGTTTCTGTTGGCTTCTTTCATGCCTAACGTGTGACTTCATTATGTGCACATTTCTGAGGATCATTCTGTTACTGGTTTCAGTAAACTCACCAGAAAGGTGAAAGTTTGCAACAAGAACGGAGCATACCTGGGGCTTCCCACTTGGTAGTAGTAGAGCTTTGTTCTGTTACATGTCAGCATGATTGACAAACTTAATTCAATGTCTGTATTTTTAATGCTGAATTGCTGCATGTTCCTCCCTTTTACTGGCAGTTTTCTTAGCAAGTGTAGCTTCATAAAGGTGGTTCAAGCAAAGACTTGGTTTTGTAGCCCATTTGATATTGTTCTTTTTCCCATGTGGTGAAAATAGAAGTCCATTTTTTCATTAACTTATTCCTAAGGTATTATGCCAGAGGAGATGCTGAAAATGCAATGCGATACATCAATGGGACCAGACTTGATGACAGGATCATAAGGACAGACTGGGATGCAGGATTTAAGGAGGGTAGGCAGTATGGCCGTGGAAGATCAGGGGGACAGGTAGGTTGTCATACAGCCTGGGATTTTAAGGGAATGGTGACTTTGCCAAATTTCTTGGTTTTGAATGAGCACAGAACAATTTCAAAAATAGCAGCTTAGGAGTCATTGTTGAAGGTAACAATGGAAGACCAATGGCAGTATAATCCACTAGAAATAAATAACTCTTCCATAAATTTCACTAAAAGTACTTGCAGAAACAGCTCTTGGCTGCTTGGGGAGATAATGCTTTTAAGTAATCCCAGAAAATGTAAGGGGCTGTCAGGAGCACACAGGACAGCAGGAGGTTTACCCCAAGTGGAGCAGGTGGCAGTGGCTTGTATTGCCAAAGCACAAGGCTGGCCATCCTTGCTTGTGCTGCGTTGATTAGAGAGGCCCCAGACACAAGGAAAGAGGAGGTTGGTTTATGCTGGTTTGGGTTTCTGCATGATGCACTTCACCTTCTGGTTGGTCAGTCAGCTCCATGTGGCCACTTAGTGTTGTGATGTCAGTATGACTGTATTCTGATGGCGTAACAATTTTTGAGAAATTGTTTTTCCTTGTCTTTTCTGGGCTTCCCTTTCTCCCTCCTTCGTTAGGTCCGAGATGAGTATCGGCAAGACTATGATGCTGGAAGAGGTGGCTATGGCAAAACTGTTCAGTGCCAGTGACTCCTCAGCTTCACAAGAGAGCCAAATCTGCATTGTAAATGTCCCCAGGCACAAAGCAGGTCTGTTGCACACAACCCACAGAAACTCCTATCCACGTTCCTGTGAGCACATCCTATGTTCAATACCTCTTCTGTTTTAATACCAGGATCCAAAGCATTGCAGAGAACCTGGGAGCAAGGCTTTAAGCATTAGAAAGCTGAGGCTTTGGTCTCAAAATGCTGCTATAACTTACTGAAATGAGCAAAAATGTAACGTTATGGTGCTTTTTTTTTCTCTGACAAAACTTGATTATTCTACTGGGTTTTGTTTACATTGGTATCACAGGGTGGTGAGCAGTGATAAAGGATGATTCATGGATGTTTCACAGATAAAGGCAAAAGGCAAAGAGCCTGAAAAGAAAGTGGAATGTTCAGGGAAATTTTTCAATTTCTAGGGAAAACTTTTAAGTTGCAGATTTTCTGGGGTTACTGGGCTAGCATCCTTTTTTGCTGGTGCTGTTCCTAGAACATTTACATGAACAGCCATAATGAAACAAATCAGATTGAGTTCAGGAATCATGAAGTGAGAAGCAGCCGAGCAGAGAGCCCAACGCAGACCTCTGCTATCTTCTATGAAGGATAATTGTAATTGCATGACAAGAGAAGAGCAAATACAAGAATTACAGTACAATTATCTCACAGTTTGAGTATTAGTATTTTATCCCATCTGGTAGCTCTCTACAGCCTTAATATTTGAGGGCAGTATCTTCCCTGTGCCTGTAAGAGTTGCATGAAGCCAAGTTATCCCCAAAAGCTGTTTGAGGAACTGAATTTATAATGAGAAAGTTTCTTCCCAAAATAGGTTTTGTATTTGAGAAATTTGATTTCAGACAACTTAAAAATAGAAACAGAAGAGTTTTGGGAGGAGCCTTGCTTTCTACCGAGCATGTGATAAGAATAGTAAAAGAATTTCAGGATTGTGTAGCTTGTTGTGTTTTGGTTTTTCTCCTTCCCCACTGGATCCTGTTCATACTGCTTGTTGATGTGATGGAATTTTGATGTACTGCAGACGTTGGTTTAAAAAAATGTGATCCCAAGATCAATGAGATTGACCTGCTGAAACAAAATAATTTAAAAAGAACTGTTACAGGGCTTTGGAATTTCTTCATAGACTTCAGAGTTCCATGCAAGTGGCAATTTCTAAGGTTTTGTGTAAATACCTTGTAGTCCATGACTCCTTACAGACTTTCAAAGGTGTGCAAAAGTTGATTTTTACTCACTGAAGTAGGAAATTGTAGGAAATTTTGAATTGTTTTCTTGCATACAGTTAATCACAACTGTTTCTGTAAATTGGAAGACAAGTGAGATTGAGCAACTCCTTAGGAAGTGTGGGTTTGAGGTTTTTTGGCATGTAGAGTAAAACTAGACTTTTGGAATCACTTCTTGCTGGTCTGCAAATAAGCTTTGAACAAAGTTACGTTTTCCAATATAGTACATTTGATGATGAGTTTACAGTCTGTAATCTGCTCTAGAACACTGCTGAAGTTATTTTTCATTGTATCAATTTTGTATAAAAAATGTTACCAAGAACTCTAAAGTCACTTTCTTTTAAATAAAGCGGCAATATGAAAATGGTTTGTTGCTGTATTCAGACTCTTGGTCACGTCCTTTGTTTTGGTCTCTTTTAAGATGAAAGGAATGAATATTCTTTCCCTTTGACTGGATTTTCAGTCTTGTTCTGTTCTTACCTGGATTCTGAAAGGTGTTTGGTTAATGCTCTTTATTCTGGTGTGAATTTCTTTGGATTACAGGACAGAAATTGTTTATTGATAGTGAAGCAAATGTGAAAGTCTTCAATGTGTAAGAAGTGATCTTCAAGGTGACCTTCCTTATAAAAATGAGGTTTAAAATGATTTTTTTATTGTAAGTACTGTCAGTACTTCTCAAAAAGTCATTCTCAAGTGAGATGAAGGTGGTAATAGTATTGTCACAACAATCACTGTTCTTTGCTGCTTATATGAATAGGTCTGTAAAGAGTATGTTTTAAAGTGAGATTTTCTGTTTTGAGAGGTACCAGTCACAGTGGGATTTAAAAACAAGATACATCATGTGAACTCTTAGAATCTCAAAAGTTCGTATAAAGGAAGTTGAATGTAGTTTGATTGTTGCCTTCCCGATTGAAATTGGATCTGCTGAACCTAGTGCTTGGTGAAAGGAGCTGAATCAAGTCTTTGAAAGTACTCTGGAGACTTCTTCAGCTTTCTGACATGCTGGTGCATTGTGATTAGGTTGTCTTGAGAAGACAGAATTTTGCATGCTTCTTGGACAAGCTACTTCATTACAATTATAAACACTTCCATGAAAGTTCAAGCTCTGTGTTAGCGTTTCTAAGTACTTGTTTGTCGTTCTAATTGGGAACGGCAGGAAAGAATGACAAGACTCTCAAAGGAGTCAGAACAGGAGAGAATCTCTAGTTTATTGCTTCAGCTATGTTATATAGACTAGTTCGTGGAAAGTACAGAAAAGAAACTCTTATTGTTTAATAAAGTGCTACATTACCATCATTGGTCAGTGGGGTTCACCACCCCCCTGACTTTCTCCTGCGAGGAAAACACAAGAACAGACAAACAGCACCTGGCAGTTGTTTTCTGTCTCTGAGGATTGTTTTGAAATCCTCCTATGAATTTCCCAGGCTAGCTTCTCAGGCAGGCCTGGCAGGCCATGGGGCCTGCAGCTTGCTCCAAAGCTAGCATCCACACTTGTTCATCGTAATTAGCTACTTTTATGGAATTGTATTCAGAAAAAAAAAATCCAGCAGCAAAAAATATGAGTGGAAACTTAGATATGCCTTGATGGAAGGGAGGCTGTTAGAAATTAAAGCAGTGACAACTTCAGTCTCTCTGACTGGTGCAGATTTACATGCCACTCTTAGGCAGCAATGGCTGCAAATAAGATTTGTATTCACAGTATTTGAGTCTTGGTATTGCAGGGTAAATAAATGGAGTGTAAAAGCATTAGAGACATTTGTTTTCAGTGACTGAAAGAATAATCCTGTTAGCAGTGTCTCACTGCAGGCTCATTCCAAGGTGGTCTGTGTGTTAGGCTACTTCACTGCCCCGTGCAGCAAACAAGTTCCTGCTCAGGTTGGTGCAGGCACAACTACTGTTGATGTTAATGATCCTTTCTACACAGACAATTAAATAAAAAAATCCTGAAACTGTTTAAGATAATATCCAGCACCTCATCTTCCGCATCTTATCACATTAGGCTTCATTTGAAGGAAAAAATTGAGAACTACTAAAATTGACATGGTTTGTACATGGTTTCATCTCTAAAGGAAAGACAATCTTAGTCAAAGTAATGCAGTCCACAGGGACTAACCTGCTCATAAGCTCTTGTCTATTTGAGTTTGTAAAGCACAGGTTGTACCTTATGCCAGAGCATATAAATAAAGACAAATTAGGGTATGCATTTTTCTTTGCGCTCTCAGGTTTCTGCTCCTAGCTGAAGCTTTCAGGTAAGTTTGGTACTTTCAGGTAAGTCTCAGGCCTTACTGCTGTAGGTGGTGTTTTTCAAAAAGTTGGTGGAGAAGTGTCCTGGGCTTCAAAACATTGTGTTTTTGAATCCATGAAATGATAGTATTTGTACATTAAAACTGTGTAACTGCACAAAGATATGAAGTATATTGCACCCCTGCCAGTGGAGGACAGAGTTACATGACAAGAAAGTTTGCTGATCTTGAGAAACTCCTTTTCTTGAGAAAGCAGGAGAGATCAGTTATTGTGTCAGGGTTCCACAATTTTTGAGGATGACCTTCCTGCCACTCTGCTTCCCAATCTGTTTTCTGAGACAAAGATGTGCTTCACTTCACTGAGGTAATATTATTCTCCAAGATTACTTTAGCTTCCACCTTTCCACCTGGAGGCCATTTGAGTGTCTATTTGGGTTCTTCACAGAAAGATGGATAGATAGATAGATAGATAGATAGATAGATAGATAGATAGATAGATAGATACATACATACATACATACATACATACATACATACATACCGAGCCAAACTGGTGAGTTCAGATGTGGTGATGTTTCCTTCAGCAGGAGGATGAAGTTGATGAAGTTCGAGTGTGGAGCACCCGAGGGGCAGCACAGGTGAGGTGTCCCTGGCCCTAGTCTAGGCAAAGCTAATTATTTCTGCCCCGACAAGAAAAATTGCCGCTGTTCCAGAAGCTGTATGAGTCAGGATTTCAGGTGCATCAGAAAACACTCCATCAAAACATTCCATCAAAAAACTCAGTTAATGACTTGAGAACATCTTTTTCTGTGCCTTGATGAGGATATTTGTGAAAACAAGACTATATATTAAATAATTTTGTTTGGTTTAATTTATTTAATTAGAGCTATTTCTGACTTCCTTTTCAAGGTGGGCCATCTATTCATCCTTCTGGGACTGATGTGTTTGCAGTAGAATAGTATTGAACCATAATTTTTATTTTTTGAGGTGTAATTAAAAGACATATTTTCTCAAAACATAATTTGAAAACAAAAGGAAGTAAGAAGCTATTTTGCTGTTTATCCAGTTGCATGCAAGATAAATATCAGAATGAATTAGCCTAACTGAGTCAGCTTGTCCTTGTGTTTCTGGACAATGAAGCTTTTCCCTTCTCTACCACTCTCTTCCTGGAAGCAACAAAGTGCAAAGAAAATTCTAATCTTCTAGTTAGAATATGTTGAATGTTAATAATATATACTTGTATTATTATAGTTGTACATCTGAAGCTCATATACACTTCACTATTTTGCATCAAATTTCATTAGATTGTTTCAATTTTCTGACTTCATTACTTTAAAATAATGCTCCTATTATTTTATACTTTGTGTCTTCATTTTTATGGGGAATTTTCCTGTTTTGAAAATTGTTGGTACTCTGTTCAGATTAATTGATTATAAGTTGGTGCTTTTTGTTTTGTGTTTGGTCTTCTGCAATATCATTGTTGCACATCTTAAATTACTTTTTTGAAGATAAAAGTCCTGTCAGCTGGTCCTGCTGCCACAAGATGTCGTGAGAAGCCGTGTCTGGCTCCAGGATGAGTGGGGGCTGCCAGGATTCTCAGTCAGCTGAGGAGCTGTTCTGGAAGGAACGATGTGTTCTGAAAGTGCCTCATTTCACTGTACAGCTAGGGCAGTGTCTGTGTTTCTTGAAGAAACTCTTGCATGTTAGAATTCTGCTTGAAACAAAAGTGTCTGGTGACTGATTAAGCAGTCTTCTACGTGGCTTGAAGCAGTAGAGTTAGGAGTGCCTTAAGGTTGCTGATGTGTAGGATGCCTCCAGCACCAAGCACTGTAGAACTGCAAGATTGTGCAGCCTGGCAAAGGACTGGCTTGTGGTTTGGGTTTTATAGGGTTTTTTTCCCCTTTCTGAATTTATTCCAGTAAGAAGAGGAATATGTTTCCATGAACTGGAAAGAGCTTTGCTTCTGCTATAAATTCCCAGCTGAATTTGCTGTTTGGAATCTACATATTAATGTGAAAAGCCTTCAAGCAGCAATCTTACAAAGCTCCATCCTGCACGGAGGAGGTGTGTGCTGGTGTCTGAGCTTGCCAGGGGGAGATTCAGCAGAGATTTTTTTTAAAGTTACTCAGATCTCTCTCACATTTACTCTGCGAGTCATGGTGGTTGTTTTGATGAATTGTTTTATAGGATGCTGTCCTGGCAGGAACATAATTTTATGTTGTTCATGGAGTTCAGTGAGATTTGTGTGCATAGTGCTCAAGTACTAAATGTTTTTAAATGAACTTTGTCTACTTATTTCTCCATAAATGAAACATGTAATATGGTGGCATGCCAGGAGAATTCTTGAAAGGCCTTTTGCAGCAGCACTGACTCCTGAGTTGTATGACAAAGTGAGTTAGGAAATCTGAGCAAAACAGTGTCACAAAAAGTAATTAGAGCATTTTGAAAGAGATTCCAGAAGTTCCTCAGGATAATTGTCCATAATCATGTGCAGGAAAGAATTTTTCTCAGAATCCAAGGCCACGATGGCCAGCAAATATTACTTTGTTTACAGAGTTTGACAGGAAAGACATTGCTTCAGGAAAGTGCAGAAACCTGTAAGGATATGAAAAGTGAGGGAAGATTCCAGCTAATTTGTCAGTAATTCACGTTCTAGACACAAAATGGTGATCAAGGCAAAATTAAACATTAAAAGAGTCCCAGAAGCCTGAATAAATATGTGGTGTCCATCAACAGTCCCTGGATACGGTGTTGATTCTGTGTTTAATCATAAGTTTTCCCCTAAAGATGTTTAATTGAACTTAGACGTGACTCATTCCCTGTTAGAAAACAAGTCGCTTTGATGTCTGTGAAGGAGTGGTGCTGTTCCTCGTGCTCTGCAAATTGTCCTGGCTGGGCCAAGTGCTGGGCAGGCTGGAGTTCTCTCTGAGCAGTGGCAAACACTCCTTGGTGACAAGGGGGAACTGAGAATGAAAGAATGAGCCAGGGCTCCAACTTCAGACAAATCTGAAGGTAATTAATGATTCCCAGACACAGAGTTGTCCTGAGAGAGGCGAAAACATACGCAAAGCTGAATGCTGCAAGTGCCAAAGCTTTCAGGTGCTCAGGGCTGTGATGGGCCCTGACAGTGGAGTTGACTGGGCAGCACTGCAGAGAGCTGGTTTGCACTGGATGTTTACAGATCTGTCCATACAAAGTTTAGTCTGGATTGAACTTAATATGAGAGTACTGGAATCTGTATTTCAGGTTTTTGATATTTTATATTTAATAGGTTTTAATTGAATATGTTAGTACACATAAAATGCAGAATTGCCTCTCAGTGTGAAAAATTGCTTTTTCAGTATTAGCCAGGATCTTATACTGGGCTATGCAATTTAACAAGTTCTCCTCTCTTAGCTGCTCACAATCCTAGAAAATTATCTTCTTTGTGATTTGCAAATACACAATACCTGAACAAAGTCAAGTGTAAGTAGAGTGTAATAAGGCTTTTTTTAAAAGTAAATTTTAATTTATTTTTAAAATTCTAAGGTGTAATTGATTTTCTAGTTTAGAAAGCATATAATAAAAATGTATTTTGTGTTAACATTTTAAAATAATTCATTATTTTTTAAACATTTTTTATTGCTGAATATATTGTTGCCAGAACTTCTATCAGTGACAGTGTAACTTACAGTAGAGATGTGAGAGACTGAAATTGAAAAGGAATAATGGTGACAAAAACTAGAGGTAAAGCATCAATTTCTATTCGTCCTTCCTTTTAAATGGAGGAAAGGTGTTCTGCATTTGTAAGGATTACATTGTTGCTTTTCAGACACGTCTCAAAGATGAGTATTGAAAGAGGGAAGGTATAAAACATCATTATGTCATTAGGAATTCTAGTACCATTCAAATAGGAAATGTTCTATTTGTGATCCTTAAAAAAAGCCCTCAGGTCATGAACAGTATTTCAATTTGTTGAGAAAAATGTCAGAATAGTTTCCCAAAAGTCTGTACAAAATGAATGCTCCTTTTGAACCCTTTATTCATTCAGTTTCTGTGGACATTTAAAAAATCATTGAAGAATTAATCAAAGCTATGTGTGGAATTACATAAAGCCCCCTCTGTGAAATTCCAGTGTTTCTTAGAGTATTCACAGCTTAGTTTTTGAGTGAAATAACTGTTGATTTCAGTGGGCCTAAACTTCTTAGTTGAATATACCAAAAGGAGGACCCACTTTTCCTTTGATTTTCTTTAGGTTATGTGAAGAATTAATTCAGAGACCTTCATGCATTACTAGTTATAGGCCAGGGAAGAGAATAGGGGACAGAATTTTTGCTGCCATATGGGGGACAGTTTTTAAGAGAAAAGGATTCTCAGTTTCTAGATTTGAGTGGCATAGAATATTTTTGCTAAGTGTGCTGAGCACTCGAACTTCTGAAGCTTCGCATATGTGAGGTTGTTTTCTTTAGAAACAAAACACATCCTATGAACAGGGACATAAACCTAGAAGTGAAAAGGTTTTTGCATCTTCTGCTGTATTTGCAGTACAACTTTCCAGTGGAAAAAAAGGAACCATATTGATGAGTGCTGATGCAACATACATGCCAGCAATGACATCATTGCTGTGCTGCATAATAACATATTTGACTTTTGAGTTCTGTTTGCCATTTATAAAATTCACTAGCATCTCTTGATTTTTTGGAAGGCTTTGTAGGTCCTAGGCTAACTCTGATAGGAACAGAGATGCTCTGAGCTGTATCACTTTGGGACATGAACTGGTGGGTCACTGTGATATGGAGCTGTACTTACTGGCTTCACTCATGTCAGCAGCTGCAACACAGGGATCATTGGGGGTGACAGCCATTATTTCTGCAATGTTATTATTCTATCTTTTTTTTTTTTTTTTCCCATTATGCCCTAAGTATATATATATCAGTGTATTAAGAAGAAACCTGAATATTTGATTTTTCCCCAAGAAGGCAGGAAATTGCAAGTTGATTTTTTTATTAAAGCAGTGTGATTCATACTTTCCTCGAAGAATTCCAGTTAAGCATCTTAGGTCTTCTGCTAAATACTAAAAGAAAAAAATTTAGTGCTTGCCAACTGTTGAATTCCCTATTTCCTTATTTCTTGGCTAAGCTGTATATATTATTGATAGCAAATTTTCGGTTTTCTGTGGTTGCAAAGTTTACCACAAGTAGCCTGGCATTCTTCCTGTAAAAGATAGGGACCCAGTGCCGTTCTCAAAAGCATTTGGCTGTTTCCTCTTCTCCTGTAGTAAATGTTGTATGCAGCTGTAATGCAGCTGTTCTGACTGCAGCAGGGAACACAGAGACAACCTGCTTCAATGCACAGCCCACATCTGTGCTTGGAAGAATTCAAAGTGACAGGAAGCATGCTGAGGCCATATGTCAGCAAAGCAGAGTTCAGAGCAGGCTGCACTGTAAGGACAGGTTTAATTTCTAGCAGTTTTTGAGGCAGTTGTGTCTGGATCATTAAGAGCAAAAGTTGCATTCTCTGAATTACCATTATGTGTCAGCAGTTGCTTGACAACTTTGATCCAACTTGGAAATACCTTCCCCAGAAGCTCATGTTTAACTTGCACACAACTGCTGGGACTTAACTGCATTTCATTCATTTTTGTGTGTGTTACCTTTTTATGTGTTAAAGAATCAAGAATTTGTAAGTGTTGCCCTTGTTAAGGGCCTTTGCAGCTGTGATCTGTGCTGAAGGGACATTTCCTCTGTGAGTGGTCTGGTATCTCCAATATCACTCCTGGGAGACCTGGCAGAGGGACAGTACATTGTCTTTAAAGTACTTCATCAGGTCTTAATCCCTTTTCAGTTTGGGAACACTGAAATGAATTGGCTGTTTGAATGCATTTGACTAAACAATAGCTTAACATGAGAAAGATGGCAACTTTTTGATGTGATTCTTAATCAAGAAAACAGAATGTTCCCTTTTTATTTATCTGATTAAAGGAGCAGTATAAATCAAACAGGAAAAGCTGAAATTGTTCATCTCAGTCCTTGGCTGCCCTGTGCCAGGCAGACATTAAGAGGATAACACAAAACAGGTTGCCCAGGGCCTTGTCCAGCCAAGTTTTGAATGTCTCCAAGGAGAGAGACTCCACATTTCTGGGCAACCTGTTCTGGTTTTTGGGCATCTGTGATAAAAAGGTATTTTCTTGTGTTCACATGGAGTTTCATGTGCTTGTGGTGGTTAATTTGAAAAGAGGTCATCAATAAATTTTTGCATGTGAAATTTCCATGTTTTTTGAAAGTGATGCTAGAGTTTGAAGCAATGTGACTTCTTGAACTTTTGCTTCCTCTCCATGTTTTCTTTCAGTGTCTCTGCACTAGCAGCTTACCTGCTAGCGCAATGTCCTTTCCTGCTTCAAATTCTCCCACATATTCTTTGACTTATATTCCAAGTTGCATGGATGATGGTACCACATTTGTTTGCTCTTCTCTGCATCTGTGTAATTTGATCAGCAGTGCTAGTGAGTGTTTTCTGGGGAGAATTTAACTGATAAAGCCAGATTTGCCTGCTGAAAATGAGGAAAGCATAAGGTGACCTAATGGGAAGTTAAGGCCAAAATATGAACTTCTGGGGAGAAGGCACAGAAAAGCTGCAGATCACTGCCTTGCTGTGACTTGATTTGTGAATGTCAGAGCCACCAAATGTGTACCATACTCTGCCTCAAAGTCACACATTTAAGTTAACTGGGGTAACTGTAATGTTGTTGGAACTGCTGGGTGCTGTGACCTGGCCCTCAGCTGCATTTGTAGCTGTGTGTTTGTTTGCCTGCAGTCTTACACAGTGCCTGCCTGTTACTGGATCATAGAATGGAATCATAGAATTATTAAGGTTGAAAAAGATCTCCAAGTTCATCAAGCTGATGGAACTTGTCGACTGCACCATAGTACAAAGTGCTGAGTATCAAGAATTCACATTGCAGTTGGTGTAAAACCTGTGACATATTCCCAAATAACATAGTTACAGCCTGGGCAATTGTTAATACTTAGTTAAAATTAGCAAAATATTTTATATTCCGAGAAATTTATTTTCCTGACCTTTGTGACATGTTTGGCTCTGGCCAGTATGTTCTGTTCACATCCTGTGCTATTTTTAGTAACGTTGATTATCCTTCCCCCCACTTCTTTTGCAAAACAGAATGATATGTCTTTTTATTGGTATGTGTTACTTTCACACATGGGTTCAGTTTCACCAGTGATCAAAACCAGATGTGTGAGGAATAGTTTAATCTGAGTGCTGCTGGGCTAGCTGGAGTGGGCTAGTGGATGTGTGTCTTTCTTTCTCTTATACATGCAAATGAAAGTGGAATTTTAGACTGTCTCCCTGTTTCCTTCCACTGAATAGGGACAAAAAGGCAGAACATGTAGTTTTTGATAGGTCTTAAATCTGATGATTTTCTTTGGAGACTCATTTTCTGTAAGATGCAGTTCTGGGACTGTGTTGAGTGGATTAGCTAAGGACCTGCCAGACATGGGGTTAATTGCAGGACTATCAATGGACAGTGGAAGTCTCTGTTCAGAGCTTCTGGCAGTGGCAGGGAGATCAGCCAGGTTCTGTGTTGACATAAGGTTTTTCCCTGTCACTGTGCAGAGTGTGTCCCATATTAGCCCAGCTCCAAACAGTATTAATAGATGCCAAACACATTTTCTGCAGCTCTGTGGGAAAGATGTTGAGTGGCCATTTATCACTTTCACTCACTCTCACTCAATCAGACCCACATTACCTGTACAGAAAATTGATCAGGAGGGGATAATTCTCTACAGCTGTTAGTGAAAGAAACAGTTACTCATTTATCACCAAACTTAGTCTTTATGGCGGTTTATGATTCTTCCACTCATGACAATAGGAACATGTGGGGCCCCAGGAAGTACCAGAACTCTGAGAACACTTTGGGAGATGCTACTGTAGTCAGCGTGAGAGCCTAAAATGCTGGGTAGCATGATTTATATCAAGTTTTGGCCATTAATAGTAATTATAATTTTCATAACAGTCCAGATTGGACTAGCAGTCACTGTAGATACAACTTATTTTTCAGTGATGGGACAGATCCAAGGTAGGTTTTGAGAAAATTCACAAGAACACATCATAGCTAATATAATTTAAAATGTGATGTGAGCTTCCCATTGCTGCTGTTGCCATTGAGGCAATGAATGTTTGGCTGAAAGTCCATCTGTGTGGATCACCTGGTTGTTTTCATTCTGGTTAACAGTCAGGCTGTGTAAGCTCTAATGCTCAGCCCATCTCCTATGTGTAAAGATAATTTTAATCAATAAGGTGACCTTTACCTTAGGTTGTTTAATCTTGTGCTCCTTCTTTTTCAGACCCCCAACTATGTCAGTTGCCTAAATAAAAATGTTTTATTTCTCTTGAATTTCTGAAATTTTTCTAGAAAAACTTGTAGTTCTAGTGACCTGTAATGGACTAAGAATATGAATAAGAACATTAAGTATAGAGAAATAAAAATATAATTTTTAGGGGAGAAAAAAAAGGAATGCATCTTTGCATAAAGCTACTTTAATAGTTTAATTAATTAACTCCATTCTAATACAAGTGCTCAAGGACATAGTTGGCAATGTATTTAACAGCAAGCAAAGTCTCTTCACAGGTTGGCTTTATCTGAGATTCAGGGAGAAGGAAACCATATCTCCCGGTGTCCCGGAGCTCGAAAGTGAAAGAGTACTTGATGCCTTGGTCGTAAGCCCAGTCATCAGAGCCCCCTGCAGCAAGGTCTGTTGGTAAAGAAATTAAATAAAGCTTAACTGGGAAAGAGTGGCTACATATCAAATGAGAAATACTTTGGATTCAAGTCACACAGCTGTGAATATAGAAAGGACAGGAAAAAATACATATTCAGTGAATTGATTGGTTTATCCTGCTCATGGGAAAGCTGCTGTGATTTTAGGCCATTTATGAGCTTTGGTCTAGCTGACTCATGCAAGCAAATGTAAACAAGCTAAACTGCTTCCTCCCAGTCACTATTGTGGGGAAGCCATAGGAGAAATGTCTAAGCAACAGGAGAATGGCATGGTTGCATGGGGGTGTGTAGAAACACTTGGTACCAGCAGCAAATATCCTCTCACGGGATGGCTTTTTGAGGTTCACAGAGTTGGGAAAGAACTGCTTATCTGGGATTTCAGTTCCATCTTTTTCAGCTGGACAAATAGTACCTTCCCTTTTCAGTAGCTGTGTCTTGGGTTGCAATGCAAGATGTAACCAAAAGTATGTATTCTATTTGCATCTCTTAAAACCAGGTGGGGCAGTGTTCTTTATCTCTTCCACGACCCATCCCTCATAACTCCAGGGGCATATCTTCTGTTAATGGGCCATTGAGTCTCATAATAATTATATATATATATATATATATATAAAGATATAAAGATATATAAATTTATAATAAATAAAATTACATCATCCCACTGTGAGATGCTCCATCCAGGGGGAGGAGCCAAGCATTCCTGCCTGGATATAATCTGAAACGTGGAACACCACAGTCAGCCTTTCTCCACTGGATTCCCGGAGGAAGACCAGACCCCTCAAACCACCACTGGACCTTCAGGGGGAAACTATACCCTTCAAAAAGATCATTGCTTCAACAGAATCACATCTGTCACTCCATGAGGACTGCAGTCACCACTTAATTAGACTACCAACACCCTGACAACAGGGTGTCAGGCTGTGTTCTCACTCTGTCAGTGGTGATTTTTTGTACTACCATATTTTCCATTTCAATGGAGGTTCCTGCCTTCCTTAGCAGACACCTGTCTTTTCAAACCAAGACAAGCTGGTACAATAGAAACAGTCTCTTTTGCAAAGGAAGGAGCTTCCAGAATTGCCAAGCATCACCAACACATTTCTAAAGGAAGACTCTCCAAAAATATTGCAAAAATTGGAAGAAACTGTTTTTTAAAATGTTTGGGATGGGGTGGTTAACTATTTGAGGAAGAAGAAACAGGCAAGAGAAATTAGCTTCCATATTTCAGTAAACTTAAGAACTCTTATTAAAGTTCTATAAATCTAGATTTGTCAACCTCAGTTTGGCTTTTGGCATTGCAAAGGCTATATCCACAGCTGAATTCCCAAGAAGGGTAGAATAATTAGTCATTACAAATAGGATTGTAATTAGTATGTGTCTCAGAATGTAATGCAAAGTAAAAGAAATTGGTTGGTAGAGTGGTTGAAAGATTCACATTACACAGTGGAATCAAAGGATTCACATAATCTTTGATTTGGAGATACTGGAAATGCAGAAAATCTCAGGTCAGGGTTTTTATGTTTAAATCTAAGCTGTATATGATGTATGAATTAATGTTTTGCACATGAATCCATAAACATTTTACTACATCTCTTGACTTTCCAGGGGCTCACACACTTCCTGGGATCCCTAAGGAATAAATTATCCCATAATTTAGAAACTACAGGTCCCATATATACGTCTTAGTATATGTATGTGAAGAAAGAAGGGGATTACTTAGAAAGAGGAACGAGAATCACTAGAAAACTGCATTTTATAGTCCTAGTAGCACTTAATATAGATTGTCAGTGTATTCAGGTCAATACTTACAGATCGTTGTCGCTCCTGGACCATATGTATAATCAGTGTTGTACAAACTGGCCAGCTCTTTGGAAGCAGCACGAGCTATGGAGTTCTGTAAGAAAAGAAGAATGTTAATGCAGATTTTCAGAAGCTTTCTGAGTAAATCTAAGCAATTACACTATTGTATGAACTGAAAAGTCATGCTGGATAAGATTTTATTTGAAAACTCTTGTTGACCTCTCAGTATGACTAGGTGTCAGTAGCTGACAAGGCCCAGCTTGTCCTGTTGCTGTGAAAAGATCTTGTCAGCAGAGAACTTGTTCTCAAAGGTTTCACACTGGAGTGTGCTCCAGTCTGTGTATGGTCTGTTGCAGCCTGGTGTACAGTCCAGGGGGGTTTGGACAGATAAGGGGACAAGAGGTAATAGTACTTTCTAGACTTAGAAGAAGCTTGTACAAGGTTAAAACTAAATAAGGAACGTTACTTAGAGGTAAGAGAATCTTAAAGAATAGTAATAACTTGGTGCTGTAAATTGCAATCATAAAATAGCCTTTCTTTCCCTTCTGTTCATGCAGCTATAAATTCAGAGTAGAGTTGGCTCAGTCAGGGGAGTTGAACATTGATACAAGTGGAAGCAGATTAAGGTCTTATAAATATTAACAGCCAAAAAAGGCATAAATTACCCTGAAACCATATGTAGTCTCAATAATTTCAATTCATTTCCTCTGCACAGAGGGACTCATTCAACTCCCACTGATTCAGTGAGGGTTGGATCAGGCCCATCAATAGTACTATGAAACTTTGTATGTTTGCATTAAAGAAAATTACAGACTTTCTTTGGAACATGTGGCTTTTCCAAATCTTCATTATACAACATGTTGGTAATAAAACATGAAAACTATTACTAACAGATGATAAATATGAATGATTTTTGAAAGCATATCTTCAGTATAAGAATAAGCAATGGGTTGCCATCTATTTCTTTATAGCTTGCAGCTGAATGGCTTACTATTCCAGGAATTTCCTCAAGCCCTTTCCTTCTCTGTAGGTTACACTCTGGCTTACTTCCCAGTGGAAGATATATTGTAAAATAGTCTCTGTTCATCTTTATGCTTCAAGTGTTCTTCTGAATTACTCAAAAAGCCATATTAAGCAATGTATTTAGAAAATTTCAGTTAACTGAGAGAACTTTCTCAGCTTCTCAAAAACAACATCACAACATGTCTGCATTATCACTGGCAGTCCATAGTAGCAGAATTGCAAGTGTTTCCCCGTTCCTGTATATTTGGTTTTGAACGTTTTAGAATTATGGGAGTTTGTGGTCCTTTAGCATATGAAGGATATTTAAACAAGGCAGACCAAGCATGGTTGAAGCTTGTCTTTCCACCTATAATGCTCACTGTGTCTGAACGTGGGGTTTGGTTTCTGGCCTCTCTATCCCACAAAGACAAGCAATTGCAAGGAAGAATGTTGTAGCTCTGCATTTCACAATCTTGGATCCAGAGCAAAAGGAGTAGCTGGGCTCTCTCCTATGGTATTCTTTTTGTTTGGTTTAGTTTGGGCTTTTTCCTTTCTTTTTTAATCCCTCAACAAATTGATTTTTCTAAAATCCATAATAATTTTTAACACATGTTGAGGGAATTGTAGAGGTTGGAGTCTGCTATTTGCTAGTGATGCCGTGTTTTCTTCAGCCATCTGTTGTTTATAATATACACATTTAATCAGCAGCTTGATTGAGATTGAGTCAAATCTCTCAATAGCAAATTAATTTTTAAATGTAAACTGATTCTTCCTCTCTTCAAATATATTCAAAGTGGAAATAAAATTTGGAAAGATTGTCTGGTACAGTCTTTGCTCTCTTTAGTTAACTAAAGTAGGGACAATAGAGCTGCAGAGCTTCTCTGTGGGGCTGTTTGACCCAGGGCATTTGATCTGCCCAGCAGACAAATGGTGGCTTTAAATCATACCAGAACAGATACTGGAAAAAATATGTCAGGAAATCTTTTTAGCTGAGGGATTTTTTTATTGTTGGCCAGGAAGTTGTAAAAACAGAGATTTGTAGAAAGAGCAGTTGAGATTTCCAGCTGTTTAGAGGCTAGAATCCAAATAAACAGCTTCCTCAAGCTATCCAGTTTGGAGATAAAGGTGGTGTTTTAAATGACTCTAAGTGAAAAACATGCCTAAGCATTTATGACTTCATCATAAAATGAAGCTTTATCAGAAGTTTTGATATCTTTTTGTTTTCCTTTAAATGACTTTCTAACATTTATTTTCCTAATAGATTTAGAGTCCAAGACCTAAAAGTAAAAAAATAAATTTCAACTTTAGAGGAACTAATGTAATTTCTTAATAATGTAATATAAATCAACAGGAATATTATGTATTAAGTAAATACTTGTGAGTATAAATACAAAATATGTGGAAAATTGGTTTCTTTTTCAAAATAGCTCAATTACTCAAAGCAATCCTTAAGAAGGAAATAATAGGAAGGTCTATGCAGAGGTATATAAAAAATGCTCGAAGTTTTCCAAAAGGGTGAAAAGTAGTTTGCGTTTTCAAGCCTGTAAATTATTTGGAATACACCTGCAAGGAGAAACATTGTTTTCCTTTTGACCTTTGAGGTTACTCTTTGTTGTTCAACAATTTTCTACATCTCTTGACATAATGGGCTTAACTGAATTGTTGTGGTTTGTTTGTTTGGGGTTTTATACTGTTAAGAATCCCTCTTTTGCAAGGAAAATTTTGTTGAGATTTATAGTAGCAGAGAAACAAGTGGCGTCCTGCAGTCGAAGAAATAACTCCAGAGTAATACCTTGTAACTGGGAGCAGAAATGGCTTTTCAGCATCTGACTCCCAGCTGAGCTCTCAGAGCTGGTCATTTCAGCAGAAGGCAGCATTTCCTGCGCTCATCACCCATCTGTGTTTACTTTGCAATTACCAATATTTCCAATTTGCAATTACCAATGCTTGGTCCTGTGTACAGAGTGGGTGAGCCAGGGAGACAGCAGAGTTGTGATCTCAGTTGTCATTATCTTACATAATTAACAACTTTCAAAACTAGTTTTTTTCAGTTATTAGTTTTTAATGAGATATATGGTACTGGTGTCTCTTTCTCATGACACTGGAAGTTTGAACTAACAAGATAAATTATCAGGCTAAGCATATTTTGTGTGTTAATAGGTAATTTTTATGGGAGCATCTCCCTCATTTTAGTCTTTAGTCATTTTCATCATCAGGGTGGATTTGCCAGCAAGCTGTGACCATTTAGAAGCACTCCACAGATGTTGATATGCAGCTGCTGTTTGTGGACAACTCCCTTTGCCCTCAATCTGAGAGCAGTCTGGAGAAGCCTTTTCACTGCTTGACTGGACCCCTTGCTCTCTTCCCTCACTGGACTGCAAACTGATTTGCCCAAGGCTGAAAAATGTATTTTCCCTTCACATCAGTCTTGCACACTTTACTTGTTAAGTAAAGGGACCCTCAACTTCCTTTGTATTGGAAGTCTGAAAATGCAGATTTGCTGAGTGAACTTAAGCCAAGTGAATTGAAACTTCTGCACCTTCTTGTTTTGCCAGTAAAAACAGACTCCCCCCTCAAGGGTCCATGATGATGTGCAATTTAGTTCACTGTTCTGTTGTTGCTCATGTGCTCCAAGAACCCAGGGAATCTAGCCAGTGAGGACTTCAGTGGAATGATTATTTTTTTTTTTTACAAGCCTGTTTTTCTGACAGTTTCTACAGTTCTTAAGAAATCAGTCCCTGGTGAGAGGGTTTCCACCAACTCAGTTGCGCCCTACACCTATTGGAGACTCTTGTATATCAGCCAGACTCACACATGAACTTCATCTGGAAGGTGCTGTTATTAAACACATCTTTTTTACAATTTTAAGACTGCCAGTACAGAACAGTTCTGTTGTGGTAAACTCGGTGGAGGAGCTGTGAAGCCAATTTCAAATATTGCTTTGCTGCCCACTTTCCTGTCTGTTGTGTTTCCCAGTTGATTTTAACAATATTTACTGTAACAAGTAGTGCAATCACAGTAATACAATCTGTGCAATAACACAAAGATATAACAGCAGCAGATTGCAGCTCCTCATTGGCTTGTCTGAGCCTCTTAGATGTAGAATTTCTGCTATCCAACAATTCTTACCCACAGGTCTTCATATATCTTAAGCATATTCAGATCTTCACAACCAGGCACTAAGTTAAATAATCAGACTGACACTCACAGTCATGCTATATGTTTGAAGTTCACTCTTGTAGGATGCACAGACTCTGGGTATATTTCCACTTTCTAATACGTCCTTTTTTAAGCACTCAAGAAGTGGAATGCTAGATTGACCCAATATGGAAGGTTAATTTTGGTGAGTTGAAACAACAACCCATGCAGCCAGTATGCATTCAAGTAATACAGACTGGAATTATTTTGGGTTGTAAATAAATATAATATTCTGTAGGCTGTGAAACTGTAATAACACACCTACATTAACGTGATAAGTGAGTATGAGCTGGCTGTACACATGTATTTGGTGCTGAGTTTAACTGAGAGATGGAGTTGAACTGGAAAGGAAGGAAGGGCACAATGCACATTCCTCTGCTGCCTCAAACTACAGTTCAGAGCCAATTCAAATACAAACAAGAATTGATAAAGCTAGATTTGTCTGCTGAAAATTAGGAAATCATAGGGTGACCCAATGGGAAGCTAAGGCAAATATATGAAGTGATTAAAAAATATGGGCCGAACTGTTTATCAAAAGTCTGATTAAATACATAGTTCTTTACTGCAAGAGGACAAAAATGTGAATAGTAAAATAAAGATGAAGATAGTCTTTTTGGGGTGTGGAGAGATACTGGCCTTGCCAAGCATATTTTGTTATTGTGGAAAGATAATGCTTCTGTTCCCTGTGGGAGAGGGATTCAAGTATGTATTCTGTGTTCAGGGCAATACGCCAGGGTATAGTAAAGAATGAGTCATGAGGATTGTGAAGCAGACAAAATGTGATTCTCCAAAAGGAGGACATATTTCTTTAAGGGTGTCATCACAAGAATATTGTGTAACTTCTGAGAAATTCCTGACCTAGATTTTCCTGTCTTGGGTGTTTTTATTTTTGTTTTTTGGATAACAGTGAAAGTTTTGTGCAACTCCTAGGTTGCAGGGACGAAACAACAACCCTGAATAAATGGAAACAAATTTGGGAAAAATCCTTGTGAGCTGTGGGGTTTATAACCTCACAGACCCTCCTGCATCTCAGGGGAAGAGTGGGAAGTTGTGAGAAGGAAGGGACATACATGACTTTCACCACATTTTACACCCCAAGACCAGGCATGGCTGCGGGACAGTTCTCATCCCTGGCTCTAAGTAAGTTACAATAACTTTGAGTTCTGATTTGCTGAACAATACAGTGGAACATAAAGGGGTTCTCAGAGTGCTCTGTCCTACCCGACAAACCAAAGCAGTTTTTGGCTTTCTGGTGATTTCTTGGGACAGTAAACAGAAAAAGTCTTTTGAGCCCCAAGGACACACTATTCACTACATGCTCAGGGAAGGAAGGTACAGGCATTCTCCGGACCTTTCTCTTCTGCAGATTTAGTGTCCTTAATCTCAGATTACTCAAATTTTGCACCCTTCTCTATCTCAGACACTGGAATGCAACATAAGCCACATGGTATTATGTTACCTTTAATTAAATACAGTGGAACAAAACGTTATTAATGAGAAGCAGACATGCGAGGTTTTGTTTAAACACATGTCCAGTTGCTCACTGAAAGAGATAAGAAATTGCAGCTATATTTCCTTTAATTTATTAGATCTGTCAGGGTAAAAATAATATCTAAGATAAGATAATGGCACTATAAATTTTGCTTCTTCATTTAAAAAATGATTTATGATTATTTTATTTGCCAAAAAAATATCTATTTAAAGTTAAGATTCTCATTCTTCAGCATTTCTCCAAATTCTAAATTTAGACAGAACTTGTAGACATTAAACACAGCAATTTGCATATAAAGTAATTCCTCTTTTGTAGCTATCTTGTCTCAAGCAAGTGTGGTTGTTGGTTGAAAACGTTAAATTTTCTTTAGTCACAGCTTAAATGAATGTATCTTAGTTATCTGAACAAATCCAAAAAGCTGCACTTGTCAATCTGACCCACAGCCTGTGGAAGTCAATTTTTCTATTTAGTTCACTGACACTGGAGTGCATAAGGTCCTTTCTGTTTAATTATCTCAACTACAGGTAATGTTGATTAGGTGATATTCTTGTCTCATTGTCCAAAAGGACTTTTGGCAACAAGTTTTCCCATGTAAAAATCAGATCCTGCACAGGTTGAACACCTCTAGGATTCTGCTGTCTCTGTTGGGGTCACCAACGGAGGAAATCATTTCCCTCAATTAAGATGTGAAAAGTGCTCATAAGGTCACCTTGTCATGATGGTGAGATTTGTGACTGCTCTGTAGAAGAATATAATGGAACTCCATTCACACCAATCAGACAACACACAATCAGTGTGACTGATTTAAAATATAGGATAAAATGATATTGGAAAGACTAATATACAAAGTGAAATCAAATGGCTGGAGAGAAATATATGTCCTGTGTTACTGGGCAATTTAGTTTTTATGCTCTGTGGTAACTGCAGAATTCTTTTCTATAGCAGGAAAGGGGGGGTTTAAATTTTACTACTGTATATTAGAATAAAGCAGCGACAAATTTTAAAATTTTAAGAATTTTAAAAACTAGCAAAGCACATAGGCTCTTCCTTACTGCTAAGGATTGTTTTAGTAATGAGTTGTCAATACACTTTTTCCATTTAATACTGTGAGAAACACACTGTACTTTTAGTTACATTTCATCACATTTGCTCTTCATTCAAAAACTGGAGCCAGAATTTCATGTAAATTTTTGGCAAATAAGAACTTTGTGATCTTGACAACAAAGCATTTTCATGTTTTTAGTGCTATTTATTACTTTAGACTGAACTTTAATGTGTGAATTATGAATCTCTTGTAAAAAACGAAGGCAAGACATTACTACCACTCCCTGGAATAATTTCAATTACAAAATTCCTGGAATATAAATAAAGAAAACAAAATCTTCATTTTAATTTAATTTCTCTTTTAGGCTGTAAAAAAGTCTAACAAGAAACTTCACTCTTGGCCCCAGTTTGTATTTGTGCTCAGAACCAAGACATGTATCTGGGAGCACTCATAAGTCTGTCAAACCTGCAGAACAGAGCAACACACAATGTTGTTGCCTTGGACTTTTGGCAACGTTGAGGAAAGAGGGGGAATCAAAATGTGTTTGTTTTGTCTTGCTGTGTTGTTTTCCCTGCCAACAGATTCTAATTGCTAATATGCCAGAGAACTGAAGTAATTTTATTATTCATGATGGTTGATTCTTGGCCTAGCAAATGTTTACAGCTTTTACACACATTTAATAATTCTAAACTCTTTATCTCTTTTTAAGGATAAAAAAAAAATTCTTAAATGGCATTAGGGTGTGGCTTTTCTCTAGAATTGCTAAAAGAGGCATTGTCCTTTAAAATATCACGTTCATCCTCTCCTAAATCAAATGTTTGACTTTAAATCCAGGCCTCTTGGAAAAGGCCTCAAAACTGAAACTTTTTACGTCTTTTGTATCTGTTTTCAATTATACTTTTGTCAAGAACTGGCTCATTGTCTTGACCCTGTACCAATAGGAGTTTCACCATTTTACTTCAGCAAGAACTAAGGTTCAGTAGAAAGTGGTAGACAGAGATCCTTGCCTGCTGTTGATACCAGTTGAGTTATTTCATAGTTATTTCAATCTGTCAAGCTGCTAGCTTGGCTTACAGGCCATAGTGCTTTTATGTAAAATATTAAAGGTACACATACATAGGTATGTGTATATGTAAGGTACACATAAGCCACTGGCATCAGCAAGAGGCAGTGTTGCACAGCAGAGTGCATTTCTGGATGGCATGACTGGAAGACAGAACTGACATTGTGTCAAATTCATTGTGCATGTGGAAATTAAATAAGGCTCTGAAGTTCATCCTGTGCTTGAGCTAGCTAGAAACCATTATGATTTCCCTTGATCTTGCTAAGACTAAATATTTTAAAAACTGGCAATATGGATTCTTTCCAGATGTTAAAGAAACTGCTTGAAGTTAAAGGGACCTAAGTAGCAACTGATGATTTTTGCCTATTCTTTTCACCAAGACAAAATGACAAAGAGACTTACCAGTTCCTGGTAATTCGGTGGCAAATTGTAAGTGTATGAATAGGGAAACAGTAGCAGCTGGGAATAGGAGTGAATTGTCAAGTATGCCTTGATTGTAGAAAGATGTTCACGAATAAAATCAGCCAAAGCCTTGGTCTCCTTTTCAGACTCAGGTGCAGAGCCACAGTAAGTGGAAGAACAGGGGGATTTTGAGGCCCCAACAGCTGAGAAGAAAGATTAATTTAATGAGTAGTTAGTAAAGAAGTAGATTGTGAGGAGAGTCATGTTATACCACTTTCATATGGCAGCCTTGGAAATCCTGCTACAACACATGCCATATCAGAGGAAGGAATATTTTATGGCATAGTTAGGATGCTGGGAAATATCCCATAGCAATGAATACTCAAGCTGAACCATCAGGTAGGGGAAATCCATAATTAATTATACTGGCTGTTGCACTTGTGTGTAATTACTTGAAGCTCTTTTTAGGAGACACTTACTGCACCAGCCAGCATTAAAATTCCTGTTGGGATCTGTCCCAATGCAAGTGGTCCCAGCATTTTTAGAGCGCGTCTTTCTCCACATGCGGTCCTGTAACAGCATCGTAGATAAAAACCAAGAGTAAGTTCTGACAGTTGACTTTTCCAACGATAAGAAAGAGGAATGTACTTACATTTGTCCAAGTGTAAACGTAACCATCAATGTTAACAACAGGCAGAACATAGAAGTCCAGCTTGTCGAGAAGTGTGGTCATGACTGTATCTTTCCCGTAGGTCTCCACAGCCTACTTGGAGAAAATGAGAAAAAGCTGATGGTGCCTTCACAGATGTGTATCTCCTGTGCGTATGTAAAGGCCTGGGTCTGGGTCAGGAGTTAATGAATGTGGTAGAAGAAGTCATCCAGGTCACTCCAGCATGTAAGATTGCACCCTCGTGTTATTACATGTGCTTAGATTTGCACTGACTCAAACCACACTGCTGTTAGAAAACCACCTTATCCTGCTAGATAAATTATAAGCTGAAGGAATGTTGATTTTGAACAGGATAATAAGTCACTGGAAAGAGATTTCCATCTACTAGCTTCTTGATTCATGAGGCAGAACAATATTTCTGTCCATTCCTACATCCTAACACCTTAAAGGTTTGAGTTTAGTTTGTGTGAGAATGAAAAACCATTATTTCCATTTTTTGTATCTGTTGTGCAGAAATTTCATCAACAGCCAGAATTACAGAGAATATTTCTAAGTAGCATCCTAACACAGTTCCAATCATAATTCTGTGGATTCATTTATTCATAGGGCGACAGATTTTTTCCTGCACTTTTCCAGACACAGACATTGAATAACAAACAGGAACCCCTGCTATATCCTCTATATCCTGATTGTTCATGGTCTGGCACTTGCTCTGCTTGTTCACAGATTCATATCAGTGTGGTGAGACCATACAATGATCGTGGAAATTTACACTAAGTGTGTTGCACCCATGTTTTGTTTACACAGCCATAAAGGGCAACACAAGGGGCAATGCAATGGAAAAAAGCATATTTTGTCCTGTAATTGACAAGTAAAAGGGTAGGATATAAAATTTAGGAAAGCAGTTTCAGATCACTTGAAATTATTTTTCCTGGGTTTTATTTTATGCTTGTTTTGTTTTTTGTTGTTGTCTTGCTGGGTTTGTTTTTTGAGATACCTATAACTATCCACCTTGCTCATGTTTTTCTCTATTGTTTTTACTTTTATGTCTAGAAGCAACCCCAAGTGAAATTCTGATGATGCTCAGGATCTGTGCTTTTAAAGCACTTCTGCCTATGGACCCACTGAGCAGAGGCACTGCTGGTGTCAGGTACACCCATGAATTAAGTGACCAGGCAGTGAAAATGACAGCTGCAGTGACGTGAATTGCTGAGAGAAAAATGGTACCACATACTGTCTGCAGCCTTATTAGGCACTAATGAAATCATATTCCCATTGACTCCACCGAAATGTCACTTCCAATTTCCACTGCTCCCTACACAAAACCGCATGCCTGTCTGATAAGACTGAGATTATATTTGCCACCAAGGCCTCTGCCAGCATGGCTGGCACACGTAGATTGGCTTTCTTTTTCTTGGGTTTTAAATTCCAGCTGCTGCCTCTGGTGTGGCTTTATTTATTTGGTTGTTTGGTTTTTTGGTTTTTTTTTTTTTAATCTTCCAACAGAAGTTATTACAAAATTTGAGAATCAGTCAGTAAGTTGCTCTGCTAAACTGATTGATCTCCACCATCTGAGGAGTCATATACCTGTCTCTGTGAAAATGACTGTGCATCATTTGATAACCCCTGCCTGCTTTATATTGGTGGTGAGAAAGAAAATATAAAGGACATAAAATTGTTTAATTCAAGACCTAAAGTATCCCAGACTGAAGTGAAGCTAATTTCACCTGTACAACTCTTCCTTGAATATGATTTCATATTTTAGCACCTTTCTGTACTGCCTGAGGTGGCAGCTCAAAGGGATGTATATGCATTTCCCTCTTCCTGACTGGAGCTTAGGGAGCTTCATTTATAGTCTTCCTCCTTTCCTGGGTACATTTCCTCAGTGCTGTCCTGAGGGTAGGTTTCCATCCCCTCTGTTGCCTTACTGAATAAAGCTGGTTGCAAGGAATCCACCACCTGGCACTATAGCAAATCAGCTGTTCTGAAGTGCATTCAGGTGCCTTCTGATGTGCCCCTGGATTTTGTTGTTCCTTGTCAGTGTACAGAACATGGCTATGTTTATAGTGTTACTAGAGCTATCTGCTTTTCTCTCACCTTTCTCTGACTATGGGTGCAAAATAGAATTTACAAACTCAGCAACTGTTGTAGTTGTCAGTACCTCTTAGGTATGTTTCACATTGTCTTCAGCTGCTGAAAGATTACAGGTCCAAGCACAAAGGTCTGGTTTAAGTAGTTACACCTTAACCCTCTGAGGTGAGAAGAAGGCATGTGCAGACACATATTTAGAGGGGAAAAGGCAATGGCCTGAGCTCTTGCTGCTCATTTAAGGTTTTCTTAAACATAGTTGCATTTTGTGAAGTATTTTTTTATCGTTAAGCTTACTGACCTCTTTCACAAACCACTGGCAGAAAGCAGGGCTGATCCACTCTCTTGCATGGAAACCACAATCCATAAAGATGGCCTTCTTATCTGAACCGCTTTTTCCCATCTAGGAAAAAAACCAAAACAACAAATCCAACACTCCAGGGCTTGAAATAGTATGCAGAACAAGTCAGTCAGCTTGCTGACCTAAAAAGTCAAACTTAATACAAATATAGCATGCCTTGTTTAAATGGAAATCTATGGAGTGCTCCCAACTCTAGCTGACCATGATATTCAAGGTAAAAATATAATCTTAATAATTTAATTTTTATTAATGTATATAAGCTTCCACCAATTCTTTGATTACTCTTCACTGTTGATTTATTTCTTGCAGTGTCTCTATGAGTTTATCTTGTATGTTTAAATGATATATTATTGTAAATACTTGTGCATTTTGAGGTAAGTACTCGTTATTCTTTTGCCTTTATTTAAGCTATTGTCTTATTAATTTATAAGAGTTATAAAAAAAAAAATAAAAAATTCTGTGGTTTAAACCCAGCTGACAACTAAGAACAATGCAGTAGCTCACTCAGAGCAAACTTGTGGGCTGAAGTAAGCATAGTTTAATGAATAATAATGATGATGATGAAAATAACAAAAACAAATAAATCCCAAGAAAGGCAAGTGATACAAATGAAAGCCATTTCCCAGCCAGTCCCTATGCAGTGTCCCTGACCCACCTTGCCCCTAGTTTGTCCCTAAGCATGAGCCACATGGTTTGGGATTTCCCCTGGGTCAGTTGGGGTCAGCTGTCCCAGCTGTGTCCCCTCCCAGGTGCCATGGCCCTGGCTGGTGGTGTGAGGAGCAGAAAAGGCCTTGGCTCGGAGTAAGCACCGCCCAACAGTAACTAAAACATCTCTGAATTCCCAACACTGTATCCAAATCAGCGTGAGTCTGAAACAGTCCCATACAAGCTACTGAAAACAAAATTAGCTCTACCCCAGTCAAAACCAGCTCAAAATTATATATGGTAAGAGAGAAATTTTGTTTTCTGTTGGCAGAGACTGACATTTATAGATGCTTTTAGAGCAAATGGGTTTACAAACAACAGATGGAGAGAACAGAAAGGTAGATGATCATTCAAATAGCTCTCAGTAGTGTGATTGAATGTATGTCTGAACTTCTAATAATTCATTACACCTCTTTAAAAAAATATAATTTTTTTAAAAAATCATAGTAGTAGTGAAATATATTAGATTTTCTGCAAAATATCTATTACTTTAGACATTTTGTTAGCATCATTGATGTTTTACTACACATCATAATCTTGCAGAGTTTAATAAGGAAAGGGTCTGGCATGAAGAAATCGAGGCACCTACTTTGAGAAGGTACATTGGCCGTCCTTCATATGTTTTCCCAATTACAGTACGAGAGACAAGGTCTGGGTTCTGAGCAGCAATATCAGCAGTCCAAGCAGCTATCTGTTTAATAAAGAGGTTAAATATATTGATGTCTCTGTTCTTCAGGTCCAGACTGATTAATTTGCAGAATTCCAGCCAGAACAGTCTTTCTGAGCATCTAATGTGGCCTAATATGTAATACAATTTGTAGATTTCCAAGGAGCCACTGCAAAGATGTGAAGAGTAACATGGCCATGATTACGTGTCAGAAAAAAAGAGCTTGGCTGTGGAAAAAGAAGGAAGGGGTCTTAGGACATGAAGAACTAGAACTGAGGCAGGGAATGGAATCAAGTTGTTTAGCAGAGGAGATGGGAGAACTAGTGAAAAGGAGAGAGGAAATTAATAGTGAAGCGTCTCGGCCTGGTCACTGGATTTCTGCCAGAGGTTCTTTGCAGCACTGGGAGCAGAAGTAGAGGAAATAAGTGTAGGTTACACAAACTAGCTCAGTAATGAAGAGGAAGGAATGATTGGAGGCATTATCATATCAATGGATGGAGCAGAAGAGAAAAAGGCTGGAAGCACTTTGACTACAGAAGCTAAGGTAGCAAGCTGATAATGTGGTAAATTCTAGACTTTACCGTGTCCCAGTTGTTGTACTTGTCATAGCTGTGGCCACCAGTACGAGTTCTGCTGTCAAACTGGGCATCCAGAGCAGCCTGCAGGTTTTCAATCAGAACTCTGCAAGAAGGCACCATGAAAAGTGTGAAGAGAAACATACCGCAATCCAGCAGGAAAATAAGGCATTTCAAGGTCTGCCCAGCATTTGGGCTGCATAGATTGTGAAAGAAAAGGTGGAGAGGTTGAAAATAAGGTTGAAAATATTAGTTTCAAGTTTCAACCTATGTCCTGTCAGCCTTGCCACCAGAAGGACCAGGGAACAATAGGCTCCTGCCAATTAGCACCTGCCTCACTCCCATACTAACAAACCTCCAGGGTGGCAACAGTCTGGTTTCAGAAAAATGGCAATGCTGAGACAGGCTGTGCCTAAAAATGAGCTCTAGGCTGATCTTATATTGCCAGTTGCTTCTGCCTCAATAGGAAAAGGGCCCTCTTGAACTTTTGGCACTGGAGAAGAGTTAGACTGCAACAATATTTCAAAACCAGGCAGCAACCCAGAGATGTTTGCTTGATGAAATTCCCTGTCAAACCAAGTTTCCAAAGGTTAGATGTGGTTTGATATCTCTATTGCAGGTGGCATTATTCATCCTCCAAGCTATTTGATTGCAAGTGAGGTGAGCTATTAAATAGAACACACTAAAAAAATCTCAATGTCCTGTCTGGATTGGTTGGATCACTTCTGTTCATTTTTCCCTGGGGCTGACACAAAGGCACAACTTATCACTGAGCATGCTCTAGAGGACCTTTTGCTTATATTTCAACCTTGGCTATCAAAAAATAAAGTCCTCTTGTTTTTCCAGTGCCTGTCTTAAAACTTTTACAAATCTTATTCATCCAGGATATGTCCTTGATCATTTGTGATTTGGATAGAGGAACAGGAGGCCAGTTTATGAGGCACCAGCAGCCTTCAATATAAACATTGCAAGTGACATGATGTCATGGCGCTGCAGCTGTACTTCAAAAGAATTGTAACAGCTAGGGTTTTAACAAGGACAATCCACTCAAGTTTGTCAGGGACAGCTTCCAGACATTCTGGCCTTTTGTTGCAATCAAAAGATTTGTGTATGGACATGAAGCAGCTCATGAATATTATAGGAAAACTAACATATATAGAGTTTTCCTTTGCTAAAGAGGAAATTCCACTGAAATGGGATTCCTGTGCTGTATGTGCACTGTGGGATTATTGAAAACCGTTTATACTAGAGTGTTTTCAGATTCTGTTCCTGCAGAGGCATCCAAATCACACGAATTGACGTGAGGTCAGTAAATATACAGATGGATTAACTTTGGATTTAGCAGATCATGAAAGTTATCCTAAGAACTGTGTGAATGAATGAGTTTGGTCTAGTAGCAACAAGAGTGGAGCTGAGACACAAAAACTCCGTAGTCAGTCAAATGAAATAAAAAAACGTTCAGTGTCTGAGTACATGATGTTGACAGACTATACTTTGCACATCAAAGAAGCCTGATAATGAAGCTGGGCAGAGCCATCTTGCAATGTTTAAGTGGAGTGAAAGGAGAAGTGAAGACAGACTACCCCACTTCACTCCAGCTCAAAGTCAATTTCTCATCCTCAGTTAATGCTTACACAGGGATTGGAAGACATGAGGTAAAGAACAGGATCAGGCAATTCCTCATTCTCCTTATTCTTCCATTAGCGCTACTCACTGCAGTGCTTCTGTTCTCAGTGATGTGTAATGTGGCAGCATGCTCTTTTTGCTCCACTGGTGCTGCAGTCATATTCAGTCAACTCTCTCTTTGGAGACATCCTTGCCATGGATCTGCTATGTGACTTCAGTCAGCCCAAGACTGTCCTGGGAATCTGTTTTCCGCACTTCCTTGGCCCTTCACCTGGCAGCTGTCTTCTGTCTGTCACCTGCTGGTGTTTTTTGTCTCTCTAGCTATTGTTCTGCAACTCAGTGGGGACCTGCTCATGGTAGCCCCTGAGGCTCACCATTTTATTTTCTGGCTTCTGTTCCCTATCCATTTCCCTCATCTTGTGGATTTTCTGGCTCTTTCTAGACCTTTGCTGCATTTTGTCTGTAGTAGGAAATATTTTTATTCCACTCTGTACTCCAGCCTTGTGTATTGCAGTGAGTTTGCACCTCAGGGAAATTTCTGGTACTGCATCTCTGCCTCCTGTCTCTTGCCTCTATCAATATTTCATCTCATCCCTTCAATGCAGAGTAGTTACAGTCCATTTGGACTGTCATAGGAAAACTGAGCCCAGTGGAGGCATCCACAGGAGGGATGAAGTTTGTGACAAGAAAATCAGTTGACCAATATGAAAAGCTCAAACACATCCTCCATGATATTTAGTCCCTTTCTATTCAAAGTACAGGAGTGAGAACAAACTTACTGATACTCCATTCCATTTTCTTTCAAAAGATCTTCAACCTCAAAGGACTTCTCAGCTTCAACTCGGAAATCAACTTGCATTTTTGGTCTTACCAGTGTGACAGAGTCTGGCTGCCAAAAGTCAACCTGAAAGAAGACCAAATGAATACATAAACTAATAAATACATACGTGTGGCTGTGATTTTTAGATTGGTGTATGTGTGCTGGTAAGGTTGTGTTCAATATGCTGAATTTCATGCCTATCCTGTTACACTGATTCAGCATTGCTTCCCACAAGTATCAACCCAAATTTTAAATGGAAATTGATTTTCTTAGGCCCTGCATTTTATATGGCAGAATTCTGGAGATGACAGTGACAATTTTACAAGTGTCAAGAATTCTCCAGCAACTACATTCATATAGAACTGTCAATATTATAACTATATTTACAACTTCTTTTGTTTTTACAGCTTCTTTTGTTTTTTTGCTCATGTTTTTGCCTACAAGTGTTAGAGAAATAAAGTCAATATCAGGGGTGAACTGTGTGAATATTTTACATAAATCAGCTGAAATAGACTATTGTCTATATATTGTCTGTATGAGTGTTTTTAAAAGAGACCACTATAGTTGGTATAAGGAACCTGTGCCTTTGAAGATGTTTCATTCCAAGTGGACAAACAGCAGTATTATTACTACTTCACTTGGTTTTGCTGAAGTAAGCATCCAAGCCTCTGAATTTAGTGCCCTGCCAATTGGGCATTAAATTGATTGAAGGCCAGTGGAAGCAAAGCTGATTTGCCAGCCTGATGCCTTTTCACCCTTTCATCTCATGAAGGTAAAAGAAATTTGGGCTGGTTATTCATGAATAATGTGTCATCAAGTGAGGTGATTGTTCCAGAATATACAATTGCATCAGTCCTGACTGACTGCTTTGTATAACAATGGTATTTCAGGGATCTTTTCTTAAAAGAAAAAGAAAACAAACAATCCTTTGATACTTCACACTTAAAAGCAAGCATGGCATGTATTAATTTCCTTAATATTGGCAGAGCCATTCCAATAGTATGTTCTTCTATAGAAAACTGTTCCAGCATGATGTAGTAGCCTGGTGATGATAGGTCTCCACATCTGTACTTCATTAAAAATACCATCCTTTCATCCTACAGCTAATGGTGTCTTTTTCACCAACAGCTATTTTACAACATCAAAGCTGAACAGAAATATTGAAAACACATTTGCTGTCTTTATTAGTTTTCATAGTGTCATTGTGTCATCATATATCTACATCAAGGTCAGTGAGAAACATGCAGCTTAGAGAGAAAGGAAGCTTTGAAGGAAAGTCAGAGAAAAAAAGAATGACATGAGAGACTAGAGGCCAAAGAAAAATTCATTTTGCTGGAAGTATAAATTTTTAGTTTATTTATGTGAGGAAAATGTTTTGCCTGTAATGGTAAAAGTTCTGATAGTTGGAATTTCCTGATTTATCTAATACATTCTTGATGGGCACTTTGACATTCAGATTGGGTAAACCAGATGTTCTTGGAGGGTATTTGAATGTTTTTTATAACTCTAGTTTTATCAACTTGTCTTATTCCTTCAGAAGAAACAATACAGCTGACTTGAATAAAATCAAGATTAGGTCTTTACTTCAGTAGCACAATTTAAAAAAAAAATCTGCTATTTAAGCAAAAGAAGAAATATTTCTTTCAACTGCAATATAACCACTTCCCCAAGTCTTTTACCTCTGTGATGCTGGCAAGGAAATTGAGGATTTCCACCTGCTCATCATTCTGTGGAACCACACGAAACACCTTCTGTCTGTAAGGGGAGAAAAAGGTTCGATTTGAAACAGTTGAAAGCCTTTTGATCATGCAGAAGAAATCACAAATATAAAATTTGATGTCTGTTCTTACCCATCAAAGGAAGGACCCTGCAGGTTAGCAGAAACAGATGCAACACCTATGAGAACCAAGAGTGCCCACATTTTTGTAAGTGGGTTTTTCATTTGTTTTGTGCTGCTTTTATAACTTGTTTTGTCCTGCTTTTTATCAGTTTTTATCAATACACCAGAACAACCCACTGATCAACTGATAGTTTGTTCCCTTGGCCTTGTTTTATTTGCATACTATTTATAGTGTGTGTTTTCCTCTACACCTGTGAAAACAGCTGAAAGTCTCACAGGGGTCTGGCTAAAGAATCTTGCTATTTGAGCTGGATAAACTCTTGATATGAGAAAGTAAATTTAATTTACTTCGTTATTTTCTGTTTCATGTGAATTTAGATTCTTTTTTAATAACCTGGTTGCTGAATTACAAACAACAAAAAAAATATTTTATTGTTACTTTATGCAATGGTCGATGTCCATCAGATGTTGTTGCAGTGTGCTTGGTCTTAATCACAATGTTCTTCTTCCTGAATGATATAGGTTTGACTTTGACATTTTATTGTCAGAGTCTACCAATGGGATATACCAATTAGTGGTTTTGTTTCCCAACAGAGAAGGAAAGTACTGAACTGGTTCTTTTCTCACTTCACTGAAATTTAAGTCAGGCATCTGCAGAACAGAAAGCACAGAAATTTCTAGTAGCAGTAGGGTTGTGCATATACTCCATGTAGTGCAGCTGCTGATTCTCGTACATTCTCTGATTTTGTCACATGCAGGTTGGAGGTAAAGATCTTACAGGTTAAGCAATATTGTGGAATTTACTAAGATCAAATTCAATGTAGTCATACAAAAGCATTTTTAACTTTCATGTTGTGCCTACTCTGAAGAACAGTGGTGTGTTTGCATCAGTGCACTTGCATCTGTTTAGTTTTCATTAATGAGTACTTGGCATTGAATGCAACATTAATTGTCTGTTGATGCTGTGTCCTGATGTGACTGATGTTTCTGACAGGGAGCCCGAATGAATCAGTGTACAAACAAATCAAAAATGGAGTTTATGAGCTCAGTTCTATCTCCTGTTATGCCTAAGTAACCAGGCAAATTAAAAGAGTTCAGACACAGATAATCTCTACATATATGTGTACTGCATAATATGTGACAATTTACTAGAAAAATAATTAATCTCAGATTAAAAGATGTAGTTACAGTTTCAAGGTACAGAAATTTTAATTGTCATTGAGCATTTTAAGAATGAATGTGGCATCAGACTTGATACCTAGTTTTTTATGAGGTTCTCTGAGTCAGCTCACTAAAGCAGCCTTAAATACAGAATAGCTAGAAATATTTTTTTAAATCAATGTACAGTTCATGCTTATCAATATGACTCATAACTAAAAGGAGAGTCAAAAAGTCTACCACGCCTATTTATGGATAACAGTCTTTGCCAAATCATAGGTTTTAAATTTAAGTTACAATTAATGGCCTAATTTGTAGCACTCTTGCCCAGTAATAATCTTACTGAGAGACAAGCCTCTGAAGACAGAGGACATCAGGAGCCGTTCTGACAGTGTCAAAACAATACTACAAAGTCTTCAGAAGTTTTAATTTTATGATGATGAGCTCATCACTACAGATATCAGTATCGGATAAAAGGGTCTGATCCCATAAAGACAATTGCAAACGCAATAACATGGAGATGATCAAGCACAGATCTTGCAATGAATAAATGATCACGAGATGTAATCAAACAATTTGCAGATGTCGTCATTCCTTGTTGAGAAGCATTTTGGAAATAGAAATTGCCAATCTCAAAGTCTGAGTTTATGTTTAATGAATTGCTTCTTTATTCATGCAGTTGGAGATGATGGGGGTTT
Source organism: Poecile atricapillus (assembly GCF_030490865.1). Classification (NCBI taxonomy): domain Eukaryota; kingdom Metazoa; phylum Chordata; class Aves; order Passeriformes; family Paridae; genus Poecile; species Poecile atricapillus. The sequence goes on along the minus strand of NC_081256.1, from coordinate 14,633,809 downwards.
TTTTGGTTTTATGTTTGGGTTTTTTTCTCCAAACAATCAGTGATGCAGCATTGACTACTGAGTTGGCAAGCATCACTGAATACTAGAATTTGTAATGGCTATTTTTGCAGTTTCCTTCCCAGACTACATCAGAAACAAACACTGACCTGGAATCCTACTTAAGTGATTTATTTTGCATCTCAGGATGGATATTTGTCTGGTTATTTCATAAACTAGCTGTAAACATTGTCTTGTTCTTCTGACTATATAGCGTAAATGTTTATACTTGTATGATAAAGGCGCAGCATAAGGATAAATAAAATAGCAAATCAGATTTGATTAAGCCATCTGTTCATTTTAGCATCTGATTATGAGCCAACACCATCAGTTGGCCATGATTGAGTAAATCTTGGTCTATCACAGAGAGCAGAGCATTACCTATCTCTGCATAGATTCAGAAAGAAAATTTATTTTTTTTTGTAATCAAGGAAGTAACAAAAGCCAAAAGGAGAATGTGTGGTACTTTCCTTCAGGACATACATTTTTTCTTATACTTAACATAACTGAAGCTAAAAACAGTGTCAGCAATTGCAATTTTGTTGTCGTTTTTTGCTTTTAGATGATTATAAAATACAGCCTCCTATGCTGCTGTCACTCACAAAGAATATTCCCTATAAATAACTGGCTATGTTCCAGCTGAAATTAATCTTTGTAATAATTTCTTATTTCAGTTTTTGGAATAGAATTACTCTGGTACTCCACTTTGAAAAGCCTATGAAGGCTAACCACAGATGATAAAAGGAAAAAATACACATCAGTGTTAGCATTTCAGAAGCATCCTGTATCCTATGAAGCCTTTCATCCCATTTGTTATCAAACTGAGTCCAAAAGTCTGAGGATAAATAAGGTCTGTTTTATAGGAGTTTCAGTAAATAGACATTTCCTGAATCCGATAGCTTGTTGATCTACATTTTTCAAAAGTCCACCATCTTTTAGTCACAAAATATTGTCAGTTCTTACAATCCCTGATTGACAAACTTATCTTCTTAATATTGTTTAATATTTATTATGTTCCAAAAGATCAGCAATGTGCAAATCATAACACTGCTTATGATTGTTGCGTAGCAAAGTTCTAGTATATGCCCCAGACTAGGCACGTGTATTTGATGTATGGGCACCCTCTTATGATCATTTATTTGTTAAGGTAATGTATTCTAATCTTAGTTTTGAAAAGTACTACTATTGAATATATTCTGAAGACCTTTGAGAGTACTTTGAAGAGGCCGGGATCAGCAGAATCTGCTATCCGGCATATGATCCAAGCTTTCTTGGTATTTTCTCTTTATTTATATATTATTAATATTGCATCTTTTAATTCATCAAAGGCTTTTTCAACTTTAGGGCCCTGGGACAGGCTCATATCCTACTGTTTTGGTGGCTATGTGTAGGTATCTTCTTTTTAAATTTTTTTTCCCCACATTTTCAGATGCTACTTAATGGGTGAACAGGTACAGGATAAGAAGATAATGGAAGTGATGAGATCAAGGGTATGGAGCAAAAAAAGAGGGAACTCTCATGACTTTGGGATGTGTTTGTACTTTTGTTATTGACTCATTGTGTGAGAAACAGCAGAACTTGTAACTTGTTCTTTCGTAGAGTCAGTAGATTCTTGCCAATGTATCTCCTGTGAAATAAGTATCATATTTTTACTGTTGACCTCTAGAAATCAGGACTGACTGTAGTATGGCAGTTTCATTGCATGATCCATGCACAGCTTACTTAGGATTTAGAAAGTGTTTTGTTACCCTAGATAGAAGTTGAATATATAATATGCATTCAAATTCCCATTTTTTTGAAAAAAAGTGTGAAATATACTAAAATAGATGCAGTGAATAAAGGTGTTTGCAGTACCAGAATTCCCAGAGAGCAGTGAGAATCTGTTTAGTGCCAAACAGAAAAAAGATGTTTAATGAAGCAATGAGAAGGACTGAGCTCACACCCACTGGTTATGGACATCTGCTTAATTAGCTGGTCCTTGGGCTGAGCTTTCTGTCATGTACAAGACTGTGGCCAGTTCTCATACTCGAGCCTATGCCATGGTCTCCATGAGGTTGGCAGGGTCATGGCAGGACTCTGTGACTGCTCAAAGACACGTACAAAAGCATAAGGCTCTTCCCCTTACAAATTTAAGGGACTGAGATCAGCATGTGGTGTGAGGTGAGATGATAGCTACAGCAAAAAGTTCCTACTCCAGAGCAGTACAGGAGTACACAGTCACTCAGTGCTTTTACTAATAGAAGCCACTTTCAACTCCCATCTTTGTGCAGGTTCTATCTGATGGGTCTAGGAGTTTCCCTTCTGGGGTGGATCAGCACATCATTCACATCCATACATTTCTCCAACAATTCCAGAAGCAGATGCTGCTTCTGCTGGAGGTGGTGCTAGAATTATTCTGTAACAAGACGCAGGAGAGTCTGCCCACTGCTGAGGCCTCCTCGGGGTTGTAATTCAGATTTTTAGCCTGTTGTCTTCCTCAGTATTCCCCTAACACCCATTCTGGGCTCTGCAGGGGCTGAAGGTAAAGCAGACTGCAGGTGTGCACTCATCCATCTCCAGTTTTAACAGGAGGATTTTGACAGACAGATGAATCTCCATTTCATCCCACTAAATATGATCCAGATTGTGATGCTCTATTGGTGTCAGCTGAGCCCGGCCGGGTCACCATGGGTGGGAGCAAAGGCAGATCACAGTAAACAGGAGAGTCCAGGTTGCATAAAAAAACATCAGCAGGAAAGGTTCAAGGAAGAGAGTGGACTGAGCAACTTGATTCCAACCTTAGGCCTAACTGAAATTTCTTTCTACAGATTGCTGGATAATTTACTGTTCTGTTTTGCTTTTTGTATGTGATGGCCTTCATGGGGGATGTAAATCATGAACATTTTTCTCCTGCATAGCTTGTTTTTCATCTGCAGGCTTGATAAATCTGAAGCCTAGTGCTTAGACAGTTACCTTCAGCTCTGGATGATTTTGAAATCTGGCACCCTTTGCTGAGAGACAGGTTATATCAACTGGTGTTATACCTGGGCAGAAGTCAGGAAGTTCTACCATTTCAGGAAAACAAGACTATTTAGAAATTAATAAAGTTTTCTGTTCATATCTACTGAAATATTCACAAGCTACAGATGAAAGTAGAACTCTACTATAATCAAATAAAACTTTGGCTAATTCTCTGGCTTCCTTCCCAACAAAACATAGATGAAAAGATAAATAAAATTCGTTCCCTTCTTATTTTCTAGAAGAGTTTGGAGTTAGACTTCAAAAAACATACGGAAAAAAAAAAGGAAAATAAACCAAACCCACACTGAAAGAAACATGTGAAAAATACCAAACAAAAAAGTTCAAATAGATTCTGCATATGAATTTGTTAATGGAAGCATATATTTCTTCTTAAACAGACTGACAGTTATTAATTGATGAAGAGTATTTATAAAACTCTTCTCAAAGCAATTTATTGGACTAATAACCTCTACTTGGACAGCTTTATTAAAACATACTAATTGCAAAAACTAGTGAGAGGTCACACATTACAAGAGTATGGGGTAGCAGATTAAGTTGAATGAATTAGTACTGGCACTCTTTGCTCCTCTGTGAACATGTAAGTAAACAAAACTCAAACTGAGCAGAGAACCTCTCTGACTTAAGTGAGTGTATTAGTTATTTGTGAGATATCATGGGGGAAGAATGAACAACAAATCAAATGTATGCTACTGAAACCAAATCTGACTGAGGTATGGATTTTTTCCTTGGTTCCTTTTATTCAAAGAAGGAGTTCAACTACAAAAGATAAAAGTGGATTTAAAAAAAAAAATAGTAATTTGCTATTTTTAGTAAGCAGTAGGTTTCAGCAACAAAGGAGGAAAACACAGAGTGCAAACAATTTAATCTTGACACCATAGTCAAATCTCATTTCCATTAATTTATCTGCAAATAAATTCAGTTGAACAAATATCTGTTAAACTTGTATGAAAAGGGCTTCAATGAAGCAAAAGAGAAACAAACTTCAAAGCATAAAGTACACCATTCTTGGGAAATACTTTTGCCTGCACACATGGAAATATTAGGCATCATAGATAAGATAGATGCTTTAAATTCAATATCCATATTCTTCTGTATTACACCCAGGCAATTCCAGATGTTTAAATTATTTCCTTTTTTTTCATTGGTAAAGCACGATTGAGAGAAAATATTCCTTATACCAAATTGATTTGAAACATTTTGTAAAACTAGGTTGTAACACACAAACACTGGGACTGAGCAGGTCCAGTTTTAGACACAGGCTTTTTGCTACTAATTTATCTCTGCTTCTTAGTTATACTTTGGTGCACTTCTCAGCTCCCAACCCTGAAATCAGATCTACTAGGAAGGAGTGAAGGAGGAGTAAGGAGAGAAACCATGCTTTGATCCACTGCCTTCTGAAACATCACAGCTACCTGAAATCCTTATATTTTCTGTGAATTATTTAAAACATTTTCTGAAAAAAAAAAAAAAAGAGAAAAAAAAGTATTTTGATGTGGAAATGTTGCTGTTGTAGTGCTTCACAGAAAAGGTAGAAAAAGCATCCTGAGGCCCAGTGCTGTATTCTGCAGCCAGTATGTGACACCCATGATGTTCTGTGACTAAAGACTTCAGCCATGGAGCAGCTCAGCTGTTGGTTGTGTGCAAATGTCATCAGGAAATCTGGTCCAAAAGCCTGGCCAGATAAAATAATAATTAAAATATGGAATATAGAATCTTTAGGTATAGATATAAAAATACTATTTTCTGCCCCCAGAACTCCATAATACTCCTACCTTACCTTGAGAAGTTTCATACTGAAAGGTGATTTTCCTTCCCTGTTGTGGCTAGATTTTTACTACTATGTAGCTTCTAGAAGGGTTGGGGAATCTTTTCCTCTTGGTTTGCTGCCAAAGATTTTCCTACCTAAGCAAATCTGCCTCTTGGTTTGTTCAGTATGTTGCTTACATTTGACTTTGTTTTCTCACTGGAAGACTTAGAACAGAATTTATGAAGTTTGTAATTTTGCTTGGTTTTGATTCATACAGTTTTAAATTAAATATTTGGCTTCCTTAGTGCTGCTTTTGTCCCAGTGTATTTTCTGAATTAGGTAAATTGCTGAAACTTCTCTCATGTTTGAAGAAACTGGTAATTGTTATCCAGTGAGGAAAATGAGAACAGGTCATGATGTTCAATACCTCCCTGTCACTGAATAACAGGCTTCTGGAACTTGAACTAAGAGATTTTGTCATGAAACAAAAATGATTACTTTGTTGTACTGGAAATAATTTAGAATCAAGTTAAAGATTTATGCAGAATAAAAGGTGAGAGAATGCCCTCTTGATCAACTTTCTCCTTCATTATGCTCTAAGATGTGGCCCTAACATCCACAATAGTTAGATTTGTGGCCTATCTAACTTACATTTCACTAAATTCTGATGGCTTGAGGGGGGGGTGGAAGGTGGATCACTTTGTTCAAGGTGGATTTGTCACATTGTGCATGGGAATTGCTTGGAAGAAAAGCCATTCATTTTAAACCATTTTGTGTCACTTCTCCTTTGATGCTCATTCTTGTCTCTTCATAGCTAAACCAAAACAAAAGAGGGGAAGCACCTGCTTTTACCTTCTCCTCACACACCTGACAGGAAAGCAAATCCTGCTTTAGTCATCAGTGCCACTTTAGTCACTTTGCTGTAGTTGCACAGGAATGTGTAGTGGAGCCTTCCACTTAAATGGCTGGTTTCTACTTCTGCTTTTACTTCTATTTTTCCTTTTGGCCCAAAGAACCACAGAAAATAGTGAGAACGCAGATTGGAAGTCAGAGGTATTCCAGACCTATTAACAAAAAATAGCATAATGAAAACTGAAGACCTTGAGTGATAAAAAAATAACTGAGTTGGTAAAAACTCAACTGATGGAGCTCTCATGTGGAACATATTGTGTCTACAATGTCACAGGTAATTTCCTTTGCCTTTTTCAATAAACATGTTTTTCAAACTGGTTTCAAGTTGGTCCAGCTGCTTCAAGCACAGTAAATTGAAAGCATATTCGTATGACAGATAACCAGCAGCTGCTGTTGGAAAATGGACAAGGCGAAGGGTAGATGTTGCTTGGGAGGATGAACTTGTGCTTCAAGGCAAAACATCTACCTCAATATTTTACTCCTCTAGGCGTTTTTCATTGCAAAGCTGGGCCAGCGACACCAAGAGGCCTCTTTCTTTCCAGGTACAGCTCTAGGAAATGTGGCAAAGAAAGAAACAGACGTCCTGGTGGACTCTTTGGTCAAGGCACTGAATGACAGAGAAAACCTGTTCTTAATCTCTCTGGAATTATTTTCTCTGTTAAGGAAGATACTGTCATTTTTAATGACAGTTAATCCTGGTTCTGATTTACTCCTATCCATAGAAGTATTTTGTATTGAAGACCTGGCAGTGGTGTTTGTGACAATACACATACCTCTATTCCAGAGGCAATGTATCACATTTAACTGTGCCCTATCTTCTATTTCTTTGATACAAACTTCCTTTTTTCCCAACCTTTTTTCCCCCCTTCAAACACAGTTTAGTTAAAATACAGGAAACCTACACTTTTAATGACTTAAGAAATATAATTTTCATTTCTTTTGATTCTTGTTGAAAACATTCCATGCTTGTCCTGAGAAGAAGAGAAAAACCCCACAACCCATTTAACTGTTTACATAACATGCATATTTTGCAGTTAAATCCATCAAGATACATACTGCTGTAAGTTTATGGCCATTTTGATCCTACAAGTTCCACAAAACCACTTCTTGTAGCTGTCAAATACTGCACATCTTCCTTAGTAAGAGAGAATAAACATACATGTACTTTGATCTACTTCATTGCTTCGAAGTTTGAAATGAACTCAGAGCTTTTAATGGAATTTTGAAAAACAATTATTGAAAAGAGTAATTATGAAAGTAGTGATTTTCTCACTGATGTTATTAGTCTATAATTGAAAGTTAGGCAATAAGAACATTGTGTTTCTCTCTATTTTTTTCCCTATAGTGTAATCCAGAAAAAAATTTGATTTATAAAAGTTTTCTTTTTTAATTCACTCTGCCCTGAGGAACTGCAGTCAGGCAGAAGGCTAAGAGACTGCAAGAATTGAAGCTTATATATGGAAACAACTGTGAACCATCTGACAAACACAAAATATTAAAAACTCCATAAAAATCTGCATTTCAAATAGGCTTACACCATGAGTCCTTAAGCTAGTGGGTAAGGCCATATGGCTAGAGAAGGACTGATTTGTGTAGCCTGTATCTGTCCACTCAGAAATTGTGCTGACCTTCATTCCCTTCATAATTTTCTAGCATTACAGAAGTGGTAGTTTTCCAATAACTTACATAGACAAAGGGTTTAATGTAGGTTATATTTCATATAATGCCAGGAAGATGCTTCCTGGAGACCCCTTTTTGAGAAGTGCTCAAAGTGAGGCCACACTGCAATACAGCCACAGGGACACAATATATGGAGCTCTTTGCAGATCATTACAGGGAGCTGTGTAATGTTACAAGTTGGTTTTGTTTTTGATATTGATATTATTTCAGGTACTTATTAATTTTCTTTTCCATTTGTAAAAAATTGCATATTCATTAAGTAGCTGTTAAAGCATTATGATCTTTCAGGAAAAATGTAATAATTTAGGAAGTAGCCCAGTGCTGACAAAAAAAGGATTTTTTTTAATTAAAAAAAAAAAATAATTAAGTTCTCTAAATCACAGAAGTGAAACTTTGATAACTTTTACTCTTTTTTTTTTTTTGTCTTAGCTCTTCTGAAGTCTTGTTCCAATATCATTCAGAAGTAAACTCTCTTGGACTGTTGTTTTTAACTCTTGTATGGGTCCTGAATGGAGTAATTTTTCACTTGTTTGTCAGCTAGATAAATTTTTTAAGGCTGGAGGAGAGAAGGGAGTTATATTTTACATGTAGAGTCAAATAGCTCATAGATTTTATAATCTAAACCCATGTTTCATTGTACGGTTTGAAGAATTTTTGTATTTTCTTCAGGTCTCTAGTATCAAGGTTTCCAAGGGGAAAATGATGAATCCTGTAAAACACATACATTCACAACACAAATGGTTCATCATAAATATAGGTCACTCATGGCTCATTCAGAATCTACAAATAACAGTGTAAAGCAGAGGCTATCCTGGCACCTTTAAACTGCATATCCTGATATCAGTGTTTGAAGGCTGTTTGGTGGGAGAGACTGCAAGTTCTGAAAGAGTCAAAAGTAATTCAAGAGCATAGATTTCAAATGGTGTCCTGCGAAACAACACCTGTGGTAGAGGAATGCCATCCCAAGGGACAAGAAACCAAAAAACATTATGCTGAAGCTCTGCCAAGGCCTTTTTTAATTCTTCCAAGCTTATCACAGGCTGTATTTGTCTGCTATAAATTAAAGTTAGTATCATGAACCTTAGCACAAGGCCAGTGCTGTTTATAGTGAAAGGCAGGGGTTTGCCTGCTGGTTTGAACTGCAGCAAGAACTGAGGAAGCTGATGTCCAACAACTGAATTATTCTATCAGCTCATTCTCTGCCTCAGAAGCGTCTCTAAACCCATAGAAATTGTAACCAATTAGTTAGTCCATGGCTTTGTCCCAAAACTGGCTAATCTGTGTCATTCCTGATAGGTATCCAGACTATCTTAAAATTTTCCACTGCTAAGGTGCCAAAATTTCTCCTTATCTGTGTCACAAAAAGAAGTGGTTATATTTGGAAAAAGCTGTTCATGGATGGATTAAACTGGTTTAACTTTGAAATGTGGAACCCAGGTTTGGTTTCCCATCTAATGAGCCAAGAAGAAAATGGTGAAGGAGTGTAGCTGCAAGTTCAGGCTGCCAATACAATACCTGACATTCCTCCTCTAAACCTGTTCGTGCTGCACATTTCTTCCTTACCTATTTTTTAATGCTTGTCAGGTGGACTGCCTAGGTTTGGGAAAAACCTTTAAATCACCTTAAATATCCAACAAAATTCAAACTTGTCCCCAGGCTGAGACTGAGTCTTAAAAAGCAGAGAGATGATAAAATGAGACTGAAATTATTTTGACAATCCTAACTAGTCATTATGAATTATGATATGGGATTTGTGCGGGATGCAATGTTAGTATTGAGTGAGCTTGAGTGGAAAGCTTTTACATCCTGATCTCTTCTAGGCACCCCCTTGGCCCCAAAGACCACTGCCAGAGTAACCTCAAAGCTCTCAGTGCTCATCTTTTGGGCTTGGTGAGGGGCACCTGGGTGGGCACAGCATGGGATGGCCGAGCAGGCCCATGGAGACAGAGCCGGGCTGGGACAGGACCAGAGCTCAGTGTCCATCAGCATCACTGGGGCTGAGCCACAGCCCAGGCTGGGCTGCAGTGGGCTGCAGTGGGCTGCAGTGGGCTGCAGTGGGCTGCAGTGGGCTGCAGTGGGCTGCTGGGCCAGGGCACTCAGGTGCTGCTCCTCAGGCTCATTGAGGCACCAAGGTGTCCCCAGAGGCTGGGAGCGGGTCCCTGAGGAGCGCGGCAGCAGGATGTGTGGGCCCTGCCGTGGGCCCTGCCAGGAGCCAGGCGGGAAGGGCGGCCCCCAGGAACCCTCTGGAGTGACAGGGCACCCCTGTTTGGGCTGGGGTCTCTGTGGGCCCTGTGCTGCATGGGGAACAAAGTCTCTGTGCTGTGACAGAACGATGGAAGTGCTTCCCCTGGAGCGGGACCAAGGCCTCCACCTCACAGCCACTGGGCACCGCACAGCGAGAGACTGCGCCGCTCTGGGTAAGCTGGGGGCTCAGTGGGCTTTGGCAGGACAGAACCACATGGGGTTCCCTGTGCTTGTGGCAGCTGATCAGTGAAGTGAGCAGACACTCTTACTTTGTGTTCTGCTGGTCAGTGTCCTCGTGAAAGGTAAACCTGAGCTTTGTGAGCTCCACGCCTGCAGGGAACATGAGCATTGCCAGCAGGGAAGTTACGCTGCGCCGAGTTTGTCTGCATCTGTAAAAATTTATATAGCAAGGATTGTGCTTGTTGGGCCAGGAAAGCACGGATGTGGCCAAATCCTGATCTCAATTGCACGTGCACAGCTCCCAAGGCAGCAAGGCTGCAATCGTGGCTCAGCACTTGGCCTGATGAGGGCTTGCCTGAGTGCAAATAATGTGCGTGGCACACTGGAGAGCGAGCAAACAACTGTTCCCTGTGTCACTTTGCTCTTCTTGCAGCATCTGTTTTGCTTCATCATTTTTTAAAAGAAAACCACAAATATTTTTCACTAGGGAGTTGATAAATAACAGTGCTTACATTTAAAAAAAATTTTTTAGCAGGGATAAAAGTAAATCTTCTAGTGTATAAAATCCTTATGCTTTGATTTGGGTATTAATTCACACATTGTCTCTTATTATGTTGTTCCTAGCTCAGTAAATCCTATGGGGTTCTCTCCCTCGGGAAACCACATGGGGCGATGTCTTAGTGTGATTTATTTTTATTTGTATGTCTAAGTTTGCACAGAATTATCTTTCACAGCAGCATTTTTTACATGAAGATTTGTATCCCTTGGAAAATTTGGCAAACTGGGGAGGATTTAATAATTTGTCAATGTAACTTTCAATGAAATTTGTTGCAACTTTGTGGATTCACATGATGAGTGTGATGTGGTAAATTAAGTAGGTATTTTAAAAGGATGTGTTCAAAAGGTTATATTACATTTTTTTCATTCTTAAACAGCTTTCTGAGAGGAAATGTGTTGTAGCAACTGGCAGACTACGTGTATGAACACAAGCAGGGCTAGCCTAAAATCTAGTTTGAGTAATTCTATAATGTTTTGTTGTCTTTCTTGTCTGCAAAACATTTAATTTTAAGATTAGATATAATGAGGTCAAGAACAAAACAGGGGAAACAGCATACACATGTGAAATGGAAGAGAGAAGTCTGAGCTCTCTGCTATGAATAATTACGTGTCAGATAGATGCATCTGCTTGCTTGGTTGTGATGGGAACTGCTATGTTTTTACCTTCCTTTATGGTTTCAAACTGATGGTGAGCTCTGCAGTGGTGTTTGGAGTGAGCTGTTGTGTGTCTAAAGTTTAGAGCCTTTTTTTTGAGTTATAGGGTTAGGATTGGACCCTTCTAAGTTTATTGAAATATTGTGATTAGGTCAAAGACAAGATTCAAATAACATTAGAGAATACCAAGGCAGAGAACCTTGGTTGGGAAGCAAAAGAAAACAAAATAGAAAGGGCTATATTTAAATAAAAGGAACAGTATGTGAAACAAAGAAAATAAAACAGACCCTGAGATCTGTGCTTTTTCTAAATGAGAAAACAATTGTAGTAAATTCACCCCCTACATGCACAACCCTTGCCCCCAAACCCCCAAACCAAACAGACATGCAAAAATCAACTGAACACACAGACACACATTCCCCTCTTACCATTTCACTGACAATTTTTCAATATTGTTGTTCTGCATGAAGCAGTTAAGGCAATGTTGCAATGTAGTTGCTGCAGGGATATTTTCTGATTTTTGAATAGGTGACTGGGAAAGAATGTGATGATAGGTCTGAATGTGGTCCCTGCTATGAAGAATTGTAGAAGTACTCTATTCCATCCAAGCCTTGTTGTATGAACTTGATAATGAAAAACCTTTTACATTTCTGAAAGCATAGAAGTAATTTTTAGCTACTAAGATAAAGGTGTATCATGATACAAATATTATTGAAGTGCCTGGATGACTTTGTGTAGATGTGATTTTATTGCAATACTGATTTTTCTTTTTATAACATACATCTCACTGACAATAATTCTGACTGAATTAATTAAAATTGTTTAATAGTAATCTATCTCCAATAATTCCATCACTATATTTGATAGTGTATTTTTTATTGTTACACAGCATGATCTACGTGCCAGGTACTGAAGTGCATATGGTGACCTTAAAAACTCTGACTGGGTGACAAGATTGAATTACAATTATAAATTAGTCCAGAAGTCTCCTATTTGACAGTGGGAGGTTCAGCAAATGCTAGCACTGGTCAATTAGCTGATGTTAACCTCTGAATTCAGTTTTGGATAGTCTAAAGTAGATTTGATGTTTCATTTCCTGAAATAAAAACAGCTTCTGAACTGTTAGAAAAAGCCAGTAGCTCCTAAGAACTAATTACAGATTTTTGTCATGGGGTTGTAGTTGTTCCATGAATTCTGCTTCAATTAGGGAAAAATACTCTTAAGTGCCAATAAAAGTTTTTATGCTGCTAGGGTTTCCTTCTGCCTTCCTCCTCTCAATTTATGACTTTATTCCACTGCCTCTGTTATTAAGTGACACTTTACATGGTTTTAATGCAAATTACTTCAAACTCTGTTAGTGAGGCAGAATCACATCAGGTTATTATCCTGATTACTATATGCTACAAAGAAATGCTGGGTACTGCACAAACCAAAGAAGATGGTTGGGAAGCTGCTTCATAGCATAAGGAAACAGAGTGTTTAATTTTTTAGTGTTTTCTAGATTGGCTTGGCTGTGTTTAAAGCAACCTTTACAAGCAGATGGATCAAATACTTGGCTCCGTAATTTTGCCTTGATCTATTCTGTATTCATCCTCTCAGATGATGGCAAAATGCATGTTGTATTTTCATATCTGTCTTAGAGGAGATAAAATTTTTCAGATGCTAGTTTTTTCTCCATTTCTAAAGTGAACAGTAGCATGTGGTATGTTTTAGAATCTAATGTTGTCTCTTCATTGAAGCCAGTTACTAAATTCCAGCTGATGTCAGTGTGAACAGGATCCAGTGTGTGTTTTGGGCTTATTTGAAAAATTTCTTTTCCACACCAGTACCACTCTAAATATTCTTAAAATTCTTCAATATTGTGCACTAGAGGTGATTGCATCGTTTTCTCTTTTTCCCCCATAATGTTAAAAATGCAAAATCTCATTTAAAAGACAGTTATAATTTTGTTCATACAGCAATACTGTTTTAGATGGGAATATAGCAGATTTTTGCATTGCCCAGCAGAAACCTTATAAGGGATGTTTAGACTGCACACAGGAACAGCTGTGACAGGTTTATAGCCAATGTTTACAGACCTGCTTTGACTTCTCTACATCAGTGTCAGTGCTTGCTATTACAAGGTGCACTTTGAAGGTTGAAATGTAGAATACCAAGGGGTTTAAAGTATACTTAAATGCATGTTTGCAATTTCAATTCCTATAATTCCTGAAGATTTATTCCTTTACAAGAACCTGAAATAATACTGAGCCTTCAGACCACTTCTGCCTTTTAGAGAGGCTCTTAGTTTGAAATCATACTACTTTCAATGTAATGAAATTAATAGTGGGTAATGCAGCTCTAGGAACCACAGCTGCATTGACCTGTCTTCCAGTATTTATTGTTCAGTGTATATTTTATGTTTTACCCTCTGTTAAAAGAATATTTTAAGTCCTATTATTCAGAGGCCCTCTGAAGGAGAAAGAAATACTGGAATGACTGCCAGCAAAATCCTGTCAAATGCGCAGTCAGCAGTTTACATCTAAAATACTGTCTAAATTGTGATTCAAAGCTTGTGCAAAAGAATGTTTGTTTGTTTTCAAATTTGTTAGAGACCTCCTGAGAGTTGCTCTGTGCTTTTGGGAAATCAAACATTTCCCAAATTAAAAACATATAGAGAAAGTCTTAGATTCCTTTGCTTTCTGTGAAAACACATATTTAAAAACAATGTGGGATTAACACAGTGTGTGTTGGAGCAAATTGTTAGTATTGCCCATGTGTTTTTCTCCACTGTTACAGTGAACTTAACCCCCAGAGAGTATTTCCTGCTTAGCTGTTAGGAGAAAAACACAGAATGGAAAGCCCAAAATTTAAGAGTAGCCATGATAAATTAAATGCAAGGCTTTGCTAAACAAAAACAAGCCCCAGTATTCATTCTAGCCCATATTTCCAGTGCAGCAGTGCCAAGTGTATGGTATGTTCTGGCTGGCAGATATCAGTAAGTGAAATATTGTAGGCATTGCAGGTACTGCATAGTAGGTGAAATTCAGGGATATCTCTACCCGTGATAATTTTTGTTCAGGGTGTCATTGCCTCCATGGCTGTATGGGGCCAGAGGAGTAAATTTTATTTTGCAGTAAGTGAAATGGGATTCACTGCTGTGCTCTGTGCACACCAATCTTCTGAGCAAGTTTGAATCCCAGGGTGATGATCTCCTTGTAGCTGGAAGTTCTGGAGCTTTGCAGTGTTGATCAGCTTCTCCTGTGACATAACCAGATCATCAATCAAATGATATGTCAGGAGAGATAAAGGCATGTTCTGTCATGGAATAACCTTGTCAAAATAATTGAACTAACTTGGCAGAAAATTTAGCCTTTAAACAGCTCCAAGATAAGCAGTGAAGTGTAAAGAAAATTTTATCTTGCATGAAAAGTTTGCAGTTGATTTTTGGGCTGGAACTGAGATAAAAATTGGAATATGCCTTTAGCTTTTTTTTTTTTTTTTTAATGTACTGTGTACTTTACTAGTGTCTTGACAGTTCCACATTTAAATCAAATGCATATTTCTGGGTCACAGTACTGAATGCTGACATTTTGGTACTGATCTGTCAAGCTCTTAAAACATGTTTGACATTAGTCTATTTGCATATTATTAGTGAATCCCTCATGAAAAGAATTGTAGAGGCACATCCCTTGGTAGAATGTTACTAAGCTTAAGCAGTAAGTACAGTGTATTTTTTCCAATAAATGTTTTCTAGAATTAAGTGTTCATGTCAGACTCTGTACATGGTTCTCCTCCATGTTGCTGAGTTAAAGATAAAATCACAGTTACTTGTAGGGTTAATCAGAAACAAAACTTGAGAGAAACAGTCTAAACATATGTAGTTAAGAATAAGTTAAACTGACACTTATTTAAAGTTATTTTGTATTGTTTTAATATTTTCAGTATTTCAAAATGCAACCAGTCTGATATAGATGGCTCTGTGAAAAAGGGTACTGGTTTTGCAGTTGTGTTAGACAGAAAGCTGTTGAACATGCGGTATTTTCTGTTTCAACAGAACAGTGCATATCTGCTGTGTACTCTCATGTAAAAATTACAGATAATGGTATAGAGAGCCATCATAGATAAGCAGAGAAAATAAAAAAATACCAGGAATATAATTATTCAGAATTTAACATGTAAAAGTGGCACTGTATAGTACATTCTAGTATACAGAGTATGCCTTTCTAATGCTTTCCATTTGTATCTAGAATAATCACATCACAAAAATCAGGTTCAACATTAATAATGCTCTGGCAGGTGACATTACATCTCACATGCACTTATTTATTTATGTTCTGCCTTTGAAAGGCATCCTGCAAATCATACACATAGCCTCACTTTATAGGTGCTGCTGTACAGAAAGAGGGCTTTGGGTCTTATTTTCTTATTAACTTGCTTTTCATGCTTGGAGATCTTTTTACAGTGCAAAACATAATCCTTATAAAAGCTTAAAAATTACTTAAATTAATATAAACTTGTTAAAACAAAGTTATTTTAGATATTCTAATGTTTCATAGGTGATTTAAAAATAAATATGCATAGCACTACTGTAATACATATTTTTTACAAAATTAATTTATTTCTGTTTTGTTTTCTGGTTTAGTTGGTTTGGTTGTTTTTTTTTTTGGTGTAATTGTGTACCATGTGATAAACTAAGCATGAAGAGGATTCAGGCTAAGCTAAGCAGGAGGAGGTTTCTATGTATGCAAAGCTCATCTAAGCCCATAGGCATTATGTTGTTTCCCTTTCCTAGGCATATAATTATCTGATGAATTTCAAGTGCATAATTCAACTTTTTTTCTGAAAGAAAAGTCAATAGAAGCAAAGTGGCTGCTAGTATCTTACATATGTTAGCTTCAACTTTTCTGTTTATTCATTCAATTTCACAGAAATGGTCAGGTTCGCATTTGCTTGAGAATATAAATTGGATTTGCTTGAAATTCTTTGTAATTCTAAGTGGAATTGAAATTATCTTTCAGCATTTTCTATTCTTTTTGCTATATTATTTTAAATTATTTGTCTGACTTTGGTTTAAAAAAATAATTAAAAAAAATATTTAATGGCAGGGTTTGATGGTTTTATTTCATGGGGTTAATTGTCTTTATAATGTTGTATTTGTTCAGCAACTGTCTTTGCTTTCCACCCTATTCTAACAATTTTTCACCTCTGATCACTTCATGATAAAGTTCCAAGGTATGGCTCTGTCTGTCCTCCTGCTCCAGGGCCTTTGCTTAATTGTAGCCTAACAACACTACCAGTACATAAAGCTGCCAATACACAGAGCTGAGGAATAATTAATATACATGGAGAATAAGTTATGCAGCAGATAAGCTATAAAAATTTCACACGCCCAACCTTTAACTGTTTTTCACGTTTTTCCAGCATGTGACACTGTAAGACACCGTATGAAGTGCGGTTTACTATGGATATGCAAGACTAAATTCTATTTTATTTTCATACAAATTGGAAATGGCAAAATCCAATCTACCATTCGTTTCATTGTCAACTCCTCCTCCCCTCCCCAATCCCTTCTTATTATGCTGGAACCTGATGCTATTTCCACTGCAGCCACAGTATGATGTGGCACTGCTTATATTCTACGTGGTTATATTTACATGGAATTCTGAGCTACAAGCAGCCTGAGTCTGCCTGTTCAAGGCCATTATTCATAATGTAATGTGATCCTGTATTTAACACAGTTATCTAAATAAATCTGTCCCTGAAATTAAATTTAGTTTCTAAAAGGTTAAGCCTAAATTTGGCTTCAAACTCCAACTTCTATGTAGGAAAATTAGCAATTTGCTATGTCTCCATTCCAAGTAAACTTTATTAGCTTAGTTTGTTTTAGGATACAGAAATTAATTGCTGAACTGCTGTTCTACATCTGATTTTGGAGCTAGCTGGGTATCCTCTCCTTTGTGAATTACAGACACAACCTGTTCATCTCAAATATTTAAGGGGGAACTGGATTAGGATAGGGGTTAAAAGAAGGGAGGAAGAGTGGTATAAAATGTTACAGCATTACACAGAAATGAGGATGATATTGCCTAATATATATCTATATATCTATATATACATCTATAGATATATATATATATCTAGTTATACAGATAACAGTATAGTACCTACAACAACACAGTAACAGACCTCTTTGCTTTGGGTGCTTAATACAGAAGTGAAGTTGACTTTCACAAAGACATTTATTGATGACCTGTATGTTTTTAGTAACACTTCAGACAATAAAGTTGTTATATAATCAAGCTAAACTTCTATGATATAAAAACTCTCTCTATTGAAATAGAAAACATTTAACATCCACAAGTCACAAATTACAACTGCACAAAAATATTGAAAAGAAAATAGTACCTAGTTTTTGTTATCTAACTTGCCAACTACAAAGCTGGATGCCATGGCACTAGTCCACTGAAAAGATCACACAATGCTGTTCTCAGACATGATCTGATCTGTCCCTATCCCTCGAGTGTCCTGTCACATCTGCAGAGCTCACTGGTGACAATGAGCTTGACGGCTGGGCTGTAGCATTGAGGATTTGTTAGTTCAGCCTTGGCTGGGAGGTCGCTGGTGAGGTGCTCTCAGTGATTGATAGAACAGCCCTCACTTTGCACAAGCTGGTGGGATGAGGGTCTGGCCAAGCCTATAAAGCAATGCAGAAGAGGAGGGCTGGAGCCCTGACCTTATGAGTGGTACAGAAATGGTTTGACATGTTCTAAACTGAGCAGGATGTTATTAAGAAACTTAGGGTCTCTCAAAACTTTCTGGAAGGTTTTACTATGCTGGAAGATAAATTCTTTTTGTGCCTCTGTGTGTGTGTTTTTCCCCCCAGTCTGCTGCAAAACTAAAAATAAATACTTACATTTAACACTTAATATTTCTAAATTCAACAAGTCCCTGTTTTAAGCCTTCAACCACTCTCTCCTAAGGATTTGTTTCTCATTTCAGTAGCAAATATTTCCCTGGGAATACCTGCATTCTTAAAAAGGAGGTCAAGTTTATCAAAATAAACCTTTGCTGAAGCTATTCAAGCAAAACTAAACCAAACCTAGAAAACTTACTGTATTGTCTGCTGATGTCACAGTTTGAAGTAGACAATGGAAGCTATCACCTAAATAATAATAATAATGCTGGTAAAGTAAAGGACTTGTGCTTACCCTGCAACCTCTTGATGAACAATGGAAATACGAGGAAATTGCTAGGCCAAGAAGCCAGATTAATCCCCACTGCATCTGTAATGGTTTTGTTGGAATTTGGGCTAACCAGTGTAGATTACTCAGTATGGTTTAGGATGGGCATACAATGGACAAGCAAGTAGGGAGCAGAACACTAAACAAGTCATATAAAGTACTATTGTACAATAAATAGAAATAAATATTATACATGTACATGTCAAATATGTAATTCAGTAATTATTCAGCAGAAAAAAAGGTGTTCATTCAAATAAATAAAATTATGGTGGAACAGGGGTTGTAATGCCTGTATTTAGGGTTATATTTCGTTCCCATTAGTACTGACTTGGGTTCCTCACAACAGGAGGGTACAAGGACAGACCAAGAATTTGTAGTATTTTACTTTGGCACCACAAGAAAAGCACTGTGGATATTCCTAAAAATAACTGCATACTATTTATTGCATATTATTTAACTTTGTGTTCTTTAGCTAGTGGGATATTGTCCTTAAACATCTACAGCCATTTTTCTTTTCATATTAAGAGGGCTCAACCCAAATTTCCCCAAAGATAGCAATCATACAGAGCCAAATCTTACTCCCTCCTTTGTTGGCACTGGGTAGGTCCTTGCACCAAAGGATATTCTGGCCATCTCCACCCGCCCCTCAGTAGAGACCACATGGCCAAGGGTCCCCAGCAAAGGCCAGACTGTCCCCTCTGCCCCACCTGTGCTCTGCCTGCCCCATGCACAGGTCTCCAGCCCGCAGGAGGGCAGGGCAGTGTAAGGCTCAGCAATAATGTGTTTCTCAGCACCTGCATTGGCTGCAGATACATGATAGAAGCGGTGTGGGTGTCCTTCCTGTGGGCTCTTCCCTTAGCTGTCAGCTTGGGGTGTTGTGAAACTGCAGCATGTGGCTCTACACAGTAATTCTGTGCTCCAAAAGGTTTACTTTCTGCTGCTGCCCAGTTAGAGTTGCGAGAGAATTTTATCCCTAGATGCTTTTCAGTATCTGCTGATTTGCTGAAGTTTTATTTTCTTTTAAGGAGCTAACATATTTGGCAGCTGATGATTGTTTTCTTACTCCTTAGGAGAAAGAAAATTTCCCTGCATCATTTAGGAAAGCTTTCCCCTCCGCTTTCTTTGCCTATCCATTCAAGGCCAGTGCTGCCCTCAGAGCCCACCAGGTGCAATCCCCTGCTACCCTTCCTTCAGTTACACCGCTGAATGTGCATGCTCCTGCTTTTTCACATAGCAGATGCAGATGACACCAGCCGCTTAGGATACATAGCCTCTTAAAAGTGCAGGATCTGGCATGAAATGATCAAGATCAGTAACCAATGGCTTTGATTTTTTTACGTCTTCTCTTTGAGATGGCTCTTGTAGTAATGCAATCGACGTTTTGCAAATGTGCTCCCTATTGTGGTCATTGGGGACATTGGATTTCAGTGACCAAAGGGATGAGCAGGTGATGAGGAAATGTTTGCTTAGACCCTGCCAAGGAAGTTACTGGCCTCCCAGATGGACAAGTTTGTGTTTTATTTATGCAGGAGTTTTGCCACAGGTGAGTATCTTCAGATCCTTCAGGTGACAGGGAAGTGTGGATGTTTCTTCCTGTAACAACTTCTGAGATGTAAAGCAAATTTGTGGCTGCATCCAGCAGGTGGCAAGCACAGCACGCAGAATTAGGGCTGTACAGAGATGCTTCTGCCAGGGCAAACTCCCGATGCAGCTCAGCATGTGCATGTGTGTCTATGAACAAAACATACAGATAAATGGCAATCTCTGCCAGTCCTTTGTCAACTTAGAGAGTGCTGGGGCACAGGTCCTGTTCTCGGTGCTAGTGATAATGCATGGGGTTATTGCCATATTCCGTTTAAACAAATGTCTGTCGCACATATAAAGATATAAGCTAAACAGAAAATATTCAGTACAACAATTTAAATATGTCTTTAAATGACATAGTTAAATGATGTTCAGGCTTCAAATGCTGTGACACTAGCTTGCAATTAAATTAACTTAAAATGAAGGAGATTTTTTTAACATACAGCTTTAGAAATTGTGACCTGTCACAGCGCCTTACGATGTATATGAGTAGACACGTTCCCATTTTTGCAGCTGGAAGAACAAAGGCAAAACTGAAAAAAACTTTCTTTAGTATAAGTGAATGAAAGACTAGGAAAATTTCTAGACCTGGTTATAGCCCCATTTTTTCCTTAAAAAGTAATAAACTACAGAAATAACTGTTTTGTTAGGGTTTGATTTTGATCATCAGAAAATATGGATAATCCAACCACTCACTACTTGAGACAAAGCCACATTAGACTTAAGATTTTGAAGACTACAAATACTGCAAATTCTTAAGGGGCATGTAATTACCTACATGATATATGTAAAGTTTTGAATTTTTCCTTATGTTTTGTAATCTCAAAAAGTACTTATGAACTCATTTATCTTTGAGGACAATAAATGGGTGTGAATCAAGCATAAATATTACCTGAAGCTCATTATCTGAGGTAAAAAGGACACATATGAGGATATAATTGGTGGAAACTTCCTACAGTGCTTATCACCTTTCCTCTTGATTTGTATTGAGAGTTTGAGCCAGACTTTAGTTCTGATTTATGCTAGTATAAATCTGAATTTGTTCCATATAAATAATAAAATGTTCTACAGGGAGCAAATACCCTGGGCATAAGTTTATATAAATGGAGAGAAATTCTGTAAAAGCCAAGAGTAAAGTTTGATCTCAGATGTTTTGTGATGGGACTAAAAGTATTATTAATTAAACTGATACATAAGCATTGTCAAATTTTTGCTTATCAGTATATGAGTTTACTGAATGTGCAGGAATTTGAAAAACTAAGTGGATTTGATTAATTGGTAACTTCTTTCATTGAGTGTCCTGGTTATAACAGACAAATAGTTTGAAGTTTTCTGATCACCTCTTTCCCAGAACTCATGTTTTCAAATACAGAATTTTACTTTCTTCAAAGTCAGGGTGGCTTATCTTGAGGAAAGGCTGAGTGAACCCCATTTCTGTGTGCTCATATATAGTATTTTTTTTTAACTACTATAAAAATACCCACTGGAATATAAATGTACATTTCTAAAGTAATGTTTGAAATGTATGAGTAGGAATATAAATCTAAAAATATATTTATTCTATATTTAATAAATAAATCTGCATTTTATTGCATATATTATTATGAAAAAATTGCCATTAAAAAAAAATAGTAGCATAAATCAGAATAAGACCAATTTCGAGAACCTTAAATTTCCATTTGAGTTTAAAATTGGGCCTCTATATATAACATATATTTGAAAATATATTATAAATATGATTATAAGACATTTATGTCATTAAAAAAAAACACCAACAAAACAAGAAACAAAGCTCCACTCCTTCAACAGAATAGCTCACATATATGCAAATCAAGTTCTTTGTATTTCATGTTATTTGCACAAGCTTTTCCTTTTGAAACACCTGTGAACTTAAGTTAGGAGTTCGCGCTCCCCTTCCTTCGTAGCTCCAAGCGGACGGTGGGATGCTGGCAGGAACTCTGGCATGCCTGTCCAGCACTTACGCTGCTTTCAGTAAAGGAGAACAAAATGAAAACGAATCTTTTTGCAATGTAAGCTGAAAGGCCACTGCGGACTCTTTACAGTATGATTTCTCGGAGGTGATCCAGTGTTGCTGGAATGAGCTGCGATGTTCAGGACCGCAGATGAATCTTGTTGTTCTTGCTGCTTCGCACACAAGGTTGTTCAAAAGAAGAACTGTGCAAAATGCCTCAATCGGTGTCGAAAGGCCCAGCAGTCTTTTTAGTGTGCAAGCGGATATTTTCTGGTGGCCGATAGGAGAGGGAGCTCATTTTTGTTGTTAGGCTTGGATGTGTGCTGACGTTTGGTGGGATGTATTTTATTAGCTGAAGGAAGTATTTTTTAAAGTTTTTTCCAAAAAAAACATAAAAAAATGGATTCAGACAGTTGTTAAAGTAAGCGATACAAATAGTGAAGGGCATAGCTGTATCCACAATATCGGTGATTTTGCAATCTGTTATTACATGTAATTGAATCAACACATCCAGAAAAGTGAACACTTGATGAGGAATCCAGGAAAAGAAAAAGAAAAACACAATTGCCACAATCATCTTAAAAATATCATCATTTCTAGTCTTATTTTTTTGAATTTGATATGCCTTCTTCAGAGTCTTCCAAATTAAGGTGTAGCTTGTTAATATGATCAGAAAAGGAATCAAAAAGCCCAGCAAATTTTTGGATAAACCTAGCCCGACCCGGAGCGTCGTGTTATTGCTTTCATAGCGAAAGCCACAGACCGTCATGTTCAAATTCTCAGCAAAGAATATGTTGCGGTGAATGATGACGGGCAGGCTGGCCACACCAGCGAGAAGCCAGATGGCGATGCAGGTTACTCGCGCTACAAACATGGTCCGGCGGATGCGCGACTGCACCGGGTGCACGATGGCCAGGTAGCGGTCGATGCTCAGGCAGGTGAGCAGGAACACGCTGGCGTACAGGTTGAAACTTATCCCCGCCGAGGCCAACTTGCACAAACAGTTGCCGAAAGGCCACTGGTACTCCATGGCCGTGTAGGCGGCCCAGAGGGGCAGAGTTATCAAAAAACACAAGTCAGCCAGGGCCAGGTTGAGAAGAAAGATGCTGGCTACTGTTTTTAATTTCATGTAGCAGTAAATGACAATAACGACCAGGCTGTTCCCAAATATGCCTATGATAAAGATGATGCTATAAACGGTTGGAACCATAATGTAGATGTAGCTGTGCCTTCCTGAAACAGGACAGTCCACGTGGATTCTTTTAACAGTTTCTTCAGTAGAGTAATTTGGTATCATCTTGAACTCTTCAGCTATAACCTTGTTTCAGGGAGAAAATATGAAGCTCACACCTAGGAGAGGAAAAGATGAAGGAAAGAGTAATTGTGAGAGGGATTTAATTTTTAACAATTCTCAACTGAGTGTCAAGTCTTCTGTCAAGTCTAACACAATGTGTCTTTGAATTTTAAAATAAGCCATCTTCAAGTGTTTTATCAACCAATCCCTATTTTAATACAGACTTTGCAGCGTAAAACAGGTAAGAATGTTAGGAGTTGGCTGAACATTTTTAGATTCTTTTTAACATAAATGAAATCTTAAAAACCTCAATTAACAAATTTCTAATTTAAAATAATACTGGTTAGCGAACATATGTCAAAAATAATAAGAGAGACTGTAAATAGCAGAGAACTATAAATTCAGCGGAGTCTTTGGATTATTTTCTTTCCATAAATAGGTGACATATTTAATGAGGTAAGTTATTCAGATATCTCAGAAACTAAACTTAAGCACTCTGAATACTAATAAGTATTCAGAGTAATAAAGTATGTAAATACAAACTGCAGTGAATTAAGAAAATAGGTTACTTTAGATTAGGTACTCATTTGTATCTCTTAGATTAATCACTAGAATTTTTTTTCTATATATTGAATTTAATCCTTGAGGAAATTTTCACATCACAGAGTAAGATGAAAACACAACCTAGTATTATGTTCTACCAAAAATACCTTAAATATTCAGGGGTTACTTAGCTCCCCATGTGACTTGGAACTATGGTATTTAACTACTAGTGAGGGAAAAAGAATCTGTGAAAATCCAGTCATGTCCTGATCTGTTGCACATTAATAACTGTACCAAGAGTTTAAGAAGGGTGCAAGGAGGGACATATTACTTTTTCAGTTGCTGACAAAATTTATGTACCCAAGAATTGAAGTTGTATTTCTGGATCATATTAAGTATTCAGGAAGGGTATGAAATCTCCTTTAAAGGGCACCTGTTTGGTTTGCCAGGGCCTGTGTGTTCTGCAAAAATAATTTCCTTATTAATGACTGCTTACTTTAGAAAGCAGGTAATACAGTGTCAGTGGCTCTGATATTCATTACCTTCCAGAGTCTAAAAATAGATAGTCTTCCCTGAAAAATAATGGATGCTTAAAAAAAAAAAAAAAAGAAAAAAGTTTATCACTATTTGCAGGATCCTGACAGCTATAAGCCAAACCCAACTCATGATGCTAAAAACAAAGATTAACTGAAATACTTTGGCTTCAAAAACAAAACAAAGCAAACCCCAAACAGCAAAAAAACTTTATAAATGTAAGATCCACCCTAAGACCCTGGGCAGTATGGATGCATTCAGAAAGCAGAGATGCTCACCATTACAGACACACCAGCAATGTTGCTACAGATGTGGCTGCTCCTTATTTGAGAGGCTCAGCACCTGATGTTCCTTTTAGTGTTTGACTTGCTCTTATCGGAAGACAAATCTTTTTACAAATGATTGTGTTTTTAACAGGGAAGTGAGGCACAGATTTGTTTCAGCAAAGCCCACACAGGAAGTCGGAAGGAGCCAGGAACTGAACCCAGAACACAAGAGGTTGCAGGCAACATCTTGTGAGTAAGGTTACCCTTTGGCTCTTAGTGTTTTGAAGACTTGTTATTTCTCTATCTTAGCTCATTTGTAGCATATGTTTGCATTAATAACCTAATTAATTTCTACAAAGCTAGCACAGTAATGTCAAGATTTAGGTTCTTGATAATTCTATCAAGTTTAGAATATCTAATAAAATGCAACTAATAGTCACTTGGTCAAGATGTGCCATGCAACACTTCCCAGTCTCTTCAATTCATTCTGTTGTTGTATCAGTTGGCATAGATGTCTCAAAATGACATTGACTATTTTTGCCATGTTTGAGAAATAAAAAAGTCAAGCAAATAGAGCTAACACAAAGAAAGGTTCACCATTCTGATCACATGTTACACTCTAGTACATCCTGAGCAAAACCTGGCTTTCAAATTGTGCCTGATCTAAAATACAAGGTGTTTGGCGCTGTGGAAGGTCAGCCTATCCCTGGGACTGAGAATCCACAATAAAAATATTTCAAGATAAATCCTTTTATCTCATCCCTTGGTTATGAAAGTAACTTTGACAGTAACTGATATGTCCTGCAACATCAAGGTCTGGCAACATTACCCTGTCCCAGCTATAGGCTGGTGCTGCAATGTCACTTACAGTCTTTGCTTCCTTATATACCCACTAAAATTACAGCCCAGAACTTTGCAGTAAGAATCTGTAGTGAAGCTGCTGCTCAGGAGATCACCTGTGCAAGTTCGACTGGCAATAATGTGGATCAGGCCCAGTCAAGCTGGGCAAGGCCCTTCTCAGTGACAAGATTAACCAGTGCCTGGTACAATCTGGCTTTGTGTTTACTCAGTGACAGATTCACCATCTAAGACAAATGCAGCTGAGGGTGAACATTCCCTTTTGGTGGGGTTGATTCTGTGCAATGGTAGATGCCAAGGCAATTTTCCCATGGTCTTCTCACACACTCCTTTAGTGTACTGTGTTGTGTTGTTTTGCTTCCAATTTCCCTTTTCTACCCACATGGTGACCTGTACTGTTTCATGTCAGTAGTTTTGGCTGATGCTAATTAATAGCATATGTTCTTTCAAGGAAGAGTAACAGTGATTCTATTACATTTTCAGAAATGTGTTAAAATAAACAAAAAATAATTCAGTTGGGAATAATTGTCTGGCACTCTGTGGTATTGAATTCCCTGAGCATATTCTAGAGTGCTTGGGAAATAAAAAAAGGAAGAACAATTCCCATGAAGAATCAGGAATTTTGTCAAGAAATAGTACTATACCTCAATCTACCTCTCTGTAAGACTGTATAATCCTTCTAGAGTTAAAAGGTTTTGGTGTAACATTGAAGTCAGTGGAATTGTTCAAATGATGTGTCTGGTATTATATCAGTTTTAAATTATACTAAGGATTACAATCAATAAATAAATCATCGATATTTTCAGTAAGGTACAAGGAAGCAGAAATATGTAATGTGGCTGCTTTTGGGCAAACACAAATGGATTGCCATCTGGGTATCTGAAAACAGTCTGAGTGTTGCTGTGCGAATGATCCTCATAGGAGCCACGCATATGAAGCACGCTAAGGAAGGCACTGCTAATCCCAAATGGAATTTTTAAATTTCCTGGAAATTCTAAAGTTTCAGAACTAGCTTCAGGTGGATCTGCTTCCTTGAGCACAACTGTAACTTCAGAGCATTAGGAAAAGCTTCAAAATTGGAGATTTTTTTTGGAACCACAGCTGTGCTGAGTAGTGAGAGAGGGGTCCCACTGCAGTGTGAACTCAACAGGCAATGATTTCTTTCCCATACCACCTTCAGTTTTCCCTGTTATTCTCACTGGCCACAGTTCATCTGCTTGTCCCAGGATCATGGCTGGACACATGCAAAGCAGATACTTCTACACAGGAGGAACTGCAGATTCTTTAAAAATACTACAGAAATAGATGGCTGATACAGGTTTATGCTGCCAGAATTCAACAAAGCAGGTTAAACCACTGGCCAATTAAATTAATCTATTGAAGTTTTGCACATTGATAATTCCATGTAAAGCATCTCAAATGACCTGTGTTAACATAATGATAATTGGATCATTTTAAGGCTGATACACAATGAGCTTTTTCTAACAGGATTGAATTGTGACTATGAATGGTGTAGTGGCATCAATCTCAAACAAATCTGGTGAGCAACAAGCCCCTGTTCTGAGGTACTGTCCTGTTTGACCTTTTATCTTTTTAAACTACAATTATTACAATAAGTCACTGATAATGAAACGCTTCAGACTGCTCAACCAACTATTATTTACTGCTCTATACATTGCTTCTGTTGGGTGAACATGCATCCTAATTAAACTGCTTGTGGAAACAAGGAATGCTGGGCTCATGCAAGGTAAACAGCACTTTGCCTACTGAAAGGTAAGATGGCAGCGACTGTGGCTTTCTGTGAGAACTTCATCAGCTAAAAATAGGTAAGCAGGTGTCACAAGTCAGATTTTGAACAAAAATGTACTTAATATTTGCTTTGACAAAGACTAAGTAAACTCAGGCTGACCAATCCTGCCACAGCCCAGCCACCTTATCACTAGGTAATGTGCACTTTCCTTCTTCTGACAGTGGGTGGCTTATTTGTTTTTCTTACAAATGGGAAGATAGTTCCATGTTTAAGAGGATACTACATTCTATTTTTATGCAAAATTTTTGCACAGAGAGAAAAGAGAATGAAAAATGTTTGGAGCAATATGTTCAGTACATTAGCTATATTTATTTATTTCTGGTGGCGTAAGCTTTCCTTCATTTTAAGAGTTTAGACCCCCCCTTTCCTAATTTATTCTAACTGCTGAGAAAGTAATGACACATATGCTTTACTGCAAAGGCTTTTAGGGTCTTTTTCTATCCAACAGAGTAATCCTTTCTATCCTCTTGGCCTTAGTGAATAGAGCTACTTCTATTTCACATGCACACTTCAGCACCTTCTCTGCTTTCCTGGAGTTCCTGAGCAGTACCATTGTGAAGCCGTAGACCTTTCTCCTAGTTCTTATTTCTTCAGCTAGTTCTAACAGTCTGTGTTTCCCACTGATGGCTTTAATTCAGAGTTGATAGATTAATTGTGAAGGGAAAGAGAAATACAAACACGGGTACATAATTCAAACTGTGGTGCCATTACACTGGGCTCTTGTCATCACTGCCGATACCTTCTACAGACGTCAGCATCTGACTTTGTGGTGGTAAATAAATCAAAATACTACTGAAAAGGAACTGTGATAGGTAGTACAGCACCAGACACTGTCTGTACATCAGCTTATGAACACCAAGAAGACAAAGCAAAACTCAGCAGATGTGTTTTTGCAGCTGTCAAGCTGGCTGCTGCTCTGCAATTTTGGATCAGGAGGTGGTCTGACATCAGAAAAACCAGAACTTGCAGGACCTTGTACTGGCCTTTGCATTTCCTTTTAACAACTGTGCAACTGAGGCAACTGCCAGTCCATTGAAATTGCTGTTAATTTTGTGATGTTTGCTTTATTTATTTAAAAGTATGTATCTTTTTAATGTTCTAACCTATATGTGGATTCTTTGTGCCTTCCCCTTGCAAGAGCTCAAGCTGGTCTGCTTCACTTGTGCTGGCTCTATATAGCTGGAAAATAAACTGCCTGTGATCCTTTCAGGATCTGATTCTCTATAACATCAAAACCTAAATTGGTTATTACTTTTTTTTGTGCTAGCAGAACAGTTCCTGTTACCTTGCAAATGTGAACTGTTTATGTACTCTGACCTTCTCTGTAAGAACTTCTCTGTATTTATTTCCTCTGCCACACTTCAAAAGAGCCTGTCCTTCTGTAGGATGGCTTTATAGCTTATTCTGAGAAGAATTAACATCTATCTTCTGTTTGTTCTCATGGACTACTCTCATTAATTTTCTCTTCACTCCCCAAGTATCTTTCAACTACTCAGTTTCAGTCATAAAATTTATGTGAAAAAGGATAGATGAAGAGGCTTTTTCCTCTGGGAAAAATCAATGCATGTGGAATGCCTGAACGGTGGAATCGGGGTTGTGTATGATTTTAAATGATTATGGGGGAGGAAAATGCAAAAGAATGTAACACAGTTAAGCACTGTGACATTTAAATTGCTTTGAAGCTTAACTCATATAAATTTTCACCACTAGGGGTCTGTATTTCCTATTTTAAAATAAGGGAATTGCTATGTTTTGTACTCAAGTGCTATCAATTTTCAGAATATCCACTTAGTTCAAGATTATTTAAGATGAAAACATAAGGCAAAACATATATAATTGTACCTGTACTTATTTAAATTTAATGTACCAGAGGTAACTATTTTCACTTTATTTTAGCATCTACCAGCTTCTATCTAATTTCCTCTATTCTGGCACATTCCTAGTTTTGCTAACCTTCAGTCCAGTTCTTGCACTTTTAAGACTTAGAATAAGATTCTGATTTTTTATTTTTTCAAAGACATATGCAGCTTAAACTCTCTGTGACCCAAATTAAGAAGAATATTTTAAAGACATTTAACTTTAGCAATGCAGACAGAAAAACAGTGACACCTACTCATTCAGCTAAGGTCATTTTAGATCTAACTAGACATGTTGTTAATCATATAACTCTTTTTCCAAATATCAGCCAATTTTGAAGGAACATGTTTTTACTGTTGAAAATGACACTTCAGAACTACTATTTTCTATTTATTTTTTAAAGCAGCTTAAGGGACTTTTAGAAATTGAAAGGTAACAAGCCTACACAGTGTTATCCAAATGGTGTGTACATTTTATGAATTTCCAGCAGTTTAATAATTTGAAAATAGAAGTATATTTAACAGTTTTTCACCACCAACAACTCCCAGTTTTACTAATATACTTGGATTTGTCATTACCTCTTTGGACAGTGCAAGTGCATGATGCTGTTATTCTGTTTCAAATCACGTGTTTACCTAAATAGTTCCCTAATGCTGGAAGGGCAAACAGTATTTAATTCAGACGGAGCAGAAGGGCTGTTAGTGTCAAGATGAGATTTATTTTATTGAAAAATAGTAGATGAGCAAACTAGAACCAAAAAAATGACATAAACTATACTGTCCTGTGCCTGATGAGTTGGACTAATCAGTATCTTGTCCTGTATTTATGTCCAATGGGTTATACAGCGTCAGTGTATCTCTGTGCACTTAAGGGATGTTTGGGTATAAGCATACAATGTTTATATCTCTAAGCTGCTAAAAATAGGAGCATTTCGAGAGAACAGAAGTGATATATAGAGATGGAAAATCAGCAAGCAGTTGGCTAGATTTAAAATGAAGACTAAAGAAATCTAATCTATTATTACACTTACCCTTTGTGTTAGAAATTGACGTGGCAAAAATTGGCGTAAGTGAAAGGCCACTTCTAAACACTAATTTATGGGGTGGTGGAGTGATGAATAAAATCTTTCAAGTATATTTTTTGGACATTAAATGCTAATATACTACAATGTAAGATGTGACAATTTTTCTGCTCTTTTTAGCAGTCTACGATGTAATGATGTCACAGTTATAAGGTGAGCAGCTGCAGCAGCAGGGAACGTTTGGACTGTTTGCATATACTCACACTGTACATACAGAGTCCAGAAGCACAGGAAATATTTCTTCCTAGTACTTAGCTCTTTGGAGAAAGCTAACTATCAATCCCCAACTCGTGTTTGTTTGTTTTCTGTGTTTTTTTTTTGTTTTTTTTTTTTTTCCAGAATCTGGGAAGCCCTTATGTACATACTTCTATAAAATTTTACTTGTAAAAGTTAATGTCAAGAAAGGATTGCTCAACTTCACTGGAGTTTCTCAACCTCACCAGAACGTAGTGGCTTAGAGAATGCTATCATAGCAAAGATTATGGGGATTTTTTTTTGTACAAATTTTGAACAAAATTTGTTAACTGACAGATCAATAGGGCACTCACTAGAGCTAGCTAAATGTCTTTCAGTTTAGAGTAAGTCTAATTCTTTTAGTTTATAGATTTCATTTTTAGGGTTCTCTAGATTTAATTTTCAAAGTAAACATTGATTTCATCTTATACACATAATTTTGTTTTCTCTGCTGTTAAGGGTAAAGAAAATATTCTTGGGTTCAATCCATGTAGAACTGGACTCCAAAACATTGAAAGATTAACCACTGTCAACATGCAGTGTGTTTAATCTGTTGTGGAGGATCAGTGAGGTGGTGGTTTTAGACACTGCTGACTCTGGCTTGACAGTGTATGCTAGATATTTTAGACTTTTCTACGGATTTTCTTGTATCTTTTTTCCCATTTAAGCATCAGAACAATCTGTTTTCTTTCTTTGACCAAGGCTGCATGAATGTGTTGCTAACTTTCTGGTGTTTAATGTCTTAGATATAATATAACCTTAAGAATATGAATATAAAATTATCCCCAGAGCAGTAACTTAAAACCAAAAAGGTAATTAAACAAACAAAGTAAAATATATTTCTAGATTAATAGTTTATTTCAGTACTTCGGAAACTAAACATCACAATGCTAAGCTTCAGAAAAGATGATGTTTGAAAGGGGATTCTCATGGTATCCTATCACCTTGGTTGGTCTGTCTTGACAGAAATGATTATCCTCTTTTCCTTATCAAGTTATTAAACCTATAGCCAAATCAGTTTTTAAATATGAAAATTAGTTGTTATTGCAGGAAGCAGTCCTGCTCTTGTTTATAACATAAGGTAAAGAATCTTCTCTTTCTGTAGAAGAGGCTGAAGACACTTAGGCATATTAGAACTTTGAAATGAGTGCACTAAATACCATCACCAATCCAGCATGGGTTTTTGCACCTCTTCTCTGGCCATTAGCTTTACCAAAAAGGAAGACTGGCGCCCTTCTGGGAGATGAAAGTGATGAATAATCAGCAGGCTAACCTAATGTCTTCTCAGGATCATGTCATCTCCTCATACTCCTAAAAATGTCATTTACTGCACATTAGATGAAAACAACTGAAAGATAAAATAAAGGTATTTCAGTACAATGTAGGACTAGAATTTCTAGGGTTTTCAGTACTGACATGAAAAGTTTTTTGAATAGCAGCACAATGTAATATTTTAGTATGAATACACATTTTACTGCAGGTTTATAACTTCAAATTTGATGCCGGGTTATGAAGTATCTTTAGGGTATTTGGAAGTACCTGAAAGAATCAATAATTAAGCAGAATTAAGACATCAATCCCAGAATGAATAAAAATTATATTAGCTTGAGCTGTGAAAGGTTACATGCTGCACGGTTACTTTCTCTGAGTGATAGTAAATGAATGAATTAACACATTTCCTTTATTGCAGTTGGAATTGCCTATATAAAATATAGTGTGCCCCATGTGATTGTTTTTAATAAAAGATAGAAATCAAATTCAGGTTTGTTAAGTGCAAGTGAAATAATGTGATGAATTTTAAGTTTTTTTTCAGATAGCTTAGTTCCATGGAATAAGAAGTTTTAAAGTTTTTGTTGGTTTTGGTTTTTGTTTGTTTTGTTTTGTTTTTTTTCCTAAATTACATTGCATGGCACATCCTACACAAATGTAGCTTCTGGATACCTAACCCCACAACTGAAATTTCTCCATTGCTTCTATATGTAACACACCTTAAGATTCTATTGTGAACACCTCCAATCTGAGAAATAAGGGAATTTACATTAAACCTGGCCTTGATCCAGAATTATATTTCAGTCTTACATTAAAAATGCTGTGGACAGGCAAGAAAGAAAAAAACCATACTGAAATAAAAAGCACTGCTGTGAGCATACCTTATGATGGCCAGCACTAACAGCAGAGATCAGGTTCAAGTAGTGAGGTATCTCACCTCCTTTCAGATCATATATAAATCAAAATTTGATTACTGGATATTCCATACACCTATGAATCTGTCCCAAGTTACACAGTCCTCTTCACTGAAGCTTGATGGCTACTTCTTCAGTACACAAAACATAGCAGTAAAACTGTTCTTCCTGCCCAACTTGTAGAAGAAATGCTATTATATTACCATGATATTGAGCAAGTAGAGCTTAATAAGAGGTTACAATACATTTTATGTGCTGTTTTGAGTATCACTGGTCTCTGATCACTCCTATTCTTGTTGGAAGGAATGTTAGCTGGAAAG
The DNA here is from genome assembly GCF_030490865.1 of Poecile atricapillus. Classification (NCBI taxonomy): domain Eukaryota; kingdom Metazoa; phylum Chordata; class Aves; order Passeriformes; family Paridae; genus Poecile; species Poecile atricapillus. The sequence goes on along the minus strand of NC_081256.1, from coordinate 14,601,018 downwards.
CATCCAACACTGAAAGAGTTTTTAAGTTTCATTGTCCAGATCTTAGTCAGTCCAGTAGACTTGTCCAGCAGAAGGAAGCTATCACGTGGAGAGTGGCTTTTTTGGGGGAAAAAGGCTACTTCCATAAACTGCTATAATTGCAAGACAGAGCTTGCTTAGCAGCCTCTAGATAAAAACAAGTGAGATTTACATAAGCCTAAACTCTTGGTTATATTAATGGTTGTTAATAATTTAGCAGAAAAAGGTACTTCATGCACTTAAATTGGAAATGATAATTTCATAAAATGGTTACTGCATGAGTGACATGCCCACAGCAATATGCAATCACTGTCAGAACCTTTTCTGTTGCTGGCAGAGATTACAAAGGGAAATGGAATGAATGGAAAATGGAATAGAATGGCCAAAACTTCCACTATTTCCTCAAGAAACAAACCCCCTGCTTCTGGGAGAAAAGGATTTTTCTTAATCTTTGCTCTTTTTTTGTCTTACAGCTTTACAGTGAAAGACAACCAGTAGTGTCTACTAGTATAAATGTAACAAAAAATAATGTTTTAATTAGGTTTCTGTTGCTCCCTCTAGGCAAGGATGTTTCTAAGGGTAGGGGACAGAGCTAATAATTTTGTAGACAAAGTTGGAGGTGATAGCAGTTTGTGGAATTTCCAGTTAGTCCAGATAGAGGCTTCCTTGTTTTTTTCAGTAGTTAGATTATTTATAGTTAGTAGTCACTTTATTCAAAGACCACAGTGTCATTTGCCCCTCTCCCAGAGTCACGTAACTCTTCTGCTGAGCCAGAAGACACAGAGGCAAAAATGAACATTATGTATGCAGTTTATTTACACTCCTGAACAACTTTCCTTAATTAAAGGTGAGATACTAATGCAATCAGCAACAAATTCTGAAAAATAAATTTAATTCTACTTTTCTGGACAAGGAACTGCCTTTTTGTACCTTCCTGTAAAACAGTGGGCAATGTGCCACCAGAGAACTTACATAGATTTACTTCAATTTGTAAGGCAGATCGGTAATATTTTGACATGCACGGCAACATTCTGATGTGTGTTGAAGCCTGACCTGGTATGTTAATTCTTAAAAAGCCATTTTCCTGCCATTGAGCTAAATCACCAGGCTGGGACCATGATGCACCTTTGAGCTTTACAGGTTCAATATGCAATCCTTTCTGCAGGATGGGCTTTTTATTTTTACATCCCACTCCCCACCCAAGGCCCCTGCATCTCCCTCAAATATAGAAAGCAAAAATTAAATTAATGAATAACAAGCTTTAGAAAGGCATTGTGCAGAGCAATTACCTTCATCTGCAATGATGGCTAATCAGAAAGCAGGAGAGAAAAGAAATATGGAAAATTCTCTGCTTCTATTCCGGAAATGGAGAGACCTCCTTCATACAAAGGCGTTCCACTTTCTAATCTAGTGAAAATTAGGTGAGTTGACTGACAGTAGCTCATGTTGCATAGTGTTGCCTAAAAACAATTTCCCTCTCTAAAACCCTTTAATGAATCCCATTCCTGTTACCTTTCAACAATGTGGTTAAAGTTAGTAAGAGAATCTTTTGCTTTAAGTAACGAAGACGTGAACTGAAACACAAACATGTGCAGATGCAGCATTTCTGTGTGAACATGGACAAACCAATGTCTGTATGGTAACTAAACCAGCTAAACTGAAAGCTTTATCTCTACATTTCCAGTGTCATGGCTAGTGATTTCCATGTAACTTCCCACCAGTCAGTACTACAGCTCTGAGGAAAGCAAACCTTCCATTGAACACTTTTTTTCTTTTGACCTAGCGCTGTAAAACAGTGTTTGTCTTACTGAAGAAGCAAAGGCAATGTATTGTGGATTTCTGAGCAAGAAAATGGATGTTAGATTTCAGCACCTTAGTTCAGAGGAAGCTTTGTCTTGTAATTCAGCAATCTGTAATAGGATTTGGTTCACTGTGTCTGACTGAGACACTTGATTACTTTTCTTATTATATAATTAATTTAGACATCCTTACAGTGGGAAAATATCACACAACGGCAATACCCCTCAGAAAAGACTTTTCTTCCCTAAATGAGAATGTTAGGAACAGCCTGGAGGGAAAAGTTAAAAGATTAAAAGCAAAAGATCAGCATGGAGGCTTCTTAATGAATCACTCATTAGGGTCAGAAAAAGGGAACCAAAGGCAGAGAGGAAAGAAAACAGTATGAGTAACTGGCAAAGTACAAGAGTTTATTCAGACAAAAAAAAAAAATCTTTTAAAATGGTAATGTAGCTAAGCCCAAGAGAAGTTAGTATCATTGTAACTGTTGGTAGGTATAACACTGAAAGCATAGTGACCCAATTGTGCTTTCAGTTGCACAAAACTCCTCTTAAGGGCAGATCATTATTGGGACTAGAAGAAAATTTGAGAATATATGAGTCAATTGAACTAGTGAGTTTCTAAGGGGTTAATCAAAGAGAAGGAAAGGTCAAACATAGACACCTTAATCCATGTCAGTGTGAAAGGTATGATCACCCATGGAAAAACAAGTTACTATGATCCTTAGTGCTTTGTCTGGAAGGCGGCATACTTAATAGAATGATCCCAAAATAGATGTTCTGCCAAATTTGTACAGCTTGTTTCCTGTTTTTTCCCCCAAGTTAAAATTTATTGCTCTATTTTGAAAATAAAATTAATTGGTGAACTCTCTCTGCTGTCCTGAGATGTTCCTTGTGGGTACTGAGGACCAGCCAGAGGTAGCAAAACAAAGGCAGCTGTTACAGCTGGAGTGAGCTAATCTATGATACTGTGAATCAGTGCATCCTCAAGCAGGTGCAGTCTCGGTTCTCAAGCAAATAAAAGCGCACAGAAGCCCAGAAGGGGTAGTGCTGTGCCTTCCCAGAGATGCTAAATGAGCTTCACTTTAGTGCTAGGAAAAATACTGTGCAATTCCTTGGATGTGTGGCAGTCCTTTACTGACATGGTGTTTCTATTTTGATGTTATGTTTAAGAACATGGAACAGCATCATAAAATGTATTTGAAGGTAAAATGATTTTGAACCCCTTTACTTTGAAGTGCTTTTCAGGAAGACCATGTGAAATGAAACATTTTTACTTGATTTGAGAAAAAGACTGTAATTGTCTAATCATGGCAAGCTGCTAATAATAAAAACAAGAAAAACAATAAAGACAGCACAACTAGAGGCCCAGTTTGATAACATGTGTTGATTCTTGCCCCATGCCTTCCATTTCCGACTGTTGTACATCAAGTAGAGAGCCTGAGGGTGGAGAAAACAAACCCTGAGCAACTCCAGTGGTAGTGGACTTACCCCTTGTCAGGGGAAGGAAGTAAAATGGTATAAACATTTAGGCTTGGACAACAAGAATGAGTGGAGAAAGGAGAAAAGATGAAAACCAACAGGACTTCTTTAAGAAAAAGATGAAAAGGCAATACACATCCTATAAACCTAGACTGGGAAGGGCATGAATGGTTTCTCAATAAATAAGCTCAGGCTGCATCTTTGTACATCATGTGCTGCCTGCTTCAAGGAAAGGCTCTGGCCAGGCTCTGCTGATGCTAAAGTAGAGTTAAAAGGAGGCCAGCTGCCAACAGAACATTTTTTAAAGAAGTCAACTTGTGCATTTTTCTCCTTGCGTAAGCCCCCCATCATGAAAGTACAGCTGTTCAGTGGTTTTCTGGAATGTTTTACTTATTTGCATGTGTCCCTCTCAGTTAGAAATGCTCAGACACTCCTCTTCAGTGTCTCCTCTCTGTTTTCTGAAAACTGTGTGGATTCAGGAATCAGTTCACTGACTTTTAATTTCTATTTCTGTTCCTACACTTCATCTACTGATTATTGGATTCTACTAGCCAAGGATCTATCAGTAACTCCCAAAATGGAATGACCTAGAAGTAAAGAAAGGAATAGGTGAATTAGCTGAAATTAGGAGTTTAGTTAAATCATTCTTTGTTCTGGCTGTAACCCTAATTATAGCTTTCACCTCAAGCAGTGAAATATTGTCTAAATATTGACCTTGCCCAAATTCAGTACTAGTTTCTTTAGATATTGCCAGTTACCTTTTGCTGTAGCCTGCTTTTTGTCTTGTCTTCAATCATGCCACTCACTGCTGCATTGCCAATCTGATCTCCCTTTCCTGCTGTGAGGCCGTCTTTGGTTATTACCCGTTTTCTGTGCCTACAGGAGAAATGCTACTCAGCTATAATAGAAGGAGATAAACACCACAAATAGTAACCAAGCATTCTAGCTAGCCTTGTTATATAGTGAATACCTGGACAGTTTTGCTATCAAACAAAACACAAATGGAATGAAAATTGTAAAAGACACCTGACTAAAGGCCAAAATGTGTAGTTCTTTCACATGATGGTGCAGCAGAGAATACTAACAGCATGTCATTTGGCACATGATATTTTCCTATCCTTTTTTGCAATTCACTTGAAAGCTCAAAGTAATTTTAGTATAATCCATCATTTATCTGAAGATAAGACCAAAAATTATTAGACCAGCAATTTTATTTCATATGTGCTTTGTCTCAATCACAGCTGTTAGGACTTACAGTCAAGATAACCTCTCTGCATTTGTTTGTTACAGCTGGGGTAAAAAAATGTTAAGTATGAGTATCATAAATTGTTTGTCAAATTGTTAAATCCCCCCAAATGTCCCAAAGTGACAAAGATTCTTCTAGGGTACATCTGTCAATTTTAGTGATTTTTTGTTTTCTTTTGTTGGCAAAGGATACATTTTAGAAAATGGTACAGAACATGGAATGAGTGCTCTGAGTAGAATGACTGTCTGTTAGTAAAAGTGATCCTAAGAGACAAATTTGTTGATGGAAAGGAAATGGAAAAAAATACTGTCATTAGCAAAAGATTACTGGCTTTCTCTTCACTGCAAGGGTGTTTGGGATCAGAAGGAAGAGACAGAAAATGATACTGTGATTAGTAACTTTCTTACATACAGCCACAATTGCACTGAAATAGTTCTGCTGGAGCCTTTCTGCTCTTCAGGCTGCAGAATTTCAGCTTCATGAATGAGCTCTATGCATCTTGAAACTCAAAGTGTACATTAGGTTGCCACCTACTCAAACTCTCCAATGCATTTGAACTCACCTTGTACTTACATGCAAAAATTTTAACTTTTATACAAAGTTAATTCAATGTAAGTAGGTGAGGTTCAACGCTCAGCAGTAGCAACCTCTTTATTCCTGTTGGTGTTGTGGAAACTAACCCTACAATAGTGAAAAGAATTGATGTAATAGTGAAAAGATGATGTAATTTTTTCCTCCATTTTCCTCTCTCTTCAAAAGTGATCCATATTTTTTTATCCTGTTTTCAAAATTCCATGAGATTTCTAAAAATGTTTCTTTGTAAAATTCTGCCATTTTACCTTCTCAAACCTGATCCTAAAATGCAGAGGCTGACTTAAAAACCATAATCATCTTTAGGATTAACCGTACAAAAATGTGAACTGCCATCCAAGAATACTGAAAAATTCCTATTTGATTTTTGAGATGAACACATTATCTGTGTCATTGCATTTCTGATGGAATTGTTGTACAGCTGAGAGCAGGAGGAACAAACTGCAGCAGTAAACTAGATAAGGCTTGAAAAGTGAGCCAAGATTACCCAAAGGCTAGAGATTTAGCTAAACATGCAACACAGCCTACAAGACAAGCAGCTGCTGTGGGCCTGTAGTGGCCAGGCTATACCTTCACCCAACCCTCCCAGCTGTGAGCTCCTAATCTCACCATGCTCTGAAAAGATTCTTAGTTTATGCTTCTCCTTCTGGAGAGAGATAATGGTTGCTGTGCTGCCTGCATTACTATCCAAAATAGGTGAGGGAAGTATTTTGCTTTGCTGTCCACCTCCCTTCTGACCTGGCTATTTGTCCTCCTGTTTACATGCATCCAATATAAAGCCCAAGCAGATCTACTTGTAGGCCAATGAATCTTGATAACCGATCTCCCCAGCTCAGCTTTAGATACAACATAGCCAAATTCAATTTTAGTTGATCTTTCCTCTTATTGAGGTAATCTCCTAGAAGAAAACCATTAAATTCAGTTTAAAAAATGTGCAAGATTAATAATGTAATGTAAGTCAGATGTAGTATTTGATTAAATTAATGCATAAATATCCATGTTCTGAATCTACATCAAGATGAATATGACCTTTTATGAAGTCACCAAAGTACAATAGGATACTTGAGATGCAGAGAACATGCCAACCACTCAAACAATCGTATGCTTCTTGGAGTGTGATTAAGACCCCTACAATTTGGTGAGCAATAGCCAAGGGTGAGCTTATGAATACTGCTGGTGACATTAATAACTTCTGGAACGCAAGAAGTTCCAGAGAAAAAAGAGAGGTAGTGTGCAAATAGGAGTAATTTGTGACTGCTTAAAATGGTTTAAATGAACACTATGCCTTTGCATAAACAAGATTTTAACTAGGACATTGTAGTGAGGGATTGTAATTTATGCAATTTTATATTACCATATTAATTACTGTTCTCAACAATGGGCAGTGCCAGAGAAAAGAACTACCTATATAACAAACATGGAGGATAAAATTACCACAGAGGAGAAAATTTAGGAGTAGAAAAATGCAGTTAGTGCCCATTATCCCAAATAGAACTATTTTAAATGAGCATTAACTCTGACGCATTGCCATGTCGGTCCATAGATTTCTAGAAAGTGTAAATAAATCACCATGTTTACATTCTGCATCTGCCTCTGTTTTTATAGTATGAGAAAGAGTGAAATTAAATATATTTTCCAAAACATAATACAATTAAATATAACGTTATTCAGGATACACAAATACCATCATTCATCTTGTTCCAAGAGGACTGTAAAATGCAAGGTGTTGAGCTGTGATATCTGAAAGGTAAAGGCAGCACTCTCCTCACTTCTGCAGTGCTGTGGGTACTGACACTTCAGGCTGTTATTTGCTGCCTTTTAAACCAGTACCTTCTAGCTGCAGTTTGCACATGCTGTCCAGCCCAAGAAAATATTGTTTCAAAGCAGGAAGGCAGGATGCCTTACACCACAGAAAATGAGCACAGTTCTGCTCTCCCCCAGTGCAAAAATTATCTGTTTCCATCTATTACTGTGACAAAAGTAAGAGTAAAATGAAACCAGCTATATTCAAATTTAATGATAAATGTCACTTCTCTTAATTGTACAGGGCCACTTTGCTTTCTCAGTTCAACAATGAACTAGGAAGCACACAATAATCACAACTGATTTTTCTCTGCTATGTAGTTCAAGTTGTAGAGAGGAAAAGTGTGCAGAAATACCATGTTCCTACTGGAAAGGCATATATTTTAAACTCTTAATACATGAGCAAAAGCTGAATTTGTAGGCACTTAATATTTTTGAAAGATTCTGTAATTTAAAAGATTATGGTGGCAACAAGCAAAATGCACTGCCATAGTCAGGAGTATGAAACATTTGTCTGACACCAAAACAGACCTAAAAAAGCCTTTCTACATCATCATGGTAATTACCTGCTTCAGGCCATACTTAATCCTCCTATTCAGATGAAACTCTAATCATGTTAGTGCTGAGGGTTCATGCAAGTGACAAGAGGCTTCCCTATACAAAAAAATCCCCCTTTATACACTCATCCTGTGATTTTACTGAGCCAATTTACTACCTTGTCCCATGCTATGCAGCACAACACAATCTAAATGAGTGCTGCTACTTTTGGAAGTGATGGAAATTTACAGTGAACTGCAGCATGCTCTGGGCAGAATCCTGCTGTCCCTTATTGCCATACAGCTCATTCATTCTAGGGATTTTCCAGAAATAGGTGTAAATGAATACTGCAATTTTACTGCTTGTACACATCATGACCTGACTTACTTACTGATACACCAG